>NW_028297098.1:28072266-28695060 GCF_055798465.1 Pogonomyrmex barbatus
GGCGGCGCGGCGGAGGCGGCGGCGGCGGCGGCGCGGCGCCGAGAGTTGAGAACTCTCGCATAATTGGAGTCAACGATGCATACCATGCGGCCTCGGCCATTGTCTGCGTACAGTTACTCGATTATACCGCGGACACATCCCGAACAATTCGCACCGTCGACAAAAGTGCGCCGCTGAAATGTCGCGCTGTCGCGGACAATGAAGCGGGGCGATGCGCCTCGTAATATCGCGCGACGGTAGAAGGTATTGGAAGCACTAACAGGAAAAGATGACAATATAACCTCGCTTCTTTCTCTCGTCGATGTCGGCAATACCGAATTTGCATGAGAATATAAAGGAGTTTGTATAAGTCACCGCGCCGAGTATGCCTTGCGCAAAGGAGCTCATGCTGATGACTAAGGGATCGGACGTTGAATTGACACGGATCGCTGAAAATTTATTTATAGAGTCTTATTACAATCTTTTTTTACGAAGAGCAGAGCAAAGATTCTATCTTATGGAAATTCATTTTCTTTTGTTATTTTAATTCTTCTATTTTTGTAGAAGAATTTTACTGATTTATGTACTGATGTATGATCGTTTGACTTACGTCGCGCTTCTCTTAAACAAAAGTCGTAAATGCATTTTATCAAAAATATTTATTTTATTATTCACAACTGTTAATGAGAAATTTGTTTAAACTAAATGAGATCACAGTGATATCTTCCTGATAAAATTTTTCTACAATCACTTTACGGTGCATATGTTCAACATGCTGATATTTATAGATTCCACTTCAGAGATAATAATTTGATAAAACAATAAATTGATAAAACACATAAAAAATAAATATTTGAAATATTAGAAAAATAAAATAAATAGAATAAAATGCTCTCAGAGGAAAATAAAGAAAATTAAATAAGTGCAGAAATCAATTGCGTTAGAAACTAAGCTAAATATTAAGTGAGACACGCACGCTCATTAGATTAATGTCAGGTTTAAGCGACGCTGGATGCCTGCCAATTGCAATTCGAATGTCATTGGGATTGCGGCGTGTGGTAGGCCGTTTATGGCTCGTTTTTAGCACGCGGTGCATCCCGCGATACACGCGATTCCCACTGATTTAGCCATTGCCTTTGCTCGCAATCCCGCGACGTGTGACAAACTTGCGCGCGACACGCGATATCATTATCAGCGACGACGGAGCAACGTACCGACGACGATTCCAATGCGTCATTGACCTTGCTCGAAATAAAAATACCAGCCACGAGCAAATTATGTCGCTTTCTAAGCGGGCGGTGAGCTTGCGAGGGAAAGAGAGAGAAAGACGAAGAAGCTTCGTTACGTTGGACAGTGACGCAACGCTGTCGTGACCGTGAAGGATGAATTTAACTTGCCGAAGCACGAACGTGAAACGAAAGGTCCCTTGAACGTGAGCCATCTGTCCCCGTCGTTGTACTTCGGTAATAGGGAACGCTATTAACATCATAATACCGGGAACTCAGGCCCGACGTTAACTGCGAACTTTGTCGTCTTTGTAATTGTTTTACGACGCCCTAACCGAATCAAGAAAACGATGGAATTCATAACTGTAATTTCTCGTTGATTTAAATTTAGGGTCTACCGTGCTTGCTTTGAAATTATCGCTTTTTTTCGTAGAATTATTGCAATTGCCTGCAGTTAACCCGAATCCGTTGCATTAATGCTGAAGATTCGTCAAATAGACTCGACTTGAAAAGTCGAAATTGAAACGAAATTATCGTCACGGTCAAATTCAAGTATCTTTCTTTTTTATCAAAATGTTTCACTTGTTAAATATTTGATGAGGAGCATTCCTTTCGAACCAACGTGGCATTTCTTTGCTTAGGATTTCGAAGGCTCGCCAGCGCAGCCACTTCCCGTCTCCTCGCCGCGTTTCTCATGCGTGCCTTTCTGGAATTGGTCGTGACCGAGCGGAGCTACTTATACGGTGTACCGTTTACGCATTCCTCTCGCGTTGATCTACTACACGCTGCAACTGCGTACCCCTCGGGCCCTCTTTTCCGGCCCCCGCCCCCGTGTCTCCGTCTTCCTTCCTACTCTCGAGAGCGAAACACTTCTTCGACTGCTTTTCTGCGCGCTGACGTGTACCAGAAGAATGCTCGGTTTCCCGATCGCCATGATCGTCGTTCGGTTTCTCGTTGCTTCCATGCACAAGTTGACCTGGCCGACATGAAACCGCAATAGGATACAATAAATGTTGATTTTACCGCGAATAAGCCGCTTTTGCGCTGAAAAAGCGAGCGCTGTGCTTCGTGCCGATCGTTTAATTACGAGAGACAATATATTTAATCGACACATCTGACGATTTAATCACCGTGGTATGATGTTTTTGTTGTCTAAGTTCAGGGTGAAGCGAGAGGTAAGCGAAATGATGACGCCCCGATGTTTAAACGCCAGGTTTCCGGGATAAGTGAAGTGGAAAGCCGGGAATTAAAGGCAGGGTTCGCAGAGGTGCTCATGATGTGATAAGTTTTTCTTGTATACTGTCGCTGCTCCAGAATATTTCATTTTGTGCTATTTTTAATCATGTTCCTTTTCTTCTTTCAATAGCCTAAAAGTGAAAGTACAACTTCGATATTTGCTCCCAAAGCGCTCATGTTTCAAAATTCTTCTGTAATTTAAACCGTGAAATTAGAATCCCAGTTAAACTTTTTTTCAATTTTTATATTGCTCTACAAATATTTCTGTTCTGTCACTCTTCTACAATACTTTTTATTCGTAAATAAAAAAACAGGTTGAGTTAAGGTAGGGTTACCATATTAAAATTTTCAAAACTAGAACTTATAAGCCAAAAATCCCGGACATTTCGGTTGCAATTCCGGAAAAATGCGCAAAAATGCGCTTAAATTAATAAAATTGATTAGAACAGTAAATGAATCATTATTTCACATCTAATTTATTTTATTAGCATTCAGAGCAAAGAGAAATTTGAACTGAATATTAAATAAATACAGACTATTTTGATTTAAAATAAAAAGTTTTATTATAGATTTAGTTTAAGTTTTATCAGGTATTAAAATTAAAAAATTTTAACTCTTTTATGTGATATCTGTGCTATTTGATAATGCAGAGTGATGCGAGAGGAATCAAAACAAAATATTTAGAAGATTTCTTGAAACCCCGAACGCTTATAATTATCCCGGACACTTTCAAAAAATCCTCCCGGACGTCCTCGACGCCCTAAAAAAAAGGACAATGTCTGGGGAAAAGAGGACGAATGGCAATCCTAAGTTAAGGTGATGCTGAACAGACGAGCGAATTCCGACGAGAGCATTCACACATATTCATATCTAAACATACATAGATATATTTATGTATACATACATACATACATACATACACTCATATATACATTTCTGCATATGAATACATTTTTACACTGACTTTTTGTATCATCACATTAGGTATCTAGCCTAATTCTAAGAACTCAATGTTTTCTTCATATAATCTTCGAGTTTAGCAATATCAATTTTGTAGGTACAGACTGCACAATTTTTATATAAAACAAATATCCATGCAATTTGACAACTCTGGATACCATATTAAAGTATGAAATGGTAAAAAAAATTTAAATTTTTACAATTTTTTTCGTTTTTGATACGACAATTATATACTAGACACATGTTAATGCATAAACTTTAACCGTGAAAAGAGATTTCTAAATCTATAAAATTAATACAAAATTAAAAATTACCGAATAAAAATTACGGTATTTCGTCGGATAATAGAGAGACGAGTTCAGTATTAAAGCACTTTAAAAGCACAAAAATGTTGAGAGAAGAAGTAAGAAATATAATAAATACAAACTGTCCTCGTGTTGAAACGAGCCTAAACTGATGGCTTTCGTCTTCGCCGCTTTCAATGGCGATGCAAATTCCCATCGAGGGCGGCCACTCACTTCGAATGCACCATAGGGACCAGGACCCGTCGAGGCTCGCCGAGACACAATGAGCAATAGAAGAAACATTCTCCGGGCTTGACCTCACGCACGCTGTGTCACTTGAGTCATGCATACGCACGTAACTCGCGCTCGCGAGCGTGCACGTGCTGGCCGCGTATGCGTGCGCGTGTACTTGCGTGCGTGTCTCTTTAAAGCGCGTTTATCGTCGCTCGCCGACAGGCCCCGTCACTCCCGGTCGCGTTTGCTTTATTTATATATACCAGCTCCGCATGTAAGACGATAAAATGGAGCGCGATTCGCGCGCGATTATCTTTCCGCTATGAAATTGATAATGCCGGTGAATGATCTTCCAACGAAACGAAATGATACCGAGGGCAACTGAGCTGCTTGAGCTGAGACTTGACACGGAGTGAGAGGATACATGTAAAAAAATATTTGTTGCGAAATATAAATGCTGTTTGTGTAAAAAGATATCAAATTTTGTTAAATAAAATGTGTACAATTTTTTTTCTGATACTTATTAATCTTTTTTGTAATTAAATAATGAGCGAGAAGCAAAATGTACAAGTTTGCAATTTTATTTTATCTTATCTCCTCCGCGCCAGTTACTTTTATTTTTATTCGTAAATATTTTAATCTCTGGAGAGGAGAGCGAGATTGGATGGAGGGAAGTTAATCGTTATAAACCGAAATTGGCTCTTGATGCCGATTATTATTGTCCGAAAGTCGTTGAGCGCCTCTCAGAGCATACATGTTCTTCTTCGTGCGGTTTCGTGCACAAAAGACACGCTCATACCATCATGGGAAATAATGCGTCCCGCCCTGACCATGAAGCACACATGAGTACAACAATGTGTGGGGTGTGCACGCAGCCGTGATATACATTAATAGGCGCGTATGCGTATGTATGCGTGTGCGTGCGGGTGCATGGATGGACAATACTTGAGAGTCTCTGAGCGAAAGAGACTGCTCGTATTCTCTAACACACACCAAAAAGATCCCACAATCAGTACACAATCTGTCTGCAGTTTGTACACGGTGGCCCCTTGACAAAAAGACCGTTGAGAAAAAGAACCCTCTTCCATACGTTTCAGTTTCTCGAGATTTACAATTAAGTTAAAAAATATTAATGAAGAATTTTAACCAACATGTTTAATAACAAATCGATCTATGACTCATAATTGCAAAAATATTTGCTCTCCGATGTTTATTCCGGAGTAATTGTTTTTTAACTGCTGTTCTAATTGTAATTTTTATACATTTAATATAAAAATATTTCTTAACATTATAAATAAAATTATCATCATAAATATTCAATATTCAAAAGTTGTAATTTGTTTCTTTTATTTTGGAATTTATGCGAAGCTTCGAAAGAATGTTTGTGACGTTCCGTTCCAAAAAAAAGGAATAAGAGAAATCCTTAATTTATATCCCTATATTTATATAATTGAACGCTTTCTTTCGGCGTCACCAAGTATATACAGGTATCGAGAGCCGCGCACGTGTGGTGTACACGCCGGCACACGCACACGCGTATGACGCCTAACGTCACGACAACGTGAACGTGAAGACCGTGAGGGCCTTTCAGTTCACGGCGAGACCGCGCGCGGTGTAGACCCCGCGATTTACGAAACGAAGCCTCTCGGCCGTCGATCGAGGAAACGAAGTCGCGATCTGCGATCGCGACGATCTGGTTCCGCGTCAGCGGAATGCGAAGGATCGAAGGACGATCGATTGACCCTGATGGATCCCGAGCAGTGCGTTCGATCGAGAAACGATCTGCGATTTTTCCGCGAGACGTGATGCTGGCCCACATCGTCGGTTTTTTCTACTTCTACGCCGATCTGCTGCGTCTGGAGCTGCAGATGATGATACAACCGCACGAGTACAAGCTTTCCAAGTTTGTTCTGTGAGAGGAAAAAACGAGCGAGAAACAATTTTAATAAAGGAGGAAAAGGAGGAATGAATAAATAACACCGCGGCTGAAAAACGATCGTGAGAATAAGTGTTCTGAATTTGTACCGACTACTCCCGAGATTAATTTTGGGACTGCGAAAATAATTGATGCTCCCAGGAAAGTGCTGGATTTCTGGAATAATCCTTACCAGGGAAAATTATATAGACGAGACTCGCGGGAGTTGATTCTGTCAAGGATGCTGTCGAGACAGGGGAGATTTAAACTTCCGACGACGTTATCTGCGACGGCGAAGTTGAGCCTCCCCAGTGATCGATACTGATTTGCATGGAGCTCCGGCAGATGTTAATTATGCCTCTCCCAAGAAACCTTTATTAACGGAACTGTCTTGTTCCGGAGGATTAAACTGCCTTATCGATCCTGCATTAGATTATCCCGCAAACAAAGATGTTCAAACGTGACAGTCACGCGATGTGAACTTAATAAATATATAGATGAGACATGCAAACAATTTTAAAGATGTTAAAAAGAAGTGCAAAAAATATATCCTTGGTCTCTCAGAGAATTGAAAAAGTTTCATGAGCGAGATATTAATTATACTAACTTGTAAACTTTGCCAAGAGCGACATTAAATTTTGTCCCATTTTTTTTTTTAAAAAGCATCGTTTTCTTGAAACTTTTTAGAGCAGAGCTCAAGTGTCAAACTGTATCTACTCTATAAAGTATTCCAAGAATTTCAGAGCTAGAAGAGAGTCTCATGTATGAGATCCCGTTCTAAAAGATATCCTACTACTTTGCTCAAGACTTCTCAATCGGAGAAATTTCATCACTTTGATATCCGTTATCGTAAAATATCTCGAGGTAAATATAAAAATTTGGATATGGCGTCATAATCCGTCATCGTTCATCGTAAGCTGACGCTAACGAAGCAGCCAATTAGATCGGCTTAGCGGTGCATGGTCTTGTACACACACACACACACACACACACACACACACACACACACACACACACACACACACACACACACACACACATATATAAAATACACATATGTATATATAAGGTGACCAAAAGAGAGTATTAACGAACGCAACGTCCGGTCGGCGTGGCGCGACGCGGCGCGGCGCGGCGAAAAAGGCCTCGTAAAATCGGGCGCATCCGGAGATACGAAGTGAAAGTGCGTTTTGCACAAGATGACGGTAATCCCGTCCCCAGGATAACGACGAGCGGCAGTCGGCATCAGTGCATCGCGGCGACGAGCATCGGGCGCATCGGGGGAGACCGCGCGAGGTCGGATTTTAATAGCCGCGTTAATTGGCAAAGCTGACCTAACTTCGCTGGAAAGTCGTCTTTAATAATTCATGACAGCGTGACGGTGTGCGCGCGAGCTGCGCGCGAGCTGCGGCGTTATGCTCCGATTTTCCGCAAGGCCACCGTCGAGGGTGCGTCGAGAGGACGGAAGAGGGAAACGGGATTCAACCCCGCGGAACTGATGTTCACTTCACGGTTGGTTCCGTCGTCTTCCGGCCACGTGGACGCTGCGGGGAGGACATGGAGACCATATTGAATTGTAATTACAGATTGGATTACACGGTGGTTTACGACGAGAGATGTAATTGAGTCGGTGGAATGTACGCGATGGAATGAGGAATTGACATGCGGTGCTCTCGTAATCGTGTGTGGCGAGGATACGCCGCGTGACGGAGATGCTTTTAACTAATGCTTCCTTCCTTGATAGCTCTTGAAATTTTATACATCTGCGTGAGTTGACGTAATGAACATTTAAATCCTTTTTTTAGAGCGGTAAAAGAATAAGGAAGGTTTGCGAATCTTTCTTTTAAAATAAAGAGATTTTAATTTTTTAATTTTTTAATTTTTAGTATTTAATCTTTTTGTATTTATCGTGTTAGGTTTGAAGTGTCAAATTTCAGATTTTTTTTTTAATCAATGTAAGATTATACTATCGGTTATATTCAAATGTTCAAAACACAAAAACAACAGAATGATGATAAAAAAACTCGCGTTAATACATAAAATACAATATAAAATATTTAATTTCGAAGCAATAATACTCGAGCATCGGTGATCAGTATACCTTGTATCCAAGTACAAGTCATCGTTGTTTTGTTCTCGATAGTATCCTATCTTGTTACTGTTACACCCATCTACGCAGTGACGCGCCTTTTCGTCAGGCCCGACTCGTTATCTGTGCGTAAATAGAAAGATGTCGTGCCACCTCGCGCAGGGAAAAGATAAGTGTTTCCGGTCGTTAAGGCCTGACGGCCGGGAAGCGGAACGACGTGTTTTTTTTATCTTTTTTTTTATTTATTTTTTTTTTTAAGAAACGATACACGTTTTCGGTTGAGCGAGAGTCGACGATGCTGAGCGGCGATTTTGAGTTCTGAGTAATCTTTTTTTCTCTTGCCTTTTTTTCAGACCTGAATCTGTGGAACAAGAGCATCAGTCAGCGCTGGCGGAAGCTGCGGCGAAGATGCTCCGTGCAGGAGTCGTCGGAGCCGCAGGAGGCGCTGATACAGAGTGGCGGGAATCACGGGGTTATACACGCGGTGAGATCGACACCGGCTAGCAGGGAAGCTTCGCCGGCCGCGAAGAGTCTTCAGGATGGTAGTTCACCAAAGAAACTACTGCAGACTAGCTCTCTGAGGTTACCAGGTGTGTATTGATCCGAAGCGAAATCACCCTCGCGAAATTCAAATAAATTTCGTCTCGTTGATGTAACATACTTCATGACGTTAAATCACATGCCTGCAATAAAAATATAATAACTAAAAATTATTGATTTAATTACTTAGAATTGAATATAAATTAAAAAATTAATTTTGTGTTGTTGTGTTTTGGTATACGATATTTTGAACATATATGTCATAATAAAATATGCTTGCAGGCACGACGAAAGGCATAGCCGATATCCAGCATGTGCTCCGCAGCAAGTTTAGCAAAATAAACGCCGGCATCAGGAAACGGAAGGCGCTCAGCGTGACGGAAGTGTTCCCCCCGCAAAAGGACAATGCCTCGAATTTCTATGTGCCAAGTCCGCTCACCTCGTCTTCCAGTCAGACCTTCGAGGACAACCGTTACGATTCGAGCGAGCCCGCATCACTGCCACCGTATCCCTTCCATGACAATTTAGAGACCTTGGCGGAGAGCAGCGTTCCGAATTCACCCCATTGCAATGGCAATAGCTTCACCTACTCCCAGGACAACTACGAGCAGAAAGATCTCTACGAGAACGTGGTGTTCCCCAGGTCCTCGCCGTCCTCCTGCTGTCCGAGGAGTCGACCTCTTCTTCAACGTAGTAATTCGGAGAATCGCGAGGCCAACGTGCACGAGCATTCTTACGAGAATGTTCGCTTTCAACGAGGCATCGCTCAACGAGACGACCTGGCCTCGGGAAGTCCGTACGCGGGTCGACACTTAGCCAGAAGCAACTCCGAGACCAGGGAGCACTCGTACGAGAACGTGCATTTTCAGAACGCGAAGATCAGGAACCAGTCGGATCCGTCGTTCGAGGAGATACACATACCCAGAGTGACACCCAGAAAGAGATCCACCGACTTTAAGGTCGGCGGACAGGTGAATAATTATTCGGGCGAGGCCATGTTGAGCTCTGGTGGTGGTAACAAGGAGGATGCACCGACCAGTTTAGGTACGGAGAGAAGTTCTGGTAAAAGACACCCGAGGAGGCTCAATAGTAGGAGTGTTGCGAATATCCCTAGCTCTTCGGGCGCGAACTTGAAGACTTGGCAAGTGAGTGGATTCCGACAAAACTCATTTTTATCTAGGAATTTTAAATGTAAATGTTAAATTTGTATCGTTATGAAAATTTTATATAGAGAAATTATAAATATATTATAAATATATGTATACAATTAAAATTTTAACGTAGAAGAATTGATGGTTCAAAATAAAATTATTTTTCCACTTGAATACAATGTAATTTTTTTTTTTTTTTTAGGGTACTCAAGATGCGGATGAAGGTTTGAACACGGATTCGGAGCTTGAAGACATTGATGAAGGTGCCGAAGGCGAAGAGTCGCGTTTCTGTACCTTGCCAAGACCGAGTAAAGGTGGCGCATCCTTCACGATATTGACTGCCAGATTTCTCAAAGGTCCTGGACATAAGGGACTCGGCTTCAGTATCGTCGGCGGTACCGACAGTCCTCGTGGAAATATGGGAATATATGTGAAAACTATTTTCCCCAATGGTCAAGCCGCTGACTTGGGTACTGTCAAAGAAGGTAAGTAAAAAAAAAGCATATTTTATAAGTTAATATTTATATTTTAACTTTTTTTGTATTGTTCAATTTTAATAAATCAAGAAATATTTTTGCAATCTTTTATATTTTTACAATCTTTTCTTTCTTTTTGATAATATATGAAAGGATTTTTATTTAGGCTGATTATTAATAAAGTACCAAATTACTAATATATTTATTGTTTACGAGAGCAAAAATTAATTTAAAAATTAATTTATATATCTTTGAGAGTTTTTTAAATAAAAATATAAAATTTAAAAATAAAATATTTATAAATTACTGGTTACATGATTACAGTTTTCATGATAATTTTTAAAAATATAATTCTATACAAGAAAGATTCCTCTCTGTTATATTGTCTTATTTTTTTAATTAAGATATATTTTGACAAAATTTGTTGCGCTTGCAGGGGACGAAATTTTGTCAATAAATTCGAAACCTCTTCATGGTATGACCCACGCCGAGGCGATCGCTGAATTCAAGTCTGTGAAGGCCGGGGATGTCGTCTTGCATGTAGGACGTCGCGTAAACAAAAAGAAAAAAGAAGCCTTGAGTCTAGCACCGGTTAATCCTTCCGTTCCAAGGCAATCCGTCACATAAATTCACATAAAAAATGTTGCAACGACGAACGATTTTTCTGTTTGCTGAAGTTTCGATCTTTCAATTTTCAAGAACGTTCACAATATAGCAATATCGAATAATTATTGCTGGCAATAATACATGAAAGATCGAGTCAGACTGTGACGTGACTCATCTCCATTCTCTTAACCTTCAGTTCGTGAGACTCGAGTTACGTCAAATTTGATCGTACATTTTATTTCTAACTTTTAATTATATTTTTTATGCTGAGAATGAGAGAATGAAGTTTCCATGTGAAAAATTTGATATCTTTATACGTAATTGATCAGAATAATTTTTAAGGCATTGGAAAATTCTTTCTACGTAAATTTTTTTGTTTAAAAATCATTGTTTAAAATTATTTATTATTATGCTTTTCAAATGCGAAAGTTTATGCTTTTTAGCAGCACTTTCTATATATTTTCAATATTCTTTTTGTTACTTCTGCACGGTTCGATCATATATTTACTTTAGGCTAAACATGGCAAATGTGGAGGAGGAGAGAAGGGAATTACTTGAAAATTTTTAAATTGATCCTACTATCAAAATTAAATTTAAAGGCGGGATAATAAAATTATACTGCAGTTTTAACGAAATTATAAAGAGATTCATCGAAAGTTCACACATATCCGATGGTGAGGTTCTTGCATCAAACAAGATCTTGTTTATGATTGCGAGAAGAATTTCATTTGATTTTTATTTTATGTTCTCGATATAAAATGTAAAAGGATATAAAATGTAAAAGGATATAAAATTGATGATGCTCGTGTTAATATAAAAATAGAGCAAGTTGGGGAAAACAAAGTACCTTTCTTGACAAACATAATCAAACGGTGAGGCGAACACTGTCAAATCAAAGCGCGTTTTAATCGTACGATTTACTCGGTACCCGCTATATTAAACATTAATATTTATCGATAAATTTATAATTATCTAACATTATCTATTAGAAATGTCGGTGTAATGGAGGATCATTGAAGCTTTTGATTAAATCGCATTCTCTTACGTTTACTTATGCATGGACGGATGAATTACATGTATCGAAAGAACTACGGTTATTTACGAAATGGAACATATTACAAGCAAACGCAACGAAGTCCTCCAGTTAGCAATTAACAGACGATTTATTTTTATAATGCGAACGAAAATGTACTGCAATTTTGTACAGTTAAGAATGAGCGTAACGACGTTTTAATGTGCATGCCAAATCAACGAAGCGAACGGAATCGATCGCAATATCAAACTTACGATAGAGATTATCTCTAATGATAATTAGCCGAGCAATATATATGCCTGAATCACAAAAATCTGACTTTATCCAAGAAAAATGGAGTACTAAAAATGATGGAAGAAAACAATCAAATTTTTTATCTAATATCCTTGAAATTCTTTATTAAATAATCCAAAATAATAATAAATTAATTTCTTTTGCATCTTATTATATTAATTAATTTTTAATTAATTTTATAATTAATTTTATAATTAATTAATTTTATGATAATTTATTATATTAATTTGTTAATATTTAAAGTATCTTTTATCATTTTTAGTTACTCTAAAATTTTTTTATCTGTGCAATTATGCAGGCATATGACAGGAAATCCAAAGCCCGAACATTATCGCAGAGTTAGGAAACGAATTATTTTTTAATTGTAGACTAACGAAGATCGTCCAAAGATGAAGCCCAAAAAATATTTTTACTACAAAGACGAAAGAATGCATAGAAAAAGTGCATATATATATATATATATATATATTATACATATACATATATATATTATACATATATATATATATATATTATACACATATATATATATATATATATTATACATATACATATATATATATATATATTATACATATACATATATATATATATATATATATATATATAAATATATTTTGATCAAGAAACGCGTTTACTTTAAGAGGAAGCAACATTATTAGTATCTAGTCGATTTGTAATATTTTCGTTTGAAAATCCTTTCTGTAGTTGCAACGACAAGGAAAAACGAGACAAGAAATTTTTATTTATATATACGTACACGGTGATAAATATATATGATTATATATTTCTTATATCGATTTTTAAGGTGTAACGAATCGTATAATCGATCTATAGATTAATAATTAAGACTTAAGATTACTGCGCTAATTCGATGAAAATAATGTATGCTCCGCACAATAAAACATTTTTAATTAAACCTTGTAGAGCATTAATTTAAACGGAACATTTTTTCCATTTGTTAATGCATAAGTCTTGTATCTATTTTCTTAATTAATTAATTCAAATAAAAGAAAAGGAAATGGAAAATCCATTTAAGATATCTGAAACACATTTTGGCAGAGATTCGACATTTCGGGATATTAAAATAGTTTTTATAATTATGTCCAGAATTAAATGATGTATATAACAATTTTATGTATGCGTAGTATTTATATTGCTTTTTTATGTGATTAATAATCATTAAAATGATTTAATTTAGAAATACGAGAAATTATCAGAGTCATTAGGAAAAGCACAAGAGGAAGTAGGAGGGCAAAAACTGACAGACGCGTCTTACCAAAGACTAGAAAAGTCGTCTTTGTTATCAGGGAATTATGTTTGGTGAGGTGGTTCGAAGTAGGTACAAAGCTTGAAGCTTGAATCTCCGAGCCGAAAATATTGCTATTGGCTGATATATGAAAGCTTTCAATCCTTTAACCAATGAAAGCATCGATAAAAATGGAAGGGTGAAAAGGGAGTTTAAGCGGGGTGGCAATTCTCAGAGTATTTGTAGATTACTGCCAACAACCACCTCCTCACTAAGTATGTTATTCGGATAATTCCAGGGAGTTTTCGGAGGTTTCGGGAAAATGCAAGACGTCAATACTCACCTAACCTCGCATCGAAATATATTTTATGATAATTTTCAAATCGTCTCGAGGAATATATAATTAAATTTTTGTTTTTATTTTATTATGATTTAATATTTAAATATTCTATTAATTTAATTATTAGATATATATTATATTTATTTAATGTAAATAATGTATATGATCGTACGTATAAAACGTTAGCAAATTTAAATTATCATTAAAGTATTTTTTATAAAACAGGTAAATATATCGTAAAATATTTTATTAAATTTGTTAAATAAATTAATATTCCTAGATTATATATTGTAAGTACTGTATCATAAACAAGAAATTTTTATAATATACAGTTAACATTTATGTCTGCAGACATACATCGAAATAATAATATTACAGTTATATTGCTACTTTATTATTGTGTTTATTGTCAAAATATACAAGAAAAATTAAGAATTTAAGAATTAATAAGAAAAGAAGCAATTAAAATTTTTTAAGATATATTAGAATAATATCAGAGAATTCACTTTTGCCTTCGAAATCAACATACTGAGAAAGAGATTGAAAGAATTGTTTTTATTGATCTAATTATTTAATGTTTCTACATTTTTTATTGTCAAGTTTTTTGCTAAAATGCTTAAGGTTTAACAAGCACATACATACAGGACATTATTAAAATAAAATTTTTAATAAAATATTCTCGCTCTTTCAAACGGTATTTGTGTATTGTTTCCTTCATTATGAATTATAAAAATATTCCATTATTGCGATCAGATCCTTTGCAAAGATGTATAAGAAGGAATACTAAGCACAAAAAGATCTGGAAAATCATCTCGTTTCAAAAGATTTCTGTATCTTCGTGCAGAAGTGACTGATTCGCATAGTCATTTGTAAATCCTATAATACATTGCAATCGTTCGTATATTATTTACATTACTACATTCACCCATATGCACAAGTTTTCATAGAGCAATAATACAATATACATTTGAGGAACATTATATGCAAAATGCAATTTAACTTAAGAATAATATAAATAAAACGAGATTCTCGTATATTTATCTTTTAAGAGACTAAAATCAAGATAGCGGAAGCTAAAAGCATCTTTTTCAATAAAAGAAAATATATATTCTCTCTCCTCTCTTTGTCGTAAATGTTAAAATACAGAAGACAGAATTCTATTTATGGTTTTACGTGTCATGTAAAGAGTGTTATACAAAGAATAATAAAAAAATCAAAAACGTATTCGTATTTACATATATCAAAATACATATCAAAATATGCACATAAATATGGCATATAAAATAGAGATTCTTTTTTATGCAAGTAATAAATTGTCTAAAATGGAATTAATATCACATTGTATCGATCGGAAAGTCATTAAAATGTATAAAATTTCATGTACAATTATGTTGTACTCCTTGAATCTGTTATTTGTACATTATGTCTATTAGAACAGACAATTAATGATTATATTATTTAATCGATATAATCCTGAGATGATTGTATCATTGAATAGTTAAGTAACAACGGTACATCCATAATTATACGTTATTCAACAATGGACAATAAAATCCTACAATTGTTGGGGAAAACATTAATTTTACATTAGCCTGATTAAATCTACGAGATTTCAACGTTTTTATTTATTTCAAATAATTATTGAAATAGAAACTATTTCGAAGTTTTAATTTAACATAAAGCGTAAATCCATATTAAAATCAATGAATTTAGCTTATTTATTGCTTTCTTGTCTAAATTTATGATAAGCTCTATCTTTTAAATTAATAACTAATAAAATCTCCATCAGACTAATGCAAGATTATTTCGTGAACGCCAATGTTCACGATTGAATGTTGCGACGATTGAAATTACTTGAAACACGAGTAAAATATACGTAAAAATATATTTAAATATTTCGAATACGAATACATGTATGAATTCGGCAAACATTTCAAAATAATTCATTTTTTAAAAAAAAAGATCATCATGAACAGTTCGTGGAATTCCTCGGTTTCAATTTTTCATACGGGTTTCAGCACGTTGAACATACGCTAGCAACAAGTTTGTTAATGTTATACCGTTATAATGCTATAATTGTTATACTTTATGTTTATCAATAATCTGTAATAAATACAGAACAGAACAAATACACATTAAATAATCGATAAATGTCAATTAAAAGGAATATTAAGGTATATTTTTGGGTAAAAGAAAGTTACGCGTTAGTGATATGGAAATATTATTTTCGTCACGATGTCCAACATGCTGAGAGTAGGCGCTCGAAAAGAATGCAAATGCTTCTTCACGTTCACGGAGACAAATGATCAGCTACATAGATTAATTACTTGGCGTTTGTCCTAGCTAGTTACGTAATGCGCGCGTCTCCGCGGAGAGACCGCGTTGCGTAATTAAATAAAGTGTATGCGTGTAAGGCGGCGGTGGAGGACAATTAACGCTTGCTTTGATGATAGCGTCGCTAAAATGCCGCTGCTCCAATCGCATCGCAATTGCGCTGCAATTTTATGATTGCGCAATTAGACGGTGTTCCATTCGCCGCGGGCGGGGTGAACACTTTGGATGTCTCACGATTTCCGAGTTGGGGAAACGAAAAGCGGAGTTCCTGAGCAGAGCGACAGCTCGTTTCTCGCTCTCTGGCTTTATTCACGGCCACGGCTTTTATAAGTTACGATCGTTATCATTCGAAGTTGAGACACGTCGCTGTCGCTTCCAGTTAAAATGCGTCGCGATGTTACCCCCGGTTCACCCCGGTGTCACGACATTTCTCGTTAAAATGACGCAAGATATTTAAGTCTTCTAAGATGCTAAAAGACGTCCCGCGGACGTCTCGAAGATTGATTGGTGCCTTTTCAAAGACGTTTCGTTTAAATTGAAACGTCTTTCTCAGGCGTTTCCTCGATTCTATGTATTGCTTGCTACTAAATTGACTAGGCTTCTATCGACTTACAAGAGGTTCGTGACGCGCGTGGAAAAGCGTGAAAACAATCATCGCGGTGTTTCGTAATCGTCGTACGTTCATTCCGCAGTCGTGGATCACACGGACAGAATTACTTTTTTCTGAATTATCATTAACAAAAATATATATTTATTATCTGAGTATTTTCCTCATTGTATCTTGCCTCTTGGCATTATTTTGCCATCATTTCATTCGGTTCATTTCGCAAGTTATTTTGTACTGTAAAAACGTGATGAAGTAGTGAATTATTTTGACAGTTCAATTCTTCCGTTTGACAATCGAGGTTTGCTTGGCTTCTCCACACTGTGCAATGACAATTTGGTCTTATCTCTAGATTTACATGTTATTCGATGCAATATGGTCGGTTTATTGAGTATATGAAGAGGAAAGCTAACGCCAGGAGCAGCGATCCGCTCAGATCACCCAGCGCCGTCAGGAACGGGATCGCCGAGTTGTCGGGATCGATTTTGTACCTCCACATCGCGTGGATCATTATATGTGCGATGTACAACAGTATTACTACCTGAAGAAAAAGAGAAAGAAAGTTTAGCTTCTGCTCGATTCAAAATTTAAATGAAGTAATTCGTGTGTGCGTGTGTGTGTGTGTGTGTGTGTGTGTGTGTGTGTGTGTGTGTGTGTGTGTGTTTTGCATGAATTTCGCTTACTTGTACTACGGAGACAACTATGTAAGAGATTACGAAGTATGCGTGTATCATACAATCACCAGGATTTAGAGCGTTAGCGATGAAGACAAACATGAGTTGACCAGGAATAGCCATGGCGATGAGCAATCTTGCGGTCTTGGCGTACGGACCTGTTTTCGAGAAAGAAAACTCGTTAGACGGGATATCATATTAAAAGTTCCAATATTAAGGTAATCTCACGAAGTATTTTTTTCTTCTTCTAAAATAGGATCGGCAAAGTATGATAAGAATATTGAATTAAGTATTGGATTATGAAGATGTCTACGATAAAACTTGGCTTGACAAAAAGTTTTATAACTAAAATCGAAAAGTTTTATAACTTTAGACAGAAGAATATTTCTAAATTAATCGCGTTAAAAAAATTTTTTTTCTTCATGGTATTACGTACATCCTACGAAAAGCGCAGTCAACGGCGTCACCCAGATTTTGCCGTGCGGTGGCAGAATTCCCATGATAGAAGATTGGTGCAACATGGTTGACATTCGAGACGCTTGCACCGATACCAGGTTGCCACCAATTCCATTAATGACTGGTTGAAAGACTTCGGATCCTGGATACTCAGTGATCATTTTCTCCAGAACTATTCCACCGCCACTGAAGAACAGAAATAACAGAATAAAATAAAAATGCAAGTAAGCAAAAAAAAATTAAATTAATAGTAATGTAAATTAAATTAATCAGTAAGATAAAAATCAAAAGATAAAATTATTGAAAACTATTAATTATTAGTTAATAGTTTTCAATAAATTAATAATGTAAGAAATTAATAATAATTATTATTATTATTAAAAGGAGGAGGGAATTAATAATAAATTAATAATGTAAGAAAAGATTGCTTGAATGTTCGCGCACAACTTGGAACTCATTTGAATAAAATTTGAAAAAAACTGAAATAAATATGTTTGAATTGACTACTAACCCACTGATAAGAAGGGCGGACAAGATGGGGATCCAGCCGGTTCTCAGTACACTTTTCGTGTACTTGTTCTTCAGCACGATCACAGTCCAAATTGGCAAGAGCATTATGAACACTCCGAGAACTATGTACAATATCCATATGAACCCTTCGTTCATCCTGACGAAGAATTCCGACGCAATGGCCGAAAGAATACTGATGGACACGACGTCACCGATAGATGCGGCCAGAGGAGTCGCCAGATTATCCGGATTCATTTTGAATCGATAGGACAACATGATCACAGCGATCATGATAAAATCTATAAAGCAGATGTCATTTTGTCAACAATTTAAAATTCCGCTTATCAAAATATGGTTTGAAATATGATGCATTTGGATGACAAAAGGGAAATATACATGCAAATATGCACGCTATTGTTAAATATGAAATTTAACACTTTAGAAATTAATAAAATTAATAAAAAATCAAGATTATAATAAAATAAAAAGGAGTTTAAAATTAATTGTCGTAATATATATTAATAATATCGTAAATGTATATAAAAAAGGGAGAATTTAATTAATTAATCTTTTATAGAATTAATAAAGCTACACATTAATCGATAATAATAATATATTTAACACATATGGATAATCTGACACTATTATGTCATTACATATGCTAATGAAATACGAGATCCATTTTGTATATTAGAAATGAAAATTAGAAATATATTATTTTAATAATTTAAACATTCATTAGACTATCGTGAAAAGAGTGAAATGTGATAAGTAGCATAAATCAAGAATTTAAAATGCGGTCATGCACAAATCCATATGCTGATCTCGACTGTAAAATTTTCCGAACGGGACGTTTTTGCGACGTTGAAAAAAAAGATCCGCGGTAAAAAAGAAAACACATATCTTTGTACACACAGTGTGCAACGTGCATAAAAAAATGTCATCCATCATCAGCCATATCTTTATCATTCATGATTCGAGGATAAAAGGTGATAATATCTATTAAAAAAATGCAACTAAGTTATAAGCTGCAGATAGCGATCGCCGCTAATGCTAATTGCTGATAAACGATAACGACGAATACCTCGAACGAGCGTCGATTCGTGGGAGCGAGCGTGCAAAAAGCGTGCACTAGTCGGCGTTTAATGAGCATGCCGGCGAAAGGATGGCTTACCCAAGATAAAGCAGGAACTGGTCGCCGTGCACATGCACGACACCGCCAGCAACAACGCGCTATTCCAGTCGAAGACGTTTCCATTGAACGTGCCCACCACCATGCCGAACACCGATAGACAGGCGGCGGCGACGATCGCCTGGATCTGCACCAGGGCGATGTTCCCGATGATCATCTTGATGATCTCCCGTCGGCTCTTCATGTTGCCCAAGTTCACCTGAGTGCACAGCCGTGACGCTAAACACATATCGAGATTACCCTTCAGACCCTGCAGCGCCGTAGTCAGGATCAGTAATTGGGGGACTTCTATGAAAGCGGGTAGAAGCTGAAAGCAGACAATTGAAAAAATTAGGACGTGGATCATATTTTATAATTTTATAATTTTTTTCACACAGAGAGAACGATTTCTTTGGAGATTTAAGTTTTCTTAGATTCCAAGAAATCTACTTTTTGAAATAGTTCAAACAAACCAATTATTGATTCTAAAATAGAATCAATTGTTTGATTTTTGTTGAAATAATAAATAGCTTTATTTTATATAAAATATTTGTTTGATAAATGGTTTGAAAAAAATTACGCTCTTTATTACATGCTTCAATAATATTAAAGAATCTCTTTCTTTCATTGAAACAATATTTAACCTAGCTAAACGAAGTATTATTTAGTTCAAAAATAAATTTTATTTTCTTTAGATAATAGAATTTTTTCAAAATTTTTAATTTAATAAAATGATGTTTAATGTAATATTATGTTGTTTAAATTAAATTCAAATCAAAAATTCAAATCAAACAAATAGAATTACTAAATATAAAGCAACTTTTTTCTCAATATACATACATACATTTTTTTTATATACACATTTTATATATAATTTTTTATACAATATTTTATATTTATTTATATACAAAGCAAATTTATTATTATTTTGAATATCATGGGAAACATTTTCTCTCTTATTATCTAAGGTATCCAAATAATACCCTCGAACGTCTATAAATCCTAATTAATATGATAAAAAAGTTATGTGACAATTACTGCCATTTAAAATGTCGCAATGATGGTGACTTTAATTTAAAGTAGTAAGAATTATAAAAATTTGTGACGTACAGAATACGATTAACGTGGCCTGCTTCTATAAGTATCATGATTCTTATCATGATACCTACATTGTTGACGAAAGATGACAATTTGTTTATTTTGACTCGTTTATTTTAGGAAGGAAATAATGCGTCAAGATTAATACAAATTTACAATAAGACTTGATTATTTTGTTCTTAACTAATCAAACGAGGATAGATTCTTGGAAATGCACCGATTGTCTGTAATCTCAATCTGAAATCTACATTAAAAATGCGAAACGGCATTTAAAATATTTATGCAATTGCAGCGACACCGTATCCTACATCGTATCGATCGATAAAATGCATCGAGTCCGATAAACGTTAAGGAGAACGATGATCGACTTTGACACCGTTTACGATAATAATAGAATTCATCCGATTTTTTATTTTTGGAGGGAACAATGACAATTGCTACATTCAGTGGCTTCGACAATTGCACAACGATTGAATAATTCATCGACGTAATTGGTCTAAATTTTAGAGATCTAACAGTAAAAACCAATAATCACTGATCGCTCACTGATCACTTTGTTTCGTTGAATGTAATCATTATAGGCAAAAAAGACAAAAAAGGGAAAAATAAAAAATTGGACGATTGACACTTGAGAATCTCTCGGTATATCTTTTCCGCGAGGGAAAGGGGGGGGAGGGGGGGTCTTACCTTTGTATCGGCAAGAACACGCCCGGCGCCGATGGTGCCCATCCCAGCGATTAAAAAGGGCACCGACACTTGCAAGATCGTGTGATACCATTTTTCATTCCTGATATCCCTCTTGTCTCCATGGCCGCTTAATTCCTTGTGAAAGTTCGGATCAGGATCCGAGACAGCGACCGATGAAATCGTCACTATGGAGCTGCTGCTGGAGACAGATCCATTTCCGTTTACGCCGTCGGGCACATCTTTCTTCTCGCTCTTGTCGTTGAGTGCTTTCAAGCCCGCTGTCGAGGCATTGTTACATGTTAAATAAAATCCCATCCAAGGGCCGAATATTCGAAGCGAAGTTCGCGACGTCCTAAATAATCAGACCATTTTACAGAGATATGGTCGAGCGAATTCGTCTATTTTGCGAGAATGTATTTTATCGGATACTTGATAATCGATTGTAATATATAATTCTCATCTAATATGGCGACGCGAAAAACGAGTTAATTTAAGATTAACCGACGCATAATTTATCCTTCGTCCGGAATGCAATCAGCCTTTGTTGACAAGACTCGCGATGACAAGAACTCAGCTACTAATTTTATATGAGATGATTTAAGAGCAAGGAAGGCTCACTGACGATCCGTCTCCCGGTGGCTGTCAACATTTCCGCACGACGTCATCCTCGTGTAAACAAAGCCGCGATCCACAAAGGCACATAAACGGCGCGAGGTGATCACTGAACGTGTCTCCTTTCCGCATCGACGTTATAAATCCCGCGCCGGGTTTCATGGTATCCTGAATTACGACGATCGTGGGAAGGTAAAGTATTATCAGCGAATTACTTCGCGTCATCGTAATCACCATTATTGTGCCGAGCAATCTTTCCCCACTATGCTCGCGAGCGAGTTGTCACACCGCGACGACGATTAGTCCGTCTGCTTCCTGTAGACGTGGACTTTCGTGATGGCAAAGTTGTCTCACCGCGACGACTATTGAAAGTTTCGTCGCACAAATTCGTCGGACAAATTTGTGTGACACTTCCGAGCAATTACTTTTTACACCGGCGGAAAATTATTTTACTCTACAGGCGCGTAACTGTTATTTTCAAGTTATTATAATTTGAAGATCACAATCCAGTTTGGTGATGAATCGTTTGTTTTATTAAATATTTTTCCGCCGCGTCATATCAAGTAGATAAGAATAAAAACAATAATGGCAAAAAGATTGTTATACGGAAATCGATAAGAACATTGTCTTTAAGTGCATGGAATTTTCTGCTTTGTGGCAAAATTCATTTAACTTGTATAGAATAAGTTATACGAAATAATTTTACACGAAGCACTTTGCGTGGGTGTGTCAGCAAGAATTCTTCGTTATCTTGCTTCAGCCTAGTCGAGTCTTGTTAAAAAAAAAAAAAAAAATTCTGCACTTTATCTAGAATAATTGATACTATTTTAATTTTATTCAAATAAATTCTAGCTTCAATGTCACAGATCGCGTGGATGTAATCTATATCCTCCTTCGCGGCGATCGAAACCGATCGATACCGTTGTGACGTAAAAGGAATACGTAAGAGTTTGTTGTATCTAAACGCTTTTACGTGTACGTTATGCAAATTTTTCAACAGCTTTTGTATTCCTCCGTCGATGTTACGGAAAATTAACATAATTATGCTTAAATATAATCGTTACGATCGATATCGATCTTGACTGCGATCACGTGATTTTTCTTACCGGCGACTTTTTTCACAACGGTAGGCTCCGGATTGATGTCCACACTCAGCTTCTTGTCATCAATCCCGTCGATGCTGTCAAATTTCACCGTGTAAATATCCCTGTTGTATAGCAACATTGTTACACGGGGAATAGTGAAAGCTTCATCCCTCACTTTCCTAGTATTAATGTCATTCACCAGGCTGTCATCGTGATTCCTGTTGCTGTTGTTCGGCATGATACCTCCGTTCAGAAATGTCGGTTCAATCTCCGAGTTCGGAAAAGCGACCATATCTGAAATCCAATAGCTCAATTAAACAGGGAAATCTTAATAATCTCATTTCAGATTATTAAGATTTTTGCGAAATTTTCAATTATTCATTCCACCTTTGACATACTGAAAAAATATAATCATTTTAAAGAGACAATTGATTTAATAATTTTAATAAAATTATTGAAAATTAATGGTTTAATAATGTGATAAATATGCAAAAATATACATAATTATGAAAACTGCATTATATATATATATATATATATATATATATATATATATATACTATATATTATATACTACATACTGTGTGTGTGTGTGTGTGTGTGTGTGTGTGTGTGTGTGTGTGTGTGTGTGTGTATAGTGCAATTTTAATTTTGTAATTATGTATATTTATATTACGTTATTTTAATCCATTAATTTTCGACGGTTTTATTATAATTATTAATCACAAGATTAATAAATGCAAATATTACAGTCTATTAGTAATTTTTGGAATTGCAAAAGTGAAATGAAATCACGTCTGATTTCAAACATAAAGCGCGATGACCTCTTTTATGATCGCTTTCGCGTAATTGTAATATAATTTTACATATGCACATACCGAATTCGCTGCTGGCCCACGGTGTTGCAGTAATTCTTTCGGCAAGTCTTAGGATCGACCTGCGACAATCTTACGTCGGATCTGCCTGTTTTCGCAAGCTTTGATCTATAAGATCTGAAAATATGCATCGACGTGTTTAGAGATTGTCTGAGCTATCTAGAAAATTGTTTGTCGCCATTCTTCAGGTAATCAAATGATTTGCGCATGTTATCGTGACAGAACCTGTGTGTTAGCGATTTTAATACCGTTATCGCGTGGCGGCTTATCGTGGCTATTGAAGCCACCGCAATTGCATATCTGTGTGCTTTTTAGCCAAGACAGACCACAGCGCTTATCGGAAAGAAGAGATAAAAGAAGAAACCGATTAACGACGCGGACGCATAGAAAGTGCGATGACGAGGGAAACAGGAGGGAGTCAGGAATCCGCGAATCGCGATTATGCAAGCGGATCGTTTGCGTGCATTCCAAAGAATGCACGTGCATAGCAACCCGTGAATCAGAGTCGCACAAAATTTTCGAGTTTTCAAATGCAACTCGCATTTTGGACAAAAGTCCAAGAAACTCGCGCGTTCATCGCGGAAATCGTATCAACATATAAAATCGATAGTTCAATATAAACCTAATCGTTTATGTCGCCGACGTTGGGCATAATTCATGGCCAATAAGAACCCCCTCTCGTCAGATCGATGCCAAGTTATGACCAATGATTTAATTTGTGTACTTTCGCATTGTGAGTCGTCCGTGAAAATACTCGTCAATTTATCTAGCGTTTCTACCTGTTGAAGCTACTAAACACTGCAAAATTTGAGTATCTCTAAATTAGAAATTCTGAAAAAAAATGGACACACATATTGTAAAATTATTAAACATTGATATTATATCACGGGATCTAATAATAGTTTTTGTAAATTTTATATATTGTGTTTTACACACAAATTCTATCTGCATTTGTGTTATAATTTTAATGTATATTATTATAATTAATGATCCCAATTTTTCTCTGTTTAAACTTCTTTAAACTTCAATCTTCTGTACATATAAATGCTTATTAAAAAAATTAAAATTTTTATTTAAAAGATATAATTTTAATATAGATACTATTCTTTTCTTTAGATATAAATCTCTTTCTCTCTCTCTCTCTCTCTCTCTCTTTTAAGGCTTTTAAAAAATTATATATATATATATATATATATATATATATATATATTAGTTAATAAATCTATTCCATTTCATTAATTTTATTTTCACGCGTTTTCTAATTCTAAAATAAAAAAACAAGATTGTTGGAATCTATGACGTTGCTCGACTTATCTAAATGCATCATTGCTCATCGCACGATATTTGTCGATTATAAGTTGAAGTAGCTAAAGTAGTTTTTCTTTAGAAGTATCGTTGATATTTTTCAGTGATTTGCCTTTGGTAATTGATAGCGATAATAAAAACGCTCGAGTCGTTGTTCCGACCAGCAGGCGTGATGCTCCTGACACTTGGTGTAACGCAATATGCAGAATCAGCGGAGCGTCGACGGGGTGATAGTGGCAACCGAAGATCTTTCGTCGCGACTTAATCTGATCGCACGTGTCGCGGGAACTAAATTACGCGTGCGTGTGCGAGAAAGGGACGCGTGCGCCTTTTGCCATGCCTGCTGTCCAATCGGGCTGACGATTTATATTTTCTCGACTATATATAGAAGTCGAGAAAAAATTATTAAGATATAGATCAAGCCAAATGAATCGCACAGATTCGCTAATCAAGGATTGATAGAACGATAAATAATTAAAAATAAATAACAATTAGAATAAATAATAAATAACGAAGTTTGTAATAATTAATACCATCCATCTCTCTGCAAAATTTGATATTTTTTCGCATTGTATCTGTCAAATTTAATTTAATAGATGAAATAAATAAATGACGATCTCTTAATGTTGATGGATTCCTTATAATGTTAATTATTATATTAAGTCGGTTATATTAAGTAATAACCGACAAAATAAATAATCGATAGTTATTAAATTGAACTTGATGCATCGTTAGGTTTACTTTTAATATAATTTATTCCAACACTGTTATATGTATCCTTATAATTATGACTTTCGAGTGTTGTATAATTATCATATAATCTAAATTTGATAATTAATATAATACGATTGTCGATAATAAATTTAATTTTTATGCGATATGCACTCAATCATGTATTTTGATTAAAGATATAATTATCAATTATTTGATATCAGCGTGCCAATACTTTTCATATATAAGTATAATCATATATAAGTGTAACAATTATTTTATCTCATAAATATAATTTTATTCGATATAATTCTCACGCGAACAAATGTTATTTATAAGTTGATAAATAATACCCTTTTATTTTAGACTTTGTTCAAGATAAATTGTGTACTGAAAATTGTGATATCGTACGAGATAACCATTCCGTACGTGCATTCTTCGCATAGATCAATCGTTATACGAAATTCACAAATAATTTCTTAGTCTTATCATGTATCTTCATAAAGTCATTCGTTTTAATTAATCCAGGTAAGGTGCCATTATTGCAAAACAAGAAGATGCAACGTGCATTTTAAAAAGTTTCTAAATGTCAACCGACTTAGGAAAATTATCGCAACTACTTTACGTCACTCACGTTTTTATACCTTGTTCGTTTAAAAGATAAATTTTAAAAATGCGAAAATACGTGACAGTTTAATATCACGCGATATTTATTTAATATTTATTTCAATTTATTATTTACTTCAAATTTACCTTTTTGTCTATCAAAAAGGAAAAAATCCAGTCTACTTTTTTGAGCGTAAAAATTTGCAATTTCATGATCGACAAGTTCACCCGCACTCTTCAAAATTAAAGCATAAAAATCTGTCGATTACACTTATCAATAATCACTTCGTCCATCTACTGACCGCTCATCGGGAGCGGTGGTTCAACAACAAAGCTCTCAGGATTACACCAATTGCCGATAAAAGAACAATGATCATCCAGATATCAGGTATTCGATACTCACGTAGAAAGCTCACATCGAGTTTGCGCCAGCGTGTCGATGTTCACCGGTGATGCCCTCGATCCTGGAGAATCCGTTGGTGAATCCGGTATCAATAGCAGCCTGAACGACAGCCTCGATACCGATCCTTGTGCGAATATCCTCTGACCTCGGTGTCCTACGCGCGTCCTTCCGCGAGATTCACGCAAAGCCGGCCGCAGCGACAAGTGTCCGCGCTCCGTCGGGTCTTCCAGCGTTGTTAAGTGTCGCGAACTGGAGAAAAGGAAAAAAAACGGAGTTCGATCGGCGCGTCTTTTCGATTTTCGGAGCGCAACGGAGGTGTCCGCGTGCCGCGCACGGTTCGACTTGAACTGATAAAAGGAAGCCGTCGCTCGATTGTCAGTACTCCTACTCGTTCTCGTCGTCGGGCGCTCGTGCGTCTACCTCATCGTGCCGACGTATGCACGTGCGCTATCTCGTCGGTGATAGGTGGGAGCCAGATCCTAAGGTGAATCGTGTGTCTGCTAAAGATCGATTCACGAGCCACTCGGAAATTCATTCGGGGCTTTCCCACCTGACCTTCGCCGCCCGGAGGATCGCCGGCCGGCTTCGGGTTTCAAGAGGAACAGCAGGGAATTATGCGTGATTTATGGGGATATGAGGATACAGTTACTGAAATTTATGGAATTTCTGGATTCTCTCTCTCTCTCTCTCTCTGAGAAGGAAAAGGAATTTAATACGGCTTTACGGTGTTATTTTTTAACGAGTTATCTACCCGGCGACTTTTCTGTGTTCTATTGTCCATGTGTTATATTGTTTGTTATCATTAGTATATAGTAATAAAATATTTCATAATAAGTTATAGTCGTTTTATGATAAAAAGACTATATTCTCAAGGACAGTGACTAATACGTTTTTACTTTGTACCATTATTCAGTTATTTATACGTATATAAATTAATAATTTTATATTAATAAATAATATTTATTTTAACAAATATTTAAATAAATTCTAATAATCCCAGTCAGCAATAATTAATGTGGTAATCACATGTTGAAATAGGATTTTCTTACATCTGCAAAACATATGGTGCACATAATGGTCACACATGTTAGAAAATATTGAATTAATTATATATAGACTTTGAAATAAAATATCAAATAAATTTCAATAATTTTTAATATATTTTATAGGAATTAAAATTAGCACAAAAAATATAAATAATTTTATAATATATTATTATATCTTTTAACAAAATATTTTTTCTTTTTCAATTCATTTTTAATTACGAATAAGATCGGTCACTGACTTTGAATATAAAATACGCAGCTTCGTGATTTAATGAAAAGTGGAAGAGATAAAAATAGAAGATTGATTGCGCGTCTCCCACTATTAATAAATTGAAGATTCATCAAACGCATTAACAAAGTTCAGAAATACTATCAATGAGTTATGATCATTCAGATACATTCAGACATTTTTTGCTTTGTCAATGAGTAATATAAAGTCAATTAGACTTAACATCAAGATTTGAACACGATCGCGCACTATTACTCAGTCATTCATTTAATGCAAATTAGTTGTTTAATATTTTAGCGAATCTCCCACGTTAGCATTTCGAAAAAAGACTTTTGTATTTTGTAGGTGTTTGACCTTCAAGATTTTTTGAATATAGAAAGGAAGAAAGGTTCTTATATATGTATATATATATATATATATATATATATATATATATATATATATATATGCTAGGCCTTCGACTTTTTAAATAGAAAATTCTTGGATGAGAATTGATGGAATAAACGTTCCACCGATTACTCACATGCTTGATGTACCTCAATCGTCTGTCTTTAATTAAACCTTTGAAAATTGATACGAATTCCAAGCGCGTAGACCTTTTATTGCTCCGTGATGACGAACGCCGTTGATGATTATTACTTAAGTGTGACGTAAGAGATATCGAACAGTTTGCGTCACGGCGAATCGTTAATCAAGTTTTAGGGTATTTACTTCGAGACTATCAGTGCGCCGCGAACAGTGAGTCACAAGTCGACTTGTGCACTATTACAGGCAGTGTAATATTTCTAAAAGTGATATTAAAATAAGCAGAAATACTGACCTCTCTCTTTCCTGACTAAGTTTCTCACGATGATACTCTTGAGACTGAAGCTACGAGCAACTTTCAGCTGTGAGCGACGAACGAGAACTAAATCTTCCGAGCCCAGAGATGCATACTTGCTTGTCAAGAAAGAGGGAGTTTCTTTTAAAGTAATAGGTGTAACGCATCTGATAGCAACGATTGGTTGATTTGTATTCAAAGATCTTTTCGAAGAAAAAATAAAACGAAAAAATCGATTAATAGTTGAAAAGCATAAGGAAAGTTTATTTATGTTAGCTCTAAGAATTGTTCTTTTGTCGAAAGTATTCTAAAGAATAGAAACCTTTTTTTCCTTTGGAATTTTCTTCAAAAGTTTTCGAGAAAATTTTTTTCTTATTTTAACATACTCATATTTTTTTGAATGATGAATTGTTTGTTTTCTTACTATGTTTTCTATCAAATTGTAATTGTAATTGTGAAATGTTGAAAAAACATGAATCATCAATAGATAATTCATCAATAAATAATTAACTTTCAATAATAATTAAAATAATTTATTCTTATTAAATTATTATTATTAAAATTTATTATTATTAAATAAAATTAAATTAGTAATTATTTTAACATCGAAGTTAGAATTAAATCTATTTTTCAATCATGAATTTTTAGAAAATCTTAAAGGATTATAATATATATATAAATCATAAAATAAAGATTGTATGTCAAGATATTTTAACAAATTTGTTGAGAAAATAACACAATAACAAAATAACACAAAAAAAGATTTCTTTATATTTTAGAAGATCAGAAAATATCAATTGCTTTTACCTGTTCTAAAACTATACCTAAATGTCTGTTAGGTTTCATTCAAAAAAAGGACACAGATAATGAATGCAATGTACCTGGCAAAAAGACTTTTTGGTAAAAAAGATACATTAAAGACAAAAATGCATTTACATATTTACAACATATTGTCATACATGTTGTCTGTTCAAACTTATATGTTGAAACTAAACAACCGGAAGCATATTTATTGCCTCTCGCAAAATCATTAAACAGTTATCTTTTGAAATGTATATATATTTTCAATAAAAAATTTTACTTTAGAATACTTTTTAATTATTAAACAAAAATATTTACACAAAATTGTGACTATTGACAGATACAAATATAAATTCGAAATATCAAAAGAAATTCGCATTGCAAAAAAAAAAACAAGCAAACAAAAATTATTTAAAGGAATTGAAAATTTTGTACAACTAAATTATAGTAAATTATTAGTAATTATACATATTTTCAAAATATCCAAAAATATTACCAATATATTTAATTTCAATATTGGAAATATATAAAAATATTAAAATATACTTAAAACACATAAATGTAAAAATAAATGAAATAAGTAAATTCTCGAAAAGATCAATTTTTATTATTCTTAAAAAATAATCTAAAAATCATTATTTTTAGGGTCGTTAAAGAAAGTTTTTTTAGAAAGTCTTTTAACTCAGACTTCTGAAATATTTCTGGGGAACATTAGAACCTTGAGGCAAACGGCATGTACAAGTTATGAATAAAAACGTGCTATAAATAATAATAAAATAATGAAAAATATACATTGGCGGCACGTGACAAATACATTACGTACGTTTACGTTAACTGTAGGTCAGCTCGTTAATCCATGAAATATACGAACCCCGTCCTTCCGCGTGTATGTCCCATGAATATTGTATCGTATCGCGACGCGACGTCGGCTACGCGATTGGCAACGCAAACGCGACCTTACGTGAAAACTTATGGTTGTTTCGTGATCGTCAAAAATGAGGAAACACCCATGTCCAGGAACGACCACAATTGTCTTCATGCGCAATTACATGTCTGCCATCACGCGCGTATCGTCATCCGGCGGCGCAGACGTCATTTCGACTTACTATTTATAAAATTATCGACCATTAATTAACGTTAATACGATATTAATTATCATAAAGTAATTCTCTCAGAGTTTCCTTGTCGAATTTAAATTAGTTTTTCTTGTTAAAATTCAATGGAGGAAATGAAGATTTACTATTCAAGGAAATAAAGACATCGAAAGGAAAAAAGTTTTTCTCGAAATTCCGAGACTCGAGGAAAAAACTATCGATCTGTCGATTAGATTAATTTTTCTCATATATCCAGATAATTATTGAATCATACTGAGTAAAACACTTCAGAAATTAATTAGTTAAGAAACTTAAAGTTAATTACGCTTAATAATGACTTTATGTAATTCCTTTAAGAAAAAAATTTTTTCTAAGCTAATAAAGATGACAGACTATTCATGTTCCGCAAACATTTGAAAATTAATGCAAATGATGGCTTTACTTGTAAGAAAATATTCAGAAAGTTCATACATACACGTCGAAATAAGAACTTCATTTTTTTTTAAATTTTCTTTAATAATTACTGCATTTTACAAAACCACGTTCGGCGACAGACACGTAGTAATTTGCAACGAACGCAGGTAGAAATTGATTATCACTGACTTATCAACCGACTATTATACCGTAGTCATTATCCCCACAGACGTTTAGGCTTATTTATCGAATGATATCGCATGCGCTAATCGCTCGTTGGATTCATCCGATTTGCATTGAAATTGATACGAGCATTAAGCTATTCCGTAAATGGTATTTGCTGGCATTTTAATTAATGAAAAGCCCTAGATAAGCACGATAAGAGAACAGCGACGGATGTTATCTGAAATCTACAAAATTGTTATCGACTTGCTAATTTTTATCACGAGTCTTGTTAATGATACTGCGTCGAATACTGCGACAGGAATTTTTGACTAAACGGCTTTCTCGCGTTGCGATTCGCTGTGAAATAAACGTACATTAAAGTAACGAGTTCACTCACCGGGATTGAACCAGTATCGATCCCCAGCTATGATCGCAATGTGGCTCCGGTATCGATCTGGAGAATGCATCTTCTCACATGTTCATCGCGTCGCGCGCTCGCATGACGTGAAGAAATATTTTTTTCACGTAAAACACCGAACGCAAGGTTAATGGAACACGACGGCATCAAATTTACGGATTGTAGTCGTCGGTCGACGGCATTACGCTTACTGGTGTGATAGAGCCGATTGATCCGTGAGCAAATAATAATAAACCGCGAGGTAGGTCGGCTATTTACCGCAATATTCGAGTCACTCGGAAGAATGCTATTAAGCTAATACTAAGCTATATTTTCCCCATTCTCGGAAACAAGAAAACGAACGAATAATTCGTGTATTCTTAATAACATATTCGCGAACTTTTGAAAATTTTTTTCAAAAAATTATCAAATATATATATATATATATATATTTTTTTTTTTTAATATCAAACTTTACTGTGTTGCTTTATTGTATTAAAGAAAAATATGATTATTTTAACGCAACATTTATTAGGCTCTTACGAAGAAAAAAATTTTTAAGTTTAATAGCTATATGGAGCTGTAAGTAAATGCAAATTTCACGAATACATGCGATTCTAACAAAAATTATAAACAATATTTTATATTATTCCCATGAATATATTTTTTTAAATAAAAAAATAAAAAAAAAATAAATAAATTGCACCAAGTAATATTTTGCAACATTTGAAAATGCATTTCGCGGTCGATGATGTGTGCACGACGTATGCTTTACAATCGTATTTATCGAAGGGAAATGAGCCCGGAGTATTCATCGGATTTACAACCGTCTAGAACGCGTGATAAAGCAGTTGTAAAATTTGTTTACATTATATGTATATATTACCGTAATATTCGGTGTGGCAAGCTATATAGATGAGAAACGCGATATGCGCGGCTTTCGCAATAGTGATATGAGAGATTTTCAACGATGATAAAAATCGATAATATAGTGATAGTAAGCTGTAATTAAATCTTTTTAATATTGCTCGTTTTTAATGATCGATAAATGTGCGTTTTATTGACTGAAAGAATATTATTCGGATATAGCGAATTAACGACTCGTATTTTCTAAGTGCGTTATTCAGTTAAATCAAGCGATATATGTGTCACATTCTTATAGCTTGTCTTGGAAATATCATAGATACGCGAAATTTCGTTTGTTTCTAGATAATAAGTCGTTTGGCTGATGATCATTATGGAAACTTTTATCACACGTTGATAAAATTCTTGAAGCGAGCGTCTTGTCTCCCTCTTGTCTCCCTTATTTCATTTCATGGTCACGATATATAACGATGATGAAACTCAAGACCTACGGTTGTTTTGACATAGATGTAAATATACAAATACAAATGTAAACGTCACACGCGTGATTATCACTCTATTAACTCTACGGGCGTAAAATTCCCCTGTTTATTTTTCGTTCGTCTTTCTTAGCAGGATAAGCGACGTTGATTTCTCATAACGAAGTGCGACACGCGAGAACTTCTTTGAAAATAGCCGCGGAGACTCGTGCTCGGGAGACTACAATCCCCGGCAGATAATTACGCGTTTACACGCATTTATTCTACATGACCAGGTAAAAAATGTTGCGTCTCCGTTGTTGGATTTCCCGGCGAGAGAAATCCACACTCGAGAAGCGGTTTCCATGATTTTTCCCGGTGCGTAATAATGACAGTGCCGTCAACTATTTGTTATATAACGTCATTGTGTCCACCGTACATCTTGCGTATACGTAATATAATTTCGCAGGAACTTTTATCTTTCTGTTTTGCGTGCAGTAACGAACGAATTTGATGTATCCGACGTGTTTTCAATCTCGCGCAGATTTGCAATTCGACGCATAAGATTGGAATTCCTAACACGTCATTGATAAGATTCCTGGGCTGAAGCGACCTGAAATGTGCAAGGGAAATGCCTCGATAGGAATGAAATGATTTTACCGGACCTGATTGAACGCGAGGAATTTTGAACGAAGGAATTTTGAATTGTTCTTTAACGATTTTTGTGTGTAAAGTAAATAGATGAACATTTTAATTTTATTTAAAATTGAAGGTATTTTATCTTTACATATAGATAAGATAGATATTTAAATTTTATACATATTTCAAGAAATTATCTAAATTGTATTCCCATATTCCTATGTAATATTAATTTAAATATTAGTTATTTCAAATGTACTTAAGAAAATAAAAGAAAGTTATCTTATATTTTTGAAATAATAATTAAAAGTCAATTTCATAGTAAATAAAATTTAATTTACGCAAGAAAATTTTATCTGCAAACCAAGAAATATTAGAATATTTTCTCTCATCAAATAAATTGTATTTAAAAAATAGCAATATTTTTAAATGTCATGCATGGTTGTTATAAAATTTTGAGAGAAAAACAGAAAAAACAGCGACGCGCGCGCATTACCTCTTCACACATAACTCAAAGTACTCATTTGTTTGCTTTAAAATTGTTTTCATTTAAAAACTACTGTATAGACATAATTTTATCAGAGAAAAAAAATTTTTAGTGTAGGAATTGCATTTGAATTCCAAAATTAATTCCAATATTACTATCAATAAGATATTTGAAAGTTACTTGGTACGAATTAAATTACAGTTTAGTAATGACATATTTTTTTTTTTGCACAAAAATGTTACGACATTTTCCGTAAAAGGAAGTCGCGAATATGTTTTCATATTTGTTACGTAAAACAGGAAATTGTCTTCTATCGCGTGTCGCATCAAAGATTTTGAAAAATACATGAGAAATGTAATCGTGTCGTTATATAGATATAGATATAGAATAGATGAAGATTATATTACTTGATTTTTATCATCAACCATATACAACATGGTAGAGATTGATCATAATTATGACGCAATCGATTTGACGATTAATCTCTTTTTCCACCATCTTTTCCACTTGTTATGTCGGTTTTATCAGACATGTGATTTATCGACAATTTTTATCGCTACTCTCCTACTATGTCATATAGAAGTGCCATTTATTCGATAACTGTTTACGCGCGTAATATTATCATCCAGGTTAAGTAAATCGTTATAATATACAACAAATAATAATAAAAGTTTATTCAGAAACACATTTCTGAAACAATTTGCCAAAACTCAAGATACACAAAATTTTTATGTTAAATAGACTTACATTACGTTTGAGATGATTCTTCCAAATTCCTGTAGTCGCCTTATCGCAATTTTACGATTCGTCCTTTTGTATGATTTTTCTTTAAGGCCATCTGTAAAAATGTGTAATTGGGGGTGATAAAAGAACAACGAGCTTAATGTTTGTTAGACTATATTATTGGACGTGTCCAACTCTATTCTTGGCTAACAAATAATATCGACGAACAATCTCTATGAACTTACAATGTAATTTTGATTCTGAATATTTTGATTTTGGATTTTCTCCTCCTCTCACCGCTACCTTTTCCCTCTCACACGCTTTGTACCCTCAGTCGCTCGTCGGCCGATCAAGCCGACGGGCCGCCTCCGAAAAAATGTCGCGCACGAAGGAGAGATATATTTTATATATATATATATATATATATATATATATATATATATATATATATAGATAAAGTGCAGAGACGCACGCAAAAGAAATTATCTCTTTGACGAAATCATCGTCACGATCGTACGTGAGTTTCAAAAATATCTCTCGGTCGAAGGTAAAAATACTTTTTTGACACCGAAGTACAGCACACTCTCCGTCCATATCACATATCTAATTTGTGTAAAAGAAATCTCATTATATAGCCCTTGTCGTTTTACGTATTAAATTTACGTATCGAGTGTATCATCTTGATCTTGATCTCCTTCTCTCTCTCTCTCTCTCTCTCTCTCTCTCTCTCTCTCTCTCTCTCTCTCTCTCTCTCTCTCTCTCTCTTTCTCCCTCCCTCTCTCTTTACCAATTTGATTTTTTAATTAAGATATTACATATGTTTATGTAGACTTCATGTGAGTGATATTGTTGATATTGTCTTTTACACAAATTAGTTACAGAAGACGCGTGCACCCTCTCTTGCGACAGTTTCTCATTCTAATTAATTTAATCATACACACATCATATTACTCTCAGTTCTTCATATATATATATATATATATATATATATATATATATATTATATATTTATCTATATATATATATATATATCTCTATATATTTATCTCACAGATATAGATATACAATAATTCTTAATCTTAATTAGGTCATATTAAATTTATTGTATGTAATGCCGCTTGTCTGAAAATACCGAAACGAAAAACGTCATAGAGTATAAATGCTATAATTATACTATCGCATAAATATTTATAAATATATACGGTAGATGAAAGCATTATAATAGGAACGTTCGTTTTTGCTGCTTGTCCTTAACGCTAAGTTACCGTTTACACTTAAGGTGGGAGTGGGTGGCGATTACCGTAATGAATCGATCGATATCATCTTGTTTACGAAAACTCTCGTGTCACGTACAAAAGCTAACGGTACGGATATATCTGCGTGAATCTTACCGATCTAAAACGTTGGCAGAGTGTTTGAAAACTGATTCGTCTTCGAGAAGAACTTTGGCAAAAATATACGACAGGACCCATTAATTATGTAACTTCGTCCTTCGCAATGTGATGGGTGCGCGATAACGACGCCATCGCTTCTAAGCGACATTAAAATGGAAATGAATTAGAATGAAATATCCGAATGGGACTCTACGTGGCAAAATTATTCTCGTGGAAAGGAATCCAGGAAGGACGACGTTTCTAATCGTCGCGGAAAACGCATCTGTTCTAATTTCATGATCATGTTCATCACACATTTGCACAATTGTATATTTATCTTCGAATGTATATTCATGCTCGTGATAATCGGACGAAAAGGATACTCTCTGCGACGGAAAGACGGAAATTATGATCGTTACACAGTTTTATCGTGTGGATTACAGTCTTTTCATTTTACGCTTCTCGATAAGTTTTTTTTTTTTTTTTTTTTTTCATACTCAGTAGTGTCGCATTGCATAAATCGCATTAGTTGCCTGTAAAGTAACGTACAAAATTACGGTGATTCTTTTTCGATCGGTTTATTATGTACATATCCTAATTCACACGCTTCGATAAATATTTAATAATTCGTCATGTGCGTGTGTATGTGTGTGTGTGTGTGTGTGTGTGTGTGTGTGTGTGTGTGTGTGTGTGTGTCTCGATTCGATATCCTCACACTTGTACTTTTTGTTTACCCAGTAGACAAGTTTAATTATGCTATTCCCGTTGTCGGTCAAGGAAAGAAGTAACTAGGGAACCCTGAATCGTGATGCTTACAATCGTATTAATTTAAATATCTATCGCCCAGATTTCCTCCTGCGGTAACGTCCTGTCGATTTAACCACTAATTTTGATTATCCTCGAAACTTACACATTGTACACATGTACATACGTATTACGTATTACGTGCCTTAACTCTACGTCATCCTCTTAAAATAGTACTTAATTTTACAACGTCGCGCATTTCGCACACGTACGATTATTGTATCGAATTGATAAGTGAAAGAAGAAAAGGAGACATACGGAAAAATTAAAATTTTCCACAAGGCAAAAGTGACACGTCACGTTTTATGGCTATGTTTAAAAGAGAGAAAAATTCACATTTCGGAATCGCAGATATTTTTTAATTATCCCTCACACATTTCTTTATCTTATAACGTATTTTAGATTGGATAATAAAATGGTCGAGCTATTTTCGTCTTCTCGAGCGGGATAACTCCTTTTCGTAGGAAATTGTTACGTAAGATTGTGATATTGTTTCGACACTCTTCTTTCGCTTACCGATTAAATTACGTGTATCGATGTGTGCGCGCGCGAGTAGGATAGGGTTGGTCCAGTTCTATCGGGGTCGTCATTGTTCGACGTAACGAGTCTACTCCGACCGGACTAACCTGACGTGTCGCTCGATAAAGCTCAATTTAGGAACCTAGCCGTTTACAATGTAATAGGAACTGAATTTTCTCGCGCGACGCGAAGACCTCCGTCGCAGTCGCCGTCGATGCCGCAAGGTCATCTTTGATAAACGCCGCGATAAACGCGACGTTTCTTCACGCGAGCACGCCGCGCGCGCACGGCACGGGACGTCTCTGCAGATGTCTGAGTAAAGATAAATTTGTAAAAATTCATTGCTGAGGTAGCCACGCGATTCCTGAGGACTGGCATTCCGTAATTGCGTCACGCGTTATTACGGATATATAATAATATAGCGGGGTGTTGAAGAGAGTAATTCGGAAAACTTCCAGAGACTCTGGTAAAGAAAAAAAAAAAAAAAAAAACAGCGCTTAAAAGAAACTAAAAGAAATTCAAATCAACAAATGATTTTTTTTTTACGACGCAATTTACTTTGTAGATAAACCTCTATAAAATTGTTATTAATTTTTTGTATAAAAAGTGATGTTAGAAAAAGAGTTGATTAATGTTATGTAAGGCTCGTTTAAACTTAAAGTTTAATTACTATAGCGTTATAAAATGTTAAATATTTCTTTTTCTTAGTACCTTGTTTATTTTATTTATGCTCGGCGCTTGTATAACATTTTCAGGGTCATTATTGTCTCGCGTTTGTTGAAGTTTAGTGTAATTGTACATTGAAGTTTTCCGAGCTATTAATAAGAATGACCAACTAATTTTTATCGACCAATTGTTGTTAGTAAGTGTTATCTCGTATTTATTTATGTAAAGGAAATGCAAAATAATTAGAAAAATATGTATTGAATAAATAATATTTTTAGCAGTGTGTCGCTCCTTGGTTTTAGCAGTACTCTTTAGCAATATTACTGCTTTATAAATAGTATAAATCCAGTTGATATGAAGTATTAATCATCAATGTATCGTATTTTATTTATGCTCATAGATAAGATAAAATTTTGCTGTGAAGAATTTTCTTCTGTTGTATATGTAATTATGTTAAAATATTAATTAAAATATTAAAATATTAGTTAAAATATTAATATTTAATGTCAATTTTAATTAGTAATTTTAGGTACAAATACATACAAAATTTAAATATGTCTGCATTAAAAGCAAACTGATAGAAATCTGTTTATTTATTGTTATTAAATAATGATTCAGTTAGAAAAATTAGATATGTGACGATTAAATTAAGATTCTATTAAGACAAAAATTAAGATAAATTAAAATTAAGTAAAAAAGATTGACTTCTATTTATTTTGATTTATCTCCCGATAGAGAAATTTACAGGAAACAGTGTCGCATATTCGCGCAATGAAATCTCAAACAAACTTCAACCCTTCGTAAGCCTCCTCCCTAAAGCTCAACTCTCGCTATTGTACCACCTTTCCCTCCTTAAAGAGAAAAACGAAAAAGCGCGACACGTGTCGCGCAGGGGTCCGCCCTCTTTCCATATTTCCACGTTCCTCTCACGTGGCGTCAACCCTAATTTCACGAATTTCGCGGTGTTTTACAAACTCTTTTTGCGCCTGTTCTTCACGATCGACGCGCTTCACCCATCTGGCTTCGTCGTTGCGAAAGGGGCCTCAGCGGTCCAACAATACCGAATACACGAGCTAAGCCGACGACGGTGCACGAAGGGGAGATAGAAGCGAAATCTTATAAAAGATTTCCAAAATATTGTGTAAATCGGCCGGGGGGGAGAGGGGGAACGCGCCAGCTGAAAATTTGGGGTGAAATTCGTCGAAATGGGGAAAACGCACCCGGCGCGTGGACACGGCCCTAAATAAATAAAGGGTTGTGTGGCGCGAGGCATTTGCCTTCCTGCTCCCGAGGGTGCATACGGACGTACGTGCCGCACAATGTTCCCGATTTCAACCCTTCGATTCCTGTTTTTCGATTCCCGTTTCGCGGATTCTCCGCTTTCACCCTTCTCATCGACTCACTCGACTGGAAACGCGGTGCGTAATTCGCGGCGCGAGCCGAAAATTCGTGAAAGGGTTTCTCCAACGCCGGAACAACTGTTTTTCACTCTTTTCTTTTCGCTTTTTTTGCATGATGTCGAAGGGTTTATTCAGTAGGTTGCGGTACAGCGCTTACGAAACATCGGTGTCCCCGATGTATGTTCGATACTTCATTGTTCGGAGTGTCGCGTCAAACTCATTCAAACGATAAGTTCGGAATTCAAGTCGAATAGAATTTTGTACATCTTTTTTTTTTTGAATCATTTTTAGTTACGATTATTTTATAACTTTATAATTGCAATTAAAGATTTTATATACATAAAAATTTTATATACATAAAAATTTTATTTTTAATTGCAATTCTAAAGTAGAAAAAAATAAAAAGTAAGTTTTAAATTTCTTTCCTTTGGATTGTAAAATATAATTAATGATTATAAAATCGATCACGATAATTGCTCGCGATGACGTTATTTACTTTTGCGGATCGCGATATCATCCGCGTCGTCGGTTGTTTGCGATACTTTTTCCGCTCATGCGATTAAGATTTCATAGTCCATCGAATTCAACGACATCGTTGAAGCGATTCAATATTTATCGTAGCAGTTGATTATGATTGCGCAGTTGCAAAAATATCAACGAGTATGCGAACTAATTGCCAGAAATAATTGTATTAAGAATCGAGAGGCAGAGTAACTTCTACGCAAATAGAGAGTCACTAAAAGTAGTAAAAGTTTATACATGACATCTTGTCCGTAATATAATAAACGTTATCACGAGAAAAAAATATGTCCGCCACTTTCACATATTGCAGAGTTGTTGAAGACACAGAGTTGTTGAAGAATTAAAATGGCATTAAAGTAATCGTTAATTTTAGCTTTTGAAAAATTATTTATAAATAAAAGTTGACACTATTGTATACGAGCTTTTTCTTTCCTCAAATTGAGGATTTATTTCTTCAATCGCGGCGCCGTCGTGTTTCTCCGCGCGAGAAAGCATTTCGCCGACCCTCGTTTCTGCGTGGATTTCTTTGATCGTTCGAGACGTCGATTGCGGTCGCCGTGAAGTTTCAGGACGGAGAAAAGGATATGACGGTAGGGGTGGCAATCGTCGCGATGGTAGTGGCGATTATAACGACGGTGGTGAAATTATTATTGGAGGATAAAATTTCTACAAAAGTTGATAAAAATACGATAAAGGAGAGGAAAACGAAGGTGGACGCGAAGGGATGAGAGCAGCTAGTTCGAGAAGAAACGAAGAGCAGAATTGAGAGGGGGAGGCTTTGATAATTGCAATTCACTTCCTTCTCGGGATATAAGCTGCGGTAGTTGATGAGTAGGGGAAACAGGATGGATCGGACTGGGTGAAAGAAATGGTGAACGGTTCGATACCTTTTTCTGAAATTTGCTATGGAGCTCGGCCCTTTTGTAAATAAATGACAAGGAAACAAAACGATCACGGCTATTGTATCGGGCGAGGATAGGACGCGGCATGAGAAAAGACGAAGAAGAAATTGCGGCTATCTATAATTAAGTTGAAAAGCAGCAAATTTTAGGATAAAAAAACATATTAAAAATCTAACGAAAGATATATTTTCAAGAAAATTTTTCAAATATTTGTATAATGTGAATTGTTATAATGATTATTCAATTGGCAATTTTCAGAATTAGAATCTTTAAAAAAGTACTAAAGATATTTACATAAAGCGAAACATTTTTTTTTTTCAAATCTGTATATTAAATATATTTAAAAGAATATATTAAAACACGTAATGCATGTTTAAAATTCGTAGATATTGTATTTTATAAAAAACACGACTTATTCGTTCTCGCTAAAAAATATCCGGCAAGATTCGCCAGCTTCACAAGTCAACATCCTCGGGTTTTTCACCGCGCGATAACGAACGATAATGAAATACCCTTCGCCTTTTGTCTACAGCCAAGAGCCGCCACCCTCACGCCGCGTTTTCTCCTTCGTTTTCGGGGCTCTTGGAAACCGCAAGATATTATTGATTTTTATACACATCCCCGGACGCACACCAGAGACGTCAACGTGTGCGTACGTGGGTGGACATCCGTTTTTCGAACACGTGCGTACGTCTGTGTGTTTACGTAGTGGAGCAGAGGGGGAGGGTTAGCTGTATGTCATTTACTCATCGTCGGTCGTCGCTCGGTGCGAGAGGGACGACGAAGTCCTTCCGCCTTCCCTTTTCAAACCAACTCGACTCCACCGGCCATCAAGCGAAAGGAAAACTTTTATATGGCGCAAGCGCCTCCGTGTCCCATCGACTTGCGTCCCTTCTGATTGAAAACCATCGCTTTTCCTTTCGTTCGCCCCGTTCTGTTCAATAGCGTTCTGCTGACGGAAAATAATATCTGCCATTGAGCTCAGCGTTGACCACGAAACTTTCAATAAACCATGAAAATTATGTTTTTTTTCCTCTTGTTTACATAGAGTAATTTTCAATAAAATATGACTCAAATGTAGTAAAATTAAATATGAACATTTATTCGTAGAGGGAAAGATATTCTTTATCTAAAATTGTAAGTATTGTATATTGCGTATGTTCTCTATTTTATTATTCGGAACGTAATTAATTCTTTAAAGTATCGTTAAAATTTTTCTTGAGAGAATTATATTTTTTTTAATATTTTAAATATGTTCTATAAAGATAAATACTCAATAAATTATCGTTATTATTACTGAAATGTTTAATGAGATATAAAACAAACCAACTGCTGACAATTATATATTAAATATCTTATTTTTTTACTCTGTGTAAGATTCAGAAAAATTGCTTGCGACAAATGTTACTTTTTTTCACTTATTTAGGGAAATTGCCGTTTTCAAATGTGAAAAAAAAAAAAGAAAAGAAAAATAAACTCTGAGAAGACACGTGTATAATTTGTCAAATTTAATTTGTTTGAGATATCATTTGTCATCGGTGATAAAAAGGTACCCTAGGAGCGACACCCTTAAAAAACAAAACCGACGAGTTGGCGGCAGTTTAACAGCCGCCCGTCAAACTCTGGATCGAGTAACTTGATATCTTAAAACGAGCATTTGAGGCTGGTGTAATTCCGGTGAGTTCGAATTTCGACGCTTTGATAGAGAAAATAACCCCTGTATTTATTGGCGTCGATATAAACACTGTTGTTAATGTAAAATATATTCTCAATAATATCAATAATTGCTGAAATTGTAAACATAAAATAAAATTTGTGCGGTTCAATGAGAAATCTAAAGATTGCAAAGACGACGATAAGAAAACAAAGGGAACAAAAACGAAAGAAAATAATAAAAATAAATTGAAAATAAATTTTTATTTAAATAAGTTCGATCATACTTATATAAATAATTAAATAATTTCGAGAAATAAGACGTCTATATAAAAAATATAAGATAACAAAAATAATGTCTCTCATTGTTTCACGCAACCTTATATATATAAAAAAAAAGAATATTCGATTGGTCCAATGACAAAAGTTCGATTGATGATCGCTGATGATCCAAGTATTTCATCTTGATTACATCGTGTGACTAGATCAGGTATAGGAATTGTAAATCGCTTCCAAAATGACTAGACGTGCTAATTAATTGTCCTAATTTCACCAAATGTACACTCTATACGTATGCACTTGTCGAACGCGCATGTTCATACAACCTCCGTTGTTATTGTACACAAATTACACGATGTACACGTAAGTGTATACATAATTAACGTTCGTATCGTTCACATACGAATACACTTAGCCTATGACGTCCTTAATATAATCAATAATATATATATATATATATATATATATATCAATGAACAATATATATATATATATATATATATATATATATATATATATATATATATATACTTTGTGTATTTTTGTTTGGTTTATGGGTAAAATTTTGATTTTGCGCTCAATTACGTTACAAAGGCAATGCTGATTTCGGGCATGCGAGCCGTCTAGGACTCCTCATGGAACTTCGTTATAATCTCCTTTTGTTCCTCGGCTTCGATATAATTGATAATTATTAGCGACCGTTCAGAACTCGCCAAATTCTGGACATATCGTAGGCAGAGAAAAAAATGTTAATCGGACATCAGTGGAAATGAAGCTAATTTTCATTTTCTTGTAATAAAAAAAAAATCGTTTTGCACGCACAAATCTTTGATGCTCGATAGAAAGGGTGGCAGTTACTTTCGGTTCGAGAAAATTTAATGGAGAATTTATCTATATGTAGAATTTTTCAATAGCCTTATCGTAAAAATAATAAAATATTCGTCTGAATCACTATCATCATAGATATCCGAATCTTCTTCCGGTTTTGCATCTGAGGAGACTGTTATGTCCTTTATATCGAAGCACCCAGAGAAAAATTATTTCGTATTTCGTTACGATCGTTCACTGTTATCCGAAAACGATTGCAGCCACGCGCACGAAAGGACCATCGGCTCCCCGCTCAAATCTGATATCCACCCTGTGTGCGCGGATATCCTCTTTTCTTCGCGACAATAATTAAAATCGGCATCCCTAGCGTGTAGCACGTCGGGTACGGGTCATTAAGTGCACAATAAACGCATGTATCTGCATGGGACAGAATTAAGAGCGGGGTCGAGATGGCTGTTTTGCATGGACAGGAGCGTTTCGCGTGTCACCGCGCACGTCGCGCATATGGGGCAAGAAAAATAGGCGAAAACGGGGGTAGTTGGGGGAAGGGTGGGTTGCCATACTCTCCTCTTCCCATTCCTGGATCGTTTCGTTCTCTCGGACTTTTTCGGAAAAATCCCCGCCAAGGTCGCGACCTCTTTCCTCCTCTCTCTGACCTTCTCACCAGAGGGGGGGGACCAGATGGTGGAGGCCTGTTTGTCCGGGGCCCGTCTCGCCGGCACGACAATGCCGACTAAAAATTCGTTTTTTTCCCCCGAAAATCGCTCCTTCTCTCTTCAGTCCGGTAGCCGTTTCCTCTTCTTCCTCTTCTCCTTCTCTTTCCTACACCCTCGATAGATTTGTGTAATGGCCGATCGCTTCTCTCCTCCCCTAAGCCATATTAATGCATGCGTGCGCGCATACTAATTCAGATGAATTTTCGGCAACGGCCGGCCATCGATGGTGCGCCCCGTTAAATGACGCGGTTCTCGAATTTCAGCTGCGTAGGGAAAACTTTTATGGTCCCTGAGACAAAAGCCGGCTCGTGCCATGGAAATTGCCTTGAAATAAATCATCGCCGTTTCTGACAGCGCCAAATTCGCATTACGCGACGAGCACGAATGTTGCATTTCAGTGGGAATCGTTTACTCGATCGTGTCATTTATCGTCTCGCACGTCATTCCCTCGAATGACAACAGTTCCACGCGCATAATTTATTTTTTTCATACGTCTCACCGATCGTCGAGATAAATTTTCGGAATTTCACTGCGCATAAAATTAATCATAACGATTACTTATTAATTAAACACACAATTCCGCATCTGCGTAACGTATAGACATATTTGAGTGCTTTTATCTGCGGGGAAAAATTAAAATTAAAATTGCATAAATAACGAGGAACAAAATATAGCAGAATTTTTTTACATACACTTTTTTAGTTTTTTTTTTTTTTTTTTTTTTGAAAAAGATATTTGCGATTAAAGTATCGCTCGGTAAGTAAAGAGAACGTGATTCCATCGAGTAAGCAGAGTTATTATTTCATGATAGAGCAAGGGCAATGTCGCGTGGGCGGAAATGCATCGTGCATGTTTGTTCATCGCGAAGGGATGGGCGCGCACCGGTGTGCCACGAGAGAGACGTGTTTGGGAAGCTAGGCAGGTCAGGACGGCTGTGCACACCCCGCCATCGAGAGCGCGGTCATTGCGGCCAACAGCTGTCGAGCATTTCGATCGGACTCATGATTGCCTGACCGTTGCCGAAGAAATCGCCAAAACTTTTTTGCAACTGTAGCTCGAAACGGCCTAACAAGATTTTTCCAATTAGACTTTTAATTTCCGAGGAACGACATTCTTACGCGAGCACTCGAGTATTTCCATCGTTTATATTTTTTTTTCTCTCTCTTTGGAAATTTTACCGATAAATAATCTAAAATGTCGTCTTTGCGGAAACCATTAAAAAATGTATATTGTGCGTCATAAAATGATCATATCTCTAATGGATTCCGAGATAAATATTTATTGGATATTCCTGTAAAACATAATTTCGCGGTTACCCACGATTTATTTTCGAGGAAAAATCCCGTAGTTGCGTAGGAGAGAGGAGATTGGTTATTACACGATCGAGAGACAAGTGACGGAAACCGCATATGTCATAATCGCAACAGATCGGCCCGTTTGAATACGTCTTATCGAGACCTGCGTGATAACGCGAGCGATGTGTTTCTAAATACGCGAGCAATGTGTTTCTCAAGCTGAAAGGCACGAGGTTCGAAACAGCTTTTAAGGAGGAACTTTTATCTCGGACTCGACGTCCGTTTATCGATTAGACTAGATAACTCTTAGTTAAATAATCCGAGTTGTGCTATATAGCTCTTTCGTGTGTAGCTCATACATATATAAAATCGGGGGCCGTTCGTCGAACATTCGAGTGGATCAAGCTTGGTCGTTTCGCGATCTCCCCCCCTCGCCCGAAGATGACGGGGGGGGGGAAGGACCGATCGTTATATTGATATATCCGCGGAACATTTACGAGACGCGCTCTATATCTCATCATTTTATAAGTTAAAAGTTATTTAAAATCTATGTAATGCGTTGGCTGTGTATACGATTGTACTTTTTGTTGCGAGTTATACCGTGTCCACCCCTGAGTTGATTGGCGATTCTCTTTGCACATTGATACCCCAATGCTCCGTTATCATCGTATCAGATCGCGCTCTCGCCCTCTTGACTATACGCGTCGACGCGTAATTAGCGGTCGCGTCTAATTAACGTCCGACGGCTTCTCGGTGTCTAGCGTATTCTATGTGTATATGATAAATACTTCTCTAAATCTCTTTCCTATCTCTGAGAAAATGCTCTTCTTATTCACGTAAATATATATATTTATATATAAAATATTGACTAGAACAGTGAAAAGAGAACCGCGAAAGAAAAAGTTGATAAGAGACGGTGCGTGTGGATTAATGCCAATCGAACGATTGCACTCGATCTTTTTCTCTTTTTTAGTTCACTTGAGCAGAAGCAAAAACCGATGCTAAAGTAAGAAAAAGAGACGCAATAAAATACAGAGCGAAAAGCGTGAAGGCCTCCCCCGATGTCGAGGCGCCTATCACGTTTAAAATAGGAACTATGTCGATCACCCGTTCGTATTTTAATTAGTTACGAATAAGTATTTACAAGAGTATATAACGAGTATGCTCCCTATACTTAGAACAATAATAACAATCTCATCTCGTTATTTCTTTTTTTTTTTTTTAGAGATCTTTCCTTCCGAGGGAGATCGTTTCGGTTCATTCGCTCTCGAGAATCATTCCGAAATAAAATGCGTATAAACGAGTCCTATTTCTTGTTGCTTCAGGACGATCTCCCTGTATTTTGAATCGATGACGCGTTACGAAAAGACGAGCAATTTCGTTGCATCGTGGCAACAAGTCTGTTTAGAACAAACACATAATCCACTGGATGGATTATCCTCCTACAAAAAATAATTTTGCACAGTGAAAAAAATAGATTTTGGACCGATCAATGTCCAAGAAAATAGTGTAAAAACATTTTTCTGTTTAGGATAACTATTTTCTTAGATATGGAATGATTTCGAAATCATTTTTTGCCCGATGCAAAGTCAGCTTTGAAGGAAGAGATTGTCTCATCTTGTCGATATCGCGTCAATTCGTTCTTATCTTCTTCTATCAATTTGCAACGTGAAATTATAGAGGACTCACTTAATCGATAATGGGATAGCCTGCAAAAGTCGCTAAAGATACGTAAAAATTAGTGGAACGTTAGTGGAACGTTAAAATATTATAGTGCAAATAACACTTGCCGGCTGGCTGCTCGTCTTACATGATAAATAGGAACCGATACCACGTGCTCAGATCGCAGATGCAGATGCTGACCGCTCGTACTCTTCCGAGTCACCGGACGCGACGTAATGCAATCGGGATCTAGATTCAGGCGGGGGTGAGGGTGAAGGAGGCGGTCAGGACATTGCTGATTCTGGACTTGACCGGCAAGTAGACCAGAGCCGGCGCGAATCTCTTAGCCGAGCCGGACTCGGCGCCCGCCTGCATATCCTGCTCCTCGATCAGAAACGGCTGCATGATGGTCTTGTCGGGGTTCGAGTTCATGTCCTGCGGCATCGCGTAACAGGCCGGCATCTTCTGTTTGTTCGCCACGTCCTTCAGCGTCTTGCTGAGCTCGGCGATGACGCTCTCCGTCGGGTCGCCGATCGACTTGTGATCCTTCCGCACGTGTTTCTTGATGCGGTTCAGATTCGTCGTCGCGTAGCCGCACTGCGCGCACTTGTACGCACCCTGGGGAGTCACCTGCACCGCGTTCTCGTCCTGCCGCTGGTTTCTCGCGGGCTCGGGGACGCCCCGATCGATTTGCGGACTGCACCTCACACGCTCGTCTTTCGCATCCGCGTCAGCTCTGCCCTTGGCGTCGCTCGTCTTGACGTCGATGTCCGATCGAAAGTTGTTCAGGAGAGGATACTGAAACTGCGTCAACGGAGGAATCTGGTGCTTGGCGAGCAGATGCTGCTGGAGTAGCTCCGGCTGAGGGAAATCGTGCGAGCATATCGGGCACTGCAGCGTTCGGTCGCCCTCGAGAGTTTCGTGATGGCTCGTGTGGGTTCGCTCGTGAAAAAAGAGGAAGGGTAATACGGGAGTCGTGAAGTTGCAGAAGGCGCAGCGATAGTTTTTCAGCTGATGCTCCTCCGAGGAGGAACCGAGCAGATTCGACAACATCTGATTTCCTAAGCTCGTGTAATCGACGGGTTTGACCTGTTGGGTGACTTCAAAGCCGTTGGGGATTTTCAGATTTGACGTTTGCTGCGTGCTCTTCGTCGAAGCAACGTTTCTACCACTACCGACTTTGGATGTCGCTTGATACTGCAGTTCTAGTTCGCGCCATTTGTCGGCCCCCGCTTTGCCGTGGTTGCTCATTAAGTGGGCCTTCAGCCACTTGATGCTGCGGAACCTTTGACTGCAGATCGGACACATCTCGGTGAAATATCTATGACTGAGATCGCCCAACTGCTCCGGTTTCAACGTCGTGTCTTCCGCGCTGGGAACGTCGTAGGACTCCTGCTTGTTCGACGCCGATCCGGACGATGTGTTCTCGTCGACGATCCCGTGGGTGTTGTGCTTGTGAACGCGCAGGAAATACTTGCTGCACAGCTCCTTGTTGCAGATGTCGCAGATGACTCCGCCGATTTGCGCGCCGTTTTCGATCTCGATGCCGTGCATCCGTTGCATGTGCGTTTTCATGAAATACTTGTTGCACAGCTCCTTGTTGCAGATCTCGCAGTAGCTCGATGTGGGCGTCAGCGACGTAACCTTCCTCTCCGTCATTGTCGTCGTTTGATTGCTTGGAGTCTGACTGGTGGGCGTCGAGCTGGCGGAGGAGGCGATCACCGTCGGCGGCAATGATGGCAGAGTGACGGCACTGGTTACGATAGGCTGATGTTCCTCGCTGATGTGTCTCCGTAACGCATCTTGGCCAGGATAATCCTTCTCGCAGAGGGTGCAGGAGATAGTCAAAATGGCCGTGGGTGATTTCTGCGGCGAGGCTTCGTCACCGCCGACACCGTGCTCGGTCATCATGTGAACGCGCAGAGCCGACCTCGAATCGCACTCTTTGCCGCAAGCGGCGCAGGACAATCCTTTGCCGGACTCCAAGCCGTTCAGCTGCATGATCATCGTCTGCAGCTTTTGAAGATCCTCCGAGATCGAGTCGGTGCGCTGATCGGAGGGGTCCAGGTCGTATTCTTGTTTCGGCGAGCCGCGTTCATCGGCCTCGTGCATCTTCCTACAATGCGCCTGATACAGATCGGCCGTCTGGAAGCGAATGCCGCAAGGCTTGCACTCGTGCTCCTCGCTGCCATTCCGATCGTTGGATTCCGCACCCGCGGCGGTGGCCTCGGACACGATCAGATTCAACGGGCTGGTCTGCACCTGATGCCAGGTGGTGACGCCCGTGCCGGAATTGCCGGGCGATCTCTCATTGTCCTGCACGATAATGCCGTGTCGTTTCATCTTGTGCGTGCGCAGGAAGTACTTGTTGCAGTACTCCTTGCAGCAGATCTCGCAGAACGCCTCGGGATTTATGACGCCCAGACGGCGCAGGAGATCGGCGCTGAAGCCCGAATCGCGTGCTTGCTGAATGGATTGGGGCGAGAGGTGTCTTGGGGCCGGCATGAAGGTCGCGTCTTCCTGTTCGACGCCGTATTCCTGCTTCAGGAGCGCCTCCATGCCGCCGGGACTGTCACGCGACGTCGCTTGGTCTTCCTCGTTCTGCATTACAGGGATCTGCTGGCCGTCCGACTGTTGGTCTATCGTTGGCGATTCGTTGTGCGTCTTTGGCTTCGATTTTTTCGCCGGATCTTCGATACGGAAACGTTTCTGCGGCGGAGTCGCCGGCGGTTCCAGCTTCACGCTCGGGTTACTACTCGCGTGGAAGTTCGCGGCGCCGAATATACTACCGCCGGTGACGTTGGCGGGATCGACGGTTGGCGCCGGCGAGTCCACGTAGATCCCGTGCTTGTTGGCCTTGTGCGTCTTCAGGAAGTACTTGTTGCAGAATTCCTTGTTGCACATGTCGCAATACGCGTCCGGATTAAAAATCTTGACCGGTACGGGACCGAGGGAGGACCTAGGGAGCTGGGGATCGGCTAGGGGAAAACTCGGCAGGGGTAGGTACTGCGCGAGAGCACCCGGGAAACTCGAGAGCGCCTGCAGATGATTGGTCATCGTGACGATCTGATTGACCGGGCCGCCCGACCACGACGATTCGTCGCTCTGCGTCTGCGATTGCACGTGCTGCTGGCTGCCGGACGCCAGCCACGTGGTGGCGAAGTTCTTAACGCTCAGGAGGCTAACGGACCCGTCGCTGGTCTGGTCCAGCTGCTGCGCCGGCTCTACCTTGATGGCGACACCCGGCGTCGCCTGACCCGCGTCGCCGTGTTCGCAGTTTACGTGGACGCTGAGCGTCTCATCGCTGTCGAAGAGCCGGCCGCAGCGCTGGCAGCGGAACTCATTGTTCAGATTCTCGTCTTTCGACGACGGCGAGTGATGATGGTGGTGGTGATGGAGGTAGTGGTGGTGTTGCTGTTGGTGGTGATGGTCGTTGCTCGGCAACGGCGATCGCGCCGACGGCTTACCTTCGACGTCCTCGTCCTCGTGCTCGTCCTCACGCGCGTCCTCGGCCACGCCGGACGCGAGACCGGACGAGAGTCTTACCGGCGTGGTCTGCTTCCGGCGTTTCTTGGGCCCGGCGTCGGCCGGATCGCCGCGTATGCGCTTCCAAACGTCACGCTCGCCGCAGCTCGAACTGTCGCTGTCCAGCTCCGTCGCCTCCGCCGCCATCGTCGTCGTGGGCACGTGCGACGATGTCATGCTCGGTGGACCTCGCGCGACCAGCCCGCTCTTCCTCAGATGTTGCCCGTCTGGGACAAGGAACAGACAAAGTCTCGCGTTTAAAAAAATTGGGAAAAATCATCTGACAAAGTTTCTCATTCGTGAACGAGAAATCCAGCACGAAACAATTTTCTATAAATCTTGCATATTCCTTTCCTCGATGTTGCTTCAAAATTAGATTCACATTATAAATCAGTAATTATATAAATTATATAAATTATATAAAAAAAGGGCTTGTTTTGTATTAAAAAAAAATCCGAGTTGATTATTATTATATTTTTAATAATGAAAAATGTGTGGAAATTCTTGTTTGCTCTTCTTTTCTCAAGTTCGCAAGTCTAAAATATTTATTAATTTTTTACAGAAAAAGTTTGCGATTCCTAATTCCGATCGTATATTATTGCTTCTTTTAATGGAATACTTAATATCCAAAAGTATCATATAAGAACATCGTGACACAATGACGAAGAAATAATTTTTCGTAGATATAAATTCCGAATATGCTGTCTCGCGGAGCATCGCGAATACTCGTGGAAGGCGACATTAATTCGGCAGGCAGATCATAATGATTTTGCTCGACTGATCTGAAGGAGAGAAGGTCGGCGGGGTGGGATAAGGGAGAGTTGGGGTCGGGCACCGAGCTAACGAGCACTTCGTGCTGTAGGAAGACGCACGCGAAAGTTGACGAACGAGACATGGTGAACGAGACACCCTCGCGCGATGGACATGCGGTCTCGAAAAAGGGATATCGGGTGGATGGGAGGGGGGGAGGGGGAAACAGGGTGGACACCCTTCCATGACTCATATTATACGTCCACCCCACGTATTCGGGGAATTTGGAGGATAGTACGAATATGCATTTCAGAAAGCGCGTCGTAATTACTAATTCAGGACGACAGCCTCGTATCGCGACTGTAATGTAAGTGGACGGTACGCGGTCAGTGAACCCTGAACGATATTCTGCCATTGTGTCCGACGGTGCGTGATATACGCGTGAGAAAAATCGCGTGCGTGCCTAAGTTCGAAAACATTTCAACGCAATGATTCCTTATACTTAGGCTCCCTGTTATCGCGCGCATGTCGCTGAGAAAAGGAGAATTATTGCAGAAATTCATTGACTTTCTACGACGCTTTCGCTTTAATTCAAAATTGTTATAAAAGCGATTTATATTTTTCAGCGATTTTTATTAACTATTTATTAATAAATTATTTTTTAAATCTGGGAATGTTTACGCGAGTATCATTCGCGCAGTTTTTGCTTTTAACAACCAAAGCTACGTGAAATGTCAAAATTATATAATATTTCATATTACATTTTGATATTTATATAATCTTAATTTTATGTGATTCTGATTTTATATTGTCGATTGCAAATGATATTTCATGAAATCCTCACCCGCGGGTTACACAGGTTTTTGTGCTTCGGACGTCTTCGTTTCATGACCGATGAACCGTGGAGATCGCTTCCGCGTCGAAATCTGACACCTCAAGGACCGCACGTCGGCGTCGTTGTCGTCATGAGTCACGGACCTCGTCACATCTCTCGCGATTACGAAAACTTCACGACACTTTGCAAAACTTTGAAACAGCGTACAGCCCGTGACAGGATAATCACCTCGTCTTCTGGTCAAGAAACGCCGTTATTGACACGTGGCGTCGCCGAGGGTGACTGAACTGCATGGATCTCGGATGTCACTTAGACCCACCCTCTTCTGCGAGGATATTTCCATCTTCACGTCGTCACCTCTCTCTTGCGCGAAAAAGAGAAGATCGATGTAGTCTCTGTCTTATTCAATATCGATCTTTACCGAATCGATAAGGCCCGCGAAGAGGCACAAAATTTGTGGTAGCAAAACTGATCCATGGTAAGATAATGTGAGAGAGCACGAGAGACAGATGCGATGAGAGAAATGACGACTTGAAAACTTGTGAACTTTTAAGAAATCAGGTACTCGCGTGTCTGATTTCCGCGGTCCTCGATCGCGTACGTCCCTTTGGATTCTGCCAAGGTTACTGTTAGGTATGGCCGCGATGCCCTATGAGGGGTCTGTCACGCTGTTTTCACGTCCCTACCACCTTTGAAGACCGATACAAATATCCCCACCCCTCCGTCATCCCCGCGTTTTGTCGCATTCTGCGGGTAGATGATTTCCGGATTCATCTAAGCGCGGCAATTAGAACGTGGAATGGCAATGTTAGGCATGGAAATGTTATTTTAAGAAAAATTTATATCGCATTTTGCATGACGCAGCGTTAAGATCCTTATGCCAAAAATTTCGTTCTATTAATATATGGCATTAACGACCATTTTTATAATTATTATCATCATTATTAAAAATTTGCAGAAAAAGTTCTTCGTAATAATAGATATGGAAGTAAAGCAGATAATGATCGTGTTCTTTTAATTCTTAGTTCATTGAAATGGAGATGTTTTTTTGATGACGCAGAGGTATATGCGAGCAGAAGAGTATTCCTTCCGGTTTTATCTTTATGCGGTGTATCGTCTTACAATTTGCGTATAAGAAGAATTGCTTATTGCTGCCGGATAAGACTAGGCACTGTTAATAAACCGACGATACATTGTCAGCTGTTTAAGCAGGTGATTCGAAAACACGATTTAGCAAGCAATCACTAGATCGATTAGCGATCAAACCTGATATAATAAGGAATATTTGGAGATTATTTGAAATATTTGTAAAGAAATTAAGTAATGTATTTATTTTCATATATTCTTTCGCATTGTAATTTAATTGTTTATCCAAATTTAATATTTGATATACAGTTAAAATCTATTTTTGAACTTTCAATTAGAGCAAGTCATTCATATAATCTTTTAGTATATTAATTTTAAAAAAATCAAAACATGTTGTGAACATTATATTATTTTCTCTCTTCTCTTCTCGTTTTATCGCAATTTTTATATTTATATAAATTCAATTATTAATATTTAAGATTATTCTTTAATTTTCACAATTTTATTATAAAATGCATCTCTTTTAACAGATTTATTTTCAATTATTCAAAATGCAATGTACTGAATTTACATAACGACCGTTTCGCGGAGTTGTTTTGCGCTCTTGATTTATCTAAAAAGAACAGCGGTCATTATTCGCAGTTGGTGCATGTGCGCGTGTCGGCAGAACGGAAATTGGATTATGCGAGGGTTGTAAAGCAATCGCTGACGCACGTCAGAGCGTGAGATAGGTAGAGATAAAGGCTGAGGGGAGACCGGGGAGTTTCGCGGAACCAGTATTTTTCTCTGCGCAACCTTTGACAGATTTTCCAAAAATACGCGTAAATACGCCCGTATGTTCGCACGAGGGCAGGAAACTCCGACATTGTGGAAACTCGCCGTCAAAATTGGATGAATGATAGAGAAGGGCGATGATCCGACCCTACAGGGTCCGTTCGCCGTTCGCGAAAGGGTGTTGAGCAAAAACACGTCAGAATTATCAGGGAGAAAGAGGGTAAAAGGAGTTGAGAGTGAAAGGAGGAAAAAAGGCACTGAAAGAAGGAGCATTGTAATATTATACATATATACATATATATATGTGTGTGTGTGTGTGTGTGTGTGTGTGTGCGCGCGCGCGCGCGCGCGCGCGTGTGTGTGTGTGTGTGTGTGTACATACACTGCGTTCATCAGATTTCCTTTGATTCGTGTGGATAGCATGTACGTGTGAGTGTTGAACGACAAACAACGTTGCACTCTCGTGAAATAATGGATGAATGTCGGATATTTCTGCACAGTCTCTCAATGCGGAACAGAATTTATCGGCGGTTTAATAATTCTAATATAAAATGTGAAACAACAGCTTGATGTGGTCAAGCGAATTAATAGCTCATGTTACCGAGTTTGCGTAAAATAAAAAAACATTATATGTTGAAATACGTCAAACTGTTACTACATATCACGACGTGGAATTAATTGCTCCATTTTTGTACCGTACAATTAAAGGACGAGTACAAATAGATATATATCAGAATGACATATTCTTTTTTTATTGGCAATGTGCTTTGTTAATTTGCAATTTGTAAGAAATCAAATTAAATTACCAGTTGTCCTTTTGACATGTAACATTCTTAAAATAGCTCAGATAATGTTATATTATAGTCTATTATAATCTATAATATTACCTTTCTTTTCTCTTATACTTAATCCAAATTTGATTTGTACTACTTTGAAGGGAAAATAATTAGCCCAAATACTATAAGTTGTTGCTCTTGTGACATGACACTTGTATAAAGTTTGATTAAAACAGGTGCGAGTCGTCGAAAGTAAATGATGGCAGACGGCAAATCAATCGAATCTAAGGCGAAGCAATAAAAGTCCGGGGACATCAAACGGACCCAGAGAGAATAAGAGAGGACGAGAGAGAAAGAGAGAAAATGGAATCAATAACGGGTATGGACAGTGAATTATGAAAGCCTCGTGGCTCTCTTTCGCAAAAAGTCGTAAGAAAAGCTCGCGCGAGACTTTTCGCGTAGATTGGCCTGGTGTTCGAGCGAGCGCGTGCGTATGCGTGCGTATGTGCGTGTACGTGTACGTACGTGCGTGCGTGCGTGCGTGCGTGCATGCGTACGTGCTGCGGGGGCGTGTGCGGATACACGCGGGTCCCATTTACGTGCGATTTCAGTAGAGGCCTATTGATCGAGCGGCGAACTTCGGCGGTTCGCACACGCGCATAAGTCTTCCCGTAAACAAGACAAATATCATCGCGCCAGTCCCTGAAAATCCACCCTCCCCCGACGTTTCTGAAACGTCCATCCGACGCGATTCGTCGCCGGTATCTCTCTCGTGTCTCAAGCGGATCGACTTTGTCGTGGCTGTCGTTGAAATGTCGCCTGTTAACGATTACCGAAGATACATCGTAAAAAAAAAAATTATGTACGACCCCGCTTTTTTTCAGCAGACATAAATTTTCTAATTTTGCAATTACGTCTTGCGTACGAATTAATAAATGAATAACTCCCCATGAAAGTGGAAATGGTGATTGGATTAAAACACTTTGTGCTTTAAGGAAGCGCACACACAATTTCTATTAACCCTTTAAATATATTTTTATTAATATCTTTGTCTGTTTTTCTCACATGTAAGACATTACGTATAACACCATGAAATGTCTTATATTCAAGCGACCAACATATAGTGTTAACAAATTATAAATACGCAAATACATTAAAATTAACCGTTCAGATTTCAATATTTTTATATTTTATATTATTTGTTTAAATATTCTTTCATTTACTATCTGAAAATGTGGGACTACATTTGAAAGGCAAACAACTTTTATCGATTTTTATCAAACAACACTTTTACATCCGCAATATAATTCCGATAAGTATGTGCATAATGTTCGCGGTTTTGTACAATAAATTCCTTATCGATCGATGTTTCTTAGGCTTGCGAGATAAAAAAGTCACAAAGGTGTACCGCTGTACCGTCTTAAATCACAAAGTGTATCGAGGAGTTGTGTGTAGCGGACAACTCGCTCGGCTGGCGGCTCGCACACGAATCTGTTACGGTATGGTAAAAGGTGTGATTCGCATAAAGGTGGGGATCGCGGAAGGTCGGATCTGCGCAATGCGTGTCGCCGGATGAACCACGTGGAGTATTCGCATGCAAAAGACATCGCGGCGAGAATACCCGGCCGGTCGGGGACTCTTAGTCCACCCCCGAAAGGGGAGCGGTGCAGTGTCGTCTCGCGCATTCGGCAGATCGGAACCTGTCACGACGAGAGAATCCGAAAGTATCCGTGGTACAGTAATCCGTGGACATTACACGGGGGGGTTAAATTCCTCAGATCTGTCAATAACAAAACGATCGAGTTGAGCGCGGAACGCTCGTTTCGACAATTCGGATTATTCGTTTTATCATCGTGTCACCTTCCTTTATCGTGTCACCTTGCTTTTATCGTGTTAGTCTTCTCCGATTATAATTATTTTACGTGACGATCGACTAATAAAAATTTTTTTAATTGATTTTTAAAAAGATTAGTGTGTGATAGATTCTATCATTTGAGCGTTATATATTTCCGTGAGGAAGATCAGATAAGATCTGTTGTTTATAATGTTTACGCGACGTAACGGCAAAGTTCTTTTGTTTCCGATTGAGATATTTAATTTTTAAAAATTTTATTGATTCGAACTATAATCATCAAGATAGAATCACCAGTAGGAATCAAAGGTGGCAAAATTTTTATGAATTTAATCTGACCTGACAGAAAATTACTTCTATATTTGTTATTGTCCGCGTGATAATAATTTTGTGCAATAATTTAGCATGAAAAATTTAATTGTAAAGTTAAATCTGTTTTGATCTCTCCGGTACATACGTGGCATCGCGGAACAACTGAACATAATCCTGGTCGCCAGGACGAAAGATTGTACTTACCGTGATCAGCAGCGCGATGCGTGGACGTAAAACCACCCCGGAAGACCACGACCCGTCGATGATCCCTTATTTCCGTCTTTATCCATTTGTTAAGCACCGTCAAGGCGGCTGGACGTGCGTGCCGGCGATAACGCGACGATAACACCACTTTGTTCACCGCGCACTGGAAAGCTGTGAGGAGGAGGGTGGAAATAATGGCAGATCACGCGCTGTGCCGACGTGGCGATAATTAAGGAGCAAAACGGAAAAAAGAAGAAAAATATATTATGGCGGCGCGCGACGATACGGGGTAGAAGAAGAATCGCCCGCGGCCTCGGCTACTTACTATTGTTTTGACCATCGTGCCACGATGGCGGCCATACTTGATATGAGAAAGTATCCCCCACATTGTCCACGACCATCCACTAATTCCCCCATACACCCCCGCGCTGATTCAACCCTCCAGCCCGCCGCGGCCACCGCGCCCCCGTCCCCGTGTTCCACGATTCAACGTCCTTCCCTCACGGAGTTACCCCTCTGCCCGCCTGTCTACCCGCCACCCCCGCGTCCTTTCAAAGTCAGGGCCGACGTCTCTCTGCAAACCGAGAGACCCTTCTTACATTTTATCAATTTTCAAATTTTTTTTTATTTTGTATACATGTAATGTATACATGCCCACTGATCAAATGATATGATCATTTTCTTTATTTCTTAAAAATATTTTTAGAAAAAAGTTTGAATAATGATGGAAAATAACTTAAGAAATAATTAATGTTTCTTTACACAGAAAAGAAAATTTATTTTTAACCAACAAAAATATTTCTTTTCGTCATTTTTATGGAAAACTGTAGATCTTCCGAAAGATGATAAAGTAAATATTAAAATTTATTACAAACCGGCTTTCTATGCATAGGAAATATTTTATACATGAGAAATAGATAGATGAATAGATAGAGAGAAAAGGAAGAGCAGAGGGAGGGGAAGGGGGAGAGAGAGAGAGAGAGAAAAAGGGGGATGTAATACAGCTATATACATGTTGTATATGAAACGTGCTTCATCTTACTTATATAGTATCTTGTATACAGAAAGATGACAAAAGTCAGCGGCGCTGTAAAAAAAGTTCGGGTACTTGGATGAGAACCAGCCATCACTGCTGCAGAGTTTCTTCGTCAAGGCACTTCCTTCTCTTCCGAAGTTACGCACCTGCACACACGTGCGCTGAAAAAAACACGCGCGCGCGCAACACACATACACACACACACACACACACACACACATACACATACATACCATCCTACACACGTACACATATACAGAAAAGAACGCTGTTCTCGCGACCCAGCACGAGCAGTCTTTTACCCCAGTTCACAGTTCCCCTCGAGCAACAGTAAGGTCTTTTGAGGGGTCGGAAGGGCGGGGGTGTCGGAGCGAAAGGGAAAGGGGATTTGTGGCGGGAGGGGAGAGGCGGGAGAGGAGGAGGAGCGGCGGCCAAGAAGAGAGAAAGGCAGAAAAAGGGGATGAAAGGGAAGAGAGTAGTGAAGTTCGTGTGTAGGGTGGCACTTTTACTGGTCACTTGGAATTCGGTGCCCCCACCACCGATGGCATTAGTGCCCCCTTCCCGCTCGTCCGCGCTTTCGCCTCTCCCGTTCTTCGTTCGATCGTGGTTCTGGTCCTGTGTCACCCCCGCCTAAAGGCTCCAACCGTTCACCCTCGCACGGCAAATTAGTTTAGCCTCAAGTTTGAGTCAGCCCGAGCCTCCTCTCAGGATCTTCCTCCACGAAGAAAACGACAGGTTCTTCCTTAAAATGCCCGAGCCTACAGAAGAGTGGTCCCTTCTATGACAAACTTATCGATTATCGCGTGTTGTCGTTTGCGCCTGAATTCCGCATCGGCGAGTTATATTATTTATTATCTGTAATTCCACTTTTATCGAATAAAGTTGAGAATACGAATGTGGTAATAAAATATAAATGATACAGGAAACTTGATACGAAGGAATAAGAACATTCCAAAGTAGTTGGAATTTTTTCTTTAATCACAAGAGGTTTTAGCTATCCATTTTATTCGCGAGGCGATTGCCGAGTAGCGGACATGTGCAATGGCATTGATAAAAGAATACATAAAGAATGATGGCGGGGGATTACGGGGGAAAAGAAATGTAAAGCAGGGCTAATATTCTCTTTTTATTCGATGCGGATCAAAAACCGCTATTATCAGTGAGATCGTGCATAATTTAAGAGAGAAATTGAAGCGGTTGGGCACAAATGTCCATGCGTACTGGGAGGGCGTTCCGCATCTGCGGTCACGCACTTGTCACGCGATTCTATATACAGTATTGAAAACGATAATGAAGCCGGTGGTCTGCATCGGTTCTTGCAAATTAATGGCATTACATGACGACCGCTGCCGGACTCTAGCCTGATAATTTTCATAAAGTATTCGAGTCGATAATCCGTGAGAGCCTGCGCCAGTGCATGCTTTCCCATCAACCATCGTTAAAGTGCAATGGAACGAACAATTGAAACGTCTGTGCACCTGTTAACTAAATTACTTTATTTCTGCCAGTGCTTATAAGTGAATACGTGAAAATATCGTTGAATAGTCGTCGCAAGAAATACATACAATTAATTTTAATTGAGCCTTTATTTAAAAGCTCGAAATGACATTTTTGTTTGTCATTGTCATTTGTTTCTAGTGTGTTATATTGTTATATTTAATTTATTAAATATATTTTTATTTGTATTTAATTAAAATTTTATATACTTTATTATTATAAAAATTAGTTTGTTAAAAATTAATTTTGTATACATAAGAAGAAATTATATATGTCACCTGGATAACGAGATAAAAAATTTTTCCCTTATATCAAGCTTGATGGAAGTATACGAACGAGGACACCTTTCTCCCATACGCGTGAGTTAAACTTCCCTTTCATGGTTTTTGCTTCCTTCGGATGATCGAATCCTGCAGTAAAAAAAGATGGACAAGTAGCCATGTCGCACGATCATGTGTTACACGGATGATTGCTGAATAAGCAATTGCTTAACCAAAAAATAAAAACTCTCTCTCTCTCTCTCTCTCTCTCTCTCTCTCTCTTACTCTCTCTACAAAAAAATGCAAGTGAAAAATGTGAATTTTAGATTTAGAGAATTTAAAAAATCGCACTTGGATTTGAAAGAAAAAAAGAGATATAAATCGATCAATTCTAAATTTATATTTTTAAGAAGATTAACTCTGACATTTTTTAATTCTTAACACATTGAATTATGTAATTTCATGTAATAATTTATTTTCATATGCGACATTTAATCGTTTAATCTTGATTAATTCGGAATTTCAAATTTTCCTGATCGAAAGTGTAACCTTTATCGCCTATCTTGACAAGACTTTTGCATGTAATCAAATAGAAATCTGGACAGATTGTACACACGATGTTATTATTATAATCGCTGAATCTTGAAAAAGTAATCAGGATCACACCATGATTCGATGGAGATAACGGTAAATGAATGAAACTTTCCAAGATATGATAACGCGAGCGCGTTTCGCAGATCGCAGTGTTTAACATTTTACGTCACAATCCGCACGTTCGTAAAATTCCATCGTCCCAAACGGAACAGACACGCAACCGTCATAAACGTTCGCCGTTTATCGTACGTCGAAATTTTATCCCGAAATCGCGCGATTCCCGTCAATGCCGAGTTTGATTTCACGCTTTGTCGTCACGATACGATAACATTTTTGGGGATTCTCTCTTGGACGATCGCCACGCGTTCAATGACCAATGCGTATCGGTAGGCAGATGCCGGACATGGGCAGCCGGTTGTTCGAAAAAAAACGAGGGAAAAAAGTCGGGCAAAAAGTTGGATTTTTCGATTGTCCACGGTATAAAAGGCAAGCACGAAAAGCGTCGCCGTGAAACATAATCGCTAAAACGTCCCGGATCAATTCGATATTATTAGCTCGAGCCAAAGAAGGGTCCATTACCGGACAGCTGGACAATGGTCGCTCCACATCCACGATTTTTATCCCTCGCCTCGGAACTTCCTGTTTTCTGCCTGGAAAGCACCCTCGCTCGAATATTCATTTGGCGCGACACCGATACCTCAATTTTTTTCCACTTAGATACAAAAGTTCCGCGGCTTTACTTTTTATTTATCGTCGCACCTTCTAGACGAGCTTCATCAAGATCGTGACGGAAATAACGACGGAAATCGATTGGAAGATGCCATCCTATCTACACGTGAACGTGGACATGCGATGTATTGTTTTAATTATAAATTATAATGACAAGTTTGCGAAAGAATCGACGGAAGCACATCAAATATGCGAAGATGATTTCCATTCTAAATATTAATATTCTTATGTTTTCTATCAATATTCTTTGTTAATGTAGATTAATTTTAATCTCAATTTAACTTTTTAGTCACAGCACAGCAAGTTCAAGATTAGAACATAACATCTCTTTCAAATGTCTTTTATATGTCTCTTAGGTATCTTCCACAAAGAGGTTTTTAAAATGTCGATGAGCTAATTTTGAACTTTACGCTATCTCAATTACTTTTTACTTTCTTTTTTTTAGAAATTAAAAAAACATAAAGGTAAAATAAATTAAGTCGAAATTCTACGTAGAAAAGAAATAAAGATATATAATGTTTTCTTCATATATATTACAATTTAAACATATTAGGAATGATTATACAAATTAGATTCTATATCTATATAGCCTAATAGTTGACGATTTTATTAATATTTTTTTTAAACAAGACATTGAAAGGAATTTTTGTATCTTTTACATATCGTTTCTAATTTTATCTACGATAGGTTAACGAAAAATTTTACCATCTGATGTTACACAATTATTAATATTTAATATAAAATAATTATTAAAAAAAATATTGTACATCTATGATTTTTGAATACGTAATACATTAGTAATACATTAGCATTTTTAAACTTTTAATAATTCCTACCGTGCGATGGTAAACCAGAAATATTCTACTTGTACAATCTGTAGATAAAAGCTTATCGAAGTCGCTGCTGGTGCCATCTGCACAATTACTTCCATTTGGTTCGATCAGATCGAACGCGCAAATTTCGAAACTCGTATCTTCGTTCAAATACCAGACCCGTTGGTCTAAACGAGCGGTCCGTTATCGTTGGCACCAAAAGGTAACTCTTCAATCCTTCGATCCCCTCGGTCTCGCGATAAGAGCTCTTCTTTCTCCCTTGTTTCGAAATGAATTGCAACGGCGCCCAATGGCGTCGAGCGCTTCAATATAAAAGACAAGAGAGGGACGGTCTCTCGTGCGCGCGAAGAATAGTGTTACTTGATCCAGTTAGGACCAGGCTAATCCTTGAACGGTCAAGGGTCCGGGAGCGTTAGCGCGTACGTTCATCACATACACACGTACAGGTGTGCGTGTGCACGCGCGCACACGATGGCGACGGCGGTCTTTGTAGAGCGGCACAAGGCGTAAAAAAAGCGGGCTCGAGCGGGCTTTCATAGACGCGCTAAAATATTCATTGTCTGAAAATGGGCGTTTGTTGGAGAGCGCATACAGCCTTCGTCGCTGCCTTCGTCTCTCTTTCTTCCCTCGAGCATCACGAAACACGATCCTGAGACGCGCAAAGGTACCCCATTATATCCCAAGGTGCGGAATCTCTATCGAGAAGAGACAGAGAAGGAGAGAGAACGAGAGAGAGAGAGGGAGAGAGAGAGAGAGAGAGAGAGAGAGAGAGAGAGAGAGAGAGAGAGAGGGAGAGGAGGAGAGGCGAGAAGATGGGTCACCGGTCGGCGTTCTCGCGACCACGCTAGAAATTCAATATCTTGTTACTCGAACGGCGTAATGAGCAGAATGAGCTCCTTCCCGTGTACTCCCCTTCCGTCTTCGATCGTCGCGCAGCTATGAAGTCGATAACCGTGATAATCCGTGCAGTTCGAATCGAATATTGTCCGATTCTCCCCACCATTTCTTCTCCTCCCATCGTTTGCAAACTTTTCTAATAATAAAGTCCGCGGGAATCTCGTATCGAACGATTAGAACGGACTTCATAGAGTCGCGAAGTTTCCAGCGATGCGACTTCTCTCCTTCGACGTATTAGTATTCTTCGTCGTCAGTTGATGGCGTCGTTCGGAAGCTTCTAATATCCCCCGTATCATATCGCTGTCCCTCCGCGTTGATTTTCTCGTTTGTGGATTCTTTGAGCTGATTTGAAATTGATTCGAAAAACTAATAGTCTAACTTTCTTCTCCTTCGTTTTTCACTCTCGGCATTTCATCGAACGATACAGAAACTTTTCTGTCATCCGAAGAATTAGAGATAAAGAGACGGGATAAATATAGATGACGTGTGAAAAGCAGACGTAACATAAGTAATCGTAAACTCTCTCTTTTTATATACAAAATTGGAAACGTCAAACGTTTTCAAAAAAAAATCTCTTTATAAAACTGTAATATTTTATGAGCTCGGCGAGTAGACCGAGAGATTTGCATATTATTATTGAATTGTTATGTACTCATATAAATTACATATAATAAATTATATAGAGCAATTGCCGGTATTGATTCAGACAGCTCAAAATGACTCGTTCAACATATTACTCTCTTCATCCATATGCGATACGCGCGCCGAATGACCCATACGGATTTTGTTCCATATACAGAGCGGCGCTCTGTATATTTCATTAGTAGATGCTTGGTAATCGTGTTAATTATTGGCGAGATTACGACAGAATGAAATGCGGGACTGGTCCTTTGCCAGTGCGCCGACAGAGAGCCGCGACAGCGTAACATTTCTCTCGGTTCATTAATGTAATTGAGAGAGTATCGCGGAATAATTGCGCGCGCGACCAGTTTTTGCGGAATTAAATATATTTCATTCTCCGATTAATCAGCGAAGTTGAAATGTTTCGCGCCGCTCGCGGGTATTGTACGCCGGCCGCGTTTTGAGGATCGCCATTAAAATCGCGCAATGAAATTGAATAGATACTATACTACTGATCTCGCATTGATGCAATTATAAAGCAATCGCCGTTATATTACGCCGAAGCGCGCGATCTGAGCTGAAATGAAACGGAGCGCTCCGTAAAGTATATGGAAACACATCCCGGAGAGAATGCAATTTTAATCGCTCGCCGGTAAAACGAAACTGCATTAAAAACGACTCGCCAACTTTCGCGAATATCGGCGAAAAAAGTTTTAAAGTGTTCTCGATATTTTTATAGGCGAAAAAGCGAAGGGCATCCGTTCGACTTTTCTCCAAAGTTAATTTTATACGTACAAGTTTGCGTGCGGAAATTCGAGACTATATTTCTTCGAATGTGAAAATCAAAACCGCACTTCAAATATACCTCTTATATAGATTTTTATAGATTTAAAATTTTTACATTTTTCTAAATTTTTCTAAATTTTTCTCTTTTATTTTTTTTTACGTTGAATAGACGTATTATAAATAAAATATTCGGAAAAATATTCTATTTTTCAGGTGATCTTTCACGTAAAAGTCAGGGTCGCGGAGAATCTCCTTAAGTCGTCTCCTTAGGTCGTCTCCGTGATCGCCCGGGGATGGCTCGAGGGCGAAAAAAGATCGAAAGGGGTTGTATCGCGATGCTTCCCGCTACCTCGACGCTTTCTCGCGATCGAGCACGTTGTTTCCTTCGAAGAATATGGATTTTATGCATGAATAAGGACAGAAGTGCTCTTGTGCGCGTCCCTCCCCCCGTATCGCGTCTAACCCTCTCAGTTGACTAATTCGGGGATATACGCCTCCCCCGGCGCTAGCCGGCTGGCTGCATCTGAAAATCTGCATGCGCAAGCACGGCGATCTACGTGTTTGCGAACGTGCGGAGTGTTCGATAGCGGTGGGCTCTGCTGGCCCCGCAGAATTTTTTATTCCACGAGCGTGTACACGTGCACTTAGGATAGTGCACGATGCCCGTTGGCGACGATGAGCTGTTCCCTTAAGTTTTCAAGCGGATGAAATCCGTGCAAAGATCCGAATTGCTTTGAATATTACTCCGGAAGAACGGAGATTTTTAAGAGTCTTGAGGGTTTTCAGGCTCTCGAGAGTCTTGAAAGGATAGAAAATCTCTTCTTTGAATGTCTGAAACGTTCATAATTCTTAGAAATAGGATTGTTTCCTATGTCGGTGTATAAAACAGCGCGGAGCGTGGTCTTGAAATCGTAATATCACGCGTTGTAAAAGAAAATCGAAATATTTTCTTTTCCCGTTACGATTTTCTATTATGGTAAAAGCGTTTTGAGCTTTTAATGCATTTAAGATTTTCGAGAGAGACTATTTTAGACTTTCAAGAGAGACTCTTTGGAAAGTTTCTCGAAATAATATTCGAAACGGTTCGACATTTTCGTCAAATACCCGAAATATTTTGGATGTCTTCGACGTATCTAGGACTCATCACCATCCGGCAACTTCCGAAATGCCGGCCTCTCGCATCTCCAATAATGTTCGCGATATGCATCTAAGGCTCGATTGCGGCCAAAGTTGGTTAACGTTAACCGATTGAACCAGTTTCTTTTTCCCGTCGCCGCTGGTGATCCAGATAGCGGCGGGCGTGACGTAATCTAACGAGGCCTCCTTAATGGAGACTTGCAACGTTATCGGCGCAATGTGGCATAAGTAGCGTTGCGGGATTTAATATCGCGCTCCGAGTCTCGCGCTCCGATACGCCGATCGAATATTTATCGAGTGAGTACGGTCGAGTACGTTTGAAATGTCAATTCGATGGAGATCGCGAATTGTATTGCGAATCGAAACCCAACGATAACTCCACTTCCCGATGCACTTCTCATCGCGCGGTAAGAAACAAGAAACGTCAAAGCGGAATCGACGGTCTTCATCGCGTCGGCGGTGCTCGGATTGGATATCATCATGGGGATAAAAATTCTCCTCGGTTTTCCCCCTGTTCTCCCTCGCGATCGGAAATCCGTACGGCGCGCCTACATCGCGTAAACATTCCACTTCGACGGTGTCGGCCGAACTGAAACTGAAAACGCCGATACGGCGCGGAACGCGCGTTTCTGCAGCGTGGATGCCGGCACAGCGGGGATGCCGCATCCGCATCTCCCTGTGTCGCGTGCATCGACCGGTTATTTTTTTCGGGAATATTGTTCACGCTCGCGAATCGAAACCGCCGCCCGGCGCGGCTCGCGCAGATGAAATCGATTTCCGATTCGGACAGGGCTCCTCTCTCTGTGACGAGCTACGGACGACCCGTAGGGTCGGAAAGGCAGAGAGACAGAAAGTGAGATAAAGAGAGAGAGATGGAGAAAGAGAGAGAGAGAGAGAGAGAGAGAGAGGGAGAAAGAGAGAATGAAATAGGATGGGGGTTGTGCGATGACAACGTACCCCGGTTTGCGGGCGTGGGACGCGGGGGTGAATCTAACGGGCGGGTTCGCACGGCGGGTGTACCGCTATTCAGAATCATGCGGCATGGCTCGTAAATGGAATAATCAGTGACACGAGAGAACACGGAACACGCGCCGTTGTCCTGGTTCACTCCTGCGATCACCCCCGCGCGTCCCTCTCTTCTTCTTCTTCTGCCCTCTCTCGCCGCTGCCTCTCTTCACCCCGCCTGAAAATGGTGTTATGTTCGTCGTTGCCCCCTGCGGAAACTATCCTCTCTCTTTTCTCTTTCTCCCTCTCTCTCTCTCTCTCTATCTCTATCTCTATCTCTGTCTTTCTCTTTCTGACAGTCGCGGAGGTGAATAATCAGTGTCTCGAAGTCGCGAAGTTAAACTACTGAAAATGGCCAACCGCGAGTCGAAACTGCTATTTCGCTATTTGTGACGAAGAGCGTCGAAATTTCGATTTACTCAGGAACTATTTTACCTAGTTTTACGAGGAACAGAAGTTGCTTTCATTATTATTTTAATTAATGAGATACAATCAACCGGCTATTTAATCTTTTAACATTTAAGAATAACATTGTTCTAGAATTCGAAGATGTTAGGTTTCACATTTATTTTTGATTTTTGCGATCGTACACCTTCGTAAAATAGTTGTTATTATTTATTGAAATATAGAAAATTATATATTTGACTATTCGAGATTGAAAATTAAATGGCATAAACAAATTAGAAACGTAAATATACATTGAAAATATCTATTTGATTTTATTTCGAATAAATGTTGCTTTATGATAAGATTGATTGCAAATATGTTTAACTTAGCGTTTTTCTTAGCTGTGGGAAATGACGTCCCATCAAATTTTTCAGAAAGTATTTCCTTGAGAAAAGAACATCAAAGAACGCCCCGATTGCGAGAGAGAGAGAGAGAGAGAGAGAGAGAGAGAGAGAGAGAGAGAGAGAGAGAGAGCTTGATAAATTTACGTAATAAAATTTTTCGTGACACAGGGATTTTTTTCAACGATCCATCGATCATTACAGTAGACAGCCATTAAAGTCCGAGTGAGCTTACACGCTCTGCTACTAGATTCGAAAGATTTTAATGGAAAATGTCGCGCGCGTTCGGAAGGATTAACCGTCAAATCCCTTCGGGGATATCCTCTCAAAGAAAGCGCGACACATTGGCCGTAAGCGATCCTTAATTAGGTCGTCTCTATTATGTTAATAGGATTTGCGCCTGCAGCCGAGGTAGCGAGAGTCTCCTCGCTCGAGAGATAATCTTCTGACTCGTGTAGGTCAACTATGGCAGCCACCGTAATCCAGGAGGACTCTCGATCAGGAATAACGCGCGACAGGAAGACACGTCCGCGCGAGTGAGAACGACTTTTGCGAGAAATGGAAATGGAAAATTCCCACGGCTTATCGATATGAGAACGAGGATGAGACGAGGATAGGGAAAGAAGGGACGAACGTCCCCCCCCGAGGGAAGGGTGGAATTCTGAGATGTAAATTGCAAATGTTCCGGAGAACCGGATAATCGGATAATCAGCCAGACTGTTCCGCCTCCGCCTCTCGCCCCGCACCGCGCACCTCGTCGCCATTTCCAATATTCCGCTTTTCTCGAGACATCGGCCAATTGATTCGGGATGAATTACTGACGGGAAAAAAGTCGACGCTACTTTCGGTAAGGGGCTTGTTGCCGTACCGGCAACGCGTTACATTTTTCTCTTTTCGACGAAAGGGAAACTCTCGTGCTCCAGTCAAATCCTCACTCTCTGTTCTTTACATCAACTAGATAAATATTTCACAATAAAGCGACATGATAAACAATGCGAGATCTTTTTAAATGATTTTGCATGGACGTTAATGCGCGTTGAAAATCAAATTTAGATCATACTTAGATTTGAGTTGGTTGCACGCAATCGATTAATATAATCGTACAAAGCGAAAAGTAAGAAAAGCTCAGTTTGAATTTTATTATTGCAAATTTGATCGCGCGTAAAATAATTAATATCACTCAATTAGATTTGTTGATATGTTTGTTAAAAATTTTCATGTAAGTTTCCACCTCAAAAATCTCGCTCTCATGATTGTATCCGTGAAGTGCCACGACGGGTGAAATTCTACAATTTCTATTCTGTGATAGGTGGAACTACCCGGTTCGTGAATCGTGAGTGCGTCGTGAATGTGTAAAAGCAACGAGAGATGCTACATCACGGAGATGCTGCAGCAGACAGTGAGTAATATATATAAATTGCAAGATAACAATTTGTTATCTTATTGAAAAATTTACACTTTATGAATCTATCTAAATATTTTAACTACGAAAGCAATATTTGTGTAAATATATTAGTTTAGAGAGACAATTCTTTCCTTCTCTCACAAATTTAGTTTCTATGTTTTAAAATATGTGTATCAAATGTGTATAAACGAGTATACTGAAAGCCGGTGAGATCGTTTCTTCATTAAAGATTTATTTCCGGAGTTATGCGAAAGATTTATAAATAAAAGACTCAATATTTTGCCACGCTATACACATAAGAGCGAAACGATAGTTCGTTATAGAACGTTTTTATACGTACAATTAAAAGGATCGTGATTCCATGGATAACAATTATTACGTTTTATGCATCCGCGCGAGGTTTTTCTCTCCTCTCTCTCTCTCTCTCTCTCTCTCTCTCTCTCTCTTTCTCCATTTCTCTCTTCGTTTCCGCAACGATTAATTCAAAATATTACTTGAAACGCGTTCGAGCAGCCTCGTGCTTTATTTCGCAAATACACACCTCGTTAATAATAGGCAATCCTTTTATCTCTCTGTGAATTCCGATCTTTTTTTCGCGGCGATAAACCTTTGCGGGCAGGAATGCCGGGAATAGCCCGCGATATTTTTCGGGGATAATCGACATATACGAGAGAGAGAGAGGGGAAGCAGCGAGGAGGAAGCTATAAACCGTTCGATTGCAGATCGTACCTGACTTTTTCGTAAGCGGGACAGGTATCGTTCTATTATCGGCCCGGTATGTCTCGTAGTTCGCGATGTTCAATATCGTGGGCCACAGACCGCAGGCCGCAAACCGAGAATCCAGAGTAGAATTCGCGCAGTGAGTGCACTTGCAGGGGCACTGTGCTGATTGATTCGGACCGGTTCGTGCACTTAAATTTGATCGAACGCGCTTCATTTCCATCTGAGAAGGAGAAAGAGAGAGAAAGAGAGGTACCGAGCGACCGAGTATCTAACCGAGGAGCTTATCTTGCCCCATTTCCGCGTCGCCGATAATATTTGACTTTGATTTCATCTAGAATTACTTTCGCGACTTCACCGCCAAATATTAACCTGTGTTGGCTCTTTTAACTTGCACCGCGCAAACTCTCGCTGTTCTCACTGTTCATTATTAAGATGTTAAGTGAGAAGCGTTTGTTTTAAGATTGTTTCTTGGATCAGTATTACTTATAAATTAGATCAATCGTCAGACTAATCTGTTTATTTTTTTTTTTTTCTGAAATTATATTTGTCCATCACGTTTAAATATTCAGAGTGAAAAAGGTAACAACGAGTCATGTTATAATGCAATAATCATGTCTATGTATATCTATCTTAATGGACTTGAGTGTAGTTTTTATATGGCAAAGAGTTCGCGAAATAATTTCAATAACAATATTAAAGTATATTATGCAATAGAAAATCATAAATCATAAATTAATAGGACATATTAAATTGTTTAAAATTAATTTCAAAATGATCAACAACTTACATTTTTATTTAAAAATTTTCATCTTGAAAGGACTGTAGTCGCATAATTTGAATAAATAAAAAAAGAAGTATGTCATTATATTATTTATTATGATTAAATTTCATTTGCTTGATTTATTAAATTTAAATAAGAAATTCATTATTGATATATTCATATATTAATTAAATTTTCTCTGGAATATAAAAATTTACAAACATATTAATAATTATTTCTCAAATTGCTTAGCATAATTTATTTTAATAAATAATTGAAACAGTATAGAACGGAAATTTCACTATAATTACATTATTTTCTTACTAATGTTCTAATCCAAATATTTTTAATGTTGGCGCTTTAAAAACTCTCGATTTAAATAATTTATACATAATTTTGTAATACATATAATATAGCGACAATTAATAATTGTTTATTGTTACAGACAAGATATACATACCTATCTTAGATAAATCGTAATGAGTCTCTAAAACAGTAAATGTATGATATCAAGATATTAGAAATATTTAAAATATTACAATTATAGTATTTAACATTTAGTTATCAAAAGATGCTGTAGCATCTCGTGTAAATTGAATATTATTTGTAATATTGTTGAATATTGCCGTTGAAACCTTGAGGGATGTTTACGCATGGTGGATAGCGCGCACCATGTTTACGTATGACGTCATACGTATGGCGTGTTTACGAACTCTCCACACGCTACCATTCTCTAATCGACGTCGGTAGGGGTGAGTCGCAGTACACATCGCGTCCGCTTTCTTCGCATTTCTTCAATGCTAAATAGCACAAAATGTTGCCTATATTTTACAAATATAATAGTAAATGCTTATCCCGTGCGATTAATGACTCACATCGAAACGATAACTGCCTAATGAAGTATATATATCTTTCGCTATAACTCATTCTCTTGAAATTCGTAACTTTTTATAAACCCTTCCAGTGAGTACGATCTTGAGAGGGGCTCAATATTCCGAGGGATTTCGTTGGGGGGGGGTTTTCCGAAAAAGCCAACAGTCCGTTGCACCATTATTAATAACATTAATATTAAACGTTAGATAATATTAATGTTATTAATAATGTATTAACACAGCATAGCCATGAGTCGTTCAATGGCTCCTATGTGGCAAATGCGTTTCACGCATTAATCGTCGGTTTTTAACCGACATTCTGCCACCGATTTAACTGAATGAACGAACTGTAGCCAGTTTGTTGCGCGTTTGTTTCGGGAGTGTCCTCAAGCATCGCGTGAAAAATTTGTATATACATAAAATTAGTCCGCGCGCGATTATAATTATTCGCGAGTGTTCTGTGCTGTGAAGAGGCCTGACGACCTGACATCCTGAGAGGAGGAGGAGGCTCAGGAAGGGCATCGGGCACCGGCGGAGCAACCTTGCGGTAAATATAATTTTCTTGTTAATATTTAAAATTAATCATTTTCTCATTTATTCGGATTTTATTATGTTTTTTAATAATTTAAAATTCATAGTTCTAGAAAGAGAAACGATTTAAAATTTTATACGAGTTTATTTATATAAAAATCTTTTTTGGAAATTATGTAATTATTTTAATAAATATCGAATTGGAAAACAAATAGATATATATACGCGTAAGAATTATTTTTTTAAATATTTATTTTTTTCGAGCGCTGCTATAATTTGTGTATTCTATTTGTGTTACAGAACCATCGTAGCTACGTTGCAGTAATTAACTCCGCTGTTGCGCATCGGGTCGGTGAGTAACGAATTTTTTATTGGAGTGACGAATCTGTGTAATTTATATTAAATTATTTTCATATATACCTATAAGGTATATATGAAAAGGTATTGCAGTTAGATATGCCTTCACGGATTCGTGCTCAATTGCAAAGTAATCAAATAATTGATTACTTTAATCAATTATTGTAAAATAGACAGACATATAATATGATATATTGGATTAAATAAAATGTTAAATAAATTTCAAAATATTTTGTCATTTATGTTATATAATTCATTCCATTTTGTAATGTATTACTTATTAAATTTATTTTTTTGCAAATAAGATTTTTCTAAAAAATTTTAAAAGTAATGATATTTTAATTTTTAAAATACATTTATTTATTATATTAATATAATAATAAGTCAAAAAACAATAACCATATATTTGTGTCTGTTTTAATGTATATATATATATATATATATATATATGTGTGTGTGTGTGTGAATCCCTGTCTTTTGATATGCTGAAAACTATTACATTTCAACTATTACATTTCATGTATTCTTCGTATTTCTTTATCTTATCTTTTTTTACGTTGTGCGAACATATCGAATTTTGAACTACGAGTGCACGAACGATAGTAGAGGTAAAATCGAATGGCGACTGATAACTCGTAGTCATTAGTGATAACAACTTCGGGCACGACGGATCGCTCTACATAACGGAACTGTCTGCAACTGTCAACTGCATCGATCGAGATAAACTTTTGCTCGTCTACCTTCGGCCGATGAACTTCTTCATGCACGTTTTCCCATCGCGGCGATTCTTTGTCAAATTCTCATCAAGCTTTATTGAAAAAATTGCATTCTCGCAATATTTTTTTATCACGCGTATCAGCTTCTTGAAAAAATCCTTTTGCGAAAATGACGCTTTACTTAGAAAAATTATAAAATTAACGTAAAGCTATTAGAAACTAGATTAGATATTTTAATTTTTATTTAAATATTTTAGTTTCAAGTTCTATTGAAATAAACCTTCGAATTTATTATTAGAAAAAAATTTTGATAATTTTATATAAATTTTTTTGATAATTTTATATATCCTGTGACTTAATAGCTTAAAATTTAAAGTCGATTAAATTGAAACTAATCTTTTGACTATTTTTAACTATGAATTTGTGATGTTTTATTATTATTTCAATAAATTAGAGCAAACTTGTAATTTTGTGCTTTGGCACAGTTTGAACTCTCTTTGGTGGGAAAGATCCCACCAAAAAAAATTTCTCAATCTTTTTTTTCAAAGAATTTTAGTTTTCTAATTTTGGTGTCAAATTTGACGGAAAAATGATAAATCTTCACAAATCTAATATTTTAAAAAAATTCCATTTCTCAATAATTCGATTAATTAATTTGATAGAATTTTGAAATTATCAATATGAGATTAATTCGCAAATAATTTTATTAAGTTAAAATGAGCTTAGATACAACATTATCCTTTTAAAGGTTTTCTATTTGTTATTTATTTGCTATTCTTGTACCTGTTCTCTCTATTCTTTATTCTTTATAAAATGATTCTAACAACGCTTTACAATAAATTTTATATATTGAATTTACATATAAATTTCATAGTAATATATATATATCATTACTGTCAAACATAATCGCTCTGATAGCGCCGTAGTATCCTTATTTCCGTGAGGAAGTGGCTCGCAAATTTGCATCCAAAATTCGTGCAGCCCCGTAAGGTCTGATGCCGTTAGACAAAACATTATCGTCCCCGTTGCGCAAGAGGGGGTGAGATGTATGCGGAGATGCGTGAGCTGATGCAGCCGGGAGTAGTCGCACGGAAGCTCTTTGTTCGTCGAGATATCTCGCCGGCTCTCTCGTCTTTTCGCCATCCGATGCATTCGCCGGAGCGTGGTCATAGTATGCAAATGATTACGGCTGCCGCGTTTATTAAGGCTGCCATAAATCCTTGCCCGCTTCGGGGTAGGAGGCGGTTACCGATGCCATCGTCTTCCCGCCAGGATGAGGGTTTGACTGCGGCAGCGGCAGTTTCTCTCAAAGGACGAGCTTCAACGTCACGCGGAAACGGAAGGGTCCTGAAGGTATGGTGATACGCAGACGGCGAGTACGTCTACGTCAGAATAACGCGACGTCGCCAGCGCGCGGATATTAATAAACAAAACTGCGGATTAATTAGCTCGCTACGCATAAATCCCGAGCCCTTTTTGTCTCGCGAAAGGTTTCGTCAGGATCTTAGGAGGGATGCGGGGGGAAAGGGGCAAAGGATTAATGATAATAAAAAAAAAAAAAAAAAGAACGGAACAGTCAAGCGCCAGGATCGCTTGAGATAATATCTCATGAATATTCTGTCGATTTTATTTCGTGTGTTTTTGTATGCAAAATAACGAGAATATTGCGAGATGTCTATTACCTGCTACTTGGAAATAATAGCATGCTTCTAAATACAGGAGCGTGATATAAAAAGAATAATTCTAAATTTTATTGGAAACATTTCAAATTTATGCGAACTTTTCTTCAGCGTTTTTCTTCACGTTTTTCACAATATTTATTATTAAATTTAATTATCTGTTGAATTTTTTTTATTTGATTATTGAATTTTTGTTAGCAGAATAGATTTACTTATATGAAGAACAAGTTATAAATTTTTTGAATTTCTCTTTTATATTTGAAAATTCCAGAATCCAATAATTAAAGCGTAATATTAAAATGGAGAAAATCGAGATTATGTCTTCATGAGAATTCTTAAATGTGAACTGCAGTTTTTACTAATAATAATAATAATATTAATAAATATGAATTCCGTACGCGCGCGAAGTATATGTGTACCGATTAAATAACACCGCCGAAATTATTTGGCATGTCCGTTCGTTAGATCGCGATAAAGAAACGAGCGAGATACGATCTTCACAATTACGGGAGGAAGAGCTACAAAGGAAGCGCACCGCTGGTAGCTTCCGCGAGTAAACTGCATGAACTATGTAACTTTGCGCGGAAACAACGCTGCTGCGATCGCCTCCGGTCAAGCCTCCAATTACATTGTGTAATTGGATAGTAAGGGAATGGCTACATCGAGCAACTACCGTTTCGAATGATCACGTCGCCCTTTGTGCGATTAATTGTTATTGGAACTCGTGAAAATAATTGATCGCGAAAACGTGCTACCCTTGATATTTGATGAGGGAAAACTCAAGGCGATTTTCGGCTAAACCTAAGCCGCTTTAGAAAAATGAACGTATTTCCATGGAGAAGTCTCTGGTTTAATTCGCCTTTCCTCGGGGTTGGGCGAAAAAATAATTATTTTTTTATCAATCGCAAATATGTGTTTTCTATTCTGTATGTCACTCGAGTGAAAAATTTTATTAAAAATTTATGAAATAAGTCATACACATTTCGGGCTTGGCGTGAAAGATGTTGCGCACGATCAGCTTATGCTTTAAAGACCGGCCTTTTTATCCGCGCCTTCATCGCGTCTTCGCTCTCGCGTTTCTTTTATTCCTTTTACACTATTCTCTGTCTCGTCCACTCTCGCCGCGCCGCCGTCGACGGTTTCTAGGTGTCTCCGTTGCGGGTAACCGTTGGAATTGCTTCTTTTTACTTTTCTCCCGTTGCGCGACGTCGTCTTCTTTGTCGATCTCTTTCCCCCCCCCCTCTCTCTATCTATCTTTCTCTCATGTTTTTTCCCCTCTTTTCGCATCCGGACCATTTCAGACAATCGGACGCGATCCTCCTGAGGGAAACGGGTAACGATCGGTTGAATTCCGCGATAATTGCTGGAGACTTTGCTTCCAGACTTCGCTCCGCAGATGTAGACAGAAGCAATTCCGTGGCCGAACGGATGCATTTTAATCTCTCGTGGTCCCAGAGACTCACTTGCTGATCCGATTCCCGGGATTTTCTCGATGTTTATTGTTTTCGCATCGATACACGCGCGGATTTTTACTGCCGTTTGCGAGTATATTATTTGACGATTTCTAAAGCGTAATCGATCTCTAAATGTTTTTAAATCTAGATCGCGAAAAAATGAATAAAATAAAGGATTAAGCATATAAAATATTATTGATAATCTCAAAATAATATGAACATGAATTAATAATCAAAATAATATTACATTATATTAACATTAATAATATGAACATTAGCTGGACACGAGAAAAATGTTGGAATAAGTGAAAATACCGGGCTTATTATTTTTATTTTATTTATTTTATTATTTTACGTTTTTTTTATAAATGACAAATGTATGAAGCTTAAAAAGAAAAATGAGCAAAGTAAAAGATTAAGCACGTAAAATATTATTGATAATCTGTAAATAATATGAGCATTGATAATTGGATAATTGCAAACGAGAAAAATGTGGGAATAACAATGAAAATATTGCATTTATCTTTATTGTATTTATTTTATTATATTATTTTATATTTTTTTTTATAAATGACGAATGAACATATGAAGCGAACGTAATTCATAAAGACAATTTTTTTTACTTCTATTGCGTTATTTATATGTCAAAATTGACACGGCTTTATTACACACAGAGGAAATATAATGCTAAAATTGCACGTGTTTGAATGGACTAATGACGCAAATGCGAATGCGTTATTCCTGTCCTGCCAATTTCGACCACAATTAACATCAATCTAACAGGATTTTGCACCGTTACATTTTAATTTCTATTATTGAACTCGCCCTGCTTAAGTATACACATCGGTAGTGTTTCCATTTTAATCGCGTGCTCCGAATATTTAAATTTTTTGATTTAGAAAAAGGACATTTAAAAAATAAAAGTCTTACAATTTTAAATCGAAAATAAGCTGCATGTAACACATTTTGCCGTTGCAAAATGTAAATCATCAACGAAATCCATAAAATTTGCAGGACCGATGTAGCATTTCTGCGACTCCTCTATGCAGAGTGAGAGTGTGAGAGAGAGAGAGAGAGAGAGAGAGAGAGAGAGAGAGAGAGAGAGAGAGAGAGAGAGAGAGAGAGAGAGAGTTTGATTCGAGTGCAACGTTTAACATCGCCTATTAGCATTGCGCAAATAGACTTTATCTCGTCATAATTTCGCCGTATTGACATTCGCGGGAGAAATTATAAATTATACCGCGGAAAAGAGCTATTAAAAGTCCGCGATAGAGAAGCGAGTCGGCAAGTGGGCGTGTTTAAGGCGGACAAGCACGCCAGTGCGGTGTGCTCGCTCGCGTCCGCGCAATTATCGCGCGCGCTAATGACGTTTTTAATATTCCCAGCTGCGTTAATTGCCGGGTTTCTCGCAAGCGAGAGATCCCCTCCGCTCTTGTTCGAGGAGCACGGGAATTCTGGAAACGTGTCGCCGGTCGAATCCCGCGTAATAATATGGAGTAACTATTCCGAATGGAGTCGGTAGGGGATTTATGGTTCGCTTTATGGAGAAAGTTCACGGGGCGCGGACGCGTCTTGTAGCTTTAAGGGATCATTATTACTGTTTACACCCTTCGGGCGTAACGCCTCGGGATTCGGGATCACTGGATCGCGTATACACGCCACGTATATTTTATCGCACCGGTAATATTAAATATTTTTACAATCGCGCAGGCGGATATACGAACGCGACTAGGGCGGGGGAGGTGGACAAAGAGTTTCGCGAGAGCTCGTTAAATTGCGATCGAAATGACGCGCGCGGTCGGCTTTATTTATTGTCGCCTCGTAGCGTTGCGATACTATAATCGAAACTGACACACTCGCGATTGCGCGTTTAAATAATCTCGGGGCCGGGGTTATCGGTCGCAACGCAGTAACACACGCTCGGTCCTTCATCCCCCCGGTCGGTGTTACCGGGTAATTATTGTAGGTCGGCAGCGCCCGGTTAATTACAGGGCGACACACCTACGCTCGTGCGCATGCGAGCGAGTCATCTGATATGTACGACGAGAATGAAATCATTCGACCAGATTTCGCAGCTTTCGATATCCCCCGTCGGAGCAGCCCTTGCAGGGTTGCAAGAAGCCGTAGTACGCCACAAAGGTTTCCAATGTTAAAAACTGTAAACCAGAAGCGGAAGAATACTACTTTCTACAAAAATGGAAAAGAAAAAAGTTTAGGATTTAAAAATATATCCACATCTGTGTTTTTTGGGAGGAGAAATTGCAAATAGAGAGTGGTAACATATAAGACCACAAGGCGGGTTTTAAACGTCGACGTCGTTTTTTCGAGTCCGTCTAAAATTAAAAATTTTACGTTCCGTCGCTCTACGTTTTACTACGCTAACGTTACGTCTTTCCCGCTGCATATTTTAATTAGGTTCTGAGGCGGTCTGGTTTACGCGCGTCGGTGTCGCTTGAATATTCCATACCGCCGGGTCATCGGCTCGCGCAATATGGCCTCCATTGCCTGATAATTATTAGGGAGGGTTTCAGCCCTCGACGCCCCTTTGTAGGTGCGAGGCGCTCGCTCGGACGAAATAGGGCCGTAAAGGGGCTGTTCTCGTTGAGAAGGTGGATGAGCAGGGGTGAAATTTCGCGCGTGTTCGACCGCATACCGTCACCTTGGTACGGTGGCCAGATGCTTAAGGTCGCTGAAGATCAATTTTGGTGCGTGAGAGTTATCGCCGGATTATATTTTTTCGACGATATGTTTCATTAAAATCAATATACGCAATATTAATTAATGACCATAGTGCTGTTAGAGAGATAAGATTAATTATCTAACATTCGGAATGATAAAATTATGAAAACTGCGCAATATTATATATTATTATTATATTATTATATTATTATATTATTATACGATCGCACAAATATAGTTATTAAACGTATGAAAAATCAACATTCTTTTTTAATTTACGGGCTAAGATTAGAAATCCGTAAAACAAGCTACGTCGAATAGCTCGAGACGGAAATTACATTTTTGTCCCGCGAAAAGCTCGGCGTAATTATTTTTTTCTCCCGAAGTGCAATATTCATGCAATTGTGCGATGTAATTACTTGGCGCAGAATTTGCTCGCTTGGGCAGTTTGCGTGTTCACTCTGGACAATTGCAAAGAGGTTATAATAAATGTCGAGTACTCCAGCAAAAATAATAGTTGACGATGTAGAGAAAAAAAGTTTTTTAATAATTTTACTTTATTATATAGAACAGTGCTCAAAAATTATATTAAAATTTTTCATTATAACATATATGGATCGTTAATAATTATCGTTAATCAGGTTCACTGATTTGCACGGCATTTAATGCAAATATTTAATTTCATAATTATTCTTCGATTATAAATATATCATGCCGCGATAATAATTTTTATTAAAAAAATAAACGATAAAATGTTGCGAATAATTATGTGACAGCGGGAAATGGAATAATTTTTCTTTTCTTTAATTTTACATTTTTAAGCTCTTTCTGGATTTGCAATTTGTTAATTAAGGCAAAACAGAGTCGTTGAGAAATAGATAACTAGGACGGATGGAAGAAGCTTAAAAACTCAGGAATCATCCATGCGAAATAATTATATAACATAATGCTCGGAGACACAGCCACAATTTCCTGCTTTTCGCTTTTTAAAAATCATCGTTTATTTCCACTTTCTCTTTATTTTTTATATTATTAATTTTATATTATTAATTATAAAAAAGTATCAAAAGTATATTTAATAATATGCTCGTATATACTCGTTGGAAATTTTAAAATAGTTTTCCCATACTATAAGTATTAACCTTATTGAAAAAAAATATATTTATTACTGAATTACAAAAGCTGAACATGACAATAATTCTTTTAAAAAGATACTCTTCATTATTGAAAAGTTCATTTAAACGTACTCAATTATCATTGTGTCGTACGAGGGAAAAAAGCAATATCCGTGAACAGTAGTTTTCGCAACGAAGGGATTGATGCAGACACTAGCGAGCGGTAAAGTCAAATTTCGTGTACGATGGCGCGAATTCGATACGAAACGAAGAGCGTGGAGTGTCAGCGGCAACGGCAGAGGTTTGACCGAGGAGAAGAGAGTCGTGGTGGATGAGAGCAACGAGGAGAAGAGGAAACGGATGGGCGGATGGGTGGCTACAACCCATCGCACGGAGGGAGAGAGGGTTAACAGAGGGAAGGGGAGGAGGGGACGGAATTTCGCGCGTGCTCGGCTTCATCCCCCTCGGCTGCCGCTGCTGCCGCCGCCGCCGCCGCCGCCGCCGCCGCCGCCGCCGCCACCGCCGCCGCCACCACCGCTGGATGCTGAGGGTAGCTGGACCGCGCGCGTGAGGTGTCAGTTCTACGCGCGATCTCCTCCCTGAAGGTGTCAACCTGCTCGCGATCTGCCCCGTGGTTCCCCCCAGAGTGGTCACGCACGATCGGAAGCGCACACACTCCCCCGCGGTTATTCCCTTCTCTTCCGATCGCCTTTTTTCCCCTCGTTTTCCCGCCGCGGTTCGACGACGAGCTGTTGTGAAAACGAAAGCTCTCAGTGAAAAGTTTGAGGGCCTCTCTCTCTTTCGGACGCGGGCAAGAAAAACTACACGTTCGAGCCTGGCACGTGACACGCTTCAGCTGGCGACGACTATCATGCTGGCCGGGATCTTCGAGGGCAACAATGTACGTGAAAAATTGCTCGCGATAGAAAGTTCGATTGCGCGCGTACCACTTTTTTTCCTTTTGCCAATACGCACGCGGTTGCGAAAGAACGACATTAGTAATCACGCCTATCAAGGGAAAAGACGGAAAAATTGTGCAACATTTGTTATCAGAGTCGTTATTTAGATCTTTTACTAAAATTTTTCTTAAAAATTCATATTTTTATAAAGAATATAGTGAATAATATTAATATCATAAGGGAATGTTATTTTTATAATGTTATTTTTTTAGATAATATGATTTTTTTCTTCTTGTAAGTTGACGATAAAACAAATAAGTAAATTATATATATAAAAAAAGAAAAATAAAAAAATAAAATAAATAAATAAAAAAAAATATAATAAAGCTATTATTTTAGATGTCTGATATTAGAATTTGAGAACAACGTTTTGTTTTATGAAACAGCGAGTATATTGGGATATTAGTATTTAAATTCTCAGCGGATTGTTAGAGTAATCCGTCACGTCGATTTTCGTGTCCCGATACGATTACGAATTATAGCATCTTCACGGTTCGTTCAAGTATTATACGGTCTTTATTCCCTCGATCTTTCACAAAAGCACGATGCTGAGAGAATTGTGCTCACGATGTCGATAATTGCACATTGGTAGCAGGTGTTATGACATATCGATATGTCTATACGCTCTATTCCGGATTTTGTATTCGCGATATTATTACAGGCGCTCTCTATTCTCTTCTCTGTCATGTTTAATAACGCAAATGGAGGTGCGAGATTTTTTCGCGCGTTGCTACCTTTCCCCGGACATTTTTTAGATTAAATTTTTCATGTACTTCCCGTGCATACATCTTTGTTCTGCTATCGCACATCTATTATTTTTGACCTTAAAGTCTTATCTCCTGGCATCACTTATACCCACGACATTTTTTTCATTTAAATCGCACTTCTAAATCTAAATTATATCTTAATTATATTTTAATTATATTTAAAATAACTTTAATTTAGCAACAATTACGAGCACAGCACAGTCTATGCGATTTTTATATTATTTAAATGAGGAATCGTGTCAAATACAAAGTGTGAGTACTTTAACAAATAATTTCGTAATGACACTCGTGTATTATACACCAGAGCGTAGATATCGGTGAACGCGTTTCGCGTTATGGTTGTGTTGTAACGGTGTCACTTTTTCATTATCACGTTAACTAATCGACGAATGTTTTCCCGGGTGAAGAAGCGCGCGGATTGCAGTGTCGCGCTTCCGAAAAGCCGGCCGTAAGATATCTCGTCGCGCCGACACGCGGACTAAACGTTTGCTCTTCGCGCGCCGCGAATATTCCGCGTGTTAATAATGCCAGGCGAGCGAAACATCGTTAGCGAATTTGCCGCGTCCTGTGGCGCGCTCGAATAAAGAGAATTATCGTAGGCAGATACGACGGCGGGTCGTATATCGTCGAGGACTCCGCAGACTCCTCAGGTGGCGATAATTCATCAGACTCGAGTAACACGACCACTCTCCGCGTATGATTAATTAATGTCAGAGACAGCGCTCGTTTCCCGCTCCCAATTTTCTCTTCTCTCTATCAACCCTCGCGATGGCTGTTCGATAATTTTTATTATTCCGGCCGGCGCGATTTCGCGCCACATCGATCTCGCGGCTCCGAAAGTAAGCAATAAATCGCTCACAAAATCTTTACTATGTTGCGATTAATCAAAGGAAACTTTTTGAGAAAATTATATACAAGGCTAATTAATGGCTAAATTTGTTAATTCGTAGACGTAACGCTTGCATCGAATAATTGCACGTATGGTATTTTACATATTCAGTCTATCTTTTAATTTGTGAACACATGTGAAAATAGGATAGCGGTGGTTTCGGTGGACGACCACTGGAATTTGCGTTACTGGGTAAAATAAATTGACACAATGAATAATAACGATATAATCGTACACAAATCAACATTACATTATTCGCCTGGCGACCATTTAAAGATTACCTCACATTCCTTTCCTTTTATCATCTTTAAATAATATTTCCCTCGTGAATTAACAGCATTTTAGACTTGACGGTTGTCTGTTAAGTTCCAAGTTGAAGGTTGAGTTATTTATCAATAACTCCCAGCATCTATCCTTTACTTCGATTTTGTACAATTTATTAAAGGTATCGCGTATTTCGCACTCGGCGCTCGTATTTTCGCACGTTTTTACGATCGCCATTGATACCTTCGGCGCCTTGCCGGTTATATTTACCTTTAAAAGAAGCGCAATCCGTGAGATCTTTACTCTCTGATCTTTACTCTCTCTCTCTCATGTGCAGTGAGATCTTTCTGATCCTTTGATTCTTACATCGCGTCTTTGATTAAAATACACGCGTGAAAATGTGCTCGTCCACGGTCCGTTTAATGTCCCAAAAACTAGAACAAACTCAATAACTCGGTTTCAGCGTCTCGTCGGTGAATACATAACTACTCATGCGATGTTTTAATGGGACAGAGAAACATTTTAGAGAACGTTTGATGTTACTCCATCAGCAGAAAGAGAGAGAGAGAAGGAGAGTTATTAATATAAACAATTCAAAGAGAAATCTGCGTCGTTGACTGTACGTAGCATATTGTTCGTGGAAACTAACGCTTTTCGCCTTTGAATTCTTGTTTCCTTCCATTTTATGTACTAGGAATAAATTTATCTTCCCTTTTAACATGGTAAATGCAGTTATCAAATGGATTAGCTTAGGAAGATTCGCAGTATTCGATTATAGCTTCAGCATTTTTGAAACTCCCATTGCTAAAACTCTTTAGTAATTTGCGAGATTAAAATGGCTTTATTATAAATTGGACTTTCGATTTTGCAATGATCCGTAATAAAAACAGAGATCGTATTTTTCGCGAACGATACAGAGAAACCATAAAACGCACAAGTTACGTGTGCTCGTGTTCGTGCACCGCCATATTCGTTTCAGTTTGCGCCACAGTAAACCGAAGTTAGAGTCTAAATGTAATCGCTTGTATTTTTCACGTTTTTTTTAACCGGCAGGAATAAAATTGACGGGACACAGAACAGAATATAAAAATATTCCATAATTAATGCATACATTCATTATAATTAATAATGATTTTTTCTTTTATTTTTGAATATTAGAATCGTCGTCTCTCATGAATTTTGAACAAAATTTTCATTGCGGATCAAAAAATATAAATTTCTATTGATAGGTATTAATTAAAGCGAAATGTGAAATGCAAAATGAAATGTGATATGTGATATGTGAAAAGCAACAAAGTAGTTATAGCAATTTGAAATTAGTATATCTATATTCAAAAATTTATTGTATGCACGCATATTGTTAGGAACATTTTAATCAATATTAATGAAACATAAATTCTTCAAAATAATATATTGATTTGTATGGAATAATTTATTGGCCGAGATGTTGTAGATAATTTATTGTATATTACAGGCAGTGTAAGCATAATTTATGCAGTATTATATAAATTATGAAACATTGTCTGATACTATCGTGATTAATTTCAATCTCAGCTAATTGCGCTAATGATTATTATGAAAATAATTTCATAATTTTAAGAATATTTTTTCGAAAACCGCATTTCTCGAGGTCCTATCGACAAGTCGACGGAAATATATATCGATGTGCTATATGTCAATTTACAGTAGCTGCAATTTTGCGTAATTTATCCCGCGAATTTTTCGCGGGACGTTTGACAGCCTCGCTATAACGTTTCGCTGTAACATTTTACATGCCGCTGTTCTCGCTCGTAAAACTCGTAAAGTATGCTTTGTTTATTGCTGTTATACAGGGATATACTAGCTTTGCGCAGGCGTCCGAGGTATTTTTTCATTAAACGTGAATTCGACTCAAACAGGAACGCACAGATGGTCCGCGCGAACGCGGAAATAACATTTTGCGGCCCGTGCGATGCGGCTTCGCGCAAGGAAATCGAATTTCGAGAGCTCGAAAGGGATTCCGTTAGCTGTTTTTAGCGGCAAAAAAAAATTAGAGGCCGTGGCGGCGGCCGTCCGCGTTAATTACTTTAACCGTTCCGCGTTTCCCACAATTGACAGTCTCGCAGTTCGCGCTTATTATATCCGCGATTCCACATTCCTGATTTTCGTGACGTGAAACACGCGAACGTCGGATCTGTTTTTTTTATCTCTTTTGACTTTTGCGTTCATTGTTTTCTACAAAATTGATCAATTTGAATGAGAACAAAGTATCGTTAGTTGCACGCGCGAGTACATCAAATACAAGGGAATCCAATTTAGGTAAATGAGAATAAAATATTACTCGGCCGAGTAAATTTGATCAAAAGTAAACGTGACACTCTCTCCGCGCGGGAAAACTCTTTTCCAAATAAATTCTTTTCAGATCGCTCGACAAAGCCTCATGCTGCATCGAAACTTGCGCGATCTCGCCTTTATCCTCCGCGTGGAAATCAGTTTCATTTAACGTGGCAAACGTCAGAGAGTCTTGCCGCGCGTTTTATTTGAGAACTTTATCGACGGATTGACCGGATTCTTCGGTTGCTGCGAAAGGAGGAAATTTCTCATGCGGTTCTTCTCGCGTGAAAATAAGGATCCGAAACGATCCTGGCCGTATCGATTCCACTTTGAGACGCGTAAACTCGTCCTTTCACCGCTGGTGACTCACCGCAATGGTACGTTTCCGCTCGCGAGAAAGGAAATATACTCTTTTTGAACGATCTTAATCAGAGATACGTAAATACATAATTTATTGCTTGTCCGATTCTTTTTCGTCTTGTTCTGATCTCGCGTTGAAAAGAGTGACAAACACATCGCGAGGGAAACGAAAGGCCGCGCAAAATTGATTGACTTTCAACATTCCGTAGATGCCGGCAACTCATAAAACTTCTTAACCAGCCACTCGAAGAAAGAGTTTTCTCGTCGCTCCTTTTTACTATCCGTCCCATAAGAAATGGAGAAAACAAGCGAAATTCTCTCTCTCTCTCTCTCTCTCTCTCTCTCTCTCTCTCTCTCTCTCTCTCTTGCCGCGCATTTCCGTTTCCCCTTGTTTCACTAGACCCAACCGTCGCCTCGTATCCGTTTCCGCTGAATTTTACTACGGAAAGTTTGTACGAATCTCAGAGGGTATGAATAATCCAAGGAATTACTATGAGTTTTAACTCGGGATCCATCGAATATTGCTTCCTCAAAGATACTTGAAGTTTAACGCTTATCTATGCAAGCGAAGATTAATAAATATAACTTGTATTTTAAGTGTACATTTACGCGACCTATAATTACATTTTTATAAATGTCTATATTTTGCTTTCATTAATCCATTTTTATTTATTTTATATTTTTTTATGTTATAAAATCTGAATTTAAAAAATCTATAATATTTATTTAATATCATTTTATAATATTTATTTTTATATTATTTTATAATATTAATAATTTCTCTTAAAAAGTCTATTATATAAGTCCATAAATATTATTCGAGATTTTTTAAATTTTGATTTTATAACAAAAAATTTTAAATAAATAAAAATAGATTAATTAAACGTGTCTTTAAGGAAGTAACGTTCGATGGATCCCAAGTTAGAACTCGGTAATTATAAAATTACAATTATAATTATAATTTAAATTATATGTTATAATTATAATAAGATTATAATTATAATAAGATATATATTTCATTATTAGAACATTACGATACGTTAATCATGACATAAAGATTAAACTAGAGGCTCGAACTCTTCTTGCGGGGATGAAGCCTAAAATTTAAGCCGCACGCCGTGAAATCCCAGAGCGGTAGCTTTCCTTTGACAGCGAACATTAGAACAAGAGTATCTAACTATGTCGCTAAATTCTATCAGGAGGGCGCGTTAATAGCGTAATGGAACATCTTGATAGTAGGCGTTTCGCACCGCGCGATATCCGAATAAATTCTCGCATGAATACCCAATCGGCGTATCGATCGTATCCGGCGACGCAACCCTTTCTTCGTCACGTCCCTTAAAAAAATTCCGCTCGGGCGCGTGTAATTATCATCATCACTCGTTAACACGCGAATCAAGAGATTCCGACGAAAAAAAAGTGTTCGCAATAGGATATCCATTAATACCCGGCTGAGAGAGAAAGAGAGAGAGAGAGAGAGAGAGAGAGAGAGAGAGAGAGAGAGAGAGAGAGAGAGAGAGAGAGAGAGAGAGAGAGAGAGAGAGAGATCTGTCGCGTGGGTTAAAAGCGAGAGCCGCGTGCGCGGACGGACGAGAGATTTGCCGAGAGCGTGCTAGACAGATCGATGTTACATGTTCTCGGGGGGGGGGGGGGGGAGGAAGGGGGAGAGGAAGAACGGAGGGCGAAACAGGGAAAAAGGGAGGGGAGAAGGGAGAGAGAATCTTTTTGAAAAAAAAGGACGGATACGTCAAACGAATAGTTTATTAGAATATAGGTCGCGCGGAATTACGCGACGCGCGTTTTGTTGCTCGTGCCGGTTTCCGCCGAGCCCGGGGCGAATTCCTCGCATGTACGTGCGCGCATAACTAACGCGTTTCAATTGGGGTCGTGCAAAAAGGACGACGGGCACGTGTGCGCGTTTTTCATACGCCACGTGTAACGTCGTCGCTGATACGCCGGCGGAGCGCGCCATTGGAGGCGTGTGTGTACGTCATCTCGCGTTCGCCGACCCAATTTGGCGATTTATGAAAAGCATTTCTATATACCGGACAGGACGATGAAGTGTCTTTTGATGTGGTGAAAATCCGCCCCCGGCGATTTGTCCGCGATTGATGTCCGCTCGACGGGTCCGGCGTCGATTGGACATCCCGCGAATTATCGATTGATAATGAGGCTCGATAAAGGTAAAGCTCTTCGGAACTCGGCGATGCACGGCGGTGAATGCCTTGAAAGTTTCGATCTTCTTAATTTTAATAATGGATTCTTCTGGCGAGTTTAAAGTTGACTTTTCTTTCGGGGGAGATTTATAACACCGGGCATCAAACGTGTACTTGAAATTTAAATGTGAAGTTCATTCGGATGAGAAGGAGAATGGAATAAGTTTGCGCGAAAATAATTCTCGGTTGTGATTTAAATTATTGAAACTTGAAACGTTTAAATATAAAATGACGCAAAAGAGATCGGTGTGCAATCAAAATTTGGTTTATAAAAGACGACTACGAATTCACGCAAAATTTGTAGATTTGAACGTGGGATGATGGTGCGTTGAAACGTATCAAAGCGTATTTAATCAACCGATCGATTATTATCGTTCGTGCAAACTCTCTCTGAAAATTAAGAGAAACGTAATTTCGCTGCATTTTTGCGAAACTCGTCGTCGCCAGTCGCAATATAACAATCGTATCTGCAGGATTTTACATATATACAACTACAGGATTACGTATCCGCTTTACATTAATTACACGCAGACGCAACTCAATTTCGGGAATTTAATTTGTTTTCAATTTATGCTTTCTCTCTCTCTCTCTCTCTCTCTCTCTCTCTCTCCCTCTCCTTCTCCCTCTTTTAAGGGCATAATTGAGAAGAGCAAAGCTCTCTCGATAGAAAAGATTTATCTCATTCCGCATTTAACCTTTTCTCATCCAGCTTATCGCACATTGGATTAGCCCATCTTGCATCTTTGTACAGACGTGTAATTTTACCTTTTGCACTAATTTTCTCGCCTCAATTTATGAACGTGCTCTATAAATGGCGATTTTAAATCGGTCAGAATTACTAAGCGTTCCTAGAGTATCTGTATTTATGTATTCTAATTAATGTAGAAATCAATCGAAACGTTTGCGAGATCTCTCCGTTGACAAATAAATTCGGCGCAGAATGGAGAGTTAATTTCGAATGCGAGGGCGGAATAATTGCGTAGGGTCAGTTGCGGATGGAAATATTCAGCGCGGATGCGTTTTGTAGTCGGTCGTTCCCGCGTGCCGGATCGATACATCGAAACGGTCAATCCGACTCCATAATTCAGCACGTTTATTACGTAATCCTTTAATTCACGCCGATATAAATTAGAATAAAGCCCCGGACACACGGAGGCTGTCCAAGTGGATCTTCCCGTGTCCCGCGGGATATTCGCGTGCGTACGAGAAACGCGGAGCGGAGGCGCGATGCGAGGGCGCGATAGCGCGCTCTCGAAGCGTGATTTATCGCTCGGCGAAGGAGACGGCGATAATTCTTTGGCGGCGGCGTGACGCGCGCGATCCATGCATAACGAATTTCGACGTGCGCTCGTCACGTTTGATAAGCTTCCGGAGATATAATTCATTCGCTTGTCGCGAACGTGCGTTCTCATCTGGAATCCGCTCGTAGCTCTCTCTCTCTCTCTCTCTCTCTCTCTCTCTCTCTCTCTCTCTCTCTCTCTCTGTCTCCCCTCGGCGTTGTTACACAACGAGACGAGGCTTAAAGCCGAATTGCGTCACCGTGGATAATTTAATTCCGGCTGAATAATTCATAGTTGGATCATTGTCGGATGACACTTCCATTTGCAAACGGGAAAAAGGCTTAATTCCAATTAACATTAATCGATCATCGCGTCGGCGAGATTTTTCCCAGGAATAAAATGTAGAATTTTATCTGGAAATAGTCTGTCATCAGGCTCGGAGAAATATAACGTGAATTATCGAGGAAGGTGTTGTTATAATCTAAGAGTTGAAATATGATAGGTTCTGTGGAATACATCTCTCTGCAGAAACTTGTTAAAAATAGATTGGAAAAGAAATATCCGCACCCTCAAAACTTCTCCTCTGAGAATCACGCACCGACAAAGTTTCTTTTACTTTTGAAAAGCTCCAGAGACCTAATTACACCTTAAATACTTTCTACCTGAATATTCTCATCGTTTTTCATGTATATATTTCTTTTGCCATAAATCACAATAAATTATTTTTATAAGACTTTCGAAAGGCCAGAAACTAAAATGAAACTTGTGGAAGTACATAAAGTTTAAAGTTATAATCTTATCTTTGTGATATCACTTTAAAATTATTATTAATAAGGATAACAGAATTATCAAGAATTATTTTTTTCTCGTTTCTTTATATATTACGAATTTCGAACGATAACTTTTGTCGAAAAATGATAATCGCTGCGATTTTGATTATCGTCTCGCGTTCCTAATTCTTGTGTCTAACTTGGTTATTGATCTAAACGCGTTTTACCAGCTTTATCATCCCTGTCGCGGTCGCGCCGGGGTGGTTCGCGAAAGTGGATGCTCCTCTCGCTCCGCGTGCATAAACCGCCTTAATGCACCTGCCGTGAGAGTGCATCATCGCTCTCTGCAAATGACATCTCCGCCATTCATCGTCCCTTATCCGTGTTTTGTCCATTGTGCCGTCGCTCGCAACAAAAGCGCTTTAACGATTTAATAGAGAGGCTTCTTTCGCTCCACCCCGCGATTTTCCCCGGCGAACGTTCTAGCCGCCGGACCTCGGAATTCTCTCGCGATTTGTTCTAGCAAAAGAGTTTTCCCGATGTTCCCTTCATTGCGCGCGCGACGAAAATAAGTTACGACACGTCGATCGCAATTACCATACGTTAATTACAATTTTAATGGCAGATGCGATGCAAATATGTATTCATCTCTATCTTGTACCCTCTTACGGAACTCTTCCTTTACGTCGAAAAGCACCCAAAAGTGTTGCATTAATTAACGCGCTTCCATTTATTGTAATATCTCCATGCGGCGCATAGAGCAGCGCGATGCCACTTTGAAACGCGATATCCACCTTTGAAATCGTATATTGCGCTCGCTAGTAATTGTACCGACAATGAGCACGCGTTCTGAAATCCGGTAATCGATTGGTACGAATGCGTTTCTGTGCATGCTGTATGTTATATATATATATATATATATATATATATATATATATATATGCATATACATATCTGCGGCACGTGCATGTACGCCGCTTGGTGCGGGCTTGTATGTCAGATCTGGAAATACGGGCGAATTAATCGCGAGTGGTAATGAATTTTCACGGCGAACGCGGCTTTTCCTTTTTCCCATGCTGATCTCGCGCGTTAATATCGCGCGTCGCGGAAGGAGGATCGCTAAGCGCCAATAACCGATTATAGAGATGTCAGATATGCGTTATGCGAAATTTTTATCTCGAAATTTTTTTTTAGCGAATATAACGACACGTACGTTTTATAATCGTGATCGTGAACGTTATTGTTGCTCGTGACGGAAAGTGCCGGAACGCCTTCGTTTCTCCGTCGCTTTATTTGCGACGTCGGAACTTCTTAATTCCATAATTAATCTTCCATTAACTCGAGACCCGCACGAATTCCTCTTTCAACGCCACGTCGATTATCGAATGATCCCCCCTGGCCCCCGCCGGGACACTTTGCCGCGTATTCAATAGAGAGAGCGGCATTCGAGACGGGTTAAAAGTAACTCCGCATCCACCTCGCGCGCATAAACCGCCTTAATGCACCCTCGGTAGCAGGCCATTACACCACGCATCCCCCCCCCCCGCGTTCTCTCCGCATTCTCCCCGCCGTTTTGGTAGCGCATAGTACTCGCGCATGCACACGATGCACGCAACATCCAGACATATGCCAGCCTCCGTATAACCGAACCGCCACCTCCCTCCCTCCCCCCCTCCTCCTCCATACGCATATTTATGCTGTATCGACCAGGTAATAGTAGCGATAGTAGTGGTGGTAGTAGGTGAAATTTACACTACCGTGGTCGATACATTATTTCCACGAGCATTAACGCGCCGACATTATTGCACTCACCCCTCGTCTCATGCGCGCGACTCCACTCCCCTCGAACCGACTGCCAGGAATCGCGCGGCTTTCCCCGACAATGGATCATCACGTCTTCATACGTGTCGGTGAAAGGAAAAAAATTCGCCCGTCAGCGGGGCTGGCGGAGGCCTAAATATCGCTTCGAGGATATATGCTGCTGCTTGTCCTTTGTCGTCGGGGATCGCGCTTCAGAATAGCTCGTTTTCACCGCACAATCGTGGCCTGTGACGAGCAGCTAGCGACGCATATTGCTCGCGGCTAATGTATTCACACAAAATACGAAGGAAAAAAAATGATTTTCCTTTTCTTGGATAATCAATCGCGGGCGTCGATTTTAATGCCACTCACTCGGCAGAAATATAAAAGGGTGAATTTATATCGCGTTGAAAAATATAAAGAGGAGACGCGTGAGGAAAAATTTTTATTTTCTCTTATTAATTAAGTACATGATCCTATTGTTGTTTGTTATTATTTTTTTTTTTTATCATCTCGTGTAAGCCTTTCCATTGGGATTTGTCGTTTTTTTAGTTTGTATTTATTGTACGTATGTGTCGTATGCTGCAGAAACAGAAGTTATTAAAAAGCACAGAGATTTTCAACTCGTTAATTCAAATGACAAGTGGGAACCTCTAACGAGTTCGCAATCTGAGGATCACGTATATTCGCGTCTATTAATTATTTCCGTCTCTTTCTCCCTCATTCGACGATATATACGTTTGACAGGCAAATTCCGATACCGAGATCCCTCCTTTCCGATGTGAGAGACGGTGAAATGAATTTTCATCCTGCGATGTTGATGGCCGTGGAATACGTCGATACCTTTTATTGGCGCCTGCTTCTCGTGTCGTCACCCTCATATTTTTGTCGAGCGATGTATGTTCTCTTCTGCTGTCGCCTCGCCTCTTTTTCCCTGAAAATTCTACACCGGGAATTCTACATCGGATGTAACCGAGGCTGTTTTAACTATCGATAGTGCCTACAAAGATATTGTGATCTGAGACAATATTTATAGGCTGGATATGTGAAGAAACACGCGGTAAAATTGATATTAACAGAAATTCAATCAAGTACAATGTTGCGCTAAACTTAAAGATTGAATCGTCGTAGTTTCACGTAACTATTTATTGAATACACCAAAATTATCATTTTTTATGAAATTTTTGAAGAATTAAATTTAAATATTTTTTTTAGAATTTTTTATTTCTCTTCGACAGCAGATTTTTCTGTTATAATCCTCAGCTTCGAGAAATATTCTTTTTTTTTGGAAGGATGAAAATTATTTCCGAAGTTTATCGTCGTTATTTTGATATTTCTGACACGCGGTGTATTATGATAATTGTAAGGATGCTTCTGCGAATTTTGAAATGTAACCAGTATTCTCGAATAGATCGAACGATCTATTCTCATGTATATATTCGCCGGCGTGCATGCGTGTTTTGCATCACGATCACTTACAGACATCGAATAGTCGCAAGTAGTTTCGGAACTTTGCCTGTACGTCTCGGGAGACCTGATATCGGAATTTATAAATAATTCCGAAAGCAGCAACCGTCCTGGGCTTTTCTATCCGACGTAGGATAGATACGAAGGGAAAAGATGCTACCGCGATGCATCTCGTTTGCGTAATTCGAGTACAGTGAGGCTTCGGGATTGCTATTGCGCACGTGAGAAACATCAGTTTGCGATTTCCTATCAGAAAACGCTCGATGCTTATTTCTTTACGCAAACAGTATTATAAATAACAGAGAAATTGCGACAATTCCTGTGGTTTGTAATAAAAATTTCTTGCCTTTGGTGAAGCCTTAAATGAATATTTTGGATACATAACTGTCAACTGTTTATCTTAAATTAATGAATGTTATAAAAATTATGTTGCGGTATAATTTTAACGATCATTAATTACTCATTAATTCGTTAGGTCTTATCAATTTTTTTACAAATACGGGATTATTCAAATAATACAGACAAAGTAAGTTCTGATCTTTCAGAATCAAACAAAACTTGTTTTCTCCGTAATGTAATATTGTCGAGTTTTGCACGCTTTCAAAGATTATGTACATTTGCAACTTTCTAATTTTTGTATTTCTCTCGTGAAGACATTATCATTTGCTGCAAACTGCGTGAATACTCTTAAGGACTTCTTGTTACAGTTGGTTCTGTTGATAAAAAAGAAGAAAAAAATTTATTTTAAAATACAATATCGTTATTTAAAGCAGGGTTTCTAAGGGCGTAGGTATGTCGCGTGTGCAACTCGAAACGGCTACACCTCTCACCTAACTGCAGTTAACTACAGCGCGTTAACTTCATTGTTACTTCTAAAATTTCATTCCAAAGTTTCACGGCTCGACAAGCGAAGCTTACGGTAATCGCAACAATTGCGTAATGCCTTACACGAAGAAATGTATTTGAAGTAATGAACCTCTATAATTAGTATTACTTCGTCTATTATTATAGATTAACGCAAATACGAGGGTGAGGTTCCGAAAACGGCCGTTTACCATATTCTTTTGCATAATAATGTTGTCTTCAATAAATAAATGTTTAAATAAATTAATATATATAACATATTTATTATATTACATATATATTATTAGATATATTAATATATTATTTATTATTTATATATATTTATTTATTATTTATTTATATTTTTATTTTTTAATAAATTAATTTTTTTTTATTGCAACAAAAGTTTTATTCAGAGAAATCGGAAGGCTTGAAGTGTACGGTTGAGACAGGTATGCTTGCATATCGTTGTTTCATCGCGGAAAGTTTTCTCGTGAACGATGAATGACTGCATAATTCTTAGAAAAGTTTTTATTTTGTTCGTCGGACTGTTTGAAGATTTTTCGAAATATACGTTTAAGTCGCCGATGGTCAAACCTTTCGCAAGTGCATTGTACGAACCGATATTTAATCGGTGTTGTTTTCGCAGCAGGTTACGAATCTCTCGACGCGAATCGTTTTCGCAGGGGCATATTTTATATCCGCACGCTTAACTTTAAACTTTGCACCAAGGCATCTGGCAAGACTAGGGAGAAAATATCTTTTTATCTGCATCCCCGTCTCCTTCATATGCTTGTACGGTTGAAATACATATCAACGTAGCGTGTCGTATATATTTTGCAAGTTCCTCCAAGTTTTGTAATTCTCATACGATTTTATCCCTTTCTCGGAATATTAACAAAAAAAACTTGGCAAAGCTGCGAAGCAATTTACGAGCACAACGAGATTTTCTATTTTTTTCCTTTCTTTTTTTTTTTTTATTTTCTCGAGTGAAGTCGATAAAAGCGAGAACTCCCGCCGGAGTGGTCGAAACGCAATTTTTACAGAACTTCGGTCCTTTCTGCGCAAACTTTCGGCGTCGATACTTTTTCAAATCGATTGAATTACGGAGGAGTACCTTCCGTCGAACTATTTCAATGCGCTCTTTAAAAAGCGCATTAAAGGATCACGAAGTTGGGCACTCTGCCGCTTAGTCCGTGAGATTCTAGAATAAGAATAAGAATCGCAAACTTTCGTCGATATAAAATATCGGAAAGCTATACATTTAGCGACGCTATTTATTAACATCATCAAATATTACGTTGAACGAAAATTAATATTTGTCAAAAAACTGATGGGATATTTTTTAGAACGGAAATGGCAGGAATAATAATGTACATATTTTTAAATCACAACATACGTTTAATTTTGTTATTAAATTGTATGTACTTTACATATGTCAAGTTGTCTAAATCTATATTTATTTATCGAAATGCTCGATTTGATATTCAACACTCACATTTCCATATATTTCCGTCCTACTTTCCTATTTTATGATTTAGGAATATAACTTTCCCGCACAGATTTCTGCTGTCAATTGCAATCTTTGTTGCGAGTTTCTAAATCTGAACTCCGCAGGACGGTTTTTCGTCCGTCGTATGATCAATAACGTATGAGAATATTTACTGGACGTTCGCGTCGGGTAACTTTTCGACGGAATCGCTTAAAACGCGATTCGTGGCGCGAATTTCTCCGGGCACAGACGACCGTGTGCCCTTTTCCCGATCGACTGCGAAACTGACTGCGATTCCCTGGGGACACACGGCGACGTTTCCGTATTTTCAGGACGGCCCGACAACGAGGACGATAAAGTGAAACGGCGTGAATTCCTCGGGAATGGCCGCAAGGGCCTCGTCGCGGATGATATCTCTCTCTCTCTCTTTCTCTCTTTCTTTCGCCTCTCTCTGTCCTCGTTCTGACATTTTTTCTCTTCCATTTGCAAAAAATATCTTTTTCCCCATCGTGAAGAGACGCAAGTTTTCCTTCGCCTTTAGCGAAAACACGTATAGAAGCTGATCCACTTAGGGCATGAAACATGATTATAGCGGAAATTAGGGAAGCTCGTAGGAAGCTGCCAGGAATAAATTGAACAAGTCAGGAGGATATAAGATTTTTCTTATCATGTTTTTTTTCCTAATAATGAAGTTAATTTATTTAGCGATTAATGCTTTTTTTCTATTTTTTTTACCGAGCAAATTGTAAGATTAATTTAAGGAATTACAATTTCAAAGCTTGTGATATATTAAATCACAAAATTAATGACATTTTTTTAAAAATAGTTTTTTAATACGTTGAACACAGAATTAAATTATAATAATATCATGCTTCACGAAACATGAATACTGTGATAAATTTTTATATTAATTAATTGAAACATAATTAAATTAACTGTATTATATTGCTTTGTATTACATAAAAATATATTTTTAACGTTGGAATATTTTTTTTTTTAGTACATTGCAGATGCGTACGTGTGTAAGAAAAATTATATTTGCAGTTTAATTAAAATGTACAGAAACGTTGTTATATAATTACAAATTTAAATATTTTATTAAACATGATTGAATTAATTTCGCGGAAAGGCGCGCCGCCGCACGTCGTACGGCGAAATAATATCTCATTCGTCATTCGCGATATTAAGTCAAAATTGAAGGCTCGTTTCGAAGGTGCACTCGATCAAAGCGACGTATAACGTGTTGCTAAGTTTCTCCGCGCGTTTTAAATTTGCGCGTTGTCGCTCCATCGCGCGGGCGATCCATCATCTTCTTGTCGGCGAAAACTCGAGCTCGCGACTAATACGAAGCAACCGTCGTCCCTGTTTCGCTATCCCATTTCGCACCGAGAGTAATGCGTATACCCGATGAAACCAACAGTAGCCATAACTTCACTGCCGCGAGACTGACTGAGAGCCAAATAAATGACTAAATATTCCGCGCGGCTCGGGGAAGCGCGCGCTCGTCGGTCAAAATCAGATGGGATTCAGAGAGTGCAAATGCGATATAAATCAAAATGTAATATGATACGCGGAATAATGTAATATGAATGTAATATGATTACCACACATCCGTGGATTAGTCGGGAAGAAAATGAGAGAAGAAAATGAGCAAAGATATTCTCCGAATGAATCTTCATTAGCCATGTTTATTAATGCTCGGCGCCAATAGGAAACTAGAATATTTCATAATACAATGTAACATGCCACGCTAAAGTTCAAATAACTAAAATGGAGAAGGCAACTCTCTAAATTCAATAAAAGAAAAATTATCACAATATCCCAAGTTCGAGTTTGCCAAGAAGTGTCTTCTCTAGTCTAGTTATTTAAGCTATTTTAATTATTCCGACAACTCTATATTTTAACTCGCGACTGCAAAATGCTGTTAATATTTAGCCGTGTGTCAGCGCATTTTACAACTTTAGCTTTCGTTCACGTTATTTCACCATTATTCTCAGATGCTTTTTAACCATAGTCCGTGGCACTCGCAAGAGACGTGCGTGGCAAGGCAGTCGATTCACGTCCCACAGACGATCCTTCGCGCGCTGCCGAGCCGCGTTCCAATATCTAAGCCATAATTTTAATGAAATTCCTGGGACCACATCGCGATCTCCGAATTTCAATTCTCTATAAATAACGGGTTAGCTCTCCGCGCGGAGAATGCCCCGCGACGCCGCCGATATTTTATTTTTCCTCGGTCGAGGAACGCGCGTTCACAGCGATGCTCGCTGAAAAAAAGAGGACGGGAGTATCCCGAAACAGAAAATAGCGCTCGCTGGGGGAAAGTGCACGGCGACGTATAAAAATTCCCGGGGGATAATAGAAATTTTTCGCCGAGCGAAAACGCGCGTCGCGCGCGAGAAAGTTCGAAGCGAAGTGTTTTATGCGATCGGTGCGCAACGCAGTCGTCAATATTCATATGGAGAATATAAACGAAACGAAACGAAATTGAGATGGAGCCATAATCCTTTCGAGGGACAGTTTAATAATTTCACTACTTCAATCTGTAACATAATAATGAGTCGTGTAATGTTTGAAGCAATTTTGCAATTTTGAACAAATCTCGTAAATAAATGCTATCAAGTTGAAACAGATTTAACTACAGTTTATAATAATCGTTGAAAATTACAACGTTGAAAACTTACATTGAAAACTTACATTGGAAATTTTTTGTAAAAGAAATGACAACAATTTAGGTTTATCGATCATGAATTCCTCCCACGACATGCTAATTGCGAGACCGAAATTTCAATTTGTGTCAGACCATCATTGGCGTATATCGGCTCGCTGCATCCGCAATTGGCAGAATTATGCATTAATAATTTACTATTACGCAGACAACGACAACGGCAACGGCAACGACAAATAATAAATATTCACCCGACTGTTCATTGTTACACGCTGCGTCATTTAATGGCAATTTCATAGCGGGCGCTCATTTAATTCGCGCATTTACAATTAATTCTGTCGGGATAATAGTTCTAGTCCTTCCTCTCGTTTCCACGCCCCCTTCCCCCTCTCCGACGGGGTAATTACTTTAGTGTATTTGGCATGCCCCGATGTATGGGAATATTTCGCCGTGTTCTAGAGCGTATATGATTCGCGCGAATTAATTAATATCCCTTCGCGAACCGCGAACGTTGCAAGATTTATGGCTCGCGAGGTGTAGCAGAAATTTTCCTGACGCGCGGAATGAAATGTGGAATTACTATGCCGAGGGTCTTAGTACGCCGTTTACGCGAGCTAGAACAGGGGGAGGAATATGAGAGAGGCGGGACAGAGAGAATTCTCGCGGCGCGGCAGCTGGTGCGGCCCACGGAAGTTCCACACGTTTCGGCAGCGTCATGGAATTTTTGCTTGTTCATGTCCGCCTGATGAATTAAGATCCTTGCCAACAATAATTTCTCAAAATGTTCTTTCCGCCTCTGCAATTCAACCTTGCCGGTAAATTGACCTGGGAAAGCCTCACACACGTGCTCTCATACGTATGCTAAACACTCCGACACGATACTCCGAGCTTCCGATGCAAGCGGCCGCCAAAGAAGAGTTAAAAGTCGAAATCACGAACAACGTTGCAATAGTATATTTATATAAGAGTCGAAGATATCGTTGCCATTGACGCAAAAGTTATATTACGCCGAAACGATTGTCTTCCATATTTTCTGAAAGTTGCTATTCATTATTATTGACTTGTACCACTGATCCGACCGGCGCTCCGAGGAGACAATAAAATCCCTCGTCGTTTGTCTTCGAGCCATCCGTCTGTCGCTTTCTCGGTGACGCAGACGGTCTTGCGACCGTTATAATCCTCGTAATTTCTTACGATGCAAAGGTCCAATATTGTGTCGTTGCGATCCACGTTGCACGTAAGACACCTCGAGCAATGGTAGGGCGCGCGAGAGAAAAAGCGTCGTCGACGCGAAAGGAGGACGTGGATAGATGAATGAACGCGGCGGCGAAGAAGGAGCCGAGGGTGGTGGAAGCGAGAGGAGCTGAGAATAAGAACTTAGAAGCGACGAGTCGCCGGGTGGAAGAATACACTCTTGATGTCGGCGATGGCGTGATGGTGATGGCGTCGTCGGGATGGGATAAAACCATCGCCGTGGCACCGTCGTCTTTTTTCGTTGTTGTTCGTCGTCGCGGCATTGCGTTGTTTCCTCCCTTCCATTAAGCCGGCTGATATTAATTCCGTCGTCATGGTGGCGAATGAATACACCTGTGCGAGACGCCGAGAGACCTTTGAACCTGACTTAATGCGAACCAGATACGTGAAAGGAATATTTTTGATAGGCGAGCGCTAATGATCCATACTTCTCGCGTCATGCCATTGTTTACAGATACGCGCGGGACGATGAAAATTCTGACGAGAAAATTCCTATTTAGTTAGTCTGTTACATATCTCTATCTCGGCTGCAAACTTATTTTACACCGCACTGTAAATCGCTCGTGCAGAGTTACCGAGAAATGTTTTAATAGCACGGATCGTGGTATGTTAGAAAGTTTGGAATTAACTTTGCGGCCCTCGACATTGACTATTTCCGTAATTATTTCTCTAAGCCCGCCGTCAACAATTAAAATATTTTCTCAACATTAGTGAAAATACGTATACGTATCCTATCGTACTTTAATTCTTAGTTTTCGGATAGGCTATTAATGCCCGCGAATCGCGGGCTATAATCTCGCGACAATTTCGACGGGCGGGGTGGAGGGGGAGGGGATTCTTCAAAGTTATAAAACAAGTCGTAAATCCGCGAATTCGCCGCGGCTTTACGAAGACGGAATCTGCATCTGGTTCGCGGCACGGAAATACTGTATTATTATTCATGCGAATAATCTCACAAAGGAGATACGTGAGGTAGTCGGGGTCGTGCACCCGCGCAAATCGGAACGCACCACGAGCAGTCGATATTTTCGCGATTATTCGTTCGACGTGCTCGCCACCGCAATTTGATTCATCGCACCTAATCCTTATAGAATATTCTCCAGAATCCCCGCCGGGACGCACCGAGCAAGTGATTTAGTAAGGCGAGTTTACGATGCCGTTTTGTTACCGCCGCTGCGTGAATTATACACTAGTCGTACTCCTCTCGCATTCGGGCACGTGCACCTAATTCCCCATCCACGTTACCGCGCCTTTAAACATGAACGCCACCGTGGCGTTACATTTAATATCGCGTTACACGCTCACGCAAACCGTAACGCGTTAATTAGCTTCGGAGCTCGCGCGCGGAACGGCGCAAAACTGCTGCACCGATGTGATAGAATTTTATAATCCCACGGATAATATCCGTAGAACTTTTAGAAGATTACGCCGCGAAGATTAGCGGTTTTTGATTCGACTTTTCAACCAGATTAACTCTCTTCATCGAAAACCAGTAAAATATTTTTCTTAATAAAAGACAAATGAAATAGAGTATTCTTTCGATTCAGTCTGTTCGAATTGTAATTGTAATCAATATTAATGTAATTCGGCATCTGCAAGTCTGGAATATTATTTCTTCATTTTTTTCGTGTTCTTGTTCAAGTATCTTTGACAGCTTCGACATTTTGCTTGAAAATAACTGGGTCATAGCCTTTGTGTATTATTAAGTCCAATTCGATCGATCGATTCTTCCTCGTCTGTTTTTTCGTTCGACATTTCTATGAAATCTCCGATTTTCACGTCTTGCCGTGAGAAAATGGTACGTCGGACACTCGATCTCGTTCGTAAACTTAATTGTGAACGAGACAGAATTGCTTTCTGATGGTTTGTTTCGTCGGCGAAGTTCGAATAAGGGCAGTTTCGTACAACAGAGGAGAAGCATGAATATTTCGCTCAGTTCTTTCAGGATATGCGTAACTTTCAGCATATATATATATATAAATATTTTTTTTCTATCGTTTAGAAATCTTTAAAATTTTAACTTAACTTTTTACCTGCGGTAATCCAAGAAATGTTTAAGTACTTTTGAAGTGCGCGTGCGCGCGCACACGCACACACATACGAATAATTTTTACATCACTTATATAGTTATTATATTATATATCACACTTATAGGATGATATTAACAAGTTACAATTAATTGCGAGAGAAACGCAAGAGCGATAAATTAGTTGAGATATTCTTATTTGAGGGAACGTTATTTTATAATTAGTGCCTTCCCTTTCCATTAAGTGGAATGCAAGTGTACCTTTTTTATATCCGTCTTGCTATGTGCTCGAGAAATATTCAAGAAATAACAGCAGACAAGAACGTAGAAGAACCGCATCCTCGCGAATGCTCGTGTATGCACGCGAACGAAGTACATAAGGGTTGTGTGGGTCACCCTTTGGCTTTGCCATGATGCAACCGCGGTGCCGTGAAGCGAATCGAATGCTCCAGATTCGGTCTCTTTGAATGAAGTCCGTAAAGGACATAATAAAAAAAAGCGGGCATTTTTATCTCCACGAAAAGAACGTTACTCAATATGCAGGGATGAACGCTTTGGCATCGAGTAACTTGCACTTTCGCGATCGTAGATTGGTGCCCCGTTCAACAAATATCAATATGTCTTACGTAGCATTTATCTCCTGTAGCTGTCGCTTACAATGCGCGTTCCGAATTTCTCTCTTTTTCTCTCGCAAGCGGTTGAAAGCGTCTGTTTAAAGGGTGACTTTATAAATCTTGTGCTTGTGTATAAAAAAAATCTTAACACTTTTTCGTAGTATGAAATTTTTTTATTTCTTCTTTCTGTGAGGATATTCTGTAAGTTTGAATATTTTATAAATTGTTTCCGCTTTAAGAATTTTTAAGGAATTCTTGGTTGAGTTTTAAGATACAGATTTTTCTTTATTTTATTTGCCTTTTCTATTCTCTAGTCATTTAATTTCCGTTTTCATATTAGAGAGGACTGTTTGTATTAAATAAATTATTGTTGCTATACCAAATTCTAATATCTCCAGCGAGATTGTTCAAGGACCTCGGTGAGGTCGAGGACCTTCGCGGCTCGCATCGAACGGCAAAAAAAAAAAAAAAAACTCGCGCGCAAACGCGAGAGAGGGCATTTCCGATACTCCAAGTGCCAAGCCGGTGTGGCACGCATCGCATGTTTCACGATTATGTACGTCGCTCGACGCGCACCGTCTGGGAGGACTTTCATTGAGCGGACAAGCCCCCAGGCACGGATTCGAGAGGGAGAAAAAAAAATTACCGATACGGGGCGTAGAGGATTGGCGTGCAGGTGGGATGGGGGTTGGCTGGTACCAACGGTGGGAAGGGGGATCGGTTGGACGAGGACGAGGTTGGACGTGGAACGGGCAGTCTGCCAGGAAAGAGGATGGGGGTTGAGGAGGAATCGAAAGGTAGGAGGACAAGGCTCGCATGCGGCGAGGCCGGGGGACAGACAACGGTTTTGCGTTGAAGGACAAAAGGGATGCGGAATGAGAGAAAGAGAGACGGAGAAAGAGAGATAGAAAGAGAGAGCGAGATAGGGAGAGAGAGGGGTAGAGATCGGAGTTGGCTCTGGGATAGCAGGCAGGTTGATTGATTGGGCACGCTTGTATTGTTTCAGGAGGAAGCTGAATCGACGTAACGCTCCACGCCAGGATGGCCGGTTGGCCGTTCAGCACCGCGCTGCTGTTCAGCATCCTCATCCTTGTTCGCGGTAAGTAAGAACATGAGAGGGTTGGTTGTACCTCTGGTGCGCTGCTGGGCGAATCCAATTCAATCCGATGGGCCGTGCCCATGCAAATGATCCGAGCGCCGTCTCGCGCGCGCTCGTTATGGTAATTCGGTTGCGCTCTTTAAAAATCAATTTCTTTGGCTCTAAATCGTCGGGTTCGGCTTCGACGGTGGAATTTAATGAATCCTCGAAACGCGAGATGGTGGCCTGTGGAAGAAGAATCGCCATGCCCTTACGTTGCCAATTAATTACGTTGGAATATACTGCGTTACGGATGTTACGTGAGATAGAAGACGAAATTGCGGAGCGCAATGGTAATTTATATTGGTTCTTATTATTAATTAATAGGGATGATTTTGAATATATAAATTTATGTTATATCTCGAGAAATCACGAGTTCGTGTTCGTGTTCGGCGTAAAAGCTGTCATAATGATAAAGCACCGGGAATTATATGATTACTTTCCTACGATGGCGAATGTGATACGGCTATTTTAGATCACACTGTTAAAATTTAACAGTGTCACGAAAATGCGTGCCGCACGTACGTGTGACGCGCGTGCGAAGCCGTGTACGTGTAGTCCGCGTCATGGCTGCGCGCATATGACTGCTTTCGTACGGAAATAAACGTGCCGGTCTATTATTATTGCGTTCTACAATTCAAATGCACGCGTTCGCAACATGCCCCGTACCATTTCGTAAACGAAATTCGACTAATTTGCGATTACCGTGCGCGAGAGAGTTTCTTTCTCACCGCGGAGATAAACGCGAGGCGCGTTTTATGCAAATTCCAAGATGTCGTTATTTACGAGGCATTATATCATTAAACTCTAATTACTTTGTTAAGAAGAGACCATAAATTATATGGGTAAAGATAACTAGAGATAAGGAAAGACGGTTATTCGCAATCGACTGGAAATTCGCCACGTGATATTGTAATTTTTTTCAAGAAAGTCTGCATTATTAATTACATTATTATAGGTAGAAATTAATATTTAAAATTTAAAAATATTTTATATTTACTTTAAATCTAAATGTTGGATCATATTTTTAATATCGATCACTTTTCAACGCAATTGAATATCTGATTGCAGCGCGCTTGTTGGAGCACGCTGCAATTGGTCGCACGATGCGAATCGTCGCAGTTTCGCGCAAAACTATTCGTGCAGGCCGATCGTATTTTTTTCTCGATTTTTGCGGCTGTCCGCGAAACGGCTCGCTTTACAGGCGCTTACAGGCGTATTCGTTACCTTTCCTGAACACACGATGCCGCTCTCCCTTCCGACACGAGCACACGGTTACCCGGGTGGCGGCCGCGAATTCTCTCTCGTTTTGCGGGGTGCCCCGAAGTGTCCCGGGGTGTCCGATTGATTTTCTGCCACTTCGCAACTCGCTCGATGTCGAGCCCGGCCCGAAAAGCGCGTGACGGATCCGCCGCGTGGCACGGCATCCGCTTAAATTATGGCCCGGCGGCAGTTTCGTTTATTCCGGAATCCATTATCCCCGCTGGAGCAACGGGGGCGCAACTTTCAGGCGCAATTTGTAACCCTACCCTACTGCCGTATAGTTACTTCTCGTTCGCGCGCTTTGTAATCGAGAGGGTTGTCCCGCCCCGCGTCTCGCGAGCGCACGTCGTTCCCAACGTCGTCCAACTTTAGCCATTAATAACTTTCCTTTTCGTCGAATTTCCTGATCGTTAAACCGGCACATCCGCCCGGGCGCTTCGTCGATCATCGTGACGGGAAGGGCCGTTCTCGGGAAGTTGCGCGTCTTCGAAGATCGAAGACGACAACGTTAACGTGCTTCCTCGGAGGTTACATTCGCTTCCCGGATCGCGATATGGCCGAGCACTCCTAACTTAGTTTCTTGCAATCTTGCCCAAGATGAAATTAACGGTTAAGTGGATAGAATTATTATCGGCGATCTATTTTCCAATCGAGCGGCAGTCATTTTGCAGATTTATTTAATTTAATATACGTTTAGTTATATTCGGTTATCGTGTTTTAAAAAAATTGTAATATAAAACAGCACCGGTCGGATTAATCCGAATTTAATTAAGCCGTAGATAGAAAACTCATTTTTGTTGGGATGTTCGTTTCCGTATTAATTGCGGCACGTTGCAATTATGTCGGGGGGAAAAAAATGTCAGTCGGCTGCGTCGGGCTCGCGTTTTCACGTTGGTCTCTGCGACACAGTGTTCCCAGCCACTTCGCCGTTCGGTAACGTTCCTGTCACTCGTAATAGCGCGCTCGACTTTATTTATTGCGCTCCTATAAACGTCCCGAGCGGCATTAAACCGCCAATAAATTCAGCGTGTTTCATCGAATGACGATCCAACGTCGCGTTCGACAGGATCGCAGATGTCCGTGTAGTTACGGTGTCCTGCCGATATTCGTTAAATTTCTCGCTCCCGTCGGTAGCTTCCGAATCGTACGTTTTGTTTCTGGATTTAAGTATCATGATTCAGGCAATCTGACAAAGTGGTAAAAAAATACTGCCATGTAAAAAGAAATTTTAGAATTCTTCGCCTGAGATTTTCACGATTTGTAATCGTCAAAAGAATCGTCCAAGGTGCCTTTCTTCAATCTTTCACTTGAATCTAAACGAGGTGCAAAAGCATTATTTCTTAATTTTTTTCGATTTTATGATTTAGAATCTGTAATTTTGTTTTTATCCAATTTGTTTAATAAAATTATTTTAAGCGCTGCTACAAATCATTTCTACGATTTGATAAACAATAAGTAGTAAGGTTTCTCGTTTGCATTAATATATTATCTCGGTTAACAAATATTAACAAGAATAAATAAAATTAAATTTTGAAAATGAAAATTTGGAATAAAAATTAAATGTAACGCATAGTGAATATAAATAAATATAAAATGTAGTAATATCTTATACTTGTATTCATTGTGCGTTACGTTTAATTTTTATTCTGAATTTTTATTTTTAAAATTTAATGTTTATTCCTATTTCTAACATTTCCTCCATTGTGTGCAGAGCTTTTTATTGCACTCTTTTCAACGATTGCGAAGTGTCCGCAAAAGTTCTCGAATCGGCGCCTCGGATTCGTGTTAATCGGGCCGCGAAGTCTATCTTTCAGTCGTCTTCGCCACCCTCGCTCGTCGAGTCTGTTCGTCGTACTCTTTCCTCCGTAGGTGAAACATAGTGTCGGATGAGAAATACGAGAAACGAGAGACGACATAATCAACGAGAGGATGAAAGAAAGGGGTGAACGGAAGCGTAAGCCATTTTTGAGAGAAGAATAGCAGAAAAAACGAGAGAGTAACAGACGGAGAGAAAAAGAGAACAAAGAGAAAAGAGACGGAAAGAAAGTGTGGAGTGATTCGGACGGTAGTCGCGGCTCGGCCGAGGGATGAAGAATATCTGAGGGGTGAGAAAAGAGAAGCAAGGAGAGATCGGGAAAGACGAGAAGGAAAACGCTCGACTGTGTCGTGAAACGGCGGTGTTAGGTAGCTGCGCGGATCGAGCAGCCGAAGTTGGTAGCGAAGATAGTGAAGGGTGGAGGTGGTGGTGGTGAAACTCGGAAACTCGGGGGTACGAGACCGCTTTCTTAAAGAATCGAGTCGGGGCGCACTTGTTGCGCCGCGAGGCGGAGGGCGAGGAGAAGCTCGGCTGCGAGGGCCGGAAAGAAACGACCGTCGTGAGGCGGCGCGAGGAAAAGATATCCGGGGTGGCGAAAAGGGTGAGGTGGAGAGAGGAATGGGTACGAATCGAATTGATTCTCTTTCACGGGCCGGCTTACTCCTTTCACTGCCGCCCAACTCCTGACCGGGCAGCTCGCGGCCACTCCTTTCGCCTTTCCAATCCCGCATTATTTATTTACCAGCCCTCGTGTACGTGGGGGCGCGTAAAAGACATTACATTCTGCCTTGACATTTGGCAACCACTCACATTGCCTCACGATTCGCTCGTACTTTTTCCTCCTCTCCTCCGCCAGTCATTTTAGAGAGCACTTCTTTCGACACTGATCAAGAGTATCGGTGCCGATATCACAAAGGTGACTAAAGGAAGGGGAGGATTTCCCATTGGGATTTCGATGCGAAACGTACACTTTACGATCTCCGTAAGGTGCGCCCGATCGATGCTCAAACGAGCAATAAGGATTCACCCGACATCACCTCGTCGATGCGGAATATTGGTTCGAATGAAGCGCGATGCAAAGATTTCTCCGGCAATATTTATGAACCTTCAATCACTTGCGTTTTAATATCCGAGCAATATCGATCGGCTAATCTTTTTGTATTCTCTTTTTTATGATGTCAAAAAATTTACACTAGAGAAATTTTCGACTTATCAAAACACAATTTTATTTATCTCGAAATGTACAAGTTTAACGTGAAAAGTGATAATGATAAATCGGTTTTTGCAAATCAATTCCATTCGATTCTCGATACATATTGTTAAAATATCGCAAAATGAATAAAAAATATGTACACATTGGAATATCAATCATAGTAAAGTGTGATCCAAATAATTTAATAAGAATAAAGGATGATGGACTCAATACAACTTAAAGTAAGTTATATCTAAATTTACGACACAATTAAAATAAACATATGATCTAAAAAGAAGTCTAATTGGAGGATAAAAATATCTCACCCACTTTTATATTATTAATATATATATATTACTTTTATATTATTAATATATATATATATATATATATATACTAATATATATATTATTAGTATATATATTAATATATATATATTACTTACTCAATTTGTTGCGGTGAATAATGTATAAATGTAGCATGTATAAACATTCTTCGCAGATTAATATTTAAGAATTACTGGGATTTGATTGCTCCCAGCAGTTCAAACGGATTCGGCTGATTGATTAACATACTAGATTAAGGATTCATAATTGCGTGTAATGCAATTATTTTCTCTTCTAATTTTTGTTCTGCAGTTATAACGATAATTAAGTTGGCGAATGATTTTCGTACACTTTTTATGATTTTTTTATGCTTGTCGGGATACGAAAAAATTCGAAAATGTTGCAGATACAATTTGTAGAGTATTTTACAATCGCCAAAATTTATTATCATAAATGATTTAACAATTCAATCTCTTTCAACTTTGACATTCTTGATAGTTTCTCAAGCATTTACTTTTTGTAGTTGTAAACTTGTTTTGAAGAATACGATCAAATATGATTATATCAAGATACTAAACATTTTATTTTATTTTTTTCCACGAATATTTATTATTAACAAATAATATGCTTCTCTCACACGAGTTAGAACGTAATAGAAAAATGAAGGAAAAATTATTTTGAATGGAATTATCTCAGGATAGGGAATTGCAAAGTAAGGTGGCGGTTTTAAGGCATTAAAGCGAATCGAGTCTTTTCTAGCCAGCTTCAGAATCCGTGCTTTCAACGTTATTAATCGTGCGGCGGAATTGAGAGGGCAGTTTCTCGCGGAGGTAGCGATCCATTGAACCTTCGGCTTGAGAGAATTCACTACGTTACTTATTTATCAGACACGTACGTGTCTTCGTACGTGTGTGCGTACGTGTACGAAGGCACACCTCCGCGCCCGTTTAAAGAACCGCGCGGATGAACCGTCTCTCGTGGGAAAAAGGCACTTTCCGCGCGGCCAAGATAGAATCAGGGAGTCGCGGCGATTGGATTGGAGCCTCGACGAAAAACTTATTGGGATTCCTTGCGGATATAAAGGCTCTATGGGAGTCCTCCGTCAAAGGCTTCGACGGGAGATTGATCGATAGCCCCGGCCACGGCGCACCCGATATTAACCCTCGCCCTCGGAAATTATTCGTTTTATTCGGCCGCGCGAGTCTTTAATCGACGGTATTACTCGGCGTCGCGAATATTAATTTCACGCGATGCCGCACCGGCGGACGTAATTACGGAAGAGAAGTCGCAAATGCAGCTGACTAAACGCGCATACGATAACGTTTTTCGCGAAGCGTGGGGGCGAAAAATAAATTAGGTCGCCAAACGTACGCGTACGATTTTCCGGTTGATATTCCCCTTTTTTTCTCTCCTCTTTCAGAAATTAATTAAATTTAATTAATATTAAATATCACTGAATTTCCATGGCACATATTTCGTTTCACAAATAAATATTATCTTAATTAATGTTATGCCGGTTATATCAATTATTGCAGTCCGATTACGTTACTTGAGTATTATTTTATTTTTTTAACTCTACTTTATTATATAACGTCGTCCTTTGTTAAATGTAAATTTATTTATATCGAAGCCAAGGCAGAAGTTGTTTGTGTGAGATGAAAAAAGGGAGAAACGAAGAATTTATCTCGCATTGATGGAAAGAAACGAAACGATTCATTCTTCCATGACGAGATTCGGCTGCGACAGTGGAAGAAGTCGAAAGTGACGTGGGCGAGGAAAAAGCGATGACATTTTGGAAACGACGTTGAGACGGTTGGTTGATTTCCGTTTGGCCGACATTCGATCAGGATCGACATTCCCCCGTTCGCGGGGGGGGGAGGGGAGGGTAATCTATCTGATAGCGAAACCCGCGCGCCATAAATATCACGGCGAGCGGAGCGCCTCGATTTTCCTTCTCGTAAATATGCGACTACGTCCGCGTGAAAAATCTCACCGAGAGAAACGCTCTCTCGGGTTTTATCTTTCCTCACCCGCTGCCGTCGCCGCCGCCGCCGCCGCCGCCGCAGTTGCGGCCATTCCGTTTCTTCGCTCCTGTCTCGTAACACGCCTACACGTCTACTTACGAGCCCTTTGCGAATGTAGTAGCTGCTTCCTTGCCTGTTATCAAAAGCGCGGCTCATCCCTGCGCCTCGTTATCGCGCATAAAATCGGGATTGCATTTTTTTACAATATTTTATTGGCGATTCACTCTATTCATTTTATCCGAGTTTTCTGTGATATATTTGAACGCACATGAGATACATCTGGCGATTTTACGGGGAGGGGAGGGAAGAGGGAGGGTTATCGAACATCACGTTTAGCGATGCGATTTTACGATCGGGAATGATCGTATTACGCATTTTTAACGTAAAGCAATGTTCCGTGAGCGAGCGCACCCATGGGTTATCGGCAATTTTGCGGCGTTCCGTAAAGCCCTGCAGATTGCAGCTTCATCTGTAATGCGACGGCGGACGCGTCGCAAATTAGGATGACGCGGGACTTGCGCAGTACGTACATCACGAGAGAAATTCACGGTGACACTTTATTGATTTCAAGATTATCGTGGTTCTCGCGGCAGTGACACACGACTTTCTCGATGAGAGGACAGAGAGGAGGAGAAAGGAGGAGGAGGAGGAGGAGGAAGAGGAGGAGGAGGAGGAGGAGCTGGAGGAGGAGGTGGAAGATGAGAAAGGGAGTAGGAGAAAGTCGATTGGGGTGGAAAAGAATAGAGGACGACGATGACAGTGATGGTGAATGAGGATATTGTATCCACAAGTTCGTAATTGCGATGCTCTTCCCCGTGTAGAGATTTCCATTCGCGTGAGAAATGTCAATGCGGCCAATCTCGAGATATATTATTATCCATCGTGGAAGTTTATCGACTCTGCAAACGATCGTTTCGTCCGCCTGCGCCATCGATTGCCTTTTTTTTTGCGACGTCAATTACACGACGTCAATTCCGATGAAGCTTCTGCATGTCACTGGCATGAAAGAATTATTCCAAGGAAAAAAATAGCTACAATTATTTTTTTTATAGTCGGTTTGCTTCAACATTTTTAATTTAAATGGAAACTATGCGTTAATTATAAAGAGTTAATTGGGTAATGTTGGATTTTACATTGTATACATTAAAAAAAAATTTCTTTTTTAAATATTTTAATGTTACAATCATTTTGTTTTCACTTATTTAGTTGTGTTCCGTTTGACATCTGCGTAATAAATTATGCGATAAATCGAAAATTTATTTAAATGGTAAAAATAATATATTTATATAGAGCCTTGTTTATTTCCACTTGGAGACATTTATTTAGGTTTCACATTTTATTTAATTTACTGTATAATAATTAATAAGAACTAAAATAATTATTAATAATTATCCAGATAATTATTAACGTGCTAATTGACATTGAAAAATTCTGCCATAGTTCTGCCATAGCGTAAATCTCATACGAATGCCGGTTACCGATTGGAAATATGTTCTCCAATATCAATGCATCGCTTCCGCTGTCAAAATTAATAATGTTTACGAACTCATACAAGCAGACAGAAAAGATTAATATTCCCGGTCCATCTTCTGCCTTTCTCTCATCCTCTTTTTCTCTCTATCTATCTATCTTTATGCTCGTCTACGTCAATTGCTATTGTTACAAATTAGCGACTGTTTATCCAATGCACAGCTTGAAAAATGCATTGTTGCATCGGACGCGGGTCTCAGACAATGTGTTTTCTTATTAACCATTTGGGGGAAATTATTAAATTAAAAATTATAAAATTATAAAATTATTAAATTATGCTTTGACGAAATGAGAGGTAATATATGGGATATAAAGTGCAACATTATGTGCATTAATAAATGAAATACATGTACACTACATATTGGAATATATATTATTATATATTACGTAATGTTTAATAAGAGACAAAATGGAACAATGCTCGATATCGAAAATGCTTCAAATAATCAGTGCATCGAAATAATTCCAAAATTTATTTGTGAGTATATAATTAAAATTAATAACGGTCCGTCCGTCGCGAGATTATTGAATTTAGGTCATGCAATTCGGCATTAATCCGCACGAATCCTTACATATCTCCACGCCGCGCGTCTTCACATCACATCCCGATCGATCGGGACAAACAAAGCCGTTCGCGATCCGTTATTCGGCGATTTCTCGCGATAAATGGACGATCTATCTCCCGCTTTACACGGACCTTCCGGCCGGGGTGAACTTTCATAAAAGAATTCAAATTAGCCGACCACGTCGGAATTTAACTATTCCCAAATCGGCGGGGGGGGGGGGCAGGCTGATGAAATTTTCGCTCCAAAGTATTGAACTCGCGCGCTCCTCTCTTTCTCTCTCTCTCTCTCTCTCTCTCTCTCTCTCTCTCTCTCTCTCTATTTCACACTCTCTTCCATCCGTCCGCTCGTCCGCCGTGCTTCTCTCCATCGATCCTGTGCCTTATTTTTATACTATCGATCTAGCCCGCTTTGACGTCGGACTTTGCATTATTCAGCGATTCCTTCCCAGCTCGCGAGCTTTCGTTCTCGTCGTTACACACACACACACACACACACACACACACACACACACGCACGCACACACACACACACACACACACACACACACACACACACACAGAACATTAAACACACAGGATGACTACTCTCGCGTTAATCATGTCGAGTACGTCACTCGTTCGCCTACTTGCGCCGTCGACACGGTATGTATTAATTATTTCAATAAATTCCGCGAGACGGTCGATTTTTTCGCGGATAATCCAGCAAATAGAATCCGATGTTCTTTTTATTTTTCACAGTACATTGATGTGGAGACTATTTTTCTCGCTCGCGTGCAACCTATTAGTCTCAGACTTGACGAGGAAGGAAAGATAAACTCAATCGTCTTCCAGGAAAAAAATATAAAGAAAGATGGCAAAGTTCTGGAAAATATAGAAGATGTGACGTTTTTATTTTTGCTTTCATTTCTCTTTGACTTACGTAATCTCACTAGGCAAGATTGAATTATTCATAATATTGGAAATAACGTTTTATTGAATAATAGTATATCATGTATTTTTTACTTAATAATAACTATTGTTGCAATGTACAAATTTATATTGGGATAACGTAATTAAATAATTTTGATTACTTCACGACAATGTGATAATTTCCGAACGTGCGGCATTCATAATTTTGCTCTCAGCTGAAAATATTTACGTTACGATAATAATTTACATTAACGTAAGGTATTATTCTAATTTATTTTACACGCGATTACTTCGGCGAGGGATAATTGAAAATTTCGTGTGTAAGCGTGAAAATGCTTTTACGGAGTATACCGAAGAAATGCAGGTAGGATATTCTTAAGATACGACGATGACGAATCGCGTTTGCACATGACACGTGCTTGCGCGTTCCGTCTCGCGTAAAACGTGGGCAAACATATCGCGTGTGCAACATGTGCATCTGATGGCTGATAAACATGTCACGCCATTTAATGTTAGAATTATCTGGCTCTCCGGTAATGTTGGTACTTATACTTCTTGACATCGTACTCGGGATATTTTCGCGAGATATCCGCGGAAAATTTCCCTCTAAAGCATATCCAATCGCGCACGAGATTCGCGCATCGTGATTTTTTTTTTTTATAACAATAAATATGATTTTCTTGCTACTCGATAAATCCCTAGATTTACTGGATATTACCGGCCGTTATTATGATTACATTTGAATGATTACGTAACGGTTACAGAGAGAAATTGCGTTTTATATCAATACGGCTTTTCCCGCGAGGGTCCTTTGAAAATGCATTTCCAGGGAAATCTCGAGTTGGAGACGCGCGTTGATTATCGCCGCATCGCGGGCGCGTTTGCTCCGCTTTGCACAAAGTGTTACGTAAACAAGTTCACGTCGCGCGCTTGTTTCCCTGTGACGGCGGATGAGATGTCGCGGACGAGTATCGCGGATAAAGCGCGAAACGTACCGTGTTATTCGTGCGACAGTTTCAACGGTGAATATTATTCCGTTTACATAATATGAATTCTGTTGGTCTTACTTGATAAACACGCGACCGGCTCCGCGCCGCACCGGGGATGAAACACAATTATGCATCGCATTCCCATAACGAATTTCAACGCGTGTCGTTTCACTCTCTTTCTCTCTCTCTCTCTCTCTCTCTCTCTTTCTTCCTCCGAATTAATTACAATTTATATTTCTATAACGTGGAGAAAGCGTTCCCAAGTGATCGCAACTTCAGCCGTAACTTCGCTCCTTTATCTCTATCAAACGCGCATCGTTGTTGCCGGCTGTACCGCCGGATGCATCAATATTGATTAGCGCCGACCATGATTAATTAAATTTGCGTTCGCTATCTGCGCTACGAGTGGATCTACGATGCACAAAGCGAAGGAGAGAATTTCTGGATCACAACTCGATCCAAACGCATATATAAGAAAATTTAGAAAATATACACATTTTCCTTATTTTTGTAAAAAAATCCAATTGTTTGTATTAAATCGCGATTATTAATGAACAAAAAATTATTCATCAATAACATATCTTTCTTAGGTTTCTATAATATAAAATCATGGTGAAAGAATAAAAATGTGAATGGCACATTTTTATGTGCATTTTCTAAAAGTTTATATATACGATAATCTCTTCCCTTATTTTGTGAAATTTAGGAAATTAGGAAATTAACTTTTTCATAAAATATATATAGTAATAAAATTTTTTATAAAATGTATATATAATTTTTTCGTTGTTACATAAATTTTTTATGTTGAACTTCCATTTTTTTTAAGCACAAAGAGAATAACGCATCTGTTACTCTACCCTGATTACAGGGTAGTAACGCGCGTGATGTTTGAACATGTTGATGGATTGTCTCTTTCACCGAGTGTTAAATCAACAAATTTGCTCAGCAGCTTCTCTCGGAAGCGCGCGAAATACGTTGGTATCAATGCGAGAAAGGAACGTGTTTCCTGCGACTATTGCCGGACTCACGATCTTCGCATTCAGGTGTCGCAGGGGATACTTAACGAAAGCGCCATTGAAAAGGGACGGCGATAAACGGCGTGCGGTCGCATTTTTGTTGGGTTAAAAGTAAAAATCGAATGGGGGCCCTTTACCACTCGCGCTCTCACGTTTCCTCTTTCTCCATTTAAAGGGATCCGCGATAGGAGCCTCTGAGATCAAAGGGAACCAAAGGTACATTTACTCTCATAAGAGGAACACGCTCCGACAATTTGTACGGATCGCGTTTCTCTCTTTATCTTTTATTGACGCAAGATTTTTTTCTAAAGATTTTTTACTGCGCTTTGAAAGAGAGTAAGACATGGAAAAAAATGACATTGTTTTCATTAGTTGACAAACAAACATGCATAATAAGCATGCACAATCATCTAAAAGTACAGAACATTAATGAGTATTACATTGTACCGACTAATATCCATTTTATCCACTTATCGCCAGTCTCTCACGCATGAAGGAAACCTTTGTACGCATTCACAGCATAAATGGCGGATTTACTCGTGTGCTCCACTCACGTAATTGCGTGCCGCTTTTGCGAACGGTGCAGCTTCGAAACCTGCATTTTAACAAATTTAGCAAAATATTTGTATAATTTTGTATAACGGGTGCAACCCGCACGGCGGATTCGACGCTTTCTTAATTTCCATGCGAAAACGAGATCCGATTTCAATCATCGTTCTCGCGGTTAAATCGTGAGATTTTCGCGAGCGCGATGCGACGTGCTTTCTCTCTTTTTCTCGGGCCTGGCGAGAGAAGGAGAGAGAATATCAAGCGTTACTGTGCGGTGCCGCTTTAAACTTTTAGAGGGAACGTTCTCTCTTTAGTGCGCCCGGCCGAGATTTCCGAGCGTGAATTTACATAAACGTGCCGCTCAATTTAGCGACTGAAAACGGAAACGAATAAAAAACAATACTCGCGGAGTTATCCCGACGCACCACGCACGTTGGCAAAGCAGTCGCGCGGCGGTGCTTTTATTTTTAAGCCTCAGAACTGCATCGCGAGTCGCATGTCAAAAGTCTCTTTATACAGCGAAATCGTTATGAGGCAAAAAAAAAAAATCGAGATTTTTACGCCTTAATGACATGCATTTGCCTTTACAATTTTGAAAATATTTTTCCATTTTTTGGTATTATATATCCGAAAAATGAAATAATAAGTACAATCGATAAATTTATGTTTAATCTTTCTTTCACGCTTCACTGGAGTGTATTATATAGTTAAAGAAAGACATTAAATCGTGAAGCATCACTCGTTTGGCAATAAATTTCACTATATTTTTATTGGAAGTACTTTCAACTTAACGAGCATGAAGCGATGTCTGTGAAGAAAAACAAATTTATTTGCACGACGTTGATACGAGGTTTCTGAGATAGGGAAAATATTGGAAGCGAGGAGAAGTAAATATGACTTATTCAGGTCGGTCGATATATTTGTTAATTCGTAATAATTGCCGCTCCAATTAACGTGCCGATCGTGTTACATTGTATAGAATATCGAAGATGCGTCGTGTACCGCGCCGCGTCGAACAATTCCTCCGCATTGTTTGCGACGCGAAATTATTGGAAACGAGCTGAAGTATACACGACTGCGCCATTAAACCTTCACGACGTAACAAAGACGATTGTAGTAAGCTCATATCGTTACGACAGGCATGATGAATGAATTACCGTCCGTAAGACTTATTGAACATATTGCACGCGCCAATTATTCATTTCCGTTTCATTATTCGGAATTACGATATACTTTTAGTGCGTGCGAGATTGTTTCTCTCAGTAAAGTCTATTTTTTTATATTTGGTTATAATGACGTCGTGCATTTAATATAATTCGAAAATCGCAGAAGCATCGCCAGTGATTGTAGTCATCGCGAAAAGAAGAAATAAAATACTTCTCTCCGGTCTCTGAATGATTTATTTCATTTTGCAGACTGTAATGGTCGAAATGACGATGAGCTACTAAAATATTATATGCATAGAAATTGCGGGTAACATGTTACGCGACTTTCCGCGTTTAATTATTCTCGAGTTTAACAAATTTCATCGGGCGTAAAATCGCTGTTGAAAGATTCGCGACGTCGATGATCGTCGGGGCACCATCGTGCTAAATTCCGAATCGAGTTACGATCTCTCCGAACGAGACCGACAGGAAATCGAGTTACACACAATCGAGCACGGCGCGCGTCGTAGAGTCGAAAACTTCGCCGGCGTTCTCGGCGTCGTCGTCATCATCGTCCTCGTCGCCGTCGCCGCGACGTTCACCCCGGATGTTACCATCGTCGTTCTCTCGAGGTCTTCGGTGGCGGAGTTTCGACTTTTGACACGTTCCGTATGTAGCAACTGCTACGTGTCTCCTTTAACTTTGTCGATGTGTCTGTGTGCGAGTCGCGTTCGCGGCGTGCTTGTTAACCAGTTAAAGCTATTGTGACCGAATGCGAGACGTCGCGGATCGACTGCACGCCGGCGCCCAGGAGACGCATTCGGTAACGTCCTGGAGCGTCGCGACAGGGACGGGAAGGACCACCGACTGAATTCCTTCAGTCGCCGAAGCAAGTCGCAACAATCAATTTTTACTAAATTCTCGAAGTATATATCGTATAACAAAATTTAGAAATTATAATATGGGCGAGAAACATTAAGGTAGCAATGAGAATTTTTTGAAAAATAATAAGGGATAGATTTTTTTTCTTAATTAGAAATATATAATATGGAAATAAATACACTTTGTTCATAAAATCAATATGGTCAACCAGGGAGGTGTGTGTGTGTGTATATATATATATATATATATATAAAATTATTTATCAGAAAATTTCAGTAGTATCATACGTAGTTACAATCTGTCATGATCAGTCGTTTTCTCTGTTCCCATGACCCAATAAACTTTATTGTAGGATTTATTTTATTGTGAATATATAATACTGTCACAAAAAGTTTCAAAAATCATAAAAACGATACAGCGCATTGCGATAAAATAACAAATGACATATAATTATATTTTTACAGTTTGTATGTAAACTATGATTTTTACAGTTTGTATGTAAACTATGATTATGATGAAAGATCAAATAATACAGTGTTCATTGAAAAGCGAAATGAAAGACTTTAATCTCATAAGAATATCTAATTTTACTTGAATGCAATACAAAGTTTTTAAGTCGTTACCTCTTTCTGCTCCTTCAAAACTTCTTTAATTGAATAACTACTATGCCAATCCACGATTCGATAAATTCTTTCTTTCGCATGTTTCTCTCTTTCTTTCTTTCTCACAGAAACAATAACATTTTATTAGAACCAAACTTTTTACTTTCACGTCGCATAAAATTAAAATACCGCTCCAAATTCGTTACTTTCCAGAAGTTTTATGATATTGATTAAAATGATCTAGAGAAGCAAAATGTGTTATTTTTTTTGCAAAACTTGCAAAGAAACTATTTGCTTAAACATTTTTATTTCACCTGTTACTCAAGAAATGCAATTAATCTTTAAACATGATAAGATTAAATAGTAACATAAAGGAATTAAAATTTAATTTTTATTTATTTTTAAAAAATTTTCTTTTTCATTTAATATATTTAAATATATTAAATAATAAATTTAATTGTTTATTTTCTATGTAATATATTTAAATTATCATTTAATTTAATAACAAAATTGGAATAACAAAAAGGATTTTAAAATAGAAAATAATTTAGTCTTCAATAAAACAACCAGTTTTTCAAATATATTGCTCATTTTATTAATTTTATGTAATAAATCTTATTATAAATAATTCGTCACATCAGTTTTGTAAATTTGATGTCAACTATATGAAGTATAATCAATCAAGTATGTGAACAAGATATATCATTGCGATTGATTCTTTGATCATTGACAGATCATCAAAGCTGTCTGGCTTGAAGGATTCATTCCAGCGTTAACCCCTTGCCTTTCGTAGAACCACCCTTACACGCCCGTAGTCTTGAGACTGGTCGCCTCTTCTTTTCGAGTCAGTAGTAGGGTCAACGGGCTAGATGAAACGCGTCGGGAACAAGGAGGGCCGGAAGGTCTGAAAAAAGAGAGGTGATTAGATCTGGGAAAGAGGGGGCTGCACAAGCTGCGCCAGCAGCCAACCCGGGATAGGTTTCTCGCGAATTCCCTCATGGCGTGGAGTCGATAATTAACAACCCCCCGGTCGTCGAGTCACTTAGGTCGCTCGCCATCATCGCCATCGTTCTCGTCGTCTTCGTTTCGACCAGCGGCTACGCCCAGAGTTAATTGTCAATCAGGGAGGTTTGCATTTACGAGTGCCGGGGTGTCTCAATACTGTCAATGGCGGCAGGCAAGTTACCGCGCGTCTCTCCGTTTCTGCAGTTCGATCGACCACGTTAATAAACGTCACGAGCCGAGCTATCACCGCTGACCGTGTCTCTCGACCTCCCTTTACGAGTCCCCTTCTGGCTCGCTCTCTCGACTGGTATCGACTCACGTATTGTTCGTCGCTCGGTATTCGCCCTCATACATTGCTGTTCCGGTACTCGAAGCGATCTCTCTTCGCGACGTTGTTCGCTACAGCGCGAACAATCGAGTTTCTTCCTCTTTTTTTTCTCCCTTTTTATCCTTTTTTCTCTTCGTTTTTGCTGTTTGCACATCGATTTACGTGATCCGTTTCACGTGTCACTTCTTTTTAAAATCTCATTTTTTTCCCTCCTTTTAAAATCTCTCTTTAATATTGGAATAACGAATGCTCTATTGCATTAATCAGAAATTACAGTTTTCCCAATTAAAATTCAATACTTATCTCGAATTTGTAATTATTTAAATTTGTTATTCGTGGGAATAATAAGGAAAATATATAAATACTGAATTTACAATAATATATATATTATTATATATATATATGTATATATATATATATATATTATTAATATATTTAAATAATTAAAAAATGTATTTTTTCTTTAATTCCATTTTTTTAATTTTAATTTTACACCAATGACGAATATTTTTTATTTAATATCTGCTTGATATTTACAGTTAATAATTTTAATTGCATTTTATATGTTTCGTTGTATATTTATATTTATTGTAGGAAAGACTTTTTCTGAAGTGCAATTTTTTCTTTTTTTTTCTTCTTTCCTCTCTCTCTTTCCTATTTCCGACAGTTTCTCTCTTTTGCTCATTCGTTGCTCTTGGCGTCAACCGACGATGTTTGGATGTTTGTTTTGAAATTGTTACTAATTGGAACGCCACGAAGTTTTTCCCGGCGTGTCAGCTCTCGTTGCGCCGGGATTGTTGTGTCAAACGTTAAAAATAATTATCTGCGACGTGATGAGTGGACAATTGTCATTGGAAGTTGTTGCGCGAATTTGTCATTACTGAGATCAGCAGAACGCAATAATTTCCCTTAGAATTAATCGCGATTACAATTGGAATGACATAAAGATTCAGACATTTGATTTAGCGTTATCAATTTAACGTGACAATTAATGTGACTTACCGTCAACTTAATTGTTACGAATATTACTATAAATATAAAGAATTTTAAAGGAAAAGCCATTATAAAATGATTAAATTAGAGAAAATGAGTGACGTGTCTACTATTATTTATACCTTCTTTTCCCTTTTTGACAATGAAAAATGTTATCGATAGTGTATATATCTCACGAGTGTATTTCTTGGAACACAGGAAAAGAGAGAATAATCCGAGCGTATCCTTTCAGAACGAGAATGTCCTGAAAATATCTTGATCGATATTCTGGAAATGTTCTTCAAGAGGAGCAAAATATTCTGGGAATATCCTGCGAGAACGAAGGATATTCTTATACTACGAGAATATTTCTCGTGTAAGGCGACGACTCTCAAGAGGAGAAAAATAAGAAAAATTGCGTCTAATTATAGGCGATCGTCATTATGATGTGTAGTACGTTGTCGTGTGAATTGTTTGTTGACGCGCGAGCGGCGCGTTTAATTACAAATAATTAGCTCGATTCTACAATTAGCCGTCGTGTTTCGCTTGTTCGGCCGCGCTTTTCACGCGACGTGAAAATTAATTACCACGACTAACGAGTGAATTTGGTTCGGCCTGTACCGAGAAGACTCGAGAAAGAGGGAGGTCGAACAGGGGGGGAACGAGGAGTGGAACTCCGGGCTGTATGAAGAGTATAAGTGCTCGTTGAATAACGCGGAGCAGAATGTCGGGGACTCCGCAATACTCCTCGTTTCTGCCACTGTCGGGAGAGGGTTGAGTTTCCTATGGCTTAATTGGGCGCGAAATCATTTCCGATGCAATACGCGCGCGGACGCAGCCGCGACGTCGAGTAATCACCGTAAAAGCTCGACTTCCCTTCCTCCAGCTCTCTCTCTCTCTCTCTCTCTCTCTCTCTCTCTCTCTCTTCATCATCAACTTGCCCTAACATAGTCGCTCCCTTCAGCCCTGCTCTCTCGTTGAATTGAAGAAACTACCAAGCTCCCCCCAATCATTGCGTACGAACATGCACCTGCTGATTTTGCGCATTCCGGCCGGCGATGTGTTCGAAATGCATTCGAGATTAAAATGGTGGTTCGACTATATAAAGGACGGAACATTATTACTTCTGATGGTACACTCGCCGCAGCGTAATAATTGAAGAGATATCGACGTACGCGATGTAAAATGACATAACTTGAAGACATTGATCGATCCTTCTAAATTTACAAGTCAAAATTTATATGATTTTCAGGGAGAATTTAGAAAGTCATATTTAATTCGCAATACACTTAGGCAATACACTTTGACAGAATTTTGAAAATCTATTTAATGCCACATTTCGAGTCTTTTTTTTTTTATTTTTGCTCCATTCGTGTAAGAAATAATAATTATATTACACGCGCGATTTAATTCGGATGACCGTCGATAATCGCATAAACTGCAGTTTGGCGAAATGGCGCGGCATTAATTTTAATACTGATTAAACCGTACACAGAGAGCAATTCCGCGGATTCGCAGTTTCGGCAATTACGTCGCATTTACATACGGAAATTGGCGAGGCGTTCTTTTTATTTGCCCTCGCCGCGCCGGCATCGCGCCCCTGTATAATGCAGCCGTTGTCATCGTAACGCATCGCGCAATGCAATGCGAGCTTAAACGCGCGTAAACACGCGCAATACGATGCGTTCGATGAGACTGCACCGGATACCCGCCCCGCCCGTGACGGCCGCAGAGCGGAAATGCGCCAATCGCGCGCCATCATCGTCGGGCTTTGGATTTCCGATATTCCGTAATTTCCGAATGGTGGCCGCGCCAGGCAGCCGAAGTAGGCGCCATTAAAGCCGCGTCGTAGTACATGGACTGGATGCAAAATTAATTACGGCTAAATGCGCACTGGATCGTTATTCCACGGCCAAATGAAAACGCAGCTCACGGCAGTTTTGCCGAAAATGTCACGACCGCTCTTTTTCGCGTATCGCGACACGGGGAGATGGACGTTGTAATTAACACGCTCTTCTGTTACATTGAATTTTTATTAACTCGAAATATTCAGCATTCTCTCATTGCCGCGATCGGAATTAAATTTGCGATACAGCTTTCTTTATATTTTTATGAGATATGTAGACGTATTGTAATGTGAGTCTTTATAAAATTAAAAATTATCTCATGCTCTTATATATTTTATCATATATATATATATATATTATTAATTGTATCACGTTAATGTGATAACAGCATTTATCGATGAAATTAGACTTTAAATTCTCTACCGATTGAAATCTAATTACACGCTTTTTTACGCTAATTCACGCTTGCAATTAAAATTCAAAGAATGACATTATCATATTTATCATATATTAATATTATTGTTTCAAAAATAATATAATATTATACAGTCTAGGTTAACTGATGTATTATGATATTTAGGATACATTAATTTGATATCAATTAAGCCAGACAAAATTGCATTGTTTCCACATGGGTATTCTAATCGTGTACCATTCCGGCCACTCTAAATATAGAGATAACTGCAGTTATCCCGGACTCTGTCGAACATGAACACGTCGAAATGTATATGCGCTCGGCTCGCCCTTTAATCATCGCGTTAACATCACGACAGTCTCTCGAGTGTGCCGTTCGAATGGCAACGCTCGTCCATCGGCGTATCACGATGACGCTCGTCGATGAAACGCGATTTCGCGCGGCGATATCGGGACGGGCGATATATCGGGGTGCTCGAAATCGGAAGTCGGGGGGGGGGGGTAGCTGTGAGAGTAGCCGTGAGCCGGGCCGTGATTACAACGGCGGCGCGGGGGCGGGTATCATGGTACTTTGCCCTTCCTCCTTTGGTCCGGCCGAGATGGATGTCGCGCACACTGCGCCTGCACAGTCTGCGTAAGCTGTCGCACATTCTAACGTAGCGTTAACAGCTTTGTATTTCATCGGTGAAAGGCTGACTGTGTGCCGGCATCGTCGAGCCCCGATAGCGACGCAACGGCCGTTGACCGGCTTTGTAACGGCACCTCCTTCGAAGTTCATCCTATAACGCGATGTAGCTGCAACTAGGAAAGAGGAGGATGAAAGAGAGGAATAGAAAGAGAAAGAGAGAGAGAGAGAGAGAGAGAGAGAGAGAGAGAGAGAGAGAGAGAAAGGGAGAGAGAACGTGAAAAGCGCTATAAAAATAGACGATGCGTAGGAAGCATCTCCCTTTCCGAGCATCGGATTAACATATCATTTGAAGATTAATCTTGAGTGCGCATCGTACTTGATATCGGTACGATGGAGAGTATGAAATTCACCCCGGGTGAAAATATTGAAATGCAATTTGCACCTTTTTCCGGGAGATATAAAAATATTGGATCGCGCGATGCGCGGGGCATATAATCCGGTGTTTATATCAACGGGTGATGCGGAACGCGAAATAAACGCTGAAATAAAACGTCCGGACACTTTGAAAGCGAGTACGAAAGTGTGATGAGTGCGTCGGGCGAATAATCTTTCGTATCTCGTCGAGAAATGTGATCAGTACCCCCATTTTACATATAATTATTTTTAACTTCCCTTGCTTTAAGAGGAACGGTCGTTCGATCGCGAACCGATCGATCGAAGAACCGTCTGGTTATTTCCGCTCGCGGTGCTTCATTCAAGGTACCTCGCCTTAACACCCCTCGTTGGGATTGATTATACCATTTGCCGGGGGTCGTTCGCCCTATTTGTCTTGGTTATACAGAACGGGTTCGTTCGCTCGAAGCGAACAAATGAACGGTGGGAAAATAGCTAGCCGGGCTGAATCCGTCGCGTAAAGCGGCACGTTGCGTCTGTCGTTATCAGCCGTCGACTGCAATCATCTCGCGAAGACCGGCTCGCGCAGCTGCTACTCTCAAAGATTCAGAGCCTTATGCGCGCAATTAACGCTAAGCAAATTAACATCGATCCGCTCCCCGTGCGCGTTCTATGGAGAAACTTTTTATTTACTCGAGTTCTTCGAGTTTTTAACGAGAACGTGAATTGTTAAGGAGTTGTCTACAGATATCAACGTATCGCATGCTTTTATGACAACAGCGGAAAATCGAAATTACGAGGCCAAATAATTTTACAAATTTAATAATTTCATAATTTCATCGTATCGTACGTACTTGAAACGGAACGTAATAATAATAATGGTGTTCAATATTATATATTTTTAAAAGCGATGTGATATGAAGATTGCCCAAAAGTCATACAGGATAGAATGGGTTTGAATCTGTTACCACCGCACGGCGAAATGGTGTCGCGCGAAAATCCAATTAACCTACATGCACCCCGTAAAAGCGTATCGGAACGACATGCCGCCCTGCCCGAGGCGATGCGTTTTTATTTGTGCGTATTTCATTCGGAGACCGTATTATTTCGTGATGAAAATTCATTCACTGTGCGAGTTAATTCTTTTGCACTTAGTGCGAATGACGGACGTATTTTTTTCGTCATTTGTATGTACACAAACGTGCAGTTTTGCAGGCGGTTCAGTACTGTTGACCTCCACGCGATACATTTCCGATTATGATTCAAGTTATTTAGCTGCACTACATCGCCGCTGAAAATACAGAATTTTTTCAGACGCAAAACCAGTAAAAAATCTTTTTCTTAACGCTTGCAAGAAAATTAATAAGTTAATTTAATAATAAATTAATAAATATAAAATATAAATATTAAAAGACAAATATCACTTCATCGGTTCGACCAGTTAAAGTTAAAACGGCAAGAAAGTAGACGCTCGTCCGGTCGAGAAAAATATCTCTAATTCATTTGTCGGAGAATTAATTTCACATCGCGTTTAAACGTCGATCCATCATCAGGCGATTGCCGCTAAACGAAACGTCGGCGTCTTCGTGCGGCGCGAAAACGCGAGCGTGAGTAAACGGACGTCACGAACGTGACTCGACTCGGCCGCTAAATTATGTCACGTCGTCGACGATCGGAGCGGCATAAATTTCCGTCGCGCTGGAAACGTCGCGGATCGCTCGCGGAAACGACTTCGGAGAAAACGCGACACTGCGTGAGATATGTATCATCATCAAGCATACTTATTCTCGTTATCCCCGTCGGCCCGCAAGTTTCCCTTGCGCGCGAAATTTTCCCGGCAGCGCGGCGAAAGTGGAACGTCATTTGCTTCTCGGCAAGAGATTTGCAAGAATCGTGTAATCAACGAGAACCAGGTAGCCATTTCCTGAATTCGCGCGCTTCGCCGATGCGCGTTTAATCGTCGAAATTAAATCTTCACCGCGGACGAACTTCAGGCGAATTCAGCTTCACGCGCGCGAGAAAAAGAGGGTGAGAGGAGGAGGGGGAGGGGGAGGGGGTGGGGAGGGAAACGCGAAAATTACAGCGAGAGTATATCTCTCTCGGGGGTTACAACGAGGGGATAAGCGATGTAACTGGGCGTTTAACTCACTCGGTCGCGTTCGATAAAAAAAAAAAAAAGAAAAAAGAAAAAAACAGAGAGGTAAAAAAGGGTGGCGCAAAAAAATAGGGGAAAAAGAGGAAAAAGTGTAACGCGACACGAATGCGTAATCTACAGCGTGTACGGATCCGCGAAGGGATAATAACCGAGCCGTCACCCAATTTATCCTGTAGAGCTCGATACGAGATTGGAATGGCTCCGAGGATGAAAGAGGGAGACAGAGGGAGGAAAAAAAGAATCGGCAAATACTCGGTCCGCCGATGTCGGTGCATGTGGTCCTTTTTCCGGATGACCCCGGAATGCACCTGGAGCACACCATCCGCGCGTTTGGAGATTTTAAATGGATACGTCGCGATGGTTTTACGCTCTCCATCGCCTATGCGGGGATAATTGGGCAACCGAATCGACAGATATCGTCGAATATGCACGTACATATGATTCCACGATGGAGACGACTGACAGTCCGCTGCGAACAAAATTTGGAATTTAAATGTTACTTTGAAATAATAATAATATTATTGAGATGAATTCGACGCGACGCTTTTGAATTTCTCCCGACCTTATTTCGCATCGCCGGCCAAAAGCGATTTGTTTTTCAAACACTGTCGGTGCCGTGCACCACGCGCGTGACCGTTTATTGGCCGTCGCGAACGCAACGCGTTAGAAGGGAAGCGAATGACGTCACACATATGTATGCAGCTCTTACGCGATGCCTTGTCAAATCTCGTCTAACAATCGATATCGATCAGAGCGCGGAGAATGTATACGATGCGAGTGAGATGTGCACGCGAATGCGAGACACATCGATACGTCAGGATAAACGCGGTTTTCCGTGCATCGAAGCTTCCATACGTGTGCATACATACACACACACACACACACACACACACACACACACACACACACACACACACACACACACACACACACACACACACACAGAGAGAGAGAGAGAGAGAGTACACGCACGTACATACTCCCGCATATAGACGTGTGCTCTCAGTACATAAATACCCGCACCGGCCGATGCCCTGCAGCCTATGTAGGTGCATTATTTCGCCGGGGCATCAGGCGCCGTTCCTGTTTCAGACACGAAATTAAAGCGATCGATCGCCATTGCGGATGCAGTCCGCTGGAAGATATCCGCGGCCGATCACGGCACGAATTGACGAGCAATCGACGATTTATCCGCAAATCTCGATGCAAATTGATTCCATTTCGCGAGCGGAATCGCGCTAAGGAGCGTTTCTGCATAACGTGCGTTTTCGCAGCGATCTGTCGCGAATGTGTGTGTGTGTGTGTGTGTGTGTGTGTGTGTGTGTGTGTGTGTGTGTGTGTGTGTGTATGTGTGTGTATTTTTAGATTTTTTTTCTCAATCCCCCCTCGATAAGTATTTTACATGAAATTTGAAATGATATTTTTATTCCGCGAGGAAATACCCGACATAAAAAATTAAAATATAGATTACAATATTTTATTACACTTTATTATTTATTAACTATTAATATTATGAATATCATTAGTGGTCAAAATATTATTAATATAAAGGCAATAATTACGCGTTTAATTATGCGGGTTCATTTAACATTTATATTAATATTATATAAAAACCTACTTTTATTATATTGAAAAAAGCTTGAAATTTGTGATGAATATATTAAATAGTGTACTTAATAAAACGTACCTAATGCGAGACGTTATTTTTTTATTTGTAATGTAAAAGAGTACAAGTCAATCAAATTGCTTTACAGTTTCTTTTTAAGAAAACGAAACGTCTTTGTAAGAAAATGAGTTTATTTTAAATATTAATATGCGTTTGTATCTCATGATGAAATGCCTGTTGTACAATGCGATATACAAGGGTTACATGTTTGCAATGCACTCGGCTTGAAAATGATCAGCTACCGTTATTACCGTGATACAATCATACGTGAAAATCAATACTGTTTTTCCAGAGGAGCGAATTTCTGGTAGCAGATATATAGGAAGAGAAAGAGGGAGTGAGAGAGAGAGAGAGAGAGAGAGAGAGAGAGAGGGGAGGAATAGAGATCGTGCTATCTAAAGTTCAATTACATGTGATTTGGACGCGGAATGGCGATAATAATTGTTGATGCATAATATTATGCGCCCGGTGCAATGCACATCGCGTTGCACGAAAATTCAACCGAAAACCGCGGAATAATCGCTCGTTGCCCGCCCTTTAGGTCTTTAAAAAGAAAATAATCATCGCACTTTGTAATTAAAACTACACGGGCATAATTTCTCCAAGATTAAACTTATTTCGCGCGCTGTGTATGCAAAAGCTGCGGGGCGCCAAAATTCGTTTCTATAATCGTAATTACATTGTTCTCTCGCTTGCGGCTTGGAAAGCAAATTTTGTTTAAAGTTAAAATAAAACATTTATGCATATATATATATATATATATATATATATATATATATATATATCTGTGTACGTACATATATCGTAATTACGTGCGTAATTTTGCGCTGCGTAAAATTTACGTTTTTTTTTTGTTGCAACAAGGTTCGGCTCGCGGACAGTTTTGTGCGTCGACGATCACAAAGAGTCGCAAATTATCTCGACGCTATCGTAGGCAAATCGGAAATGGAAATGCATTCGATTCGACAACAATGGGATGCGGAGAGATATTGTAACGTACGGTGAACGCATCGTGTGTACGGTAGCATTCGCGAATGAATGAAAATCATCCCGCCGCATTTTGCACATCGCGAATGAAAGAGTGCGCGTCGACAGCTCTCGTTAGCCATTTCTGCTCGTGCGTTTTATTTAAGAACAATTGATATTTACGCTAATTAACGTGAAAGGTAAATTAACGAGTTGAACGTAACAAAAATGCTGCTAACAATATCCCTATTTACGCGTTTCGAAAAATTATTAGACGTTCCTGGGCGAAAATAAATAATTAATCTATAGTCAAATAATTGAAATAAATATCAAGATATGAATTTAAAAATTTTGTTATCTATATGAAAAAGTTCAGCTCCGGATAGAAAAGTATCCAACGTTTAGCTCCAACGTGTTATCTTGCAATTCGTGACGGCGAAGTATAGCCTCGTTCCATCCAGCAAGGACGACGTTTGAATTCGGCATTGCGTTTTTCAATGCGGTGCATTTAGTGACCGGCCGGTTATTGTTTCTCGGCTGTCCCGGCGGTTCAAGTCGCACCCTTATCGCGGTAATAGTTTCGGCGTGATGGTGAATTTTCATGAAACTGCCGCGAAGCGTGTCCGGTGTGGAATAACGTGCGGCGCCGGCTCTCGCCGGAGTGAAGCGGGAATAAATTTTCACGATTCGGGCACAGTTGAGGGTGAGGCTCTCTGTCGCAATATGCGGACGCTTCCTCCGAATATGAGAGCACCGAGCCGGCAAAACGACCGATCGGACTAAAACGAATTCGCGATCCAGAATATACGGCCATTCAAAGTCGTTCTTCGCGAATTAATCGGGACCTGGCGCGCGAAAAACGTGAAATCGCTTTTGAAATTTTTTTGTTTTTATCGAGCGAAGCATAGAAAGAGGCTCGCAATGGGATAAAGTACAAGTTGAAAAGACTTCTTTAAAAATATTTAATATATACCCGTCGCGGGGAATAAGGAATTTGCGAGATAATACATTATTGTTACATATTACATGCAGTGTATCATACATAATTTATTATTACAATTTATTATCATACAGCCAATATACATAGTGTTATAATATTGACGTCGGTAGTAATAATTATCTCATGAATATTATCGTTCCGTGTGTGTGTGTGTGTGTGTGTGTGTGTGTCGAACTGCTCTTACGCTCATACGCTCGATAACGAAGCTAATCCGATGAAAAGGATAATTGTCATCGATCGTTCTGATTATGAAAGGCGGTCAATCTGGGATTTTATCGCAAAGTATAATGTTGGCGCATACTGATAATCAATCTGCGCTCGTCGAATAATTATCCGTTCGCGTGTTGCCACGATATCGATTCTTTTGAATCTCAATTAAGCGCACAGAGACGTGGAGGATCCTCCCGCGAGCCCGTCATTCCGCGGTCGATGACTCACGAAATGAAAGTGCAATCGCGGGTCCTTTATGACAAAGATATAAAAGCCGCGGGAAAAAAGTTTGATCCCTCTGATCGTCACCGGTAATCACTGGTATACCAACAAATCGAGGCCACTCGAAAGGGGATAAAGGGAAGGGGGAACAAAAGCTTCTAAAACGAATATCGAGCACTCTTTATGATGAGATCCAAAAAAGTTTCGTCGACGAAAGTTCACCATTCAGTCCGATGACGCACTCATCTTTAACTTTGAACTTTTTGAGAAGTATAGAGTTTGATTCGCTCGATGGAAAAGGGTAAACGTGGGATAACGTGGTAGAAAAAAGATGTATATATTTTTTTAATCCATAGTAATTTATAATAAATTATAAGTTTCCCGCTTTTTACACAAATATATTACTAATAAGAATGACAAATGTTGAAAATCGTGAAGGAGTGTGGATTTTCGTATAATATTTTGTTATGGGGCAAGAAAGTTCGAGGCGCAGAAAGAAATGAACATGAAAATCGAGGGGATCAAAATGAAATGTGGAGGTTTTGCCGAGATCGATAGAGGGTAAACGGGGCACGGGGTAAACTGATGCCCTAATGAGTATGCATGCGTGCGGGAGACGTGACTCAGTCCCAGGGGACTGCGTTAATTCCGGGAGACCTGATTAATCGTAAACAGGACTATCGTGCAAATAGGCGCGAGATAACCCGCTGCTGCGTCCCGCTCCGCTTCCCGTCTATCTCTGTGCCGGCATGTCCTCTCTCGCGCTCCATAATGCATCCTGGTGGACGCTTCGATCGGCCCCATTCCCAGATACGGAGTTAAGTCCGTGGAGCATGCGAGAGCAGCGCGGAGGATCCTATCGATTTAATTACGATCGATCCATCAAGGCCCTCGAAACGGCCCGCCGTCCGTTGCCAGCCGTACGAAACGGCCGAGCCGGCGACTGCATCGTCGCGGCGTGCCCTAAATCTCGAAAATGCACGCCTCGCGATCGCAGCATCCGATTGTTGCGTCCGGCTGCACGCGCCAGTTACGACGCGGTAGAAGTACGCGACGGCGATATCCCGATTTACCACCACGGGATGATGAAAGCACGGCATTCCGAGCGAAATGATTTTCATGCAGGCGAAGCGTAAAAAAGAAAAAAGAATCGGAAACGAGAAAACGCACGCTATGTTTTTACAGAACGGAAGAAAATGTTTGCGATATATTTATACGGGGTAAAATAATATTTGCGCTTCTTTTATGTATTAAAAGAAAATATTTACGGTGTGCCTTCTGTATATACGCGCGATATTAGAGGAGCGCCGCGTGCTTATTCTTAACGGATGGATCTCTCGCGATCCGTCCGAGCGCGTCGTTCATTCGCGTTTGTTTTCGAGACAACGACGAGCGATCCGCCGAACAAATAGCGCGACTCGTAATTACATAATTCTCCCAGCCCCCAGTGTATAACGCTCGGCGCATCATAATCTCGGGGCCTCGTTTACGATGATAAATTATCGGCGTATCGCGCTGCGCCCCGGGAAGTTATGGATGACCGAGTTGCATCGCCCGACTGCATCGCGCCGTAAATGTATCGCAACGTCGCACCGACGGTGGGAGAATCTCTCGATGTCGTCGAAAACAAATCTATGTCGCTCTGGCTGCCAATAATTGCGATCCGGTCGAAGGGAGGAAGAGAGGGGGGGGGGGCAAAGTGCATCTCTAGCCTTGGAGAATTTACCGACTCCGCCAATCGTTTCTCGACTCGTAGTGATGAAAAAAAAGCGCATTTAAGCCGGCTATTAAATTGTAAAATAATTCATCGCGCTATCGACGGGGAAAAAAATAGCAATAGAAAAAGAAAGAGAGAGAGAGAGAGAGAGAGAGAGAGAGAGAGAGAGAGAGAGAGAGAGAGAGAGAGAGAGAGAGAAAGGGGAGAAGGGGAGCGGGCGGATACAATTTAAAGGCGATAGCGTGATTTGTTCGCGCACAGTGGCTCCATCGTTCATTGAGCAGTAACCGATCCGTCGATATCAGTTTTCATTCTCTTTTTGCGTGCCGTATCCATTCGGGAAGGAAGCTGCGCGAACATTTTGTATTTGATTCCAGGCGTCGCGTCGCGCGGAATTCCGTGGGGAGGACGTCTTCACCGTACGAAGGGGAAATCCTTTTGTCAATTGGCGAATGATCCTTATATAACGTGCGTTTAGCGCACGTTTTATTGCGTTTCCCAGCTGGCGGGGAAGAGTTTCGGGGATGAGAGGAGTTGACATTCCGAAGGATCACCTCCTCGAACGGCGTCGACGGCTTTATTGTACGTCGGGCGAAGAAGACGCCTTTGTGTGCTGTTTTATTACACCGAGTTACGTATATTTATGTAAAACGCGATGGGACCTCCACTTCGCGCGTCTCCGCTGCCATCCCTCCTGCGCGTCGATGCAATTTTGGAAGCTGTCGTCCGGCGAGAGGGTCCGACTTTTATGCATTTATTACGTGCCTCAAGAAGACCGGCGCTCGCGCCGATCGCGAGTGATGGCGTCGTGCTGAAATTTATTTTCGTTTTGAACACAAACATTTTTTTATTATTTGTTAAACTGCTAAAAGCGTACCGAGGGAGGAAGCTATTTGCGATTGAGATGCCGCGAACGATGTCTATATTAGGCTGACTCGGCGATCGATCGATTTAACTAAGGACATTTTTCTCTGCATATTTTATCGTCTCTCTCTCTCTCTCTCTCTCTCTTCTCATTTTTCGTCCTCACGTATCGATCTTTAGCTTTTTACGTTTATATTCACATTATCTTTTTACATAGCGCGGCGCTCTATGATGCGGCGTTTTGATCTTCACCACTGCGCTCATCTCACTGCGTTACTCCGCGTTACTCATTCATTCGGGGATAAAGTCCGACGTGGTGAGTAACGAAAAAAAATATCGTACCCCTTGCTCGTTTTTATATCGCGCGGAGCATAGTCGAGTAATAGCAGCAGCGGAGTTTTGTAAATAGACGGCGGCGTAATATCGCGCGTAGATAAAAAAAAGACCCCCTTCAACCCTCCCCGCGCTCGCTGCATTAAATTCGCGACGATAAGGAGGGAGGAAGAAAGAGGAGGAAGGTGGTTTGCGACGGACGACGAAGGAATTCGCCCTATGCGGCGTGGTCGCCCTTTTAATTGTATTCGACGCAATTAACGACGGCGCTGCAACGCGTAATGAACTATATATTCGCGGCACGGATGGTCGCGAATGCACATTCACGCCCGGTTCTTTCGCTCCATATCCCCCTCCCCCCCTTCCTATTCTCTCTATATATTGTATTCCGTCCGGCGATTGAAAATAATTTATAATTATAACCGCGCGGTTACATGGCGCAAATGCCAATTAGAGTGCGAAACGAGAAACGCGAATGCACTCCCGTGATAACGCCTGCAAAATGTCCATCATTGAATTTTATCACCGGCGCTGGGTTCCACTCTAAATGCGCTCTTACGATAATAACTTTAATTCACGTGTAATACACAGTATTTTCGACGATGTAATGCACGGGACACTCAACGGCCGCATAATTTAACAACACCGAAGTTTTTATCGAATTCTTCTTTAGAAATATTTTTTATCTGTTTGGACATTGATTGGATTATGTATAATAATGAAATTTATCTGTGATATAAAAAAAGAATAGTTTTGCAAGCGATTTTGTTTCCTGCAGACGCAACGACACAAATGCACTTTTCTGCAAGATATCGATCTTCTTGTCTCTCGTAGTTTTTGAAGCTTTAGAAATTTTTTATCTGTTTGGACGACATTGATTAGACCATGTAGTAATGAAATTTATTTGTGATATAAAAAAAGAATAATCTTGCAAGCGATTTTGTTCCTTGCAGACGCAACAAATGCACTTTTCTGCAAGATATCGATCTCCTTGTCTCTCGTGTCTTTGAAGCTTTAGAAATTTTTTATCTGTTTGGACGACATTGATTAGATCATGTAATAATGAAATTTATCTGTGTCATAAAAAAAGAATAGTCTTGCAAGCGATTTTGTTTCCTGTAGACGCAACGACAACAAATGCATTTTTTTGCAAGATATCGATCTTCTTATCTCTCGTAGTTTCCGGAGCTTTTAGGGCGTCGTAAAAAATTTCCAGTCGATTTACATTTATGTATCAGGACTCTCGTTCGTACGCTCGCACATCTAGATTAGAATTATTGATTCCAATAAGGAGGAGCTTCTGCGATAAAGCCAGATAAGTCAGCGAAATTCTTCTCGATTTAAGAACGCATAATAACTAGCCGATCGGAAATAATTGCCATCTGGGACATGTCGGTTTGAAATTATCAGGAATTCCGATGAATGCGGAAGTTTATCTGCGGACGCTTATTAAATCGACATTCGGGCGAAAATATATCTCCTTGATCTGAATAATTTTCATTTATCTTTCCTCTTTCCTTTTTCTTTTTATCCGATCCTCTCGCTATAAATCGATACGGCAATCAAAAAGTTTTTCTTCCTTTCCTTCTAACGGAATGGATTTCAAGAACATTTTGAACATCGTTTACGTCGAGTATTAGATCTAGTGATTATCCGTCAAATATTTAACTACGATATAATATTTGAGCAGTTGGATATTTCTATTCGCGTATATCCCTTTTTCTTCATATCTAATTCATAGTGTACGATGATCTGTTCGCCGCAGTTGGGGGAATTTACCCCGAGCGCTCGATAAATTATTTCCTCTTTCTCTAGCTCCCTCTTATTCCCTTTACGCCGGCTTTTATCGCGAGTTCATTCAGTGCCCCTGTAAGTAATGAATTTCTTTCGAGTTGCACAACCCTTCCGCCATCCGATTCTCTCCCCTCCCCGGTGTACATGCCCATCTTGTGGTTTTCCTCGCGCCACTGGCTGCCCTCGCGAATCGATTTTCCATTGTATCGCGACGTCGAAGTATTCCCAAGGAGTTTCGCGCAGCCATGGGGCATTATGCTAATTCGATGTGTTAGTAAGCATCGCGGGATGAACGCCCGAGGATGAGGGATGAATATTTGCGTGAAGGAGAAGATCGGACTATCGGTTCATTTTCCTAACAAACAGCCCTTGCAAATTGTCACGATTATTCTCGTTTATTTTCAAGCGTACAATTATTCCGTTTAACTCGCGCTGTTGTTTGTATAAATATGTTTATTCGTTATTGCGAGCCTGTTTTTTAGAATCAGAAAATTCGAACATTTAGAATTCGAACTGAATTATTTTATCTGTTATGATGATTTCATTATGATTAATATTTTTGTTAATGTATATTTTACGAGTACGAGTCTAAAAACGTTAAGCGACAGATGGAAGAATTTGGTTCGAGAAGCAGGTTAGTAAAGCATTAATCGAGCGGATTAACTCCGCTAAGAGGGGAATTAAGAAAGTTACTCTCGCAGCGAAAGAACTTAAAGCCACTATTTGCTGCTAAGCAGTTTACGGAAGAACGGTCCAACGATGTCGTCAAACGCTTCCTCTTCCGCACAACCCGCGCAACTTTTTCCCTTCTTCTTTCACTCTCGAAGATGTTCCGCCTTTAGAACAAAGAATTCTAAGAGAGGATCAGCCGCATTGTGCCTTTTCATCGACTTTCGAGCGATTTTACGAAGCGTTCGGCAGATGCTATCTTCTCGTGTTCGCCGATAACTTCGTCTTATATTTTTCTTATATATTTTTTTTAATTCTCTTTCTTTTTCACGTATGAGACGGAAGAAATCTTCAAAGCATGCTAATTTACGATTAATTATAATATGAAAAAATGTTTATGTATAATAACTTATTTTGTTATATTGATAAAACGAATAGCGTGTTACTTTGATAAGATAAAGTAATATTGTCCGGGCAATAAACCGAATTCTGTTTGGTTCACGAAAGTTGCCTTTGTCGTAACGGTTATCTCGATTTACTGCGACTGACATTGTAACGTCGAACTTGTCGAAAAACTTTGGAACTCGCTTGATCGTGACATGAAGCGCAAACGACGAGAACGGAAGTGGAAGAACATCCAGTTAACTGACGATCATCCGAGACACTTGGACCATCGTTGGGGTCCAACTTCATCCCGTACGTGTCTAAACATATTTCATTGGCGTATAAATACATATAAAGCATAAAGCTATTGGATAATTCATATTATAACTCGTCTATTTGCAAGAGGTACTTATTTTAATAACAATCTTAAAATATTAATTTAACTTTTTAAGTGTGTAAATAAACAAATCTAAATATAAATAAAGACTATAAAATCTATATATATAAATGAATTTATACATAAATAAAAATTATATTAAATCAATTAGAGACGACAGAATTCGTGATACTAAAATCGAACGAAACGTGTGATCGTACCGTGGCGATTCCGTGGAATTTGTGTCTGTCACGGATATACTGACCGAGAATATCTCACCCCAGAGGGAATCTCAGGAAGCATTTAGCATAGTTTCCAAAGGGAAAGGATTTCAAGATGATTGACAGGTCGTGTCAGACGGACGTCCGCGTAACAATTCATGATTCACGGGGATAAAGGGATTCAGACGAAATAGGCATGCATTCCTGCGATGCCGCAATTTGCCTCGAGTTTCACGACATTACGAGCCGGCGAATCGATTTGGTATGATAATACCAAATCACTCACACGCGCGCGAACATCCGCGTGTCCGTACGTCAGAGTGGTTGGTTGAGCGAAAGATAGAAAGCAACGGAATTGTCAGCCATTCCAGACTCTAGGGATTAACTCACCCTTGGAGTGCACTTCTACCTGTTCTCTGCTATCCCTTCTTCTCCCCCTTCCCCGCCTCCTCTTCCTCCCGTGACTATCTGATGCTTTACTACCTCAGGTCTTGGTCTTCTTTTCCTCCGGTACGCCCTTCGTCTCTGTCTCTCTTTGATACTCCCCCTTCGACACGGGGGGGGAGGGGGAAGCACTCGCAGTCATTTTCTCCATTTTGCGATTCGATTTCCGCCGATATTGCTGCCGTCTCGCTAGATTCTTCTATTCGGTCGGATGAAGACGCTGCCGAGGGAGATATATTCGCCCGCGATAGGGAAAGAGAGAGAACGAGAGAGAGAGAGCGAGAGAGGCAGAAAGAGATGGAGGGAATCGGCGGAATCGAGACGGAAAATTGGTACGCTTGGTATGAGAGAGGGAAGAAAGAGCGAGAGAGAGAGAGAGAGCTAGATGCGGGATGGAAGCAAAGAACGCGCGAATGCAATGTCAAGCGAAGCTAGAGGGATGGACGAGCGAGCGGATGGACGTATGGCGAAACCATCGAGGCGACGTCGACTAATTTCATCGTCGACGTCGTCTCCTTTTTGTTTCCTCTTTTTTGCAGCGTGATCTTGATCATAGCACCCGAACCAGCATCCCCCGTGGTGCATGCAACGTCTCGTGCAATTGAAACCGACTGCTTCACATGATCCGTGTAAGACGATCGCAGACGTTATCGCACTTCCGTAAGCATACTAACTTTGCGGTTTATCAGTGGATAATCAGGAAGGACTCGTCGTTAGTTGTGTCACGTAAATTGAACGTAATAAGAATAACTTGATTATGTAGTATATATATATATAATTAATAACTCTTATACAATCTATCAACAATTTTTATCACAAATAATGAGAATTGTGCATTAAATAAATGTTAGATTTCGAAGACACCTTTTATCTTGTTACTTATCCAATTTTTCAAAATGCAAAAAATTCATAGGTGAATGTAGCAAAAATGACTGTATTTTAAGGGTTACCTTTAAAAAATTATTTTAATATTAATGCTGTAAGATATTTTCATTTTGTAAATGAAATATAAAAATTATGTAATAAATATGTCATATTATGATTTTTTTTAAAATTGTGTTGTATTGAGAGCGTTATCTTTTAAGTATTTTTTAAACATGTTTTTTACATTAGATTTTTTTAAACATTCATAGACAATGATATGATAAATGATATGATAAATGATATGATAAATGATATGATAAATGATATGATAAATGATATGATAAATGTACTATAAAATATCGAAACAAGAATAATGATTATATGAAAAAAATTTAGGATACGTTCATTTGTTTCATTGTCCATTAAAGTCAGACGTTTATTTAAAACATGATATTCAGAGCTGATATTTACTTCACGTATATCGGAGAATATTGGAATTTATTATATCGAGTAACGGATAAAATGGAGTGTATGCACCAGATGGTTGCATACCGCTTCTAATCGTTTTAGCGTGTTTGTGCCCTAAATTTCAGAGGAGTATCGGAATTTTAATACAGTCGTAGCGATGTTAATAAACGCGTAAAGTAATCTTCCACGCGGATTCTTCACGAAGTAACATCTGCTACCCTTATCAGCCGAAATTACTTAACTAAACACAATTGTGTTTTGATCTTTCTATTCAAAGTGACGGAGTTAAAATTGGAGAAAAGATATTTCAAGGGACAGACAAGAAGTTTAAGAAATTTTAAATAATTTTTATTTATTGCGATGTCAACGTGTTACACAATTGTTGCGAATCTTGGTAAAAAAGATCAAGACATTTTTTAAGTAAAATCTATTAATTCTATTGTGAACCCAAAATGGGTCCATGTCGTTATTATTTATTTTTGACGGGCGTAACTATAGCTGTAACATGTGGCGTGTCGTCTGCGCGGGTACATCGATAAAATCTTCAAGCTCGAGGGAATAACTGGATTTTTACGCGGAACAGCCGATCTTTTTCCGTGACGATACAGTTCGCCTGCCCGTTCGTTCGTTCGTTCGCGAGGACGAAAAATCGGCCAACCGCGTCGCCGGTCGGTATCGAAAAATCGTGGACGCTCGCGTTTTTTCGCTCGGCGCGCGGCATCGCCGTATTGTTTTTATGAAGTGATGCAGGCTGCTGCTGAATTTGACGAGATTGGAACGAAACCCGTCACGCCGAAGTCGATGGCTCCGCCGTGGATTGATCCGCCTCCCGGCTCTATTCGACAGTTTACTGCTGCGTGCCCGCGTATACGCGATGGCGCGCGCGCGCGCGCGTGTGTATGTGTGCGTGCGCGTGTGCGTATGTGCGTGTGTACGTGCGTTTGTCTATACATGTATGCATCAATCGGACCAATCGGACCTCCCGGTGCAACGGGATCGCAGCGCGATTGGTATTGTACGCCATAACCGAGGGTGAAATTAACCGTGATCCAAATCAAACGCTCCTAAACTCTAAGCGCACGCCGAAATCCGAATCGGTGACATCGCCGATTTGCAACGCAGTCCTGATTGCGAGTTTATATATACATATATATATATATATATATAGAGGCGGGGACCGTGTAACGCGTACAGAGTATTAGGCACAAAGGGCGAAAATGGTATAATTTGAGAAGTTCTGCCGGAGCGCGCGATTCAAGTCTAGGAGCGTGGTAGTCCGGGAAAGTTGCCCGATATATGTATAATATTTCAATCCTGAGAAAAATTAAATAACTTTCGATTGCTTTTGCGTGTGAGCGTAAATATATTGGAATACCACGCGTAATAACATAAATCTCTCCGTATGCATCAATCGGACCAATCAAGGAAGGCGATAAGCCGATCGAGAAAATCGCGGTCGTAAATTTTAGTTTCCGCTTTAAAGCTCGAGGTGTAGCTTTACGGAATATCGAAACTCTCTTTAACCATTCGATATATGTAAAAATACAACAAAGCACATATTTCTACAGATCCCAGAAAGTGTGTCCCGGAGGGATATATTTTGTGCGAACGTTGGCACGTAGCAGAAGTACTCTGAGATGGAAAAATAAGCTAATCGTAGAATTTCCTCTTTGCGGAGAAACTTTTATTTCATTGAGGAAAATTACGATGTAGCGTAATCAGATTTATCAGCATTTACATTGCGGGAAAGCGATATCGCGAGAGAGATTCGTACTCCTTTACATAATATTGAATTATTCACCATGTGGAAAGTTCTATACCTGCAGAACGGACGCGGGATATTCCCCCGAGGCGAATATCCAAGATAATCGCTATAATGTATATTGTACGATGTTTTTGCGGGCGAAGCTTTGATTATTATTGCCGCTAGTTAAACTTTAGTTTAAATCCAGCTGTGATCGGCGGTCCGTGTCTAGTTGAATTTTGATTAGTCTTGCCCACCGATGCAAGGTTTATTTAAAGATCATCGTGGCTGTACGAACAACGTAACTATCGCATTAACCATTTCAAAGGTAAATGATAGTAAATATTACATTCGGTATAATATTTATTAAGATAAAAAGCTCTAAGTTGAAAGAAAAATTAATATCCTGACATGGATACTCGTATTGATTTGTACGGCTCTTCGGCGAGTTCAGGAGTATAATAATTCACTTCTGTTGCGGTTGGGTTTGTTGCTGGTAGAAAGAGAGACTCGAGATTGGTCGAAACGAGATTCGAGTGATAACGAAACAGACAGTGGACATCTCGAATGGTCTAACTTCAATGTTTCTTTTCTTAAAATTATGAATCGCTAATCTTTTATTATAGAACTTTATCACGACATATGCATAGATATACGTTTTTTTTTTTTTTTTTATTTTTATTGTGATATTTCCAGTCATCAATTTTTATCTTTCAAAAAGCCATTTTTTCAGATTATATTTCTATGTATATTTTATATCGTATATAAATATGATATATCAGGCTCTTGATTTTGATTCAGGAAGAAAGACCATTTGTTCAGATTACGCCGTTATTATACATACGCTTATATTTTACGTGAAAAGTCAGCTTTTGTTGGCATTCTGCTGTTTTATGTACTACATGTTTTTTTCAAATTAATTAATATTCCTGACTCAATGATGTGAAAAATTGCTGTGACAACACTTTGCGAAAGTTTGACGCGAAAATATACACGGAGCCGAAGCTCGCTGAGACTCGCGCAATTTACTCCGCAGTTTCTTAAGTCAACATTCCGTAGCTGTAGCTCAAATTTAAGCCGTGCCCGGCGACTATAGCATCTTAATTACAATTTAACGCCCCTTAATTTAGCAGCGAGGTTTATCGTGCCGCACAGTTTCTCCGACCGAATGCCTCTGCAAACAGTTCATTGCAGATCTAGAAATAATATCGCGATGCTGTATGGCACTAGATAAGAAATTCTGATTACTTCTGCGACTTAATCCACGAGGTTGAAGCTGCGCTTAATCACGCTGCCTTGCTAAGATTTTATCAACGCTTGTCTTTTTCAGACACTAAATGTATAGTACATTTTAAGGAAAAACGAGTAAAGGAAGTAAAATTGATTTATCTTTATTTTAAGAAAATTAAGATTAGATTATTTCCGTGGAAAAATATTAATAGGAATATTATTGCTATCTAATATCTATGTTTATTATATATATATATATATTGAAATTTTTGAAATGAATATTTACAAAATTGTTAAAAATTGATTAATGTTTAATGCTGATTATTAAATTATTTTGAAAGGTAAATCTAAATTTTTTTAAAACAATATGTAAATTAATTAAAAGTTCTAAATAAATTCTAAAAAATTATATAAATAAAACTCACAATGCGAAAGCTATATATATAAAGAAAATTTAATTCCAATTTAATTAAATTCTCCTAAGATATATATATAAAATACCTTTTATTGCTTAGTAAAAGCAAATTGAATTGTTTATTGATTTATTTTACACGCTGATTTAACAATACGTTCTAAAAATTTTTCTTTTAGATATCGCCATTTTAATTTTAAATATATATTTCGGTTTTATTTTTAGGTTAAAAATGATTCAATAGTTAAATATTTATTAAGAATTAAAAGTGTCTTAATTTATCACTTATTGCCCGTTATATTAGATATTCCTCCTCATTAATTATTATTTAGTATATACAAGCAAGTTGAATTGTATTGTTTCTTTCTCCTAAAATATATTTTATCTCATCTAAAATAGACCTTTACCAGAATTCTGCGAATAAAATTAATGTATCGGAAAACTATTCCGAGTCACAAAATCGCCGCGCAATTCTGCGACTTTGCTCGATGTGAAACGTTTGCATTTGTGAAACCGTCGTCATTCCGGAACGACGCTGTCGAGAACGATCCGTCTTGGCCGATATATCAGATCGAAAGGCGCCGACGACGACGACGACGACGACGACGACGAGGACGACGACGACGACGACGACGACGATGGCGAGAACGTTGACGCGCGCGATAAGAACCGGATAAGAAAGGGCGACCGAGAGAGAGAAGATGGATAGATAGATAGCCGGCGCGTCTGACGACGACGTTAATTCGTCACTGACGGTTCCGTCAGTACCGTGATAATACTCCGGAGGCCGATGCACCTCCGTTGTAACGGCGGGTGGCGGCGCGCATCTGTAATTAATCAGAGGAGCGACGTCGAGAATGTAGGCAGCAGCCGCCACCCCCGCGGCGACCCTCCCTGCCGGTGTGGTGGCTTCAACGTTTACACAGTCAACGCGATCCTGTGCTACCCGGATGCATATCCGCACCTGCACTGCGGCGTAGACGTTGTATCGCGCGACAGGGGGAAACCGGATACGTATGCATGTACCACCGGGACGCTGATACTCCGGAAAAGAGAGAGAGAGAGAGAGAGAGAGAGAGAGAGAGAGAGAGAGCTCCGAATATAATTGCATATCGGCATACATACATACATACGTACGTACACGCGCCTGTAACGACGTCTTGTTTCCATAAACACGCACGCGTTCGTGTCGGGGTAAATTGTGATACTTTCGCGAAAAGACCTGACGAAAGACCTGCTGTGGCGTTCTTTCGGATTTCGCTTATAGAGTGTACAATTCGGTGTCGCTTGAAACAGATCCGACTTGAGAATAAAAAAATTCTTATGTTTCCTTTAGATTAAATAAAAGTTTCATCATAATATATCTGTTAATAGTCGGAGCGGTTGCAAATTTTTTTCTCTTGCTTCTTGACGAACGCATATATATGTGTAAAATAATTTTGCAATAAAATCTTGTTGGTAGAAAAGAGAAATCAATATTCTTTGCTGTGATTAAAAGAAAAAGGGAACAATTATGTTAATCATTTATTTTAGGAAAGAAAAAAATCGTGGAATCCATTGGACGTAATAATGCTAAAGTAATTATTTTAATGCGTGAAGAATCGAGGCGTGAGGCTTAACGTGTATGAATGAAACGAGCCTAATTTTGAGAGGCACGGAAAAAAAAGTGCGACTGAATATTTTATAGTCTGATCATTTTATTTGCAATATTCCCATTAAGAGTTATGGCGATTTTTTTTTATCTTATGCTTTTTGCTATGCTCATAATTATCTATAGTCTGCAAACTACTAGAGGGCTATTAAAGCCATAAGCGCCAGGCTGGAGATGTAAGATGCATCAGAGGACGGTGCGCGTGACTACGGCGTGTAAATGATGCTGTAGCGTAATTACAATGTATATGGGGAAGAAACTTTCTCGCACCCGGAATTCAAACTTTCACGGTGAGCACATAATGTACAGCCTGCAGAAAATTACCCTTCTTCTTCGCTCAAATTATGTGATAAATCAAGTCTAGTTGCAGCTTAAAACTGAACGTGTCATCTGTTTCGCGATACCATGGGCAGCCACATTAGACGATTGTATATTCCTCCCATTAAAAAATCGATGATATTTTCAAAACAATTTAACACCTTCATCCTTCTTACGATAAAGGAACGAGGTTTACTCGGCGCGTTAGCGAGGGGTACTTAACACATTTTTTTAACCTCAAGACCTCAAACTCACGCTTAAACTTGGTTGTCACTAATTAGCGTTTTGCGGCGGTATGATGAATATCAGTCGACGGCGAGCTCTGATGATTAATTAACTCCTGTTTAGCCAGTGCATTCAGTGCACTGTACGCGAGCGCATACACGGCGGAATTGAATGCGCCGGCTATCTCGCGCGTTTTCGTATGCAGAGGTGGAGACGAAAAGGGAGCGAGATCAGAGGGTGCACGTGCGTCTAAATACCGAGAGAGGAGACCGTGTGTGTTTGTGTCACGAATGCGCGGCACATCCACGACGCGTGCATTCATCCGCGCGACGATTCTCGAGGCGGAGGCACCGCGCGCGATTCGTAATTCGCGAGAAAGTAAATTACGCGCAATTTGCGTTAAACGTTACATCACAACGCGTTTACGGCGCAGCAATCGGAATGAATCGGACGTCGTTTTACTCCTGACGCCGATTGCCCCCGACGCGCATTTCGCGACTTCTCGAACATCTTGCTAATAGTTCGAGACGGAGGCATTAACTTGGATCGAAAATTCGAGAAACGATTTTGCAAATTGCAATAGCCATGGTTGAGTGGCCCTCTCGAGACTCCGGTGATTAATTCGCCGCAACGATCCAACACTGAATTAACAATTTTAGCGTTAACACGATTAAAGCTACGTGTAGCTAAGGTCGAACATGGCGTGTAGTGCCGAGGCCGGAGTGGCCGGAGTGGGCGAGGCCGAAATAATGCATAGTCGAATGAAAATGGAGTGGATAATGCGTAACCATCGTGCGGGAGCAGATGTAGCACCGACAGTATAATGCACCGTGCCGCGGGGGTCATTAAGTCAGATGCATAAACGCGCGGCTTGTTCCTCGACTCGTCGTGGGTTAATGGCTGAACCGAAGATCATCGCGCGGGTGAAAAGCGTGAAAGCGGAGAGAACCGGTGCGAGTCCGCGCGAATTTTCCAAATCGGACGAAGACTAGGATTAATGTTGATTACTACCGGTGATTAATTTACGCTGATATAACGATCACAACATTCATTCGCGTTTCGTATCAATACCATTTCCGTAATTAAACGGCGCACTGGATTGTTTGCCGTAACGCGCACTCACGTTTTATGAAACGTCAAAAGTATTCGTTCATTATTATTAATTTCCCATTAGTGTACAATAGCCGCCGGGGAAACGCGGGCGGTGTTAGAAATCGCAGGCATAAACGGCGCGGGGATTCGATTATTGTTCCACTCGTTTATTTTCTTCGTCGCGTGACTCTCGCGTAAATGTAAATGCGAGATTGTGCTTGACGTTACACGCGAGAGCATCGAACGCGTACGGACGAGCGTCGCGGGCGCCGAGGGGGATGGGCCGAGGGGATGAGCTGTGGAGCGTGTGAAATTGCGTATATGTAAATGCGGCGTACATAACAATGGTGCATTATTGTATGCCGATGCGGTAGGTTGCGTCGCGTTTGCCAGACGCGGCGTCCAATGCGCATCTAACGCTGAGATGCGCGTTCACCAACGAAAATATTTCCAAACTGCATTATTCTCTCGGCTCGGCCTGCCTTTCCAAAGACAACAATTTCCGATCGTGGAAATAATTTCGCGTGTACACTCGAGTAATTTTAATAACTCCAGAGAGAGAGAGAGAGAGAGAGAGAGGGGGGGGAGGGGCGTCCTATTGGGTTTTTGTACATTGCATCTACTATACTGAGAAAACGATAAAATAATTTGCGAATTTACCGTGGGATCGATCGCGAGATATACGTATACAAACGCGGAAAGAGACGCGCGGTTGAACGATTACGAACGGGAGAGGGTCGCAGATGCCGCGATTTAATCCGCCGGCTTAATTGGATTTTTATTCGTGTCGGAGAACTCGCCCCGGGGACTTGGAGCCGATCGCAATTTTCAGAGCGCGGAGACGGAATTCATTATGATTCGAGCGAATCGCGTTTCTCCGCCTCCGTCGCGCCACGAGTGTGTCGCGCGGTGTGCCGTTATTCATACACGCGTTGGGGGGGGGGGGTTGCATCCGCATACGTGCACCCCCTCGCAATCAGAAGCAGGAGGATGGCCCAAGACGGTCGATGCACGCGCGGAATGGCGCGCGCTCGAATTACGGCGTACGAAACGTTTCGGGCGGCACGGCGGAAATGGAACAGGAACCGTTAAACTGGCAAACATCGCTCCGCCCTCCGGCTCCACCGCTCGCAAAAATGTCGCCGAGGACAATGGGAGGGAAACGTTTGTATTCCGGATATTTAGTTGCGCAAATGTTACGTCCGTCGGATTATATCATATTTCCGTGCTGGCGGCAGTTCTTTGATGTTTGCTAGCAGAAGGAGAAGTTATGCGCTTTTCTCGGGGTGTTCTTCCGAGCTGCTTCACGTGACACGTGCATCCGCACGACACGAGACAGCATCTCTCTCTGAACGCGAAAAATGAATGTTAACATTTGTTCATAATAATTTTCTGCGCTCCGCGCTTATTTTCTTATACGTAATTTGGAGTGAGCTTAATTATTGCATAACCATGCCTTAATATGTAAACCCTCGCGAAGAGTTAACAGGGTAGCAATTAAATTTTCCTTTAAAAATTCTTAATTATACTTATAATCGTAAAAATTGCACGGTTGCGTCTTGCTATAATTAATTGCAATTTTATCGAGCGAAATATCAAGACGCATGTTCTTCTATTTCTGATATCTGGTAGTTTATGAATAGCGCGAGTAACTTCTTGATGAAAGACCTTGCAACGTAGGTGTGAATATGGCTTTTTAGCAAAGTCGAGAGTTAGCGTAGGCGGGCGAGCGGCGATACTCCACACGCACATTTTCCGCTAACGAAGGAAAAGTTCGTTAGCATCGACCGCAGACCGCAGACACAGAATTTTCCGCGCGTTATCGTTCGTGACGCAGGAAGTCGCTCGCGCGTTACGGAGAAGAGCGTCATCCGGCGTCATCGTTGCGGGGAATGCGAAAGACAAGGGTAGCAACCGAGGGAACCGGAGAATGGTACCGGGGGAGGGGGGGGGCAGGGAGAGGATGCGAGATGGCGCGTGTATAAACGCGGCATAGAGACGATGCCGGTGCATAGCTGTAAACCGGGGTGGCGCACGTGCATTGAGGCCGTAGAACGCAGGAAGCGCCATGCATAAACGTCGTTCTGACCCTCTCTGTATGGGTGCGTGTACACGTGTACGCGTATACGTGACGTTCTGTATCGGGATGCTGCCCGCCATGTATCGCGACGTTCTCGCCCGACATTCTCTGGGCAAAACGACGTACAGGTTATCAAACTACCGTTCATGCATAATGCACCGATGTAGATAGGATCTGCAGATATCCCCCTCCCCTCTCTCTCTCTCTCTCTCTCTCTCTCTCTCTCGCTCTCTGTATCTCCGGCCTCGTTTGATCCTCTCCTCCCCTCAATCTCAAGCGGAGGAATCCTCGTCGATCGCCAGAAAACAAGGTTCCGGAGTTCCGGGGACAAAGCTGCGGAAGTGCTGGCATCAGCTGCGGCGGAGATCCTCTATCAGATTTCCTTCGCCGAGAGCGAGCAAGTGATAGGGGTGAAGAAGGGAAGAATATAGGAAAATGCAGCGATCGCGAGAGACGAAGTAGGGAACGCCCGGTTGTCAAATACGTGTTACGCGTGCACGCACATTTTGACTGATGATGCGACGGGAGGACGATTTACTTATATGACAAATCGATGACGAAACGCGCAACAATTTCGTCGAATTCTTCCTGATACATTTACGACATATTCTTAGAAAATTGTAATATTCAGAGACGAGAAGATATTCTCTTTCTTCTATTAAGACTTTAAATTAATTTAGCCGGACAATCTCATCTGTCTGTTATGTCTCTAGAATGTTTATATAATTATATAAATATTTTAAGGTTATTATATAATTAATATAAAAGAATGATTCTCAAAAGCATGTACAATTCGATAGCAAACACTTATAGTTACATTAAGTAATTAGTTTTCTATTATTATATTACTTTGCAAATGTGTTAAAGTCGAACTTTAATTTTAATTAACATGTCAATTAAATTAATGTCTTCTGAATAATATATTTATAGAAGATATGAGAAATTTCTTATGCTTCGCTATGACTGACTTGTCTCATATATTTCCACATGCCATTAATTTCTCTGATTTAAAAGGATATGAAAAGAGCATGAAATTTTAAGTAACGTTTAATTTGATTTACATACATGTCTAAATTTGTTAGTAAAAGTGTAAGGAGATTGTGTCGTGGGTGAGTTAATAACTTCGTTATGTTATCTTTCAACCGGATAGTCTTTCGTTCGATGGAGGCAGGAAACCGAGGCTGGAAGTGAAAGAGGACACGCGGTAGGTGTGCGCACCGTCGAGCGCGATATACGTTTTATTGCCGATGAAAAGACGGCTTGCTCGAATCCGTGGCCGTAACTGGAGCGATCAATCCGTTAGATCCCTCTTCCACGGCATTTTTATTCTCGATACCCGAGAGAGGGATCTTTTCGTCCGGGATTCGACGACCCGCAGTCCCGTGTCTTTCAACATAATATAAAAATCACATAATTTCTTACTTCATCCTTTTTTTTCCCTTTTTATCATGCCTACGTTATCTGGTCTCTCAAGAGAATTGACGTTTTTTATAATTGAATGCGATCTAATTTCCTACTTGTCGATACACTGGAAAAAATTCTAAAGCAATGTTTGTTTTTCGATATTTTTAGAATACTTTTATACAATTTTATAAAATATATCTTAATTAAAATTAATATTTAAAATAGATTTTCTGGAACGTAATATTTTTTAAATTTTATTACATAATTTTTTAAATATTATTAATTAAGTTCTTTATTTTAGTTCTTTTATTTTAACATTCTTTATGTATATTTTTTAGTATAGGTTTTTGTAGGGCAGAATAATATTTGCATGTAGAAATGAGAATTAAATAATCTCAGGCAATTATTTACGTATTCTTTATATTATAATATTCCTCGTATCGAGAATAGATAAATGTAGATTATCCTATAAAATGTGCATGATTCGATATTTGACGTAGATGGAGATCGACCAAGTCGACAATATTGCTGTAGCTTATATAGACAGTTCTTTCAAATGCACATTTTTTTAAAATCATATCATTTTACTGCCACGATTTTTCCACCGTAATACATGAATGCTACGCATCGCATTTTCTACGCTGCGTATCGTACGTTTTTTGCGTATATTTTAGTCTAAAGTCCTTACTCTGAATAATACGTCCTGAATGTTTGCATAAACCATCGTCTCTCGACTTCGTGGTGGAAGCTTTCTCGTCTTCTGAGCCGCGGAAAAATTGGCAGAGATTTATGGAAAATTGTTTCCCCGCTGCGTCGTGATGCACTTGCCACTGCTCCTAAAACTATGATTCTTGCAGCAAGAAAGAGAGAGAGAGAGAGAGAGAGAGAGAGAGGGGGAGAAAGGAAGAGGGAACGATTTAGATGCGAAATTCCTCCGCGAAAGTAAGATTTTGCGACTGAAAGTAGATGGCAAACTTGAAAAGTTCAATGTGGTAAATGTACCCTAGTCTTTAAGCGTCAAATTGAAGTTCTGCATAAGCAAAATCCGCTCGAATTTAAAAGCGGGCGCTGTTATTTATATTAAATTGTTGCGAAAGGTTTGTCACTTTTCCAGTTTTATTAAACTTCATTTATATTAAATGAAGTTAAAAAAAAATCAAAGTTCTTCGAAAACAGAATTGAAAAATTTCTCTCCAGTTGAAAAAAGAGAATACCCGAACTCTCTGGCGGCACAATTTTGTTTCGATTCTACTGAAATTTTATTTTCAACTTTATCTGACAAACGCGACTTTTGCATCTAATAATTCACTTAATATTTCAGATGCTTTATAAAAATCTTTGCCTTCCTAATATCATTTCGTAACGCAAAAGTTTTCTCGCTTCTTCTCAGAAATCATCGCAAACGTTGCTTGAAAATAATCTCGGCATTTTTTCGCAGATCATTCTGTCGAAACTTCTACTTACGTTCATATAACTTCCTATTTATGCTTCACGTTCGTGTCATTCCAAACTTTGCTTGAAAATAATAGGCATTTTCGCAAAATTTTCATTCCAATTGAAGTTCCCATGTACATTCCCCGTATGCACAATCGCTCTCCTCACACGGTTCACACGGTGAAAACCTTTTCTGTTCCAGGACGAGGAGTGGTGCTGGACAGCCAAGGGCCGGTGCTGATCTCGGAGCCGCGCTCGAGCGTGGAGTTCTCGAACGACACCGGGGCGATGATCCACTGCTCGGCCCATGGCAGCCCCTCGCCGAGGATCGACTGGCTGATGGGGGACGGCTCGCCGGTCCTACCGATACCGAACATCCGTGAGATGCTGGTGAACGGCTCCATGTACTTCCTGCCGTTCGGCGCGGAGAGCTATCGGCACGACGTGCACTCGGCCGTTTATCGGTGCCAGGCGTCGAACAGCGTCGGCAAGGTGCTCGGCCGTGAAATCACGGTGAAGGCCGGTAAGAGAGAAAGCGGCCTCCTTTATTTCTCGCCGACTTCCTCGATGTCTCGTGTGTCTCTCGCCGTCGCCCCTCGTCTCCCGCCGTCGCCCCCTCTTCCGGCCGATTGATCCTTCACCGTCCCTTAAAGCCCGCTCTTGCCGCATGGCAGCGAAAAAAAGACAAGACAGACTGTGTCGCACGACGGCGTGCCGGCGTGACATGGCAGCTTTACCACGCTTCTCGTGCAATCCTGAATCTCGAGTCAAAAATCGCGAACTCTGATGCATCTATAAATGTATCCTGTTTGTACCTAACGTAGTCGAGCTTAAATTCGATCTTTAATTATTTTAAGATCAATTTTACCACGGTTTTAATTATCTCTTGATTGAATCTTTTGCGAGGAAAGTCAATTTTAATTTAGCCAGAAATAAAATTTAATTTTTTGCCCTGCAAATATACAATAATATTAAAATGTTTGAACAATTAGTTTTAATATCCGCGGTGCGAAATAACATAGTGAAAATATTCAGCGATATTTACATCGAGGCCTTCGTATTAAAATTACACGCGCGCATTTTCTGAAAAGTTGTAACGGTCACATAACTCCTTGGAAGCACCGAAGTTTCACGCGCCATAAACATGTCGCAATTTAAAAATTCTAGATTTGTTTCAGTAGTAAATAATACGCAGGCACGAGAGTTGTTCGCGCTTCAAGATCTTCCAAGATTCGCCGGATGCGCCATAAAAATTCTATGCGACACATCCGCATTTGCAGTGATGCGCTAAATTTGCTGAAATTTTAAATTATTACTTAAACAGCAAAGAGTTTAATAATAAAAAAATCTTTAATAATAGAAGTTGGTGCATTAAATTCACAATTCATGTACTGCAATTTGAGATTGCTCCATGTGTCAATATTAATACATTTAAATTGTAACCGTAAATAACGTCGAATTTTATCGAATTTAAACAAAATATCACGTACGGATTTAATTCTTTTAACGTCGGGCGAATTTCCGCACTTTTCGATTTTCAAACTTGACAACAATTCCTCGGAGCATTCCGCCATTGATAAAAATTCGTTATCTTTAGCGCTCATCAAACGCTTGCCCTTCAGATGTATTTAACGTCAATCTCGAGACGGGGAGGGGAGGGAGGGCGGTAATTCGTTGCGAAGTTGAAAGTTGGACGATCTATTTTGCGCGTTTCGAAATGTCTTACGAGGTACACGTCGGCGGAAAATCAACAGTCTTTGGCGTTATCTGATCGTGCCGTCTTTCCCGGGGTTCCCGCCTTCGCCGAGTTAAATGTAATCGACCGTTCTCCGAAATGACGTTTTAAACCCACGACTTCGGGCGCCGGCGGCAAGAATGATCGCCCGCTCGGGCAAAGCCAAGCCAACTACATTTATCGCGAGCGGGGGCCCAGCCTCTTTTCCACTCGCTTTTCCCCCATCTGTCGTCGCTGCAGTAAATGGATGGCACTAAACCCACGCTCTCGCTTATAGCTAACAATCTGCGCCAAGATCAAGACTCGCGACTTGTCGCCAAAGTACGCAGAATACATTTACGCATCACGTCTCAAGACGTGAAAAACTTAAAAGTGAATAGTCAGAGGAGAGCTGTGGAAACAAATTAGGGCAAAATAAGTGGCAATTACAACAATTTTATAACTAATTAATTAATGGGGAGGGTAGAAGCATTAAGCTCTTTGTTTCTCCTTTCTTCGTAATTCCGCAAAACTCGTAATTTTCTCTACCGTTAATTGCACCTAATGGGACACACATTTGTAATTTTTATAAGGTATAATATTTTACGGCAACACCACGCGGTTTTTGATAGTTCCGCGACGTAAGTCTTCTTAATTAGCCGCGGGAAATTTATCGCTTAGGGCGTAAGTAGAAACAGACCGCCGTATATATTTCGGTCAGACGCGAAGCGAGAATTTCAGCTGGAGGAAAATCCACCGCGCTGAGATATCGAATGAATTTCGACGAAAGATCGAACGCGTCCGTAATTTTACGAGGAATGTATCAATCGCGCTTGATCGGCACCATTTCATCCAATTGCACGCCACGTGTGACAAACAATTGCGCAATTTCCTTGTTTTTGCTCTTAATCGGATCGTCTCGTCAAGAGTCACTCATCATGTTTCGCGAATCGGAGATTTTCTACCGAGAAGAAAGAATTGCGATAGGAATTGAAGGGGTTGGATTACTCGATGAGGGGGTGGAGGATGAGGGGCGGAAGTCACGGAGGTACCACGAAGACGTTGCGAAGGCAGAGGTTTAATTATCGAAACTGCCTGCCTAAGAGCCGCCGGTATTCGCGGACAATGGAGTCGACGGAAAACGAAATGCCGTGTTACGATGTTAATAATGCGCCTTTTAGCGTTAATGTGTCTCGCTGGCCTTCTTTAAGAATGTTAATTAATGATAGAAAAAGCTAAAAGCTTGGTTGATAGTAAACGGTGTGGGTGATAAGCGCGATGTGGATCTACATTATATGTCTACGGCAAAAATTACGTCCGTCCATTAACGGATAAAAAATTTTTATGAATCAATAACGACATCGATGAAGGAGACTGCTGATTAAATTTCGTCGCAGATTCTGGTATATTAATATTCTTAATCATGCTTGAAGTGCAATTTAAATTATTAATTATTTTTGTTTAAGAATTATTTGTTCCTACGCGTTCATATAAATATATTGTTTAAATTTATTTAAAAAATAATCAGAATCAGTGTTACAAATGGATTGCAATTTGTTATTCGCTGGATATTGATTTGTATGTGTCGTGTGATTGATGATTTGATTTTTAAATCTCGTAATTTGTCGACGTTTTTGGATTAAATAATTGAAAATGTAAATTTCACCGAAAAAGAGATAGATCTCTCGAGTTCGGCTTTATCGAAGAATTCGCTAGCCACGATGAAACAGATGGTATTATTAATCACGCGGACAACAGGAACGGTCTTCCGATCTCCCGGAAGCTTCCCGGGAGAGGAATATTCATCACTCGAATCCGACATTGCTTATAGAACAGCTCCGATATATCGTCGTGCGACACATACCACTCTCCCACCGTCTCCTTAAACCGTCCATATTCGAGCCTCCATTTCCTTGTTTTCACCCTCGTCTCTACGGGGAGATTAGCGTGCATCGCGATCGCCGAGGCGATGAGAGATTCGTCGCCGTGAGAGATCCGTCGCGAAGATGAAGAGCAAATTTTGACGGAGGAGCTCGCGTGGACCGATCTGTCAACCGAAATTATCAGGATCGGAACGACGAATTTCGAACGTAACGAAACGTCGCGACGTTGTTACACGTCGAAGGAAGGAAGGGGAGGCTCTCCCTTCCGGGGAGGTTCTCTGGTCCTTTTTCACTTTTCCGGCGGTATTATTCTCGCGAATACGACGTCCCGTTTTACGACGATATAACATTTCCCTCCTGTTCCTTTTCTTCCTCTCCCCCTACCCTTTCCTCTCCCTTTTTCCTTTCTCTCTATTTTTTCTTCATTGTCCCGAGAGTCTTTGTCGCGGGGATATGTCGGTCCATCTCTCGTTCCCTTACATTTCCCCTCCCTCCCGGCATTTATTCCCGCGCTCAAGCGGCCGTAACTTTTCTTTTTTTTTTCAGTGGTGCGCCAAAAGTATGAGGTACAAGTGCGGGACGCCTACGTCCTGGCGGGCAACACAGGGGTGCTCAGATGCGAGATACCGGCCTTCGTTAAGGAATACGTCGCGGTCACGTCCTGGTTGAAGGACTCGGCCTTCAACATTTACCCCTCCGCGGAAAGCGGTGAGTACAATTACGCCGACTTACATGAGAACGAAATATCACGTGAGTCTCTATCCATGTCTTTCGTTGGTAACGTTGATTCTCGTACGTTCTCGGAAAACCAGAACTAAAACTCGGCGATCGATTTCCTTCCGCGTTGCTTTCTGACGTCTCCTAACTCGTTGATCATCTTATGGCATTATCTTGGATTCGTAGAAATGACTTCTATCTGGCTTTTCTATTTTTTACTTTTTTTTTTTAAGAGATATTTTTTGTCGTTCTTATTTACGAGAATTTGATGTTATTTTTTGTATCTTATTTTATAAATGATTAGAACTAAGTTATTTTTATCTAGATTATGATAATTATCAATCTTGTGCAAAACGGTGCGTTTGAAATCCAAATAACAAATGCGAGAAAGAAAAGAGGGATTTTTCCCCGTCATTCGCATTGAGTCATGTGTACCGAGCAGCACTACACACGTGAGGATGCCATACGTTATGTCGATCCAGTCAACATCCGAGTTAATTAGAGTCTGAGGGTGCGATTCGAGGGTTCGCATACACGCACCCGCATATCATGACAAATCGCGACATTGCGTAACAAAAAAATGGTGTCCCAGATAGGCACGTGGCATTGTGCGGAGAACAGCCGGGAGTGGCGATAAAATTACACGTCGTATTTTTTTTTTAGAAATGGCTTTTTTATACCGTACCACCTTATGGCTAATATCGCTCGATACTTTCGCGTCCGCTCTTGTACATACCGCTGAACGACATTCTTTGGATAGAAACTTTAGTAGTTTTTTTCAATTATAAACTTTTAATCCGAAAACATGTCTTGAAATTGAATTATCATATTATGTTGAAATAACAAAGATAATTTAATAACGATAACGTTAAATTAAAAAATTTTTTTAATTTTGAAATGTTATTTATAAAACATTATTTTCAAATGGATATTACTATATTTATGAAATATTTATTGAAGAAGATTGCTCTTTTTATGGTAGGTGAATCCCACTTTTATGTGACAAAGTGTTTAAAAAATAAATCTAAAGCAACAGAAATCATATAGAAAAGTCAATTCTATGTTGCTTCAATTATTTATATGATTATTATTCTAATTTTGTGATACTTGTAATAATAATTATTTTTTTCGAATTATTTTTTTTTTACAAATATGATGAGAGTTTATCGTGCAAAACGGCCAAATTTTCCTGGAACAAATTCAGGTGCTCTCGCAATTTTGTCCTCGAGGCCACCGAGAAGTCAAGCACCTGACACATCGTGGAAACTTTCCCAAATTCGTTTTCCTCGCGTCATAATGGCGGCATTGTGTCCTCGCCATCGCGCGAAATCTCGTGCCGACTCAGCCGCAGGGGGGAGGAGAGAAGGAACAAGTACGAGGACGAAACGTGACGCATTGTGTTGTCGTGTTTCGATCGCTAGTACGCGGCTTTTCAAGCTGCCACGTGCGTGGCATAAACGCACGGAAATCCCTTCTCCTTTTAACCCCCCTCCCCCTTTCCGCTCTCTTGCCCTCGTCGAAAAATTTGCCTCGAATTCACCGACCGTACCACCCCGCGATAAATTATAGCCCGCCGAGTAAACGGCGAACTTCCTCGCGCCGAGGCACGCCCGAGCTGTTCGATGCCGAAAGTTTTCCGAGTGATTCGTTTTCCATTTAGAGGCAGGTACCTCCGGCCGTGCGCCTTAGAATCCCGGTTTTCCCGCTTTTCCAGATTGGATTTTCCCCTCCGAGCTGCGCGAGACGCGAATTGCGTTTGATTTAATCCGAGGATTTGTCGCCTGCCCGACAGACGTAAGGAACGGCTCGCTTATGAAGTTTAATCGTCTTCGGAAACAGTGTCGCGAGCGCGAGCTCGCGTCTGCACTCGCGTTAAATTTACTCTCCTGAGGGAATAAGAAGCCCGTCGTCCTCCCGCGAGACACTTTCTACCAATGCAGTTCATTCGTGGATAAACGCGGAGAAATTCTCGCGGCGGATTTCGGCGACCAAGTTGGCAAATCGTTTATCCGTTTTCAATTTTTGGAGCGAAATTATTATTTGAATACGACGCGATTTCTTCGATTTTGTCATCGTCGTTAAAGTCATTTCAGCATGGTGGATAATACAAATTAAAGAGAATTAATAACCAATTTGAGGCGAACTTTCGACGTTATCATCATACGGCAGTTTGACTTTAGGAAACTTTCAAACTTCTTAAAGATACGCGAAAGATATATCACGTAGATACGTATCTTTTTATCTCCTTGGAAGAGAGAAAATTATTTTTAAATTTATTTTAAAAATAAATTTAAATTTATTTTTAATTCCGAACAGACAGGTTGTGTGCGAGTCTGTGAAGACCAAATATCTTCTGATGTACGCACTCGCGATGTAAGATATTTGTTCGTAGAACACAGTCGTGTGAGGGGCTATGTAACCAAGCAGCAGCGGATCATTCTCTCGAAACGCTCCGCTCGGTTATTAGTTTCGCGTATGCCGCGAGCGAGGCATACCGGGTGTATCGACGTTTCGGGAGTCGACATGAAGTGCTAGCGGATGACTACCCGGATGCAGCCAACTCCAACACGAAACGTTCCACCGCAATGCAAATTAGCTCAGGCTGCTTGTCTATGGAAACGTCGAACTATCCTCGCCGCAGCAGCCGTCCCGACGTCTCGCTCATTTGTCTGCGACCACTTCGCAAATGCTCATTCAGTAGTAGTATACGAGAAAGGCCAGACCGAGCGCGGAACTCAACCTTTACATATTTCGCCATAATAATTATTGGCATGAATATTGCAACGCGACTCAGTGCAATGTATACATCTGTTAGAAAGTTAAACAATTATTCTATCGTGATATGTGTTATAATGTATATTTAGTATAATAAAAATGAAATATTTAACGTATATTTAGTAATATATTTTAAATATTTTATTATTATTAAGTGTAATAATATAATAGTTTATGCTATAAATGTTAAAAAGCTTAGATATTTTTAGAAAAGATTCTATGAAATTTTATAAAAATTATATTTATTTTTTTATTATTTAAAAATTATTTATTCTATATTTAGTTGGGAGAATTATTATGTTAAATAAATTATTATTAAAAATGATATTAATTTATAAAAAATTTACAATGACTGATTTGTTAAATTAGAATTAATTGTCTTAGGAATAATAACGTATATAGCACTTATAGTACAGTTTAATAATATTAATAAAGAGAGAAAGTGAAAAATAACACAATTCGATATTTACTTTACAGTTGATAAATCTTATTTGCATTAAATCGCGTATCTTACGTCATCGGTGTCGGTTCACGCGCAATTTTATTTCGTATTTTGTAATTTATATTGTATAATTATCGGACCTGGCAGTTTAACTATAATGCAATTTTTTTTATGACGTCGACGCTGACTATTCTCGATGAAAACACCGAGTTGCGTTGTTTCGCAATGTTCATGTTATGATACCATTATTATCTTTTCTCTTTTTGTCTCTTTTTACCCTGGACGCAACGTTTTTATTCTGCCATAGCTTCATTTAATCAATATATATTGTTACATTATATTATCACATTTTGCGAAAGTTTAAAAGGATAGAGTGCATATTTAATAAACAATATCGTATTATCTTTGAAAATACATTTGATTAAACTACGTTAATTTGCCATGACAATAGTTAATATTTTTTTAACAAATAATATAGCAAATAATAATAGTAATCTATTATATGGAATTGTGGCACAAAAGGAATTATCTAACTATTTTTATTCCGTTTATGTCAAAATCTTTCCTCTTACGCGCGCGGTTAGTAGTGTACTTCTGTTGTATTTTTAAGTTTAAATTATGAAGTACGGGGTATTCAATGAGAGTGAAAATTTTGCCAAAAGTGTTCTTTTCCGCAGAAAGTACCTTCCGCTTTGCATTGCGGTGCATTTCCTTTTTTTATACAAGCGCTATCTTAAGCAGCTTTCATTTTCCTCTTTATTCTTACTTATATTATATCTCTCTCCGTTCATCATACTTATTTTTATGTTTGTCACGCGATTATTTTCTATACTATACTTCTAATAACAACTCAGGTATTTTTACTGAACACTGAGATATATCGTTTGATAAAATCACACATCTAGCTGCATATATTTTTCTATCCAGAAAAACAATTCATATTTTGTTTGCCTGATAATGTTTGAAAATTTTTTTCTACTATTATTTTCTATTTTCTATTTATCTCAAGCGATAAAAGATATTGTGTACATTAATTTAATATAACAAGATATATCAAATAATTACGTTGATGAGATATTATAACAAGACGTATCAAATAATTACGCTCATGGGATATTAATCCCATACTCAGCAGAGTAATACACGATGTCACGAGTATTGTTACACAATACTCGACGCGAGTGCTATCGATAAGCATCTAAATTTTTCATATGTAAGCCCATAGATGATCTCTTTCTGTATAAGCTTACGAGAAAGATAGCTGAATAATACGTATAGTGATAATAGCCGTGCTTTTGCTCACTATTCTCACGCCGCGTCCTGAAATCCCCTTTCAAGTAAAGCAAAAGTAATCATCTTGGATTTTTCATCGGGTAAAAGCGCGAGACTAAACTCGTGAATTCTAAAGACTAACTTTTACCTCTTTTCAGGCTGGGATATTTAATCGGAACAAGCTATAAATTCCACGTACAGTTTATTAAATCTAGTTTATAAGTTTTTAATGCAATTGCTGCCGAGCGCGGAATACAACGCGCGAGTTATTTGATTTGCGTGTCTATCGATAATAACACGCGGAAATCACTCGCGTTATTTTCCGAGAGCTTTCAAAGCGATTCGACATTCGACATTGGCACTCGAATTGGCGGGGAATATACCTTCGCAAGATTAATTCCGAAAGAACTCTAATAATGTTTCTAGAATTATCACCACCGTTTCATCGTCACCATGCGCTTGAAAAATTAATCCAGCGAAACGCAATTTGACAATGTCTCTGTTTTAACTCCCGTAAAACGGAAGTTTGCGTACTTTGTCCCGGCGAACTTAGGCGAAGTCGCAATAAGTCGCGGATGCGAAAGGCAAAGTGGCGCACTTACCGGCATTCCGTGAAGTCATGAAAGAAGTAATTGTGCTTGCTCCGCATAAGGGAGCATGACAGAAAGGACTTTAACGTCCGCACAGATAAACGATGCGACATAATTTCTTTTTTTTACGATTATTTCCGCGCTCTCGATAATTTTTCAAGTCTTATTTTTTTACAGAAACCAAATGGTAATAGAAACGCGCTTGACGCGCGCGCACACACACACACACACACACACACACACACACACACACATATATATATATATATATGTAAGCATAAACGATCGGTTACTAAATTTTCCGTTTCCTGTTTTATTCAATTTAACGCGGAGTGAAAGCTGCGCATTGACAAAGCTTGTTGGAATAACGCAATTTTCGCGGACTCGAGGTCGATTTACCACAGTTCCCACGAGTGACGAACGACGCACGTGGGAGCGGAATGAACTTTCCTTAAAAATCCGTGGATTCATGTTTCGTACACGACACTCCAGAGAGAATGTACTCGCGTCCGGAATAAATCCAGAGCGAGATATATTTCGGTAATAATCGGCGTATACATAAATCATTCACGCTCAAACTGAGGCCGCCATTACGGAGGAAAATTGTAACTTTCGTCTTTTATTGCACTTGAAAACATTTTAATTTCCCGATTCTCTTAACTGCTCTATTTTTAAATTCCTAATTATTAATAATAAGAATTAATAATAAAAAATAAGTATAATAAAAATCTTTAGATTAAAAAATAAAACGCGCGCGCGCGCGCGCGTGTGTGTGTGTGTGTGTGTGTGCACATTTTATTTTTAATTCTAAAAATTTTTATTTCTTATTATTAATAAATATAAATATTTCCAATGCTCTCTATATATATATATATATATATATATATATATATATATATAAAACATTGGGAATATTTTGGTGATGAAAATTGAAAATTTGTAATGCAACTTATTATTTATACAAAATCTAGTAACATTATGTTAAATATAAAACACAAGATGTAGTCTATTAACTGGCATTATCCCAACGGATATTAGAGGCAACGCAAATGGGCGTAAGTTCTGATACACTTGTTGATTAAACTTGTATTTAAGTTAATTAACACCAACATCCGATCCAGTATGATATATCGAATAGACGTGTTATGTCACCACGTACAGATTCGAAAACGGAGTGCTTAAGGCGATGACTGGACTGACGGGCGAACTTCGACGAAAACGTTCACACATATGCACATCTAAACATATATAGATACATTTATGTATACATACACTCATACATATAGGCACGCATACATATCCGTGAAATTTTCAGACAAAGTATTCTCTTATATACAGCTCCTAGGCGCATTTTTAAAAGTATAGTATTGTTCTTCCTTGTAATTCCGACCCGGGTGAATATGTTGTTTATATGTTCAAAGTCTAAACTTTTATGTACAGCAAAATGTTGTCACAAGTTAATCTCAAAAGTCGATAACAAAACTGTAATTTTCTAATTTTTTTCCTCTTTTATATAAAATATACAGACTCGGGTGTGTTATTGTCTATACTTCAATTTTGAAAAAGGATTTTTAATTCTGTATAATCAATGAAAAAATTACCTTGTCTGAAAATAATCGAAAATAGTTGATATCTCCAGCATCGCCTTAATGGCATATACGATTGCAGAGAATGCGTCACAGAGAGAGATTTCGATCATTTCTCTCGAATTTTGAAAAATTAATATAGGATTATCTATTTATATTTTACGCTACACAACTGTAATTTTTTTATACGATTCTTTAGAATTATATCAACCGGTATTGCATAGTTTCAAAAAATTGATAAAAATAAAAAATATTATATATTAATATTAACATGTTTTTAAGAATTTATACATTGCATTTATATATATATATATATATATATATATATATATATATATATGCGAACGAGTAAAAAATATTATATTGAAAAACATTTATTTATGTATGCATAAAGCATTATCAAAAATAAAGGCTGGTAAAAATGGCTGACCATACACGGATATAAACTACTAATTCATTCGATATACAGGAAATTTCGCGTATATCGATACTTCGCGGATGTTATGTTATTTCTGGCATGCGTTCGTGTATTTTCAACTACTTTTCAATTCCACTAAAAATTGCATCTCTATCATATATTCTTTCAGTAAGTTTGCCTTCGAACAATTTTGTGGTCTCATTACGCCGAATAGATCGCCAGTAAAGTTTTTGTTTCCTGTTTAGCCTCGATTTTTCAATTCATTATACGCCAATACGTTCGCATTTATTCGACGTCTGGCCATTTCAAAAATATTCCTGCAGTTCGTTTTCAACATGAACGGAATATCGTTCCATCAGCCAAATAGATGATTTCCGATCATTGTCGATGTTTCCACGATGATTCGTCGCAAACTCTTGAATATAGTCCATTACCTTTATTAGCGCGAAATGTATTTGCACATGAATTTCGTAGCTTAACTACAGCCTCTCTTGAGAACGGGCAGGGATTTTAGTTGGTCATAGCGAGGCTTCTCCTCGCCCTTTGTCTTGAAGTACCAGTTAAATTGCTTTGATATTAGTTTAATCATGATGGTATTGTGGATATTGTATATATGAATTTTAGTAAATACGTCTCGCTAAAAATAAAATCTGACCATATTAATATGGTCAAACTTTATTACAAGTTTTCTTTATTAACAATATATTTTAATTGTTTAATAGAAAAGTTAATTAATTATTTGTATCAAATATAATATTTATTTTATTTTATTTATTTTTCGTAAAATTAATTACTTTCTTTACACTCCAGATAAACTAATACTTTATTTACACTTAGTTAGCCGCAGCATAATTACATAAATTTTTGCATTCTTGTTTTTAATAATAAATTTTATGTAATACATGCATTTTATGAATATATAAAATGTATATATAATTATATACGTAAATAAGATATTATGTATGCACATATACATAGTTTTATAAATATATTATTTTTAAAATTTTAACATTTTGATATAAATTTTGATATAAATAAATTACTGTAGTTTATAAATTTCGGAGAATTATATATAATAGCGCTCTCATAATTATTTCTTTAAATGCATTTACTTTTATAAAAAGAATATATATATATAAAATAACTAAAGTTTTATACATATAATAACTAAAGTATTGAGTAACATTTTACCTATAAATGAACTGTAACTAATTAATTTTGTATTATCAAATCCTAAGATCAAGATGGAAATGTTTATAAATACAACAAAATGCATTAGCATCGACCCAATTACATTAACCTTAGTTGTTTGCCGGTTATCAACAGACTCGAGATAGATCCTAACATTCCTATATGATCCGTACGTTGAATCCCGTTTAAGTATGCCAACTATTTCTCGTCCAGGACGGGGCACGATCGCTGCGCGTAATCATTCCGGTGCGGCGCACAATGAGCGGACAAAACGCCGAAGAATCTCTCGCGCTCGAGTTATTTTTATTACGATCGATTCATTGCCCCCTCCTCCCTCCCCCGTCGTTCCATCGCTTTTCTCCTTTCTCCATGGTCGCCCATCCATTTCTCTTACCTCTTTCCCTCTTACGGGGGAGGGAGGGGGTGGCAATACGGCCGGCATTCATCGCCGTATGCAGCTGGCGCCGCCGGTATGCGGTACCGCCATTGCGCCACCATTGCACCGCCGCGAGCCGATCTTAAGGTAACCAGACTTACGTGCATTCCTGCTCGCACCTCCCTGGCCCCTCTTCCTCCCCCGGACGCATTTCAACGGCTGGAATTCCGCGCAATTTCCCCCGTTATAAACGTGCACACGCGGCGAGGATGTTCGCGGCGCCAACAACGAAATATTGACATTGCCGGCGCGGCGCGGCTGCGGACGCATCGGCGGAAAATGCACTCGTTTCGAACGTCGTAGATGCGGGGGCGATGGGAAGGGCGGGGAGAGAGAAGGGACGGAGGGGGGGAGAAAAACGGGCGAGCGCGAAGATAGAGATCGCGAGGTATTTTCGCGCGATGCATTTTTCCACGGAGTCACGCGTGCACGCGGCCGACATGCTTACGGACGCGGAAAACCGCCGTCGCGCCGCGGTGATATACATATGCATATACATATACATATACATATACATATACACACGTGCCTCTCCGACGCGTCTGTGGAAAAAATGCGAGTAATCGCGACCGCAGTGAATTTCCAACCCGAGGGGACAAAAAAAATATTATTGGACGGCGGCTCTCATTTACCGCGTTTCCGTCCGCTGGGTCTCTAAATTGCGTCGCGCGATGCGAAAAGACGTGCTTGCATCCAGATCGCACGGATATCGGCCTAAACGCCCGTAACAGATAGACGTCGCAGATACGAAACCCGTCAAGAATCACCGAAGCGTATATTTTGACAGACACACAGTCGTTCGTTTGCGAGAGATTTTAGCCGAGCGATATTTTTGATATTATTATTTAACGTTCCGGAAAGTAAAGATCCAAGGGTGTAACAATAATTAACGAAACCTACTGTAAGTTGAACGAAGACCGTGTAACGTTTTCGTATAAATCCGTTGATAACCCGCATCGCGGTGTCCCGGTGTGAATTTTAATAAAAAAGGATAACTCGCTCTCATATCTCCAGAAACAATTTTATTTACGAGGGTAAATGAAACTAACGAAGAAGGGCGTGATATAAATTTTATTTATCGCAAAAAATATTACGCAAACAAAATGCGCATCGGGACTCTCTACAACACATTCCGCGCATTGTTTACCGAGAGAAATTAAAATTTTCCAATAGCGAAGTGTTCTTCGTGTTACGCGCTTTCGTTAATTCCCATAATGCGGGGAATGAAGAATGCGGGATCGGTGAAACGAAGGAGCTGAAGTAGCCGTCATATTGCAAGAAAGACAACTGAAAACTTCGTATGCTGAAGAATCACCCTTGCGAAGAATTACCCTTCCTCGATATAGGTCTATTAAATTCCTACGGGGTTTGATTAACGTTCGTTCATTGTCGAGTATTCAACGTCAGCATATCTGAATCCAACCCCGACATGTTCTATCGACCATCCAACCAATCTGACAGGAAATTAATTCATTATGGCATTTCTCCCTTCCCTCCCTTCTTCCCCCCATCTCACTCTCTCTCTCTCTCTCTCTCTCTCTCTCTCTCTCTCTCTCTCTCTCTCTCTCTCTCGCTATATTAGTACACATTTTCTTCGATTATTCATAAACACGCTTCGCGAGCAATTAACGAAATTTCGCGATATTAATTGCGATTAATATCATGTATGTGTAATTATGTGCGATTGCATAATCATTATTGCGTTTGTAATATATACCGTATATTACTAACGCTATCGCAGAGGACAAACATGTTAGAATTCTGGAGTGAAAATTTTACTCAGCGTTTTCTACCGCAGTAAAATACACTTTATACAAATTTTCAATGGAAATCAAACACTTTTATACTATACGCAATGTGCGGTTAATTAACGTACGTAAAAAGCGTTAATTCGATATCCCTAATATTCTTTTTTAGATGAATTTTCCAACAAGGATCGTATGTAATAATTCTATTCCGTGAATACGGAATAAACACACGTGTTTGCTGAATGTTTTTGCAGGCATTTTTTAGAGTATTTGAATGTAAATAACAAGCTATTGACTGAGCGTTTATATTTTGCCACGTGTGCAAATGTGTGCCATTTATTTATTAAATACTACAGACAGCTGCATTAATAGAGAGAAAAAGAGAGAGACAATATATTTACATTTCGCATGCTTTCATTTTGTGTATTCGGAGCGTTAATTATCAGGTTATTATTACTGAAATATTCATTAATGCTTAATATGAGACATCAGACATGCTTCTTATATAATATATATCGAAAACAGCGAAAACAGCTTCGTATATTTATATCAAATATCGTATATTTATATCGTGTATTTATATCAAAATTATTAACAATGACTCAAATTACCGTCGTTGAAAACTCTCGATATCGAGTTTCTGCTTCTTTGCATTTTTAGTTGCGCATACAACGCTATTTTGTACTTAATAAAAGAAAGAGAAAGTAAAGGGATGTATCTGTCAGAAGGAGATCCGATTGCCTATTAAAATCCTCTTAAATAATTTCGTTGATGCTTCATCCTCGAGGATACGATGGGAGGCACGAGCGCGTGCAACAACGATCGTCAGTGGAATTCACTCGAGAGGCGTTAATCTTTTTTTTTTTTTTTAACGGAGCATCCACCGTTTTAAGCCATCGAGTGCGTTAGCGGGCACGCTCTCGCCGTTTCCAGCGGTTACGCTCGAATTTTTACGAGTATCGATTCTCGCGCTCCGATATTTTTTTCCCTTTTGCGTTCCAGCGTGTCGAGCGTTGGTGTCGCCCTGCTGATCGTCCATTTAAACGGAGGCGGCACTTCATTACGGAGGAGTCCAGTCTAGCGACTCATTTTCTCCGCGGCTACTATTGTTTCTCGCGATGCAATTTTTATAGCCGGCCGCTTCCGCGCACGAGGGAGAATTCGTTCGCGCACTTTTCCATTAAAGAAATTTCCATATTAATGGAAGCCTCGACGGAGACGACGGGCGTGAATGCGGGGAGAAAGAATGAGAGAGCCGAGTCGATGAAAAATGCGTCACACTGAGTGTTTCGTGGATTTCATATCGCGCTTTAGAGAAAAGCGGGTTCGGATGAATTTGAAAATAATTTTTCCTCCGCGGTTTCCGAATTTTTAAATTCCGTCCCATTTTTCAGGTGCAATGTACACGTCTATTAATTATAGAAAATTAATCATCGTAAAATTTATTCATCCAACTCTGTATACGTGGTAATATAATTTATATTAGAATAAATTATATTGCAGTAATTCTGTCTCGTACACCTAATTTGATGTCTTTTGTAAAACCGCATTAGATATAATCGTCTCTCTTCCGCTTGGTGCCGTATTTATCATTATTATTCGAAATTCCAGAAAGAAAAATCTTTTTATTTCAAATAAAAAAAAAATTATACGTATTTGTCAAATAATGTCTGCCGAAATTTTATATATTTTACTGAAATTCTAATCGCAAAACATTCCTCGGTTTTTGCGAGCAATTTCGCAAATACTGACGTTATTGCTGTTTCTGTCTGCAGGCGAGAAACACCACATGCTGCCCACAGGAGAGCTGCTCGTCTTCTCGGTGACTCCCGCCGATGCTCACTCGACTTACCGGTGCCGCACTGTACACCACGTTACCGGCGATACCGTGGAAAGTTCCTCGTACGCCAGGCTCGTGGTTACCGGTAAGTCCTCGTAGGATGTCCGTAAGTCCGTCAGCCTGGATCTCTTCGAGTGGAAGTCCGGGAATCCGCTCTCGATACCAAGCGAGCTCCGAGGTGCCGCGAAGTTGAGGAAAGGAAAACTCGGAATTAACGATATATGCACGTAAAAGGCTGTCGAGATGAAGCATAATGATGCATTAATTTTGCATTGTAATTAACACGTCAAAATGTCCGATCGTTGGCTACTTTCAGAAATATTCCGATAAGTAACGCGGATTAAAAAGAAATTTCGATATTGATCTTTTAATCTTTAATGATAAACAATGGCTACTCTTTTTTAAATAAGATCTTATTTAAAGTTTAATATTTTACAGTTATAAGTAATATTAGGTGAAGTGGCTCGGAAAAATATTAATATTATAACATATTATAATATTTCGTAATCTTTTTATCTCCACATTAAGTTTAATATTCTGAGATGAAGATTTTTCTCATGAAAGCACCGGAAGTATGCGAAAGTACCGCGCCTTTCGCGGTGCTCACGATCCATGCATAAACATTCCCTCGGCGCGATCTCTTACATTTCACTAATCCCTTACGCCCGTTACGTTTCACGTGTTCGAGGCAAAACGGTCTGGCGGCATAATTGTGATCCACCCTGTACGTGAGTGGCCGTTCATCCGTAGCATTTCTCGGGGATGACCACTCGCGGGATATCCCCCGCGTTTTATGCATCTACTTAACTAAACACGTTTATGCGACTCTCCTCTCTCTCTCTCTCTCTCTCTCTCTCTCTCTCTCTCTCTCTCTCTCTCTCGCTCACGCGTGTCCCTCTGCACACAGCACACATCGTGATGCATTGTTGCGCATTTCCCGCACGCCGCCGAGGTGGTGTTCGGTCTCCTCCTCGGGCTTCGCTCGCACGTGGCGTTTTCTTCATGAATAAATCATGAGTGTCCGAAATGCTAATGGCCGAAACGTTCGCCGGTGATATTTCTGCCGACCCCAAATGCACCGACATCGTCGAAAATATGCTCGGTATTCGAAGGGACAACAACGGCCGCACCTGCGATATCGCACACGAACAGATTCGAGAGAATCCTCTAATTTCTCCGAATTTAGAGATTCGTAGTATGAAAAAAAAAAAAAAATCGAATTTAAAACACAACAGTCTCATTTTATCCGAAAATTTAGACCGAATATTCCATGTGATATTTAACTCGCTTCTGCAATTTCTCGTTGCAAATTGAATTGACACGCTGTTTACAGGTTTAAATATAACACGAAAGCATTTTATTTCAGCAACGTGATTAATTAATTGGGATAAAAGTGTGTGTCTTTCTCTTTCTGTCTATATTTTTACTTCTTTGCTCAGCTGAAGTCATTAAAATATGTTACATTCATGAAAATTGTTCGGGGCGGCACAAAGGGTGTCTGACGATCTTATCACCGGAGAACTCGGTAATTCCGATCGGCGGCACGAACGATCTTGTCACGAGAACTTGGTAGTTTCGCCGGCGCACTTCACCCGGCGCGTCATAGAGATGTTGACTGATAAGGCATAAAATAGGTCGAACGTGGATGAGAACTACGGAACAATGGAAGGCTAATGATGAGAGTGTACCGTCTTGTCTATTTCGGTCGTACGCGCCGAAGTCGATAAGATGATGACGAAAGGGAACCGTCGGACGAGCATATTGTTCGCTACCTGTCAACGTCACTCGCTGTTAAATTAACGCTTTGTGCGCTCGGGAAGTTGAGAGGTTTCGCGGATGCGAGTCGTAGAAAATTCCAAAGACGCACAAAGTATCGCTGCAATCCTCTTTTATTAACAATAATCCTTAGAGACGCTAAATCGATACCTCATTGCGATGTTTTATAAGATATGACTTTAACGTGTCGATGACTAAGATCTTTGATAAGTTAATTGAATTACTTGCAGAGATAGACATTTATTATTGGACTTTATGTACGTTAATATATAATTAATAATATAGTGTATATATATATATATAGTTGTCGAGCGATTGAGATTGAAAAGCGGCATCTCTTATATATCTTTCGTGAAAAATAAATAAATTTTTTTGCGGGCGCGTAAAAGCTGTCGTTGAAAAATTGGTGGCAAATCGATGCAACCGCGACGAAAGAGCCTTAGCGTCGCTTTGTCGAGTCAGTGTCTTGTTTTCGCGGTTCAGCGTCCTCTCGCCGCCTCTTTTTACTATCACCTACACCGCCATTATCCGTCCCCGTATTTTTCGCGACCTCTCCCTCCGCTCGCCCTTCTCTCCTTTGCTCCTCGTGCCAGCGACACGTTGGAGTTATAACACTTCGCAGCCGCATTTTAGAGAAGCGCAGCCTTTTAGGCGAAGCGGCGGTAGCCATTAAAAAAAAAACGTGGGTGCAGCTGTGCGAATTACGGACCATTTAAAACTAAAATTTTTAAGGCGACACGAAAAGCGTCGTCTAAATTCATCGTCGATTACGCGACGCGACGATATTTCTTTGCAATTTTTTACGCTTACGTTGCTTTTCTGTCGCGGAGGAAAATTAAGTTCACGAAGACATTCGAGAATGTTTGCGAGACGATTGTTTGCCAAATGGATGGATGGAATTTAATATCCAGTCTCTGCCAACATTCGATACTTTACAATGCTTAGTACCTCCCGCCGCGTGGTTTTTTCACCAAAGTGATCCACGAAAATATTTTCTTTCGTTGCGTCGAAGAAAATTCCTCGTACACGAAGAACTTTGAGAGAGCGTCTGTTCGCATAAAAGATTAACTGAAAAAATTTGAACTCTATGGAAAACTTTTCCAAAAATTTTAAAAGATTAAGAATAAGTTTACAATTCTTGTTTTTGTTATCTGATGCATCATCTCGAAGTACTATGCATTAAAAGTAGAATTTTATCATTAATTTGTAGTTAACAAGATAACGCACGACCGAGAAGAACATGTAACATCTAATTTAATATGATTCTCACGAAAATCTCGCGCGAAAAAAAACACCATTTGGCACCCGGACATACATTAATTAAGATCGCTGGAATTTCTCCAACGCTCTCGGGTTAGCTTTCAGTTCGGTTTCCAGAGCTCCGAGAGCTTACAAACCGAAAAACCGGCGCGGAACTTTTTTTCGTGGCGAAAACGCATCGCCACGAGGATTGCCAGACTTACGAAGAACACTAAAAGTTAAATTTACGGTGAATTCTCATTAAACAAACGAGGCGTACGATCTCGTAACTAAGAAAGCGCAAGATATCTAACCGGAAGATATCTGACTATCGGCGATAGTGGCGGGCTCGAAAGTTCGCCGACTTGGAGATAGAGCGAGAGTCATATCGAGATAGTCGACGGCTCCTTTATGGCTGCGATTCGCATCGCAGTGGAACAAGTCGAGGACAGGTCGGGCGAGCCTGTTAAACCGAGCATTAAATTAGTTCGACGGTCGAATAGTTTCCGGTGAGTTTAGCATCTTCGCCGGCGAGGTGATCTCGTTCTCTCGTGGGTGTCTTTTTGCATTGACAGAGAGACAGAGAGAGGGGAGAAGGAAGGAGGAGAGAAAACGAGAGAGAACTTGGTGCGCCGCGACGTCGAATCGACGCTTTTCTCCAACTCAAGACTGGGAGACACCAGCCAAAATCCCGTGTGCAATCCACATTGCGGTCCCGAACAGTCCGCCGTCGGGTACGCGAAACTTGCGCGATTCCCTTTTATTTACGACCCGGCTCCGTGCGGAATATTCGGAAAAATTTCCCGAGTCAAGTAAGCGCATCGTGAACAGACGACGAGCTTCTGGAGCATAAGTCCTGCGTGATGTACAGTGCGTTTAAGTTTGCTTTGAAGGGAAAATAGAAGAATTTATTAACTTTTGTGACGTCACAGCAAATAATACACAATTCAAAATAGTATAAAAAACAATAATTAATATAATTAATTATTAAATAGAATATCGGATATTGATTTATTCGGAAGAGTTGTAGTTCAAAAGTTAAAAACAACAAAATATATATATATATATATATATATATATTTGAAAATGCTTTAACATTAAAGTATCTTTTTATATTTAAATGCATTAGTTATTTTTGCGATCGAAAATAGTATATTGAAAATGAAGTAACGACGTATATAAGAGAAATGGATATTGATTTTAATATAAATATAAGTTGATTTTTCTTTAATAAAATTTTGTTCATCACTCGCGAATATGATATAGTTAGTCGCAAAATTTATTTTGACATTTATAGTTTAGTTTTGCAATTTTTAGGTAAATTGTCATTTTAAAAGAATCAAATATCCAATCAATCTCGGTTGAATGCTCTTGGCAATTAGTGTATTAAAACTAAAACTAGACTCCAAACTGGAACATCAGTAATTCCAGCACAGCTTTAAACTTGTAAATATTTGTTTTCGTATTGCTCTGTTTTTTTTTTTTTTTTTGATTATTTTAGTTCTGTATAACAATTATTTTAGAGTACTTCGAAAGCAAACTTCAAAACAGTAGAGTGATATTTATAGGTTTTTATTTTATATATATATATATATAGATTCCCCATTTTATATATATATATAGGTTCGTCTTAAGAGGCCTTAGATTCTTAAGATTCTATCCAGCCAATGAAACGATCGTATAATATCTCGAAATCGTACTTAAGACGATTTTAAATATAAGATCAGGTATATGAACGTTGTCTCTGCACAACGAATTTCAATTATATATGAAATAGCATCTAATAAAGGAATATTTATCTAATTTAATCAAGTTAGATTTTATCAAAACTAAAAACGAGTTTAAAAATATTTAACATACGGCTCAAGGTATATAAGGCATGGGCGTGATGAAAGTTGATAATGTTGCGCACATCATCCTCTTGCAAACTTGTTTTACGTTTAAATGCCTGAAAAACATCTTTCTGAAGTTTTAATTAAATTTTTCTCCTTAAGTCCGTATATAATCCGACCAAGTTAAGCGCCATTGAGAGAAATCTTCATTACGTTCTATAGTATAAGAACGTATCTTGAATGCTCTTGGCCCTTTTTTTACTCGCCGTTTGTAAAATGCGGCGAGGACGAGATATCGTTTCGCCTCGGCGTCCGTCTGTCTGCTTGTCGGTTCGTCTGTCGGCGTGAATTCCGCCAAGTCGCGACTTCCTAACTTCCGGCTAATTAAACTTTCGTTGCTCGATATTAAATTCTGCCGATGTTGCTCTCGAAACGCGATGAATCGAGAGCGCCGTCTTTGCATCGCTCGCCTTTTCCTCCTTTTCCTCCCTCCTCCCCTCCCCTCGTTTCTCGTTTCTCCCTGCGGAAACGCATTTGAAAATTTACCCTCCGCTTTGCCCTCCGTTTCTCCCTCGAGTCATCTACGAACTCGCGGAAATCCGCGGAACAACTTGGGGGATGGGCTTTTATTGGACCTCCGCGGCTTCTCGCCGGTCAATGGCGGCAAGCAAGCGGGAGGAATAAAACGAGGGTGAGAGGAAGAAGAGCACACCCGAGCGGAAGTCGCCTTATTGGCGGGGATGGCGGAAGAAACACGGCGAAAACGCTAAGTGCAATCCGCAAAGCCGCCGATGCAACCGCGCTGTGTTCAGCAACGTCGGCAAGAAACAATGCAGCCGTCACGGCACCGCACCCTTATCGAGCCAACCACTCACCCCCGGCATCTTTGGTGAACCTCCACGTTGGCATACCGAAGCAGTAATTTCTAGCGATAGGTGGTTATAAGGAATTCCGCACGATGTGTGATGCACGATGTGTGATGCACGATGATATTTTATGTAAAAAAAAAAATCCAATCAAAAGTTTCAATTACGAGTATATTATACTTTACACGCAAAGCGTCAAGAGGAGAAGAAGCGGTCGCGTGGAACGATATATTCGGGATTAAGTGAAAATATCAACGTTATATCCGACATACGCTGCCGTGCTCATTTAAGCGCATTGGCGAGATCGCGACGGCGGATTTGACGGCGAGAGGGACGGAGGCGGGAGAAAGGGGGGAGAAACAGAGGAAAAGAGAGAGTGAAAGCGCGTTCTCGCGCGAGCTTACATGTTCTGCCTTTTCTTCTCGTATTTACCTTCGCGTATTACACACGCGCGTGCGACGACGTCGTCGTAAAGCCGGCATAATTCAATGCAAACAACGAGAGAAAGGGAGGTAGGTACGCTCGAAAATGCAACTGGCGACGCTGGAGAGCGAAAGTATACGCGCGAGCAAACTCCATAAACGGCGATAATTATTTTCGCAAACAACACAACACGAGCGCGGAGTTGCGCGCGAGTAGAAATAAAGGATATGTAATTCTGGCGCGGCGCTTGTTAAATTCGGTACGTATTTCTCGCTTACACATGAGAGAGGATTGACGTTTTCTACTTTTCCATTTAACCGCGATTTACTTCCATACCAACACTCGTTTTATTCTCCCCTTCCCCCCCCCCCCCTCTTCTCCCCCTCGAACTTGAGATATCGCGATTTATTCCGATCGTTTATTCGCCCGACACATTTTCATTCATCTGTAACCGGTTGTCGTGTAACGTACACCCCGATAATTTTTCTGCCCGATCCTATAAAAGCGGCTCGATGGCTCTCTTTCCCGGAATTATCGCGGATAAAATATTTCGCATTAGCGAAACAAGTTTCGAGCGGCGCACGTTAAATTATATCGGTTTTTTTTTTTTAGCGTAACGCCCCCGTCGTATCGCGTGCCGTACAATGGCGCCGCGGGGGCGAAGTCATAATTAAGTTTCTCTTTTTGTGTCAGGGCAAGTTACTCGTTCCGGCTCTTCCGCGTAATATACGTCTAGAAATGAATTATCGGGTCATCCGACCGGGCGCAATTTTAATGCAAAGACAGCGCTATCATCCTGTCCCGCGGCTAACGAATCGCGGCGTAAAGATAATAATTTAATCGAGTAAGTAACGAGTGAAATTATCCCATCCGCCGCGAATCGGGGCGATTAAAATTACTCGTTTGTCCGCTTTTTGTACGCGGAAAATCCGCTAGGCTCTCACTCGAAAAGGAATCCGAAACACTCGCCGATAAATTATCGCTCCGACGTCGACTTTGGTAAAATAATTTACATGTGACGTAATACACGTAATGTACGGCTTTGGCGGCGTTCGGTCGTGCGAGTTTTAAGCGAAATGACATTTTTCGCGGCTATAAATTGTTAATGGAATGGTGATTTAACTGCGAATATGCGTTAAAATATGCAAGTGTAGAACGGTGTAAAAAAAAAACATTATTGAACTAACGATTCGGAAGGCCGACACGTTACAAATATTATTTTTACTTGAAATTTTAATTTTATACGATATATTTTATAAAATCCCTAAAAATTATCTCGTGAATGATTTATATTCGAGTCTTTGAAATGAAGATCGTGGAGGATATCTCTTAATTGGATCGGAATCTTAATAAACGTTTCAAAGTTTCCCTTTTACTCGTAAAGAGGGAATAATACGCGAGAGGCGCGGCCTTTCTGTAGATAATCAAATTTCGGAGACACACTTTGGCTCAAATTCGGTGACTGAAAATGATTTTGCCTCGATTGCGATCCCCGTCCAACCCGAGTGGCTCTTATTCCGGGATATAAATCGCCGTTATTATCTCGAGGAATATCGCGTCGCGACGTGCATACGTGCATCTCCGGGCGCAAATTGCACGCGACGGGTATCGCGCCGTGACCTGAATTCCGAAGCAATCAGCGGATGACATTAAATTATATATGCGTACCATGGACGGCGAGCGGGACTTTGGTAGCGTAATATGGTTGCCGATAATGTATGCGCGATTAATTCCATGTGAATGTCCCTTATCTGCATAAATGATTAAACTAGCCTTAAGCCAAAATTACTTTAGAAGATCCGAAACCTTTGCCTGATGTTCCTTTGGCGCTTTTAACTATGTAAATATCACCTGAAATTATTTTATGATTATGACTAAATTTTTAATTACGATTTTTGTATTGACTACAATGTGCGATGTTTGAAATACCCTCCCCCCCCGTGTTTCCTACTCGAGTTTAGTTAATTATTAAAATCGTTTCGAGTGAGTTTGGCAATCTGATCAAATTCGCTGATTTCTACCCTCAAGGTGACGGGAGAGGAAGTCGTTCGCGAAATGAAATCGACGACGATCGGTGGAGGCAAAGCGCGTAAAATGATCGCGGTAGAAAAGACGCCGCGGTGCGGCAAGTACGTTTACGTCCATAATGCGCGATAAGAGACCTTGCACAGTTAATTAGCATCAACTTTATTACGGCAGGGTCGTTTGTTCGGGGCAAATACGCGAGGGCGAGGCAGAGGGAAGAGGACTGCCATTTGAATTTTGCTTTGACGACGATACACACGCGCCGAGGTGTATATTTAATAGAGTCTTAATTGGAGTCACCGGCTCGAGAGCTTTAATTGGACATCGCATGCGACGAGAGAGAGAGAGAGAGAGAGAGAGAGAGAGAGAGAGAGAGAGAGAGGGAGGGGGAGGGAGGGAGGGAGGAGGCAGGAGAGAAAGAGAGAGACTAACCATTCTACGGTTTCTGCATGTTCTCTCTCTTTCTCTCTTTCTCTCTCTCTCCTCCCTTCCTGACCTTTCTCCCTTTCTGTCTCTCTTCTGCATCCCTTCCTACTCATTCATCTACCGATCGAAGAGAGTAAGTCGTACCTCCCTTCTTCGATTCGAAATAAGCGCAAAACTTAGTTTTACATTGCATAATTAACAAACGACTACGTAAAAAATATTCAAATCTGATGCGACGATCGTTTATTTCGTGAACAAATGCTTCTAAATTGATAATCATTCCAGATTTGTTTATTATTTTTAATTTTGATTTTGAAAATGTATTAATATGTTTGAAAATGATAGAATAGTGTAATATTAATTACGTTCTTATATTAAATTTAGTGTACGATACTTTATAGCATGTCTTGATTTTGACGTTTCTATCAAATCAAGGCCAAATGACTTTGCGTTGTAGCGTTAAAATTGTGCATGACTCGACGAAATTTTCTTTGGATATCTACGCGTGTATAAAAAGGTGTCATTAATCGACATTCGTTGATGGACTCCGTTAATGGAGAGTCCGGGATAAAATTCGCTTTTAAAATTGTCGAATCACGTCGCGGTGGCATCCTTTTTGTTCCGCGTCAACGAAAACTTGACGTTGAAGTGTAAGGCACGCATTGCACGCGATATAATAAAAAGTTCTCGGCGTGTTGACATATACATCAGCCGATATGGCATTTCGCATTCATGTGTAAACAATGTGAAACATTGTTTTTCGAGCTTTCTGTCACCCTGAGAAATCTCGTATTAAGCATTTTATGAATGATTTTGAGCAAATTCATTCATAAAGGAAAAAAAAAATATATATACTAAAGACGATATGCTTATTAATCGATTATAAAATTATATTTTTTATTTGTTTTATTCTCGAGAGATATTTGTGCGTTACAATTGTGCGTAAGATTACAACGCATTACACTGCGAAGATGTATTAATGCAAGGAAAACACTCTCCGCATTCGCCCTCGGTATTTTCGAGGATTTGTCAGTGAACTTTCACCCGCCGGCCGTGTGTAGCAAAATGCAGTTGCGACACTCGCAATAGCGCGCCTCGAGGCAGTATTTTTTTGTTTGCACAAGCGACAACGACAACGACGGCGACGACGATGCTGGCGACAGCGACGGCGACGTTGACGTCGGGGGAGAGGGGGAGGGGGGGGGGGGGGCGTAAGTCGGGATGTAAATGGTGTAAAAACTTTTCGACGTGCATATGCACGAGACGAACGGTGTACCGAACGAGGATATGGAACAAGGGTGTGGTGGCGGTGGCGTTGTGCAGGAATATGGCAACTGGAATTGCACAGTGCTACAGAGGGAACAGGAGGCTGGGATAGAGGGAGAGAGAGAAAGCGCAACGTGAGAGAGAAGGGGATGTTGGATTGGGGAGGGTGTGTGCACCAAAGAGAACGAGAGGGAGCGACAGAGAGAAAGGGAGATAGAGACAGCGCAAGATCGAGCGAGACGAGGCACGGGGGTGAGAGCGAGAGCGAGATAGAGGGACCGCGACGATCAATACGCCATCAGCTTAAATTACAATAATAACGCCGGCCAGACAAAGCGCCATTATAAAATAGCATGGCCGTAAAAGGCCGCGCGGCGTCACGCTGTCCGAGATCGGTCCAGGGGACAAACACCCTCCCTCCCCGTCAAGGAAAGACGGGAGAGAGACGGAAACGTTTAATCGTTGCTAAAAAGGAGAAATAAAACGCACGTTATTCGGCGGACCGTATCTCTCTTACCAACCCTCTCCGTGTTCTCGGCAAAGACGCCGAGAAATTGGACGCTCGTTTAATCGTCATTATCGTCGTCGCTGCCACTCCGTCTTCATACGGGACGTCGGTAAATTCAACCCCTTCGCGGCCGGACACAATTGCGCTCGACGTTTCCGTCGACGTGACGGAGCTCAGTTTATTGATTCTATTAGCCGCGATAAAACTGCGCGTCCCGAAATTTACACGCGGGTTTCATCGCGAATACGACGCTCGCATGCTGCCATCGCGTAAAATGAGAGATTTACATTCGTTTCCCCGATGTCTCTCCCTTTCTTCGCATTTTCGCGGGGGTGCGCTGGATTTCGTGATATCGACGGCTTTGTCTATTAAATCGCTCTTACAATCGTTGAGATTGACACATCTGAAGAGAGAAGTGAATGATGGCATTTTCGACTCGAGACGATATTTTAATTTTTAACTTCTTGTCGACGTTTTAATTATAAATTTAAACGTCATATGGCTTCGGCTAAAGTTGATTTTTTAAACCTGTTTTAATTGTTTTTCGTGATATAAATAAATGCATAATGCAATTATGAAAGAAAATAAATGTCCGATCGAAATGAAAATCGGCATTAAAAATTTCTAACGTTGAAATATGGAATTCAAATGGCATTATGGATTAATAGCGGCGAGAAATACGAGATTGGAAACTTCCAGCGGAGTTTCACTTCGGGAAAAGTGCGGGACAATGTATCGCGATTTTTGACGCATTATGTACATTAAAAAGTTAACGCGAGATCTCTGTCTGCTCAGTCAACTCCGTGGAGATTTCTTTCTTAATGACTTTCCGACGAGGCACGTATATATCGTAAAATATCCCGCGGAGAATCGTCTGGATCGAAATCAGCGGGAAGAGCGCGTTTTTCGAGGCTTAAATCCCCGATGACCGTTCGCTCCTAAGATGTGGAACGCGGTAAACACATCGCGCGAGTATGCTTGTTGACTAATAATTTATTAATGCTCATGCAACAATGCATGAGCCAACAGCAATTTGCATACGTTGAATTTCGTTAGGCAAATACACGCGCTGGTTAACATACATTAATAATGCACATGCATCGATAATCGGATATTTCTGAAATTTTGCTGCATTATTAATATGACCGCGTACATACGTCCGAATTGCTTTATCGCGCGTGCGTATGTCGCAAATTTAAATATATTTGAATATCACAAAAAAAAAAACACGTTCTCTCCACTTTACATTATAGAAGCTGCCAGGCGGCTACAGATTGATATTTTCGACTTCAACGCTATCACATCGTGTAAAATAAAAATATTAAAATTAATTTACGAATCCAAGTTAAGATGTTATCAATTCTTTATTCTCGCGTGATGGCTTTTCGAATGCTCTCTATTATATAATAGGCAACAATGGGAAGTCTTGATTACACAGAAAATTAATTTCTGTGCATTATCGAAACTCGTTGCAGTAATTTAATCATGTTACAGAGTATAAGCATATTAGAGAATCCATTCAATGCATACATCTCAGATTGTCTTTGCTATAGAATTCTATATATAATTATATATATATATATATATATATATATATATATATATATATATATAATTATATATAGAATAATTTGCTATAGATTATATATATATATATATATATATATATATATATATAATAAAAAATTGCTATAAAATTCAGAATATATCGAAGAAAATGAGAAGCTTGAAGCTCTATCTTGTGGACATTTTTCTGACATTTCCTCCCCCTGTTTCAGAGCACCGCAACTCGTCGCCACCGCGATTCAACGAGAGGGTGAATCCCGGACCGATTCGCACCGGAGAGACGATCGTGCTGTCGTGCATCTCGCAGGGTAACCCGCCGCCGACGTATCTCTGGTTCCGCGAATCCGTGTCGGGCACGACGATGGTCTTCAACTCGGAGAGGATACACGCGCGTGCCGGCGTCCTGGTGCTCCAGCCGGCCCGGGTCGAGGACGCCGGCAGATACGTCTGCCACGCGAACAACACTGCCGGTTCTGAACGTGTCGAGCTGGAAGTCATCATCATAAGCAGCCTCTCCATCCATCTGGCGCCTCAACAGGTTCATTATTTGATTCTTGTTTCTCTCTCTTTCTATCGAAGAAACGACACATTCATGTTGGGGAGCGACCCAATTCACGTACCCTATTCGCCTATGTGTCTTATCTTTCTTCTTTCGTTCTCCTTTTCCCTTTCTTTCGATGGTTTTCATCGATGGTTTTCATCTTAACATACTCAATAACAAATTAAGAAATTATTAACAAATAATTAATAATTTCAAGCATTTAAATATTTTGGCTAGAATTTTTAGAAAAAAGAAGTTTTAGAAATAATACAAATTTTTTGTTGACTCCAAATAGAAAAATATTTAGGAAAAACTTTTAACTAGCTAGTTTTTACTATATTTTTTTTTTTACTATTTTTGTTATTTTGGATTTGCTGGATTGCTAGCAACTATCTAGTATCTGATCAGAAAAGACAAAGTAAAACTGGTAAGGTAAAACTAGCCAAAAACTAGCTATATCAAACTAGTCAGTGAATGTTAGCCAGTTTCAGACCAGTAAAACTCGAAATATTTTCTGGCTAGAAATGCAAGAGAAATAATTAACTTTATATGCGTACTATCTGTCTATGCATGACTATAAAAAAAATACGTGTCTCTTATTTTGGTGTAGAACACAGTATATTAAAAAGTTCATCGAGATTGGAAGGGAATACTTTCATGCATATAGTATGCCTATAAAAGAGATTTAAATTATTTCGCAAAAATGGTATTTCGAAAAAAAATTTTATTATATGTTGAATTCATATTAAAATATTTTTAATTTAATCATAAAATTTTAAAAATTTGAAAAATGATGGAGATATATCAAACAATTTTTATTATTATTACAAAATATTTTTGAAATCATTCAACTTTTCAAAATATTTTTTTCATCTTGTATAGTTTTAAAGTTATTTGTTTTGAAAAAAAATAACCGATTTTCTTAAAAAAAAAAAAAATGTTTTATTTCCTAAAAGTGCATATGAGCACGTATAAAAAAATACATATCTCTTATTTTGGTTTAGAATACAACATAAAGCTCATCAAAATTGGAAAACGCACTTCCGTTTCTTCGTAAATTATTTAACTTCTTTCTTTCTGATTTGATTATATGAAGATATTTTAATATATTTAATATATTTCTTTAATATATCTTCTTTAATATATTTCTAGAATATATAATTTTTGAAAAATATAGTTCTTCAAAAATTGATGTTCTAAACTTTTTTTATCTGAAATATTTTTTTCTTAAGGTATAGATAGTAATGGAAAAATTCACGTTTTGAATTTAACTTTATGGTATTATGTGAAACATTGAAAATATCTTAAAATGATGAAATTGTAAGACGCCAAGTAAACTTAAAACAGATTTTACGTAAATTGATGGGAAGGACCGAGCAAGGAAAAGTTTTAGCACGACCTTTTAATGCCTTGAAACATAAAGATTCGCTGATTTAATGACGAAAATGTTCATTTTAAATTATTAGTTGGTTAGTTTGCCAGGCATGACGGAGTTTCTAAACGCGCGCAGATTTTACTTTGGCTTCCTTTATTACGCAGCAAATTACGAGCTGCAGTTTATATTAATAGGCATACAAATTAATTCCAGTTCCTTTCGAGGCGTGAAATGGTACGCAAACACTCGCAGTGGAACATTTGAGCTCCGCTTTCCCAAATAATGTTCGAATCTAAGTTTCGATTGTTATAGCGCGCACCTTTGTTCAGCGTAATCGCCATAGAATATCGCCGGCTATTTCGATTTGAGCAAAGTTAAACCCAAGTTCATCCCGTTCATCCAGAACGAGATAGTGGACTTTGGACAATCTCCGGATAATTGGGTCGAACATCAACGTTACATCACAGTTCCTTCATCTATCTTGCGTCCGACGATTCACATGCATTTCCTTTCTCCGGAGTTTCTCAAACAAATGTGATCTCTCAACTTTCTTTCTTTTCTTCTTCTCTCTTTCTCGCACCACATTACATGGTGGTTGCATTTTGGCTACGTCTAGCAAGAATCATCTCGTGCCGTTATAACACTTACCGCCAACATTTATGCGATCTGGTTTCGCAATATCTATTTATCATCTTGACTGTTGCAATAATCCGAAATAGACTTTTATTCCGAAATGAATCATCGCTAGTCTGCGAGGCGGATAAGAACGGGAAGAATTGTACATTTTCGGCTCATGAATAAAATCCATTTCATCCCGCAATGAAGCTTCAAAACCCGGCAAAGTAATTTTATCGATCTCTTAAGAATCGATGTAAAATCCACTTGCTGTTTCGTTCGACTTTACTGGACAATAAATAAATGACAATCATTATTTTCGGCTGTTATTCCGCGATTTGTCGATCTATTTCCGTTTTATCTTTAAATGAATTAGAAATCTTGAAGTGACATTTCTCGAAATGACGATATCGACGATAATCTTTTCTGCACGCAGCGCATGCGGTTCAATTCCCTCTTCTCCTCTTCCGTTTTATCTTAACTTTTCTCAACTTAGCAGCTATTCTTGAATGCATCGTCGCAAATGACTCAAGCTTCTATTGTCCGCTCCTTTCCCTCGGTCTTCGATTCAGGCAACAATTGTCACCAGTTTCCCTGAGAGGTGTGAGGGGCAGGGGCAGAATCTGCATTTTACTTATCGCCATTCCGGCGAGATTTCGCAAAATTTACCTTTACTTCGAGACTACCGCGTTTCCGTGCAACACTGACTACGGCATTTATGGACTAAATCGGTATTTATCTAGAAAGTGCAGCAAGTTCCATCGAATCGCACTATAAGCACTTACCTTGCCAGTTACGAATCGTTTTTTGAGAGACTTCAAAATCTTATTGAACATCTGAAAGAACGCGCGCGTACTAAGCTTTTTCGTAATTTAAAAATTATTTTCCTTTCGTATTTTATAAAAATTATTATATAGAATTTAGCGATGTTGTGCACTCAATTAAATTTAAAAGTAATTAAATTTTTAATTAAAATTTGATAAAAAGGAGAGTTATATATTTTGTTAAATAAAACAATTTATTGAAAAAATCATTATCGCTCGTGAATATTATTATATTAAAACGATAATTTAGATTCTTGTTACAAAAGAATAAATTAAAAAGAAGAAATATCTGCGAAATCTTTTTTAGACAATTTTTGATATTCTTTTGTTAATAAAAATAAAAAAACATTTAAGATAAACTGGCTAAAAACTAAATAGTTTTTATTATTTTGGATTTATTGGGTAGTGACTAATAATTAATAATTAATAATTAATAATTAATAATTGGTTAGAAAAAATAAAACTGATCACTAGCCATTTTTTTCTAGGTATTTTTTTATTTGGGGAATAATATACCTTGATATTTTTTAAGTAAAGAAAATTTTATCTTAAATTAATTAAAAAATATTCATTGAGAACTGGAAATTTTAGGGAAAATAGTGCTATTATCCAGAGTTTTCGCGTTTATTCACGATTTCTTAGCTCGTATCGCAGTGTTGCAAAAGCATTCGATTTTGTTTGCAGATTTATGAGCCACTTCCGCCGCACAGAGTGACGGTTCGTTGCTTCGTGATTTTGTTAAGCCCTCAAGAGATTCTGTAGGTTTCCTTTCTCTGTTTGTATCTCTCTCTCTCTCTCTCTCTCTCTCTCTCTCTCTCATCTTTTAGCTCGATGAACACGAGAGCGTGTTTCCTCCGAGGCAGCTCCGAATAAATTCGAGCCGACTCCGGCAGCGAGCGACTAATTTTCAGCGATGTAGATAATCGAGAATCGCACTAGTATCGTAAACAACGATGCAAGCAGGAAGCCCGGAAACGCAATTGCTGGACCGTGATGGCGCGTGTAAAATATGATGCTGCGAAGGCTTCATTCACGAGCGCGATGAATGCTAAAAGTTGTCTCAGCCACTTATTCCACCGGGTCGAATTGTCGTTCGCCAAGAGATCCTCAGACTTCGTTACGCAATCGCGCACTCTCTTGCTTAAGAGTTTCTCATAACTGTCATCAAACTTGTGGAAAACGATCCCATCGCTACTTGAGAAAGAAATTCTACTCACAGCTTGCAACAAAATTCTCGCATGTTCTTTTGTAGTAGAAGTTTAACTGCCATTCCTCTTTGACTTTTACTCTTCCGTATTTTATGTTTTTTTTTTTTTTTTTTTGTTATATTTATATGTCACGCTCATTACATCTTTACCGATTTATTTGCGAAAATAAATCCCGTCATTTTTAGTGTATTTCATATTTAGGAAACTGTAATCGAGATCCATAGCTTCGTGTATTCCCATTTCATCGTGATCTATGATGCGTATTTCACATGATGAAAAATTACTGTTCTCTGATGAAATATTGTACATTCCAACGGTACCTCCAGTACGATCTCTATAATGCTTGCGCTTTACAGGGGCGGGTTATCGACGACCGAAGTGGTTGCGACCGATAACATACAGACCGAGATATCGAGGCGCCCGCGCGGAAACCGGTGTGTAATAAATGCTCTATGCGCGCGCAAACTATTTCACTGTCAATTACCAGCTGATGGATCACAACCCCTGTCTCGATTCGTCGAGACGAATCGCTCGAATCGGTATATTACGTACCTACCCTATCCTGAAAAGTCGACTGCATTCCGGGTCGATCGTCGTCTCTTCGCGAAATGCGTTGTAAGAGAGAGAGAAAGAAAAAATGAGAAAGAGAGAGAGAGAGAGAGAGAGAGAGAGAGAGAGAGAGAGAGAGAGAGAGGGGGAAGGGTGGAAAATGTCAGTAAAGTGTCGCTGTTCCACGGAAAACGCGAGAAAGTGGTCGGTATTCTTCCATCTGGAGCGGACAGCTTGGACATACATACATACATATACATATATAAAAGAAGGACGGATACGTATTGGTAAATGGTCCGTGGTGACGAGGGCCGCTCGTCGAGGTGCCATCGTCGGAGAACGACAGGAGCATCAGGCGAAGCCGGTGGGGGCTGGAAACGGTGAAATACTATTCATTCGCCGGAAGCCTTCCGTATAACTTTCGCGGTCATCAACGGAGGAACGCTTATACTAGGCGGATTCTCTCGTGTATATAGGGTGTCCTGTTTGCATAGGCATTACCCATTTCTTGATCAATATTTCGAGGCGACCTTTTCTTTCTAGCGAAAACCTGATCGGCCGATATTAATATATAAATGTTGAAACATTTGAATATCTGTACATGTAAAAAAATATTTGAAATTGAGATTTTATGAAAATTATATAGAATTTTGATCAGCAAATATAATTTCATTTCAATGATCATTTTAGAAATTTTGTTCTTGAAAAAAATTTATTTTATAATTGATCGTTATTTAAAAAAGTTTGACGCATGTGATTTCGCTCAAAGATAATCGACACCGGGTTGATAAAAGAATTCGTAGATGAAAATCCAGACGCGATAAATCTGGAACACTCCGTATATGTCGACTGTCTTTCGCCCCCGTAATTTCGTTCCATTAGCACGTCAAACTCCCTTCGTGCTTTATTGGTGGAAACCTCGGCTTTTTGTCGCACACAGTGCGGCTTCCGGATCTATGGTAAAGTTAATAATTGTAGACTTTTCGACAAATTCTTGAACGCTGTCAAGTTATTTTTACCATTCGAGATTTCGGGGATATGATTAATTGAACGTGTAACTCTGAAATTTGCACGTTCCATTGAATCGAACAAAATTTGATGGGGTTTTCGATGTTTAACTTACGAGAATGTTAAACGAGAGATATTCAATAATTTCCGTAATATAATTTTAGAAATATTCGTGCATTTAAGAGAATTATGTTTCAATGATAAATAAATCCTTGTGAGAATATTAATAAAAGAAATTATTTAACAATTAATTAAAATAAAACTTTAATTGTTTATTTTAATTTTTATCCTACTGTTTGACGTAATAGATTATTATTTTCTTCATCTTTTTATTATTTGGCCTGTTAGAAATGAAACAAGTTTAATACACTCTCATTTCTGTTTAATAGCAACTTTTATTTTTCTCGCGTTTCTCCCTTCTGAAAAAAGGCAACAACCGCGCAACGCGTGTTTCAAAGAAAATTTCATGTACATGTGCTGCACATGTGTTGCACATGTGTGCGTTTATTGTTATCTTGAAACAAGGCGTCTTTGCATGTCGTAAATATACTTACGCGCAGACCGTAAAAGAAGAGACAAACCACAAAGAAAGTTGTCCGCGAGGGAGGTAAAAGGAAGACGGAAACCAAACCAACGTTAGCTCATCTTAGTTCATTTTATGAATTTCCCTTCGAGCATCTTTAAAGGAACCATCACGACCGCGGTTTTATCCCTTTCTTCCTTTCCGGAAATTTCTCCGCTTCACCGAGAATGGAGGGAGGGGGGGGGGCGGGAGGGGAGAGGTGTCAAAGGATATTTAAAAGTCGCAGCGACGATTCGAAAGAAAGTTTTCCCTTGGAATCGCGGGATAAAGACAGTCATCGGCTGAGGCGCGATTCTTTTAACAATATTTAACGGCCGCGGTCGAATTCAACGAACAAGAATCATTTTTTCACCGTATGATTGCTGCAGTAAGCAGAAAGTAAAAAGCGATGCGACGCGTTTAAAGTTAATTTTTTCATTCTAAAAGTTATCAATAAATTTTGAATATGTGAATTATTAAAAAAAATTCATACGTTATTGATATTAAAAAATATATAAAATTTTAATACGAATACATGGAAGGACATGTTTTACTCGTATGTAGCACATAAAGTCAATATTAGCAATTTACTTTTGGTTATTTTTATGGCGCTGTCTTTCGCGCAGCGTCAAAGGTGTGCTACACTAAACGCAAACGTGGACAAAAGTTAATTTTGTGAACTTTATGAAAGCCGATGTGGTTCTCCAAACATATTCCCATTGGTCGATGTAACCAGTGCGGCGAGCAGAGAGGGTTAAACAGTGATTCTCTCCGGGCTCCGCTTATCGCGGCACGAAGGTGCTTTTTGCTCATCGAGATCGAGAGGGCGTCGAATGGCCGGGAAGTGCTTCTCGTTCGCGAATTCTTGGCCGAAGTGGTTGCGGAATTCGCAACCGTGCTGCAACGCGCGAGCATCGCGATGCGGCCGCATCCCATTTCACCCCAATCGTGCACACGTATGCGCGCGCTCGAACGTGCACCCCGCATAATCGAAATGCGCTGTTCGTGACCCCCCCATCCCCCCTTTACCTCGATTTAGCCTCTCTCTCTCTCTCTCTCTCTCTCTCTCTCTCTCTCTCTCTCTCTCTCTCTCTCTCTCTCTCTCTCTCTCTCTCTCTCTCTCTCCCGTCTTTTGTTTCTAGCTATCTCGCTGTCTCTCTTGTCCTCTCTCTTCCTTCCTCTCTCTCTCTCTCTCTCTCTCTCTCTCTCTCTCTCTCTCTCTCTCTCTCTCTCTCTCATTAAACGAGCGTCCTTAATAATGCGCAAGACCGATTCTACTCCGGATCAAAGGATCCCATCCGCATTCAATCGCCGCCAAGTTAAGCGGCTCAAGATGGATATGGAAATTCCGGCGGGAGGCCGATTTAATGGATCACCCTATATTATTCCGCGAATTCCTGGCGCGTATTCTTGACGGCACACCGGGTCTCATCTATTCGCATCCGAAGTCTTCAATTAAATGTGGAACGCTCGAGATCGATCTCGAGTGATCGTTATCGTAGCGTATTAATATTACTTGGTTAATATCACCTACTAACGAAATTACTCGCAGCTCGAATATGCGATATTGGAATATTTTTAAAAATATTTCATATTTTAAATACTATATAATATACTGTATAATTGAAATATATTTTTATTAAAATTAATTTTTTTAATGGTGGATTTTGTAATTGTTGAAAATGTAACATAATGGGATAATTGAAGAATCTAATAATAGATATTCTCAGTTTCATTGCCGCATGGCTTTATTTCTAAATCGGAAAGAAACTCGGCTTGTTTTAAAATCGTAACATTCAGCCAGATTTTTCATTAATTTGCATCTTAATTACGTTGATATACTTTAGAGAAGAAGAGCGCGACAATCAAAGAGCGTATGTGATTAAATTAGCTTTTCGAATGCGGGTTTGGAAATTCCATCAGGCCACTTGGGTTAATTGTACGAGCGTGTTCGTCCAATTTCTAATTCAATATACGACAATTGTGTCCTCGCATTCTCCTCATTGGCACGTACGCATTAAATTCCGATGTATATTAGAGATGCGTGAATTGTGATCAATTCTTTAATCGCATTAACAAAATAATTGAAACTTTTTTCAATTTTTTTTTTCCCAATATTTAGGATATATAATCTGAGATCTCGCTTTCCACTCTCGCAATATTTTATATTTTTGAAAATTAAATTTTGCAAATCGCACAATGAAACATGATTTGATATAATTTAAATTTAATTTACAATGTTATCAACATGTTTAATATACGTACGACATACATGTAAAATAAGTACATATGATACGTATAACAAATTCTGGATTTCTGGATAAATATTATATTACATTCCGTGTATCAGATTTCTATTGCAGATTATAGTCAAATATTGTATTACATTTCATCACATTGTGCATTACACACGTAATGTTTCTCGTGGAATCTAGGTGACCGTGGATCTGGGAAAGGACGCGGAGTTTCAGTGTTCTGTCACCGGTCAGCCACATCCGGTGATCTCGTGGGCGAAGGACGGTCTTCCTGTGCGGGAGGGATCTTCGGGTAGGAGCAAAGTCACGGGTAATGACGGCTCGACGTTGCGAATATCGTCCATCGTGAGGGACGACAAAGGGATGTACCAATGCTTCGCCAAAAATGACTACGAGATGGTACAAGCCACGGCTGAATTGCGTTTAGGAGGTAAGCTTGTCCAATCCGTACACCGCATGCCCCGATTTATTATGTAATATTTTACTATATAATATTAAAAAAAGTTATCACAGACTTTTATTTTACGTTAAATATATATCGTTCCATAAAAAAGTATAAAGCGAACTAAATTATGACAAATTAAATTAGCTTTGGTTAAAATAAAATAGGAGATATACTTTTATTTAATTAAATTAATATTTGTTAAACACTTGGGCTTTAAATATGCGTGTGTAAGTAAATTTATATTTAAAATAAATATATTTTCATCGTCGATACAAATGCAATTCAATTGGTTATAATTTTTTTTCTAATATTCTAACTCCTGCTTTCTGCTTGAGAAAAGTTAGGAGATGCTGAAGATATTGTAGGCTGTATATTATTATAACAGGTGTATTTAAAGTACTATAGTACATGCGAGAGTCAGGATAGATTAGCGTGAATGTGAGCGACCGTGCAACTTTGGCGAAGTTTTATGAAAGTTTCCTCTAGGAAATAATAAGGCTAAATTAAGGCTATTAACGGTACACCATTAACCCACGGCGGAAGACTCTATTGCTAAAGTTTTGTCTCCTCTCTCTCTCTTTCTCTCTCTCTCTCTCTTTGCGACCTTTTGCAGCTTTTACCGGCCACTCTATAAAATATAGTTCCGTTGAATATATAGACGCATTATCCGGAAGCCATCTTATTACGTTACTTAAAGGCGCTGTATTTTTAATTATAGGTGACGTTTATTCGCACCGAGCCATTATTATTCAATTACACGCGAATGCGATGAAAAGCACGGAAGAATAACAATTAGTCAATTCATTGTATCAAAGTGTAATCGCAACTAAAACATTAATTATTAATTTATATTTTTTTTTTATATCTTTGTACTCGCTAAATTAATTCGAAGAAAATTGTTGGTTTGTTTTAAATCAGAAAAATATAATGAAATAGATTTCAGAATTGTTGTTTATATCCAAGGTTCTTCGTATTCTTTGCGGAAAAAAATATTCAGAGGCGAGGATTCTCAAAGGACGTATATCTTCTCGTTCTCCGTTTCGTTGCTCTCCAAACTCTCGTTCAATAGGTGCAATCAAATTCCCTCCTCGCTGCGGGTCGATTGTTCCGAACGACTCGGAACGTTTTCGCAAACCGACGTGTTGTGCCACTACATTCGCATATATGAATTTCGACGGAAGAAAATAAGGGCGCGAGCTAGGAGAACCCGGCCGCGGGAAAGAGGTTGACGGAGGGCGAAACGGAGGAACGCGGTCGAGCGAGCCCCGGGACAAAAAAGGGGGATGAAAGGGAAAGAAAAAGTGGAGAAATGCTTAACGAGGACGATGCATAATGGAGAAAGGAGAAATCCACTAGCCGGCGTGCCGTGAAATAAATACGTGCTATTTGTCTTAGTCAGGGGGTTGGTCGGCCGTAGAGAGAGCAGGAGGGTGATCGGGGGCGTGAAGGGGGCGAGCGCGAGTATCGCGCGCTGCGAACGAAAACGCGCGAGCGAAGACGGATGACGGCTGGACGAATATTCTGTCGTCGTCCTCGTCGTTGTCGCCCTCGTCGTTGTCGTCTTTAAAACGGTTCAGACGACGGGCGGTGTTTTCGCGCGACATAATCCATTACCTTAAACGACCGCTGTCGCTTTCTCGACTGTCTTAAGATGCCCGCGCGCACGAAGCGAGCGAGAACGAATGCGAGCCCTCGGACCTGCACATTAGTTCTCCGCCGTCTCCGTCTCGTTTGAATTAAACGGATTATGAATGGCGACACTTAGCCAGATATAAAAAGCCACTCGCGGATATTCCGAAGAAATTCTGTGAGCGAGCGGGAAATCAAGAATTTGTATCGTATTAAAAAATATAGGGGAGGGGGTTCATTCGCAGATCTCCTTTTCGACCGCGGGCTCGAAACTGCTTTATTTGTACCTTTTAAATTCTGAACGATGGAGAAAGAAGCGGAGAGAAAGATTGAGGGTAAATGTCAAAACTTCGCTGATGGATTTTAAATCTTTTATTTTACTGGATACACTTCGAAGTAATTGACGTGGAAGCTTTGAGGGGATATCGTATATTTTCTTCACAATTTCTTTTTTGAAATTACACACATCAATAAGCAGTGTTAGGATCCAATCTTTTTTCAAAGCTTCAAAATTTTAATAATTCGGAGTATCATATATAAAATATATCATCGAACGCATATAAAAACAAAATTCCCGAAATATCTCACCTTTTCGCAAATGGAACATATGAAAATTCCACTGATCGTTTTTATTGCAATTAAACGATATCCCGATGAAAAAGCTGCCGGTAGTATTCGAAAAGTGGAACGTGGTGCAATGAAACGACGAGATTGTGTTCCAAATCGCCAGCAGCAGCAGCAGCAGCAGCAGCACCCAGCATTTTCCCACCCAACTTTTTCCTTTTCCCCATCAAAAAAAAGTGAAAATAATTTACTTGAAATGAATTCGCGGGGTAAAGCGAGCGTCTTTCGCGCCTGCGAGAATTCGTGCACATTTATTATCGAGGGTGGCGTACGCACGCGTATCTGTGAATTTATTTACTCAAGTCGCGAAACGCGCGACTTTCGCGCGATAAAGCCTTTCTGAGCAATTTGTGAGTTCGTTTAATGCGATTTGATAGTGCAGCGTGTGCCGTCGTCGTTGTCGTCGTCGCCGTCGCCGTCGCGATGCGAAATACGGAATAATTGGACGGCCCGGTAATCCTCTTACGTAACAAAAGGAGAAAATCAAAGAGACGAAGTTCCATAACGATCATAAACCGCGCGTACAACGGGAAAAGCTGGGAAGGGTAGTAAGGAAAAATACATATCGCGCGTTACGCGAGAGGGAAGAAATCGCTAGTATTTTCACGATTTTCATTCGAGCAAAGGAATCGCACGGGCGAAACTGTGTGTAGGAAAACCTGCTGATTCGCGGTGAAATGGGCACTTTTGAGCGCGAGCCAAATAAGAATCATAATCAGCGAATCAGCATCGCCGTGAAAAACGGAAGTTTTTCTCGCAGCGATTGTAATTTCGAACGATCGATTCTGTACGAAGTTGGACGCGAAACGTGCGCTCGCGTTCTCATAAATTAGAGATTATGTTTTCATGGCACTTTTATCATTACGCTTCATGCATTATGCAACGTCAACAGACGTGTGTCCGCTTTGCGTAAAACAATAAAGAAAAAAATAAGTCAAATATTTTTCATGAAAATTACTCGGTTTTCTAATTGATCCTATTACTTCCAAAAATTTCTGAAGCATTACTTTACTCAAGATCTTGAATTACTTTAAAACAAATTATAAAGTATGTGCAGATAAATATATTTTCCTATAAATAAGATATATTCTATTTCTGTCTTTTAAAAGTCGACCTCTATTTTCTGTATGTAGGAAGAGCGATTTTGCTGAAATATCTAAAAATTTGGTCAGATACAGATTTAAAAATACTTTTGTCGAGTCACAAAAATAATAAAACAGCTTTTAATACATTGATGCTATCGAATTTGTTGCTAGTTTCTATATTTTGAAAATATATCAAGAATATATACAAAAAGATATCATAAAAATGTGTTAGAATATATTTGCAGTATATTCGAAATTATAACTAAAAAGCTAAAATTTTTAATATTCAATGTTTTTTAACGAAATGATTTAATTGCTTTTTCACGAAATGATACGCCAATTATACACTATTTTTCAGCTTTAATAAAATACTTGATATTTCAGTAAAGATAAATATCGTATCAACTATTATATTAAATCCAATCTTTTCCTCGTCATTTTACTATTTTTTGCGCCTTAATCGGTGTCAATCGCTGCACTATTCGATTAAGGGTAAAATCATGTGAGTCAGTCCGTAAAAGGTCGAAAACTTGGTGGCGAGCTTTTAATGTCTCTTAAAAGAAACTAATAATAATAATGAAGAATCGTAATTGCTCCAAGGCGTACCGTCGCTCCTCCGCAGCGTTGCGGCGCGTCGACAATCTGGGTTAATTAATTCCACTTAACGATTTTCCGTCTCTTTCTGGATAACGGCGTGGTGTAGACGGCGGAGGGCGGCCTTAAATCGCGGTTTGTACTAAGCGACATTGATGTAATGGAGTCCCGGGGTTAAATTGCGCATCAATAGTCGGGGTTAACTAAGCCTAGATTATATATATAACGATTCTCTATGTCTTAATAGGAACAGAGTACGGCCTTGTAAGTGTAATCTCTGAATTTACATTTAGCCGCGATAATGCAAATAACGTGTATTTTGGCACGACTTTGATTACAAATGCAAAATCATAAAGTGATTCTTTATTATTATTTGTTATTATTTTATCGTTATCGCGATTTTAAATTTTTGTCAAAAGTCTTCTTTCGTGACATTTTGTAATCCATTTATTTCACGGGTATAACAGATCTTTGAAGTAGCCTTTGAAGTAGAATTTTGTTTCCAATCGACTGTCGGGAATAACCAGCGTAACTTTATCGGTGATATTTTAATGATACTTTTGTATCGCTCTTTACGCCCCTGTGAATTTCACGATAACGCGATATTAAACACGAGGGGCCGACTATGCGGAGCGTTAAATTATTTTCCGGTTCTGATTCTGGCAAACTTCCACTTTGTTGACGGCAAGCGCGCCATCGAATCGGCGCATTTGGCACGGGATAAATAACGAGGCACAGGGCGGAATCATCGGTCTCAATGAATTGCAGGCAGCGCGCGCTGTTTGCATGCATTAATGACACAAAGCCCGTCGTGTAATAGCTCGGCCGCGGTGCGCGCTCGCGACAAAGTCGTCGCGCCTAGCGACGCCAATGGTGGAATCGACGTTGTCGAGCGGCACTCGTTAAATCGTCGCTGCAAATCTGTCAAGGATTATACCAATCCAAGAGCCGTATATGAAAGCGATACACACGATCGACGTATAGCCCGCCGAAACTAATGGAAACGTTCCGCGCGTATCGACAGCGCGGAGATACGAGAGGCGTGTTCCTGCTGTTGCAACCGAGAAAAATGGAAGCGTCGGGAATGATGCAGCGCCCTGGAAACGAGCTTAATTTCAATGACAGGTTCTTTGACCGATTTGAAGTTGATTAGCCTTTAATGAAAATGTCAGGGTTCTCTAATAGTTCTCCAGTTATAAACGAGCGAAAATGAAGAGCTTTCCAGAAGTAGGTCTTTGCCCGATGGCCCCGGAATTGCATCACGAAGGATAGTAATCATTACGTGTATTATTAATTATATACTTAACTTTGTGTCACTCTAAGCTGCTATATATTCAAAAATTCGACACGCATTTCGTATCTTAACGGGACCAAAATGGAATACATTGGAAAAAAAATATATAAAATTACCACGTGGAGAAATCGCGTCGTGTAACTTGTTTTTACGCGTTTTAAGTTCTTTTCTTCAAAGTAAAGTAAATTTGGACCTCCACGTTTGTCCCGTTTGAGAATTCAATTAACCTACATTGTTGCGTTTCGAAAATTGACTCGGCACGCATTTCGAGGGTTCGCGAACTCGATTCGCCGGCGGTTTTCCGGCGGAGGTGAATGACCGCACCGCCGCAAGTAATAACGCAAGACCCACAATAACGGGGCCCGCGAAAGCGGGGCGTGGCACGCGATGCAAGCCGAAAGGGGTATTCTGATTTACGCGGCTGGGCAAGCAGCCGCCTCGAATCAACTCGACTCGATTCGACCTGGCCACGCTGCCCTCAACCCTCTCCCCCCCTTTCCCCCTCGTCCGTCCGCGTGCGCCCTGGTTATTGTCGGCTCTATAATTTGGGGTTAATTCACCGGGCGGCACTCGAGTTCAGGCGTCAAACCGCAGATCGATAGTTCCACCCGCGCGCACCGTGAGCTTGTCATGTAAATGCTGCGTGCATAATACTCACCCCCATCTCGTGGCCTCCGCCGCCTTGCGGCGACCCAGAGCCATTTCCACGACGATGACCGCCGCAGGCGGGCCCCTGTGCTATCTCTCCCTCGTGCTGCGTGCTGCGCGTATATGCGCAACGTATGCGCAGCGTTGAATGCACCTGATTCAGGGTGCGTGACTCCGACATTCCGATGGAAGCTGACTCGCATTCCCAGCGATGGTCAGCTCGCAGCGAGAGAAAGCGCGAAAGATTTTGTTGGAATTTTGCTGTCGTAAAATCGCAACGATCCCGATTTCAGCCGATTGATCAAACGGAGGCGACCTTGAAGGAAAGTCGATTGCAAAGTCGAGATTACGAGACGTCATTCGGCGAAAATTATTTTTATACAATTTTTTTTTCTGTTTACACTTGCGCACGATTTTTCTGGTTTATCTCGCGACGTCGCATTTGTCTTAGGACGCAGGTTTGTTTGAATAGTGGTTTGAAAAATTCTCTCTTTCTTACTCTGACGACAATTTGAAGAAAATCCCGACTATCACACGGAGATTTTCTCTGAATATTGCCCGCCGTTTGTGCGAATTATGCGTGTGTATGCGAGGTGGATTTGGATGCATTGACTGTGCGAAACAATTTCAAAATTTTTGCAGCTGCAACCGGTTGCGCAACCAATGTGGTTCACTCGTGGTAATGTTGTTACGCAATCCAGCGAGAAGAAATATAAACACTTCTTCTGTTATTGTAAAATCAGAATCCTTCGTTTTTGTTGCCGCAGATTTTTATGGTTACCACAAAAATTTTGCCAATGCATATAAATCACCATGAATAAATATGGCTGTTATTTGTTACTTCAGAATGGAATATCTTTTAATGCCATAATTCATAAAAATAATAATATAAAAATATTTTAATTAATAAACGAAACCTGCAAAATCCAATTTAGATCAAGTAGATATATTAAAATAAAATTTAGTAGATTAAATATAAATCGCAATAATAATATATTACATCTTGATAATAAATTTTAAAAATATTTCAAATTGTTGCAATCTTGTTTTTTTGGTCGTTAGATAATTAAGATTGTAATTAAATCAATTTTTAGAAAGACGTTCAGTAGTTTCACATAATTTTATTTATATTTTTTCATTCGATGCTTAATTTTCATTTCACAAGTAAATTACTCCAACAATTGTGAATTTCTAGATGCCGCGCCCCAACTTCTGTACAAGTTCATCGAGCAGACGATGCAGCCGGGTCCCTCGGTGTCGCTCAAGTGCATCGCAATGGGCAACCCTACGCCGCACTTCTCCTGGACATTGGATGGATTTCCTCTTCCGCAAAACGACAGGTACGACAAGCAGTTTTCCTCGCGCAAATGTCTCCTCAGAAGATGGAAAATATGGATGCGGTGCAATCTCGAAACTCGATCCGCCGACCGCACTTCGCGCTCTTTCTTCCGTTGAACGAAGGTTTATAGTACTAAAAATCGACGGGCGATACACACGCGCGGGGAGATTATTCGCGGTTATTAACCCCGGGGTATTACGCGAGATCGTCGGGAAATCGCTGTGGAAGCGAGGCTTCCATCCGGCGGAGGCGAATCCCGTGGGAGAGCTTCGATAGGCTCCCCGCAGGCTTCGATTCTCTGAACCAATTGAGAGGAAAATTACCAATCACGCTGTTCAGTCTGGACGTTTTTAAAAGCCGACCGATGGATTCCAAGCGATAAATTTAACGGGCGCTCGCATAAGTTGAGTATAACCGACGACGGGCAGGGATAATTTCACGTTTCCGCAGTTCATCGACGAATGATTATCGCCCGCAGTGAGTCGTAAAAATAATTTTGTCAAAAAGGGGGAATCGTGAGAAAAGTATCTTTCTGTAGAATAAGATTATCTTGATAGAAAAGTCGTAAAAATCAAACTGTGTCAGATATAATGACTTATGATAAAAGTTAATTATCGATTTTACTTTAAAAGAAATAATGATCATTTATTTTGAGTTCACCATCATACAAGGACCACGTTAATTTTTTTTCGTAATATTCATTTTGATACACACAATAAATTTGTTTAAAATTATTTTTAAACATCTAATTTAATCAAAATACAAGAGAGTCTTAATACGATCGCGTCGATTTTATCGAGTATTTTACGTTTCGACATTCGGTAGTTCCTCCACTACCGAATGGCGAAGAAACTACCGGAGACCACAATCGCTGTTCGATACTTGGCAAATAGGCTAGCAAAGGCGGCTTTTCTTGCAGATTCATGATAGGCCAGTACGTGACAGTGCACGGCGACGTGATATCCCACGTGAACATAAGCGCCGTGCGAGTGGAGGATGGTGGCGAGTACAGGTGCTCGGCGGTGAATCGCGTCGCGAAGGCGCATCACGCCGCTCGGCTCAATATTTATGGGCTGCCCCATGTGCGTGCGATGGGAAACTATGCCGCTGTGGCCGGCGAAACGACTGTCATCAAGTGTCCCGTCGCAGGCTTCCCCATTGCCTCTATCACCTGGGAAAAAGGTTCGCCACTGCGATGTCGTAAAAAATCCAACGCTGCGTTTTATTTTTTTTTTTCACAAGTTTGCGTAATCTATATTCGATGATTTTACCTTAAATGCACTTTATTTAATTTAAAAAAAAAAATATTGCTAAAGATCTGATCTCGGTATGAGGGATATAGGGGATAATTGTTTTTAATTTTATTCTCACGTTTTCCTAATAGACATATCACGAATTGATAACCTGACGTGAAAACTGCTGGAAAGAGAGATTATATAATACAATTTTTATTAGAAGATTTTTGTTTTACTGTTTTATTACTCGTGATTTTCTTCCACTGTTTCGCATTTATCACGAGATTGAAATAATTAATGTTTTTAATATCAAAAACTCGTTGCTGCGACATTGTAAAAATTCTTATAATATGATGTATAACATAACATAATAAGATTTTCCAAGTTATATATTGTTATATTCTATTAGATTTCGTATTATATATCAGTCTGTGACATCAGATTTCTTACGAGATATTGTAAGTTGGTCGTATGCAGCTAAAAAATTTTGATAATTTTAAGACAGAATTCTTTTCAAATTTTATGAATTTTGATTTTATGAATTTCATCATACGTTTCTGTTTCATTTGCATTAATATTTGATTCATTTTCATATTTAATAACTACAGACATTTTCATAGTCGCGATACATCACGCGGACAACCGTCGAAGTCTCTCAGTTTCTTGCACGAACGAAACCGATTCGCTTTAATGAAGTCCATCGATCTGTACGTGCCGTGCCTTTTATTTGTCTGACCAAACAACATGACTGTGGGTGGTGGAATTAAACGCTCGCGAAGATTAAAATACTCGGGATGCTGCGAAAAAGGCATAAACAAGTTAGCGGCCGCGCCGCGTCTTCGACCGGTGAAACGTCACGCTTTCTTCCCAGGAAATTTTCCCCATTCCCCAGTGGAGATTTTTATTGAGAAAGGCAAGCGCGCGGCGAGGCAAGTCGGATGCTTTTTTCCCCCCCGAACGCCCCCTCGACGAAAGAAGGGTGACGCGTAATACCGAGAGAAGGCGTGGAAAATCCTTTTATTTCGACCGAGATCGCGGCGACCGTCGCGCCCGCGGCGAACTTCGAGCGTTCCTTCTCGTAATGATGAACTCGACTTCGAGAAAGTTTCAAACGATCGCTCCAACTTTCCTCAACTCCGACCTCCGTCGGGGCGTCGCGACGACACGCGATAGCGACCGCGCGCGCGACCACCCACGGCCATTTGGTCCATCAAGCGCTTTTTAAGGATCTACGAAAATGTCTGGCAGCTGCGAAAAGAGTTCACCAACTCCAGAGTTTGATTTTTACTTTCTTTTTTATAATTATGCTTTATGAATTATGTCTATTGACTAATTTCATTGTCGTAGGATGATTAATATACATGATAATTATTAATATTTATATTAATATTTTATATTTTATATATATTACATTACATATATTTTTTTGTTTTAAACGTATAATTTTTACATTTTTTGGCGTACACAAAATTGTGCCAAAATTTAAAAATTACACTGTCTAATATTGTGAAAAATTGCATGTTGCACGCGCGGTTAGATTTGGATTTGGAGTTCATCTGCTTTCTGGAACACGCCGCCGAGGCGACCTCACCTTGATAACAATTTCGAAGTCGGTTGCCGGCTATGAAAGCGTATTGAACACTCGACTGCGCCGCCGTGATATCGCCGGTGTGGTGCGAAATCAGTGGAAAACCGCATTTCCACAATGCCACGATCGCGCGGATCGTGCAGCGCACGATGGAAAGCAAATGCATAATTTAAACTCAAATATCGCACCTCAGCGGACCGCGCGATTTCCACTTTCGATTAAAACTCACACTCGGACGCTGATGAAGAAAAACACTTTGTGCGACTCATGACTTTATTCGCGTTTGAATACGGATATAGGATTTGTGGTTGAATATTGAAAACTGTAATTCTCCAATGAAACCATTAGCTGGGATTGCAAATATACGATATTATTAATAAAATACATAGCCAAAGGAAAAGATTAAAAAATGCAGTTCAATTGCAAAACATAATATTTCATCAATTTTCAATTTTAATATATTATAATATTTATATTATAATATTGTATTACATATTATCTTATATATAATATTATAATATTTACAAAATTCTCATTTATTATCATAATAAAATGCTGCTTTGCTTTATTTTAACGTTGTTTTTCGGTTTAATAATTTCGCCTCTCCTGAGGGATATCAATGATATGGTTCATTGATTTCATTATTCCTTTTGTGAATCGAATTTAACAGATTTTATATTTGGGTCGCTGTCTTCCTAGTCCGAAAAAAATCGTTAAAATTCGTTAAAGTAAATTGCGATGCACTTTCTCCTCGTAGATGGTCAAATATTACCGACTAGCCGACGTCAGGAGGTGTCTGCGAATGGCACGCTGGTGCTGCATCGTGTTGACAGCAGCACCGATCCCGGTGCGTACACGTGCACCGCGAAGAACAAGCAAGGTCGCTCCGACTCGCAGACCATTCACATAGAAGTCAAAGGTAAAGTCATCTCGTATCCCTCTACACATTCTATTCTCCCCCTTTTTTTTTCCTCTGCACGAAGATTTTTTACGTTTAAATTGGAACAACGGTATCCCATAGAAATGTGCGTGCGTCACCTCAGTCGTCGTGACAATGTCGACCGACGACAATGATCTGCCCTGTCGGGATTTTTCGCGGTCTCTTCCGCAAAACAAAGTCGATCGTCTTCGTGGCTTCGTAATCGCGACGAAGTGCTTTCACGACGAAGTGCCGGGACGTCGAGTCGACTTATCGGACCAAAAAATCTCTCCTCGCCGCGCTACATACATTGTTCGTTCGGATTTGCCATTTCGCGTCCTTAAATGCGAGAGTCGCGAAGCTTCTTGTATTTTTTTATCGACCGGTCACTCTCCGGTCGAGTCTCGATTCGGAAAAATATTCGTCTGGCGATTTGGGGAATCGTAATAAAACATGCGACAGCGATACATCATTCAGGAAGAGATACGAGAACGTGTTATCGCTTAGAATAGTAAAAGGGGGTAGGTAAAAGAATATCGTATCGAAATGTGAAATGTGGTCGGTGCGCGTCTCATCCCTCCCCCTCTCGTACGGGAATGTTAAATTGATAGCTGCGCGTGGAATCGCGGACGTTTCGTGGATTTTTATCTGGCGTATCGGAGCACGACAATTTTCCTCTCGATACCCGTCATACTCGGCTCCGATACTACCAAGAATTGCCGTAGGAAACGAAAATTTGTGGCGCTTCACGCATATAATATAATGCGTTCCCGTGGATATAATACAGACACGGCGGAAGAACTACAAGCGTACGTTTTATTTTCCGAGATCGAACGGGACTCTTCTATTTTATGATATGTATGATAGAGAGCGTGGTGAACTTTCTATGATTTAAAAAGAAATCCCCCCGGTCGTTTCATTCCTACCGCGAAAGACGCACGTATTTCTCCATTCGGCCGTAAGACTTCTCTCTCTCTCTCTCTCGGAAGCGGAATATTTCGAGAGATAAATTATTTCGCAAAGAACTCCTATGCGTTTATATTCTTAATGTTCACGAACATTATAGATTTATTGCCGTCTTGGTACATTAACGATGGCTGTAAAGACAGGTGTTTTTAAATTATGAAAATCCTATAAATCCTTCAATTATATAGGAACTTTATAAAATTTTGTTAAATTAATAATTTATTGAATTGAACTTGTGGAAGTATCAGAAAAATATTTGAGAAGAAACTAGTTAGAAACTAACTTTTATTATTTTGGATTTACTGGACAGTAATTATTCAATGATTAATCAAAAAATTTTGATTAGATAAAACTGATCGACGATTAACTAGAAAAAACTATGAAAAAAGTGTCAAGTCAAATTAATCAATAAAAATTAGCTAGTTTCTGACCAATAAAACTGGGAATGTCCTGATTAGTATTTTATGACCAATAACTAGAAATTTTTTTATCTCTATTTTATTAATTAGGGATACTGTTGTTCTATTCTGAATTAACAATGGAATGTTTGCTGACAAATTTTTCTTGGCACACAGTTTTTGAAAAAGTAGATACAATACAATTTAGTCGGTATTACTTTAAAAGTTTCTCTTGGATTAATGACACTTTCAGATGCATGACTTTTATGCTGCGATCGCGTCGAGCAAAGCACGCAGGTAGGATATGTAAAATGTGTTCGCGATTTTTTTTTCCCGAGAAAATTAGATCGCGCAATATTGAAACTTTTTATATGCCTCCAACCCAAATCCTTTTTTTTCGAGAGAATATCGAATCGCAAAAATTGAGTGTGCATATATATGGCTATGTATATTTTGGATATTTTCGTTAACTGGTACAGCTGTAACGTCACGTAACGTCACAAATTTCATAAGTTTCCTTCGGTGTTGTTCCAGAAATTGTATTGGAAACAAAATAGAATACAATCTTGAAATTGAGAAAAAAAACGATGTTATTCCACGACTTGGAAGTAATTCAGCGTTTCCATGAGAGCCGGAAGAAGCAATATGTATGATATTGTTTCTTCTGCTGCAAAACTTCGGAATATTATGTAAACAGTCGTTCGTTCATTCATTCACTCCCACGTATCGTTCCTCAAGATTCTTTCTTCTCTCGACTCGATCTCTTCCGGCGCGACATCGACGGGGACGACGACGACGACGACGACAACGACGACGACGACGACGACGACGACGACGCACGTCGTCACGATCAGAAATAAACACTCGTACTTCCTGTAATTTGCAGTACCGCCTAAAATCGATCCGTTTAGCTTTTCCAACAATATCCAGGCGGGCACGCGGGTGCACGTAACCTGCGCAGTCAGCGAGGGCGATGCACCCTTGAAGATCACCTGGCTGAAGGACGGCAGGCCGTTGGAGCCGTGGGAGGCCATCACGAACCAGATCGGCGAGTTCGGTCTCGCGTTGAGTATACAGAGCGCGTCGACCGCGCATAACGGCAACTATACGTGCGTGGCGAGCAACGATGCCGCCAAGACGTTCCGCACGGCGTCCCTTCTGGTCCATGGTACGCAGCAACCGGCCACACCGCCAGATACCACGCCGAAAATCCTCTTTGCTCCCTCGCGACCTCTATTTCTCCGAACCTTCCGCTCGAAGTGAAAAAAAAAAAACTCAAAATTCCACAGTTTGCTCCGAAAACTCTGAACTTCTTTTATTTTTAATTCTTCTTGCCCGAGAGAAAAAAGATTTTTCGTTACTTGATCATTGTACGCCCCAACTTGTATTTAACGTTTATATAATATCTGAGCGTAAAAATTGAAGGGACTTGTCTTAATCCTGTTACTCTACACGTGCGCAATGTGATGAAAATTCTTTTCGAGAGACTCCTGATTTTTCGCAGCAATAATCTCCATAGTCGAGCCAGCGGCCGCTTTTACTTCCTTAGCGAACGTGGCGGAATTGGTCCTTTTTCTCCGAGTTTATTCCGCTAAAAGCTCTCTTCCTGCACTTATCGGATACGCACGTTTCCCATTGGCGGCCCGGCGGCGATCTCGTATAACGAGAGAAAATGGGGGAAAAAAGGGCGATGATCGCTATTAATCGGCGCGCGACCCTCGCGCCAAGCGATGGACCACTTGACCGCGCGGATCTCGCATACAAAGCGCGAAAGAGAGATCCACCCGGGGGATGGAAAAAATAACCATCGCGCCTTTTCGACGGTAAAATAAAAAGCGGATATTCTCGCGCAAACTTCCCTCGACCCGTCGAAATGATCCGACGGCTTTTTTTTTCCCGGCGCAAAAAACCCGACGGGGCGCGCTCGAACGTGATTTTAAAGCGAAGAAGCGAGAAGCTTCGTCGAAGATTACGCGGACTCCTTTCCGCGATTACGTCGAGCCTGTTTTACTGCAGGAAGCACGAGGATAGAGGAGATATTTATCATCCAAACTCTGAAAAGAAAGGGACCGCGTATGTACACGGCGTACTATGTCGATGTATATTACAATCCCTTCGTCAACGAGATCGTCGGGTCGTCTCCCCGGCCACCCCCCGGCGCGTTTACATTTCCCCATCGAGAACGAGGGTGGCGCTCGCATTAAAAGCGCTCCTTCTTTCGACGAGCAAATCGCTGCGAGCGAAACGACGAAGCGAGACTCCCGTCGACGACGAGCGAACATTATGTACGTACGAGTCGCCCAAGGGTGATTACCGCGTTTTCATTGTCGAACATGGAACAAACAGGAAGACTGATCGCCGTTGTTTCATCTCTTTTACATATGTGCCCATTTATTTGTTCCATGTTCTCATGCACGTGAAAAAAATCAGTCCGTGAGTGGCCGTCTTGTCGGAAATTAGTTTTTCCCTCTTAGAGATCTCTCTCATTTACATCTTTCTCATTTTCCTTTCTTTTTTTTTTTTTCCTTTTTTCTTTGTGAATTGTCGCGAGTCTTCAGAAGCTTGGAATTCCAGAAGGCTGCAAAAAACATGCTGATTTTGGCTACATCTCTAGAACGTTTCTTTTAAACGAAATCGCGCGCGAGAGATCTCGACTCGGTTGCTTTAAAGGAACAAGTGTTCGTCGTCGAGCGTTCGCTATTTTAATCTAAGGGGACCCGACGCCCCGCGTAAGTTAACGTCATGTGCTCGCTATCGATAACGTCGGGTGCCAATTAAGGACTCTCGACCGCCAAATTATCTTCGGCGAGGAAGAGAACTCTCGCGTCTCCGCTCCACTTGCCGAAACTATGCGACGGAATTTATCAACGCGGCGTCTCCAAGGCAAGAGAGACTTCTTTGTTACCTCGCCCGAGAACTCGTTCTCCATACCACATCCAACCTCTCGTCCTCTTTCTCCCCCCCCCCTCTCTCTTCATCTTTGTACATGTATATGAGCATTTATATACGTATGTATCTGCCGCGTATATACGCGCGACAGACCTCTTTGGGCATTACTCACGTTACGCTGCGCTATCTGGTTCCCTCTACCCCGCGCCCTGGTCCCTCAATTATTCTCAAACAACCACCCGCGTTCTGTTTTAATACCCCCGGGGTATCTTCTCCGGGTCCCGCGCTTCTCTGCGTACGTATCGCACACGCGGTGCAACGAGGCAAGTTATTATTGTCGTTCCGCGGCATTACGCTCGTCGCGACGTAGTCTCTACCCTGTAGTGCCACCCCCCCCATCCCTTTCTGTAGTGCCACCCCCGCGCTCTTGTCGAAAAGTCGACAACCGATGGCGCACGTGGTGGAATTCCCCCCCTCCCCCTCCCCGTCTCGCTCCGCGCTTGATTGTTTTCGCCGCTCGTGTATCTCGCGGAATGCACGAGCGTCGAAACACTCGAGAGAGAGACGCGTACTCCACGCAAACTTGGAAAACGTACAGTTTATGATGCCATCGCGGAATCATCAACCCTTTCATCATCGGTGATGATGGCGGCAAGATATTGCGCATTGTGCATCCTCGATTCGCGTGGATAACGATATGGAAAAAAAAGGAAGAGAAAAATGGAATGTTATCATCAATATTATCATCAAATGGAAATGTCGTACGATGATTGTTTACTTGGAAAAACTCGCGCGTATTAAATAAAGAGGAAATAAATTCAATATGTCTGTTTCGCGCGGAAGAGTATTATTAATATTAATGGCGCGCGGTATTTCGACGTGCGATGGAACAATGCAATATTTCTTGCCGCGTTATTTTAATTTTTGTCCGTCCTTAATTCAATATTATTTTAATTCCAGTACAAATACACTTACGCGACCACACAACAAATACGACACGGTGTATATCGCCGGGAGGATAATTAAGCGTCACTACCTACCGATCAATATCTAATTTCGTTCATAATGATGAAGTCATGTAAGTCGAGCAATATTGGCAACTATCCTTGACGGGATCGGCCGTCGCCTCGTAATGGGGAACATTATCAACGACACAGTGTTATCGAAGTAACATCTTGCAGTTTACTTAACAATCGTAACGAGCCGGAAGAAATTTGAGATCCGATAAAATCCAACGTTCAGCGACTTTTCAGATCGAATAAATGGACGCTGAACGCGACTACCGGGATCCGCCGTTGTTAACCGACCCGTGAAACTAGCCTCGGTGAGCCAAACTGCAACTAATCTCAGCAGCGTGTTTCTCCGTCGTGCCGTGCGGATAAATTCCGAGTTCGGTGAACGACGGCGGACAAGTCTCATCCCCGGGTTTCCGAGCGTGAACACGGTTTATTTATTTTACGAGCTGACTCTCGCGAGTCAAAGTTAAGTTAAGGCGTGCCCGTTCCCAGATCCAGATCTAGGTGAACAAAACGTCAGTCAACGTCACAGCGTCACAGTCAGCGGAAGATCGTTCGGATAAACCCGTATTATCACGTTCACACTCGCAATCATCTGTTTCTCTCTCTTTTTTTGTGCAGTTCCGCCCACGATAGCCCCTTTTAGCTTTAAGAAGGACCTGTCGGAGGGTCTGCGAGCCCAGGTGACCTGCATGGTCGAGAAGGGCGATCCGCCGTTCACGATCATCTGGTCGAAGGACGGCGAGCCGATTTCCGCCTCCGGCACGGCGGCCGCCGCTGCCGCAACCATTAACGATCTCCGACAGCACTCGCAGATACCACCTGGGTTGCGCGTAACCAACATTGACGCCCATTCCAGCGCCATAGTTATCGAGCGCGTCACCGCCGCGCACACCGGCAACTATACTTGCCTGGCGCGCAATTCGGTGGCTGAGGTCCTCTGGACGGCCGAATTGATCGTTCGTGGTAAAGTAAAGAGACCGCACCGCGTGGAAAACGCACACCGAGTCTGTGTATCACTTTTTTTTTGTTTCTTTCTCTCTCTTTCTCACTTACGTCACTGTCTTGCACCTGGCAGCGCACCATTGTCTCCGCGGCGGTACAACTGCAATGGGTGAATGAGTTTGGAAACTGTAGGACAGTTGCAATGTCCGAATTCAATAGAATTTTAGGCTTTTCAGAGCGGCGAAGAGGAATGATAACAAAACCAAGACAAAATCACATCAAATGTTCATTTGGAAAATTTAGTTACAAATTTGATATTTGAACCATTTTTTATGAAGATGTATAGAATTTTTATCAGACAAGAATAATTCATATATTATTAATATATTTCTACAAGCTTCTTGTTACGCGTGATTTCTTCAACAATAGTATTTTCACAAAAAAATTATTTAAGATTTTACTCTACAAGTAAATCATGTCTGACCATACACTATCCTTATCTACTATCGATTCAACTAAATCGGACTATGAAGCAATCGCGCAATTCAGATAAAATACCGCAGATACGATGTGAGATTAATTTTCTGGCAATCGGGTCAGGGATTCGCGGAAGTTAACAAATTTGCGAGATTTAAATGCCGAATCCCCCTTCGATTCCATTCACCCGCTGCCGCTGTAACGTTGTAAGCGCAGCCGCAGCCGCCGCAGCAGCAGCAGTCTATCGAAAAGTAGCATGAAGCGAGAATCAGGCGCTAGGGCTGCGCTCGGATTTTGCAGACAAAATCCGAACATCCGAATATCGCGAGGACATCGAGGATATCGAGGCTATCGAGGATATCATTGGTATTCGCTCGCGTTCAGAACTCGAATATGCGCACGCGACTTTGCGTTCGTCCTGCGGTATAACATTTTTTTAAATTACCACGTAAATATAATTTACGAGGTAATATCCGTTCCGCGAATTGTGGTGCGCGGAGTAAACGAAGGGTTATCGCGCATACGTTGCTGTTAAGAACATCGAGAGCTGATAGTGACAGTAAAAGTTGCATCCTGGATTTTCGTATTTTGCCGATATCGCGATGTAATTAACCGGTTTAATATAAAATGACTAAGTAATACTTGTTAAGTGTCTTAGAGAAAGTTCGTGACAAGCTTAAAAAAAAAATATGTTATCTAAAATATGTTTTCTAAAATTTTCTAAAATTTTCTAAAATTTTATAAAATTTTTAATAGAAATTTGTCCGAATGAAAATTCAAGTTGGAATGCTTAATAAATTATGATGAATAAAATAAAAACAAAAATATTTTAGTAATTTATTATGCACATAATTATAAATTGTATTAATACATAATTACAGAATGTATATTAATTATTATAATTCAGTTTTACCACATGATTGAATATTTAATTACGTTATAATACAGAAAATATAATATACAGATAATAATATACAGAAAAATTATACACGTCCTTATACCATAATCATATAAATCATATAAATTTTCTGTAAATATAATGTTCACAATATACTTGATATAAATTTTAATACAAAATTTTATATAAAAAAATAACGATGCATTAACAGCATCAAGTCTAATTGGTAATATATTCCTGTTAATTTAATGATAATATTAATAAAATAAATACATATATATCGAGATAACAAGATTATTTCCAATTAGATTTATTAGACTACCTATTAATACCATCATATATTTTTTCTGTGTATTTAAACTAATATCTTCTATTTATATTACTCATGCGACTTTTCTGCCGCTTGAAGCTCGATCGGCACCTTCAATATCTTTGTCGGATCTTTCATGGATAACGGCGTTCTGGTAATATAATCTCTCGCGAATATAATTTACATATCGTGCTTGAAAATATTTAAAATTATACGTGATATATCTGAAATAATTTTTTTGTTAATTTTAATATTTACGTATTTCGCAAAGGGATCAAAAGAAATATTTGTCCCGCGATATTCCGCAGATAGTTCGTTCATTAAATTCGAGATAGTCGCATGCGGAATTTCTGAAAGCGCGTATCACATGCACGAAGCGCCTGCCGGATATTCACGAGACGCACGGGACAATTCGCCATCCGGATAAACGAAATGGCATCGTCCGTTCGGATAAACGCAGCTCTAGAGTCCTTTTTACGAGATGATACGCGCGAAATGATGAAGTAGCACTAGCAGCAGCAGCAGCAGCAGCAACAGCAACAGCAGCAGCAGCAGCAGCAGCAGCAGCAGCAGCAGCAGCCGCCGCCGCCGCACAGCCAGCAAGCCCGTCGCACCAACGCACTTGAGCACAGCATAATATAGTGTTATTTCACGGGATATCCCCGTACATATATTTTCTATCTAGATATGCATTTAAACAATAACGGCCGCACCCGTTCAACTTGCACCTCTCACTCTCGCCCTTTATCTCGCGATAATTAAGTTACTGCGATCGCCTCGATCCCGCGGCGTTGTTAAATGCGGCGGTACCCGATCCTCGAGAATGCAAACCAATAGTAGTTCCCTTTAAAAGTTTTTATATTAAATAAGCATTGTCAATTTGAAAACAACGATTCTCGGACCGCTGTATCGGGGACCGCTGAGAGTCGAACGTCGGGACGCGATGAGATGTAAAAGAGAGGAGGCGCGCGAGAAGAGACGAACGAGAGATGAAATCCTGGCCGATATATCGAAGTCCGCGCGTTTGTCGGTATTCAATACGATCGCAGTAGTCCGGAATGAAATATGTACTGCATGCGAGGACCAATATGGGCACTTCACGAAATTCGCTTCGCATATATAGCACCACGCTCCGTCTTGAGCCACGGCGAGTTAGATCCTCCAGCAGCAGCAACAGCGGAAGCCCAGCAGCGGCGGCAGCAGCGGCGGTAACAGCAGCAGCAGCAGCAGCAGCAGCAGCAGCAGCAGCGGCGGCGGCAACAGCAATCTCGTAGTTCAATTTGGAGCACCGAGTCACGTTCACTTCACCCAGCACACGCATATCTGCACTGACACGTTTTTCAGTTTATTTTTCTCTCTTATTTGGTCCCGAGCGCCACTAATCCCTTGACACCGACTTCCCAATGCGACACTCGCACCTCGTGTCTCGTTTCTTCCTTTCGTCTCTCCCTATATCTTTTTTTTTTCTCTCTCTTTGCCCCCTGCTCTGTCGTCACCGAAAATTCGTATGCCGCCTATCCACCCTGCCTCGCACCGAAACGAATCTCGGTCTCGTTTGAGCCGAACGTTCGCCCGGAAGAATCGATTCCTGATGCGAAACTGTTACCGAGTTGAGAGGAAGGAAGGAAGGAATCGAAAGACATCACATTTATCGAACTTGAATTAATGCGCCAATCAGATGTCGCGGTCAAAGTATTCAAATTGAGACGAAGAAAATTTAAATGTTTCTCGAAATGTTATTTTAATGATTCGCTAAATAATACCTTCGGCAGAATTGTTATTTTTTTCATAAATTGTGACAATAAGTTTACATCTTTATTATTGCTACTGTTTTATGAATTTTTGTCCGATTATCGTCGTCTCTCGATGAGGAATAACAAACGCTTTCAAATAATATTATAACTCGCTTTTCGCAGTAACACGACGAATATCCTTCGTCCTCTCGGCTCATCGATATTAGTCACGATTGAACGATAATTCGCTTGCAAGCGCATAAATGTACGGGTCATTATGCAAATGAATGCGCGAATAATTCGGCGTGCAAACGTTCGGTTCGAGCGAGACGCGCATTTTGCGCACCCTGTGTATATTTGTACGCAACAATTGATCGTGCACATTCGTATATATGGTATTGAATTCGCACAGCACCGATTTATCGTATATATATATATATATCACGTGTATATCGCTCTGTTCTCTGTGGTCATCGCGGTGTTTATCGCCGATATTATTTTATCATTTGTCGCCGGTGGAAAAAAAAAATCTCCATCGTGCGCGCACGTTTAGCACCGTTTTCTTCCGCACCGTTTTCTCCCTTTATCCTTCCAATTTGTCCTCCCTGCCTGTCTCTCTTCCGTCTGTTTCTTCGAGACGTGCACGTGACGGAGAAACGGAGAAACAGAAAAGTAAGAGAGACCAAGGGAAGCAAACCGCCAATACATTTGGCGGAACAGTCCGTGATTTTTATCAACGAAAGTTTCACGCCGTTTGTCCGCAATCCCAGGAGGACACTCCAGTCCTCTTCCTCGCGCACCTTCAAATCCTATTTCTCTTTACTTTCGCGGCAGCTGAAGTAGGAAGTTGCACTAGGCCAATCCTCTTCACGGGAACTTTTCGCTCTTGCCTCCGCGCAATAAGCTTATGTAGAGAAACGCGCGACGATGTCCGGGAGAGCGAATTTAATATCCTCAACAGGACGCGACGTCATCGAAATCAGAAATCTAACAAAGATCGCTTTACAAAAGAACAATTTACATGTTTCTCTCGGATTAATTCGATATGCAGGAGATTTCCTCGATTAAAATTTGTCCAAATTTGTCTTTTGTTGATAAAAATTATTTTAGTAAACTAAATTATTTAAGTCTTTCGACGATTAATTAATCAATAGTAAAATTGAAATTTGCCCGCGAGTAAAGAAACCAAAATAAGACGAGGTGAAAAAGATGCGCTTTTCGTTCATCCGCCTGCGGAGTTTGCAGCATGATCGTGAGGACTTCCGGACCGCGTCGTTGTAGTGAGGCTGTCGCGTAACGAGGCAAGTCCGCGGCAATCGATTAATGATCGCGCATTATGGGTCAGTGCCGCCACGGTGGGTGGTGGAGCCGCAGGACGCCCGTGCGTCGGAGGGGATGCCCCGACTGAGCTTGCATTGCCACGCCGACGGGTTCCCACCGCCGTCGATTACATGGCGGCGCGGCACCGGCAAGAATCCCGGCAATTATCACGACATAGCCAGCCACGAGCACGCGCAGGATTACAAGATACACTCCAACGGCTCGCTGGTGTTCGCCCGAGTTCAGGAGGATCACGAGGGCTTCTACGTGTGCGAGGCCGTGAACGGCATCGGAGCTGGGCTCAGTAAAGTCGTTTACCTCACCGTCAACGGTACGTACCGATACATTAAACCTTTTTACCCTCGACTTTACACTATATATAACATCTAGAATAAAATTTAATATGCGCTTTAAAACATGTAGAATAAAATTTACTGTATGCGAAAAGAACGATTTTGTTGTTGAGGGTACTTTTGTACTTTTGTCGAGGGAAAATTTAATCAAGCGCAGAGATCTGGAGATAATTTTATTGGCTTATCAGAATATATTTGTGTAGGGCACTCAAATTGGTTAGAAAATAAAAATTATTTACTCTATAAAAAATATATTGCATAAAAAATGTTTGCAATATATAATCATGTTTAGATATTTTTGTTGTCAAAACTTTTTTTACTGTTGTTCTTAACAAAAGTTAGTTATTTTTATTAATTATAAGCAATTTCGAAAAAGTTATATACGCCATTTATGTGTTTGATGATTCACTTATAAGTTTTTAATAAGAATAACAAATTCTATTAATATATACGAGAAAACATAACTGAGGGGTAACTGAGTGAAATCTAATTACGTTTGTTATAATGGAAATATCAAAATTATTTGATGATCTCTTTGTGATATCTATTTTTTATACTATAACGTAATCGTCAAAAGAAAATTTAATAATGGGAGGAATGTAATTTTTTTTACAATAAAAGTATTATTAAATCTCCCGTTGCTATCTACAGTTATGGAAAATACTTTAACTCTAAAGCTTCGAGAAATAAAGTATCTCTTTCTCTCTTATAATCCCTCTTGGAAGGATTAGTCTTCTACTAATTGGTGATTAACCCTAATTGGATCTTGCTGAAACTTCAGGTATTATCAACATTGTGACGATTGACCCGTATAGTCAATTAGATCCACTTTATCCTATCAAGCCAATGAGAAAATATTTTCTGACAAAATAAGCGAACTGCTGGAATATTATACAAAACACGATTCTCTGATTTTCAGATTAAACTATTAACAATCAAACCTATTTAACAATTATCTAAGATAATACCAAATACAACATTTTTTTAAATTTTTAATTGTCAACCTACATCTCTTAATCTTATGCTTCTAGCTCTCAGATTTTATTTTACTTTGGAATAAACGCGCGCCATATCAATTAATAATATCAAAGCAATTGAATCGATTTGTTTAAAAATATAATTATACAAACATTTTCTACATTCATTTCAGTTAGAAATTATATTTTACAATAAAATATATAATTTGGTAATATAAGAAATAATATAGATATTGAATTAATTCTTAATCTATTTTTTCCATTTGAAGTCTATTTTAAATAATCTAAAATGCGCTTTAAAATCTAGAATAAAATTTTATTTACTTTTTGTGCTAAATTACAGATATATGCAATATAAAAAAATATTTCAAAAAATAAAAGTACACATACGTCAAAATACATAAATATATAAATATACATAAATATAAAATAACAAATAGAATTTCTTTCTTAGCGTGAATTGCGCAAAGTGAACTCAAAAATTTATTTATTTTTTTCTAAATGCAACTCTTAGTCACTTATTCAAAATACGATTGCATTCTAAAATAACGTACGTCAACCATCTGAATATCAAGTTGTAAATAGAATTCTATTCCTCTTGATGCAGTTCCCGCACATTTTGTGGAGAAGCATCGTAATCAGACCGCCAGATTGGGCTCGAATGCCTCGCTGCGTTGCGAAGCGAAGGGCGATCACCCTTTGAAGATAGTCTGGAAGAAAGCAGGTTCCCAATTGGATCCGAAGCTCCCCGACTATCGTTACACTCTGAAGGAAGACAACACCACGGACGGCGTCATCAGCGTCCTCGGCTTCGTCAGCACCAGCCGCGAGGACAGCGGAAGGTATTTCTGCATCGCGTCCAACGCTTACGGCCGCGACGAGATGACGATTCATCTTTACATTCAAGGTACGAGGAAATCTCAATAAGCCCCTATTTAGTATTTCACGATGGAAATTATTTGGAAATTTATTGATATTAATTATAAAATATATGATACATCAATTGATATACGGAGAAACAAATAAATGATTTTGACAGCAGAGAAAAGCAGTAAAAATAACGATGATATCGTATTAACATTGTCATTTATGTGATAATCGTTTGTTCTCTGTCGGAGATAGGAGAGATGGTCAGTGGAGTCCATGAAATTATTGCGAAGCGAGTTATCGCGATGATGCCTTCGGGGCGTCGGTCGGTCGGTCGGTCGGTTGGCCGGATGTTTGTGCGTAACGCTATTCCGCTGAATGTAATTATCGTAATGTATACAGGCACTCGACAACGCGCGTCCATTTAATTTAATGTACGTTCGCGCAAGTACGCGCGCGGCGAGACGGATGAGCCGGCAGCTCTCTCTCTCTCTCTCTCTCTCTCTCTCTCTCTCTCTCTCTCTCTCTCTCTTTCTCTCTCTGTGCGTTCTCCAAAATGAGATACGCTTCGAGCGGACGTATTGCGCTGGATAACCCGTGAAATATGCATAATGCAGGTACGCGACAATCGTGCCATAACTGAAAATTATTCTATCGGACACGATAGATCTCCGGGATTAGGCGAAAATTCCCAGCTAATTGCGAACTCTAATTTCGCATGGTGAAATGCTTTAATAAACGTCACATTAAAAATCAGACATGGCTGGCGTAATTTGAAATCGCATATTGGAATTGAGTCTGCGTGTCTTTATTAATACAAAATTAATCGGTTCCCAGAAAAAAACGAAAAAAAAATGTGAAAAAGGTGTACATTAATTAAAAGATATATTTCTTTGGCAAAAGACGAAAAATTGTCTAAATTTTGACTTGAAAATTTTTAATTAAATTGAAATGCAGAGCCCCCGGATTTTCCACGGAATCTTCACGTAATCGAAAAAGGGAGTCGTCACATTAATCTAGGTTGGACGACCAGTCAAGACGGAAACAGTCCGATTACGCAGTACATAATCGAGTACAAAACCGAATCAGGTAAGTAATCATTTTACGTAATTATGTAAAAAGAATTTATTACATCAAACTTCCAAAGTTTAATATTACATTTAGGAGAACGTTATAATAAGAAAGAATATTTCTAAAATTGATAAATATATTATAAAAATAGCTTGATAAAAATTTATGCATCTTGCATATTCCAATTCTAGATTGTCAGTCGCAAATTGTAAATAGCAGATATATTAACTCCTGGAAATTTAATAATAATCCGATATATTAGAGGTTAGAACGATAATCTGATATATCATATATAAATGACAATGCATTGACCGGTTTAAATTTAGTGCAGCAGCTTCATTTTGATTGACATTTTCGGTCGTTAACCCACGATAATAAATCACCGCAAGATGATCGTTCGAATTTTGCAGAGGTATGGCACGACCACACGTTCCATACGACAGTACCGGGGACACGTGCTCGCGGCCACGTGAGCGGTTTGCGTCCTGCGGTAACTTACCAGTTCCGGATGTACGCGGACAACGAATTGGGTCGGAGTCAAGCGAGCGACGTAGGTATCGGGATGCAAGTCCCGAACATTTACAAGTCAAATCTCACCCTGGTCGGATCATCGTTTGATCATCGTTTCCTCGCCGACCGGTCACGTTCTGACTCTCTTCGCTCTGCGAGAATTAAAACAACCCTGGGCACACCTGGGTGTGTGGACGGAAACGTCCGAGCCCGATCGATATTCTCACGCGCTCGTAAAAAAAAGCCATCTCATCCCGAAACGAATCTCTCTCGCCGACGCCTCTCGACGGATGTTCAGCCGCATCGTTGGCCTGGATTTAAATTGCATCGCGTTACCTTTCCGGCCGTATCGACCCCTCTCGCGTTTCTTTTTTTTTTTCTTCCACGGGAAAGAATTCGCTTGCGCGTTTAAGAATGCAGTCTACGTAACATCCATCGCGATGCTTTGAAGTGAAATATCAAGGGTGCATCTAGTCGGATTCGTTTCCGTTTCCGCGAGTTCTCTGCAACTCGCGAGCTGCCTCTTTGACGTATTTTCTTAAACATCGACGTGACGCTGATAGTCGGATTTTATATTCTGTCATGTGTTTCTTTTAAGCGATTTTTTCGTGTCAGTTTTACGACGGAATCGAGTCGCTTTTGTTTTATAATTTAAATTCGAATGAAAACTACGAAAAAAAAAAAAAATACTTAGAAAGTTCAGTTGCAATTAACAAAAAAGAAAGAGCACAGAGGGTTTATATTCGCCAGAGGGTTTCCAAAAAAGATTCTATGGGGTTTACAGATTTTAGAGGCGACGACAGAGGGGGAGAAGCCAGGTGGACCGCCGCGAAATCTCAAAGTAGACCCGATCAGCTCGACCGAGTTCAACGTCACCTGGGATCCGCCCGATCATGATTTATGGAACGGCGAGATACTCGGTTATCATGTCGGCTACAAGGAACACAGGTAACACGACCGAAAATAGCATCGTTATTTTAATGACGCGCCCCGACAGATAGAGGTTTGTTTTCTCACTCGCGCGCACACGTACATACGCACACGGAAGCCCCAACTTCCTGGATTTCGCCCACAGAGCTGATACTGTAGAATTCACGCGCCATTAATAAACGCCGAGCTATCTCGGGGTCAGTTATTTATCCGCCCGGGGCAACGCTGACAAATCTCCGAAAAAACTATAGGCTTTTTTACAGCTGCATTTTGTTGTATCATTTCAGTGTGCTATTTTTATTACAAACTAGATAGGTGTATCGATATCAACTTTTTTTTAAAATTTCTGAAATGCTAATCACGATTAAATTCTATCGATTTGCCTAAATTTTATTTTATGTAGTGACATGTATTTCTACTTTTTATTTTTTCTTCTTTTGTTGTTAAATTTTGAATTTACTATGAATCAATCTTCACTTATTTCTCTTCATTTTAAATAAATCGCGTATTCTTAAAATAATTATTTGAGATTTTATTTTAATTATATGAGAATATCTTTTTACTCAATTTCTCAATTTATTTATTTTATCTTGACTTATTTGACTTATCTTGATTTATTTTATCTTTTCTTAGAATTCTATTTTAAGTTTATCTCGTTAGTTTCTGCCTTTCTGTGCCATGCACGTAAATCCATATTATCCCTACATTTTTCACCGTAATTTAATACCAAGTTCGCGGCCCAAACTTTGCTCAAAGTTTGAGGTTAAAAGGAGACACTTGACACCCTTTTGGCAAACTAATTAATCACACAAGCCAGGTGTAACGAACACTCTCACAAAATTCACAGGATGGGAGCGGAGCAGTACACGTATAAAACCGTGGAGAGACGGATCTCGACGGCGAGCGTCGCTCTGGGTTTGGCAAGAACGTCGATGCCTGGACGTCAATATCACTTGACGAACTTGAAGAAGTACACGCGTTACAGCGTGGTCGTTCAAGCGTTCAACGCCCTCGGACCTGGTCCCATGACGCAGGAAGTTACGACTTCGACACTCGAGGACGGTAAGCGATTATCTAAAAAAGCCCCGCAGGTCGATATTTATTTTCCAACACTTGTTTAACACACAGAAGATTTTCTAATCGAAAATCCGGAATATCGGAGAAGAGGACGGCACATTCTTCGCTTTGAATATTAGATAAAACTAAAAGTCAACTATGAATGTCACTTTCAAGTCAATTTGTTATACCGATGGATGAATTTTTTTTTTCCAGATATACATAAATTGACACACTTATCTTATCCTAACCGTTTTACAGATCGGACGCGAATGTGAATTAATGTATTCGGTGCGCTTGATTGACGTGCATAGGAAAGCGAGGCACTCGTCTAGACGTGTCTATTTTCGCGTTGGATTTGGGTCTCGACCTGAGGAGTCTTCAAAAATTCATGAGGAGAATAATATTCGCGCCTTCTCGCGAGCCTATCAGGAATTCCGCCATGAATACGCCGACCGCGGCCGCACGGCTTCCGAGATAAATAATAAATTCAGATGCAGCGCCCGCTCTCTCAAATAACTTCTTTAATCCTATCCCCGCCGGATGGCGGAGTCGACGAAACTTCCAAGTGCACTTCGATATTTTCGATCACGGAGGGGAAGAAGGGAGGGCGGCAAATATCTTTCCTACCCGCGACTCGCGACGGCGTCTTTAAAGACTTACCACCCGAACCCGTTCCTGAAATATTCCGCGCGAAATAGTCACGTTGCTCTCGAATACACGATGAATATCGACATTTTAAATGCAATACAAATTTTACGAACCGAGACATTCATATTTCTCAAATTATTGCAATCATAAAAATACTTTCAATCCGTCAGCGTCATAGTTTTCAATCCAATTAATGTTTGGATGAATATCTATGCGAATTAAAAGTCTAAAAGCCAATAATGTTTTAATGTTATTTTCGCTCTTATTTTACATGTTAAAACATTACAATTTGTCAATGTTTGACATAACAACAAAAAATTTTAAACAGTACGATGTAATATGCCAAGCTAAGTTTCAATTTTCCAAGCAAAAATTTTGTTTTTAAATAATTTATAAATATTAAGTAACAAAACTATATAACTTCAATAGGAGACATTTAAAAAAAATGTGATGGATTATTTCGCAGACTTTTTGAATAAAAAGTTTTGAATTTCCCTAGTTCCGAGCAGTCCTCCGCAAGACGTGCGTTGTACCGCGCTCTCATCAACGTCCTTACAAGTCTCCTGGGATTCTCCACCCGAACCCAGCATGAACGGAGTTCCGAACGGTTACAAGGTCATGTGGGAGAATATGGACGCGCTGGTGGAGTCCGTGAAGCCGGAAATGAAGATCACCACCGCTCTGACGATGGTGATCCACGGCCTGGAGAAGTACACCAACTATTCGGTTCAAGTCCTGGCGTCCACCAGAGCCGGCGACGGTGTCGTCTCGTCGCCGCTTTATTGCGTAACCGAAGAGGACTTACCGGAAGTGCCGGCTGGCGTCAAGGCGGTTGCCAGCTCGGCTACATCCATCATCGTCTCCTGGCAACCGCCTCTGAAAAGTAACGGTAACATTACTGCCTACAACGTACATATCCGCGGATTGGGACCGGAAGGCAAGTGGCACAGGAGGGCTCTGCCGCCGTATCAGACTAGCTATCAGGCCGAGGACCTTCACAAGAGGAGTCAATACGAATTCACGATCGCGGCGGTCACCTCGGTCGGCGAGGGCCCGCAGACCCCGTCCATAACGGTTTCACCCTCCAGCGAAGGTAAGAACTCGTCGAGACCATTTTTCATTTTTAAATTAATTCAGAGATTATAATATATGTCATAAATTGTAAACTATTAAACGTAACATTTATACATTTTAAAAATATTCCGTGTCTCTTATTTACACGTTGAAGTGTCGTTTGTGCACTTTCGAATATTCTGAAAAGATTTTACGAAAGCGCGATAGTAGTTCGTAACGTTGGTACATTGCAAAATATGCAACTCCGCTCTGTCGTAGAAACTTGGAGTTCTCGGAGTTGCCTTTCGGCGTACAAATTGGACTAGTTGCGAAAGTTACATTTCGGAGTTCGCTCGCCCGTATCGTATAAACATCCGTTTTCTCGGGCTAAACGAATTGTCTACAGTCGGGGCCGCTAACCGTTAGCGTTATACCTATGTTTGTTAATGAGCCGCGCTCACTTTTTATTTTCTCCTCGACCTCGAAAGTCTTCGTGAACTCTCTTTCCACCACGAACTTTAAATCTTTCCCATCAGGAGATACTTTCTCCCGAGTTTGTTCCGCGCGGTTGATAAAAGCTAACTTAAATGACCTGCGATTATCGCGTCGCGAGTATACCCCGATAAAGGATTCGCTCGACTCTACTCTATTACAGTCCGTGCCGCTATATACTCCTTCGGCACAACACTTGTCGTACCGTGGAAACAAGATGTGACGCTGCCTTGTCAAAGCGTGGGCAAACCCGACCCTACGGTTATCTGGAAGCAATGGGGTCAGATAGTCAAATCATCCGCGAGGGTGTCCCTCCATCTCGATGGATCCTTGCAGATCATTGAGCTTCACAGGGAGGATAGCGGAAATTACACTTGCTTCGTGGAGAATCGCCATGGCTCCGATCAAATAACTCATCGTTTAACCGTGCAAGGTAAACGCAGGTTGCATTTTCGTAAAATAATCACGTGAAATTTAGTATATATATATATATAATCTTTTTTGTTCCTATTTTATTTTATAGGCTAATCGATTATGTATATAATGAAAGATTAATTAAATAGAATCGAATTAGCCACGGAAAAAAATATATAATTAATTTATAATAATAAATATAATAGTAATAATAAATATTATATTAATAATGTTATAAATAATTAATTATATTATAATTGATTTAATTTAAAGTGCTAATATATTGTATTTGTTTGTCATTATTGATTGATTTATTTTATGTATATATATATATATATTCTATTTACCATTATTTCAAGAAGAATTATAAAAAATAAAAATGTCGTAAAGAGCTTCCTCTCGAAGAGCTTTTGAGAAAATATGTACAGTCAAAATATATTACGGGATGTAATTCATAAATCAAATTTTTCTTAGTGCCACCTGCGGCGCCGTTATTACACGCGACCAGCACGAGCAGCAATTCGATCAACGTGCAGTGGAAGAACGGTGACGACGGCGGTTCGCCGATCCGTGGCTACATCTTACACTACAAACGCGAATCCGGCGAGTGGGAGGAGTTCAAAGTGTCGCACAAAGTGAGCAGCTTCGTCCTGTCGCGACTCTGGTGTGGCAACGACTATCAGATGTACCTGACGGCGTTCAATCGCATCGGCATGGGCAGACCCAGCGAAATTGTTAAGGCGACCACTAAGGGCTCGAAGCCGGATGATTCGCCCGGAACCGGCGACAAATTCGTCACGGTCAATGTTTCGTGGATCACCTTGCATCTCAACATATGGAACGACGGGGGATGCCCTATAACTTTCTTCGAGCTCGAATACAGAAAGAACGGCGAGAGCATCTGGACGCTGGTTTCGAATAATATAGAGGTATGAACAAAATATTATTTTGATAAATACAGCGCATTGTAAGACAATAAAAGGCGATTTGGCCTTCCTTAAATAAAAATTGAATAATCTTTCAATACACTAAATATTATCTATTAGAATTTTTTAAAATAAATTTTAACTATAATTAGCTGAAAATTATGATTGATTGATTATTTTTGTAATGTAATCTATGAAAAGACTTTTATAGTCCCTTGCAATTTGGAAATTATTGATATTTTGGCTATGAAAAAGTAAATCTTCAAAAAATTTGTTATTATAAAATTACGCGAGAAATAAAATGCTCCATATATAAATTTTATTACTAAAAAAAAGTTTATATAAATAGTTTTATATAGATAGTTATATAGACAGTTATTTATACAGATAGTTATATAAATTTTTTTCACAAGACAGATGATTCCGCAAAGTTTTTAAGAATTTATTACTATAGCTGTTATTACTATAGATATTGATATCATTTTTTAAAAAATAATTTAATATTTTACATACATATGTTGCGAAATTGCACATGATTTGTATGTGTTGTGCAGGTGCAAAAGACATACACTCTAAGCGAATTACAACCAGGGACCACTTATGACATCCGCATAAGGGCCCACAACAATGCCGGCTCGTCAGTCGCCGAGTACAAGATAACGACGTTGCAACCACACATTAGCACGACCATGTCCGCCATTGAGATCGATCATTACATTCCCCAGCACACCTCCGTGTACTCGGATCTAAAGCTCATCGTACCTCTGGTGCTAAGTTCATTCGCGGTCATCGCCGCGGCCGGTGCTGTCTTCTACTGCTTCCGCAAACGTTAGTCCTATGTCATATAGAATTTTTTAAGGCTAAATATATGCAACTTAAAAACAATCATTTATTAACTTGTTTATATAAGTCGTAAATAAAAAAAATTATCTTCAATCGATATAATAAATAAGCATTGAAATAAATGAACAAACGTGTTTGTCTATGAAATAAATAACACTAAGTAAAATTAAAATAGAATAGATGGAATCGGATAAATAATGCAATGTTTGAGAATTCATTGGTTTAATTTTGAAATTACAGTTGTTATATTTAATTACAGGTCCGTTTATGGGCGACATTGGGAGTTTGCACGATGCGCAAACCGCGGCCGCCTTAGACAATAAGCAGAACATGGAGCAGCGCGAGCAGTATTACGCCACCGTGCGTAAGCCTCTACGATCACCGATACACGAGATGGCCACCCTCGAAAAAATACCAGGTGAGATGAACAGACCAGCTCGCGTCGGAAGAGATATCCGTTCTTTCCGCTAAAAAAAAAAAAAAAAATGCCAGTGATCAACAGACAAACACGGAAACAGGATTCTTTTTTCTCTTTCTCTCTCTCTCTCTCTCTCTCTCTCTCTCTCTCTCCTACTGTTCCTCATTCTCTCTCTTTGTCTCTGCGGAGAAATCGAGATCGCGCGAGGGGCAAACGATTGCGGCCCGGAAGTCACTATTAACGAATCGCCATTAAACATGCTTGTAGAATATTCGGAAGATATCTACCCATACGCCACGTTCCAGCTGGAGGAAAGCGTTCCTGCAGGAGGCGACAGCCGCTGCAATTCTGCCGCGCCTCTTCAGACCTTTGTCTATCACGACCCTCGTCTCTCCACCGCCGATACCCTTCAGTTACGAGAGGTATCGTCCGCCGAATCTGTCGTTGTTAGAATCGCCCGCTTCTCGCCGCACGTTTTCTATTTTCCCGTGCAATTTCGACCGCGTAACACACATTCTACCTTTCTTATCTCTAATTCTAACTTCACAATTTGTTCTTTCGACTTCTCTCTTGCGAAACTGAAAATACGAATACTTTGTCCGATTTAATTAGTATATATAATTCACGCGTAACGTTTTTCTCTCAGTAAAATGAGTTCGACTCGAAAGAAATCGTGATCCTTGAATTCTTTTAAATTTCTCTCTTTAAATGTGCCTCGCTTATCTTTAGAAATCCGGACTTTTTGTAATTTATAATCGTTCTTTTGCACGATCGATTTCGTCGTGATGCGACAAGATTCGGGATTCTACAATGATACAGTCGATTTTAGATCGCTAAAATGTGCGGGGAAGAAACGCGCGAGCATGATGATCTATCATCGCTTTTATCATTCACTCTCATAACATCCCCGGCTTACGTTACACCTGCGATAATTGCATGCGCACCCAAATCACAGCAGTGCACCGAGATCACCTTCTCCTCGCAAGTCGGAAACCCTTTAGCGATTTCCTGTGCGATTATTTAGGTCACTTACACTCGCATGCTTGATGTGAGTATCTCAAATTTCGCGTCTCGCGAAATGCGACGCGTTACTGCAAATTTTAATTCGCGCACGCAGATTTCTCTGATCGTCCTTATTTTCGATGGCTAAAAAAAAATCGCGATCAAGTGAGTATTATTGCAAGTTACATCGCTGCTGGTCCCATCGTTTCGCAACTGTCCTGAGGCGGCTCGCGAATCGAGGAGTTGAAGTATTGATTAGAGCAGACTAGACCCACCGAACGCTGTTCGCCATTTACGCATTTGCATCGCAGTCGCCGAGTTTCAGCGTAGCTTTGCTAGCTGTAGCATAAAAACTCTCTCATGATTCATTCGCATCGCTCCCGCGATTCCTAGTTCGGCGAAGTAGAATAGAATTTTTGTAGAGACATGGTGACAAAGTCCATTCCTCCATTATGTAAAGAATTCAACAAAATGTACATCTCACGACTGTTATCTCGAAATAATTTTGTTACACATAGAAAAAAAGCAATCAGCTTTGTACATTTTTTATTAACAATAATTGAAACATGTCTCTGAAAGCTGATCTTGATGCATGATAATAAACAATATCTCGGTTCCTGTAAAAAGTTGATTGTCAGAGGTCACAAGAGAAATTTATTCTCGTAAGATTAAATATGCATGAATCTCGTCTTTGTCGTAAGAAGAATACATTTAAGGATACTCAGATCTCGTGAAAGTAGGAATTTACATTTTTACAAAAGAATATTCGATTTTTCTTTTAATTCGCAACCAGGAATTGTCCGGTTGATTTAGCGAATTATCGTTAAACATCGTTCTGTCTCGCTGTTGACTCGCTCCCTTGAATACGCGCCGCGGTCTCGAGCAGATAAATTATCGGTCCTGTCAGACGGAAGTCACGATTCTTGACGACGGTTTCTCTGCTCTAATCTTGAGATCGCTTCTCCGCCGAGGGGATCGGTGACACGGCGTGATGCGCGATGCGCGGTGTGCCATCTCATGGAAACCAATTCCGTCTGATTGCAGTCGGATTGCAACCGGTACACTAAGGTGCGCGGAGGCCGTTCGTCCTCTGCGCCGTTGCACAAAGCGCACAAGGTCAGTCAGGGCAAGTCCGAGTCGGAGGAGTACGACACCCTGGGCTCGGACAGCGACACGGAAGTCGGGACCAGCAGCCGAACCGAGTCTTCCAATCACCTCGTCGATTCGCACCACTCGGCATCTGCGGCCGACTCGCGCGTCCACAGTATGCAATATTTTCACCTCTCTCTCTGTCTCTCTCTCTCTCTATCTCTGTCTCTATCTAGTTTTCTCTTTTTTGTTGTTTGTTTTTCTCTCTATCTCTCTTCTCCTCAGGAGTGTAGCAGTAGGATAGAAGAAAGCTAAAAAATTCTGTCTTTTTTTTTTTTTTTTTTTTTTAATTCTTTTTTCGATGCATTCTCGCTGGAGGCAAAATCCTTGTCGCTTCTAGATTCGAAATTCCTACGTTACGCACCAATTTCGCTGCAAGGACCTCGCTGCTTATAAGTTGCCATCGATATCATGAAATCTTGAAATTCGAGGGCCACGGTAACGCGTGCACGTTATTTGTTTTCCCGACGCACAATGTGTCTATTTCCAATCTTGCTTGTTGCACGAATTAACCATTATGCGTCGCGCAATGTAGATATACAACGAAATGTTCATCGCGAAGTCGCGAGAGCACTGCGATTTATATTTGGTGAATTAAAAGTAAGAGACAAACGTTTGCTTACAGACTTCCTGTACCATGGACCAGAATCTAGCACGTCTACAGAACCCTCACCGATTTTTGAGAGAAAATCGTTTCCTGGAAGGGGAAGACCCAAGTAAGCTAATCGCCAGTCGATAATTAATTCCCTTAATCCTCTTGAATTTTTAAACTAATAATTCCTTTAAACATCTTTGTAAGTCGTTAAATTTGATAGTATATTTAAATTACATAATATATTTAAAACATACACAATGTCTAGATTGATGATTAAATAATTAAATCATGTAGAAATTGAGTTAAATATCGCGTCTCCTAGATTTTAAATCAAATCTGTTCCACGCATAAAATGAGGTACAAGATAAAGGAAGGTCTGTTTGCATTTAGGATGTTACAGCTGGCGCGTCATACCAGCGAGGAGGCCCGTGCCAACTTCGGGCCAATCGCCGGGTCTGGCCATCCCAAGCACCAGTCGGGCAATACCTATGCCAATCGGGACCAGGAGCGTGACGGATCAGGAAACCTGTTCGTCCCCAAGCTGGACCCACCCTCGGGCTTCTCCGACGCGTTTGAGCTAAGCGAGGCCGAGTGCGACTTCGATCGCGGTCACAACAGCCAACGAAATGTCCGTGACTTCGTAATCGCGGTGTAAATACGTGTAAAAGCCTCCGGACGCGCACGGATATCCCGTAGAATAAAGAGAGAGAGAGAGAGAGAGAGAGAGAGAGAGAGAGAGAAAGAAAAGAAAGATGAGAAATGAAAGGAGTATATAGAGTAAGGAGAAATCGCGCGAAAATTTATGTAAGCCGCGGTCCGTCGTTTTGTTAACGCGAATTGGCGCCTCGCGTCCGATCGCCAGCCACTCCAGTGATAATTCCACGTTGCTCCTTCGTCCTGCTCCCGGCCCACGTCAATGGGAGCGTGTCCTCGACGACGTGCTCCTTAAACAAAGCCAACGTTTACCGGCGGCGAGATCGATCCAACGCGTCAAGATTACTTCTCGGCTTATAATTATATTATAAATAATTTTTACGATCAGGCGGACGATCGCGAGCGAAGTTAAGTTTAACAGAGGGACAGAGAGAGTCTATAAACTGTCGTTTACTGGTTCCGCCTGTGAATGTGGGACCGCGCAAAGTTTTACGCATCGCGTCTCGCACTCGAGCGAAGCGGGTCGAGCTGCCTACATTGTTGTTTGTTCCATACCGTGGCGGAAGGAAGAAAGAAAGAAAGAAAGAAAGAAAGAATAGAACGCGAACGAGGCGTTCCGTCGATTCGTACAAAAACTGCCACATTTTATCTCACGTTCCGTGTGTAATAGTCCTATAGTTAGTTTAAATGGCGGCGCTACACGCGCGATCCACCTCGAATTTCTTCTATCCACGCGACGATCTCCCGACACGCGGGTATCTTTGCCCCCGATTTGCCAAAGCACGCGAACACGCATACGGTCTTCTAATTATTACAATAGCGAAAGTACGACGACTGTAATTAAACTGTAAAATTCTAACGGTAACTGCCATCTCGCTCTACTCGCGAAGCGACCAACGACCGCGAAGAGAAGCTACGATCGAGTGTGTCACCTCGCGAATTGTCCTATGACAATTGTTCCTCAACAGGGGACACTTAAACATGCATATCGAAGCGAGCAATACGCGACTTCCGAGCGTTTCCCTTGTCTTCCAGAATCACATTCGGACACGATTCGATCGAGCATTCATTCATAACGCTAATCGAAACGCGCCATCGATCTTCCGTGAAGTATCGTTTAAGTAAGTCGAGAAAGTACCGCGATCATTCGTCGTTGTCGTCAGTGTCGTTTTAACTTATCCGCGAGAGACCGAACGAAGCATCGTAGTTCAAGTTTACGCTCGACATCCGTGGTCAGCGACGATCGCGGAGAATTTACGACGTGAACGAAGGAGGGATTGTCGTCCGCGAAGAAGAAGAAGAAGAAGAAGAAGAAGCGTGACGAACGTGACGAATGTCGAGCGTAAACCTGGTCCTAGTAGACGAGTTACCACGTAGTATTAAACGTTTAACAGCCGAACGTAATGTCTGTAAGCTGTCTATTACTACTGTACCCGATGTACACCTCGCTCATTACAAACTGCCACATCATTGCCATCCGAAAACCCAGCCCTTCCCCTTCCCGACAGGAAAAAAAGAAGAAACGAAGAGGAGGATACCGAAGAGAAAGCGCGATGCCAGTCTGCGTCGATTAACGATCGACGGACCCCCGAAGACGATGATGATAATGATGATAATGATGATGATAATGATGTGAGAAATTATTAAGATACATGGAAAAAAAAAAGTACTGTTTCGCGAGTGTCATCGCAGCCTCCGTGATACTACGTGTTGCCATCGAATCAGTTTCGCCGATCCGTTGGCTGGGTTTACCGTTCACTCTCGGTCGGGTGACGATAATTTTTCGATCAGCCGGTTTAAGTCCCCGTATCCTCTCCCTGTTATTTCGACTCTCGAGTCATTCGCACGAGGTGGAGGAAAGCGAAAGGAGTCGCCCTGTTGATGATATATCGTCTATCTTTACGAAACACGAAATGATTTACCACGAAATTCGTACGATTGTGTTTTAGACGACTTTAGATTGTTTATATTCTATTTACTTTGTAAAATATACAACACTAATTCCATATTGGAAACGTGCTCGTCTTGTGCCTGTGTGTTTTTTATCCGTCCTTTATCCGTCTGTTTCCCCGTTCGCCCATTTAATAAAGTCTTAATCATACATATTTTATGGCAAGTCAGTCGTAAAAGAATAGGACAATACAGCTTTGCGATATTAAAAATGGTTTTTTTCTTCGCAAGTTATTTCTTTGCGATGTTGATTTATGTTTACGGTTTATTATATGTATTTATTTTTGTTATTGCAGAGACGACGTATTTTAATAATTAAAATTAATTTTAATTTTTTTTATTATAGAGAACTTGTCTTTAAAGGATATAAAGAAAATTATAATATATTTATTTTGAATCTGCATACCAGTGCATATAAATGGAAACGAGTATATTAATTTCACAAGTGATATTAAACTGAATCTAGAGCAAGCAAACAAGTATGAAAAAAGTATGAAAAAGTATGAACAAAAGTTATTTACGAAGTTTATCTCGAAATTATTTTATCATCTCTTTGATGATCCATTTTTTATTTAGCGAAACAAAACAAAATTTGTTACTTTATTTGTAAACAGTGAAATGTGATCAAAAGCAATTATTATCTATTTCTATAATTCTTTTCCGATATTCTTTTCTTTGAAGTAATTTTAACTATATGCAATTGTAGGCAATTTAATATATTGTATAAACAAATTCTTATTCATTGATTACTTAAAAAGATTAAATTAAATTAAATTATTGTGTATTTGTGTGTAAAAAGATCATCCTTTTCGACGGTGTAACCAACGATCGATTAGTCTTGAGAGGATATTCAGCCACGCAATCCTCTCAATTCGTACAGATCTCTGGGTACGTCTATGTGTACATACGTATATTTGTGTGTGTGTGTGTGTGTGAGTGTGCATGTTAAAATACACACTGCAAGGGTGGAACAGTCCATCCGGGCATGCGCCAGGCTTCCTCTCCCTTCAGGTACTATGAGCGGTGGTGTCTACGGCGGTGGTAAGTACGGGTCCGCGCTCTATAATTATTTCGACTAGAAAAAGGACACGTTTATATGTAACATTAATTACGCGTGGTCGTCCGTGATTGTTACGCCAGACGAGGTAGGTGCTATCATCTTCGACGTCGGACACCAAAGCCTCCGCGTGGGATATGGCGGCGAGGACACGCCGAAGGCCGAGATCCCGACGACTCTCGGGGTGTGGGAGGAAACCGCAGACCCCGCCGGGATCGACTGTAACAACGTCACCAGGAAGCACTACAACATCGACGTCACGGCTATCCAAGTACGAAAGAAGGGTACGCCATCACGTTTTATTTCCAATGTTAGATTTAATGAGAAAAATCTGTTAATTATCAAATATAATGCGATATGTTGAACTAAGAAGACATGACTTGCTTTATTTTATGTTATGTATTTATTTATTTGTATACGTAACAAAATAAAGTAGAAAAATCTTCTCTTTTCTTAATTTTCATGTAATTTTCATATCGATCGGAAAGGCAATGACTTTAAAAAGTAAAAAGATAAATAAACAGTGTAAAATTGTTTCTTACGAGATTTATTATGAAAAAATCGATTTTAAATATTTTTCTGAGATTTGACTATATCACTTAATTCAATTTTATTATTAGACTATTTTTATTGCGTTTATAGTTACGAACGTTGCCAGTATATCATAATTTACTTTACTTGACATAAAATATTTTTAGTTCCTATTGTCGATGCAGATGCAGTCATCAAGAATACATAGATTCCAATCGTCTTGTTCCATAGATTCTCCTAATTCACATATGATTCTTTGAAATCATTTTTTAACGTGATCGTTTTTCTCGAAATAACTGAAATGAGGAAGACAGAAATCCACAGAATATATATAACAATGAAACAAATATATATATATATATATATATATATATATATATATATATATTTTCATAATATTAGAAAATATAAGCGTATTTTATCTCGGGTTAGATATGGAGATAGTGAGCCTAATGAAGGACGGCATGATCGAAGACTGGGATATGTTCGAGCGGCTGACCGAGTACACGTACAAGCAACGATTGCACGCCTTAGCCGAGCACCATCCGATCCTGATGACCGAGTGTCCTTGGAACACCAGATTGAAGCGTGAAAAGCTGCTGGAGCTGATGTTCGAGAAGTTCAACGTGCCGGCCATGTACATCTGTAAGAACGCCGTGCTGGCGGCTTATGCGAACGGCAGGTCCACGGCGATGGTCGTGGACAGCGGTGCCACGCACACCAGCGCGGTGCCGGTTCATGACGGTTACGTTATTACCCAGGGGATCGTCAAGAGCCCGTTGGGCGGCGACTTCATCACTATGCAATGCAGACAGTTCTTCGAGGAGAAGGATATCGAGCTGGTGCCCGCCTGTCTCGTCGCTAGCAAAGGTAAATGATGAATCCGCAATGAATGCGATGAATATAAAAGAGATTTAGAGATTATCATTCGACGAATCGACAAGAGAGTAAAAATTTATGTAATAATGCAAAATAGATTGTGCCGTAGTTATACATTTGTTTCTCGTTGGTTCTCGTACTTTGGTTTAATCAAAGTTGAAAACATTTTGGAATGATTTCAAAGATTTCTAATTATTATTATATTTTATTATTTTTCTAATTATTATTTCTTTTTTTTTTTTTTTTAGATGTTGTGCGAGAGAGAGACCCGCCTCGTTGGACGAAACGAGGCGGACCGCAGCCAACTTCGTCTTGGCTAAGTTACATGGTTCGAGAGTTGTTGCAAGACTTCCAGATGAACTGCTTGCAAGTATCGGATAGCCCCTACGACGAAGATGTGGCGAACACTTTGCCTATGAAGCACTATGAATTTCCAACCGGCTACAACGACGACTTTGGGTCTGTGAGGCTTATGATACCCGAAGCTCTCTTCGACCCCAGCAACGTTAAGGGTGTGGGCGCGAGTATCTTGGGAGTTGGTCCTCTAGTCACCACCAGTGTCGGAATGTGCGACATGGACATCAGACCAGTACGTATCTTCGTAAAGTAAATTTATATTACGTATAAATTTAATCGTTCCATTTTAGAATAAATTATTGTTAAATTCTTTAAGACATTCCGAGTCAATTTTTCATAAAAAAAAATTCTATAGAATTTTTAATTGTATTGCTGTATTATTTAAAAAAACGTAACAAGACATATGTAATTCTGTTATAATTAATCCAGTTTACATGTTGCAGAGTCTCTATGGAAGTGTAGTAGTGACCGGTGGCAATTCCTGTCTTCAAGGATTCAGCGAGAGACTGAATCGGGATCTGGCCAGTAAAACGCCGCCAGTAAGCTCGTTTTGTAACATTAATTATTTATTATCAAGTTTTGATTTTAAAAACTTTCGGTTAACTGTGCAATTTGTTTCGCAGAGCATGAGACTGAAAATAATTAGCGCAAACAGCTCGAGTGAGCGACGTTATGGTGCCTGGATTGGCGGCTCGATCCTCAGCTCTTTGGGCTCGTTTCAACAAATGTGGCTGTCTCGTCAAGAGTACGAGGAATCCGGCAAACTCATTTTAGAAAGATGTGCGTAATTCGCAGACAAATTCGAAAATCGCAATATAAAAAACGAATACTAAGTTAAATAAATTTGTTATTTTTCAGCTTTAGTTAATCGCTCTTCAAATATCACAAAAAGTTTCTGAAAGAGATAAACTATGAAAACTCTTTGAAAATTATCTGTTCTTTGAAAAGTTTAAATATCTTTCTGGATATCTTTCTGCGACATTTCTCATACATTATTGCTTGAATAATTATTACGTTCGCAGAAGACTCTTTTATTATTCATCTGATCACAAATACAAAAATCAAATATTTTTCACGAACGGAGTGATTTACGTAATAAATGATGTAATGGCGGTGTATATCGTAACCCGTCCTTGAGCAACAACCATCAAACTCATTCTGAAGCGCCTAAAAATTTAAGGATACTAAACTGTTATTAATAAAAACATAGGTAATGTGCAAAGATTTTTTTAAATCCTGTGAGAAATAATTTTTCATGACAAAGATTCAAAAAAATATTTTCTCGCAACTTTGCGCACCTATAATTAGTAGGAAGTGCGATTAATCAGAAACATTTCGTATAACACATAAATCGTGAGTAAGCAATGTTTAATCGATAATTCGCTTAGACGTCAGTGTTAGACGTATAATATTAACACGCGCGGCTTATAAGAGTACAGTTCCTAATTGCTCCATGAATCTTCCATATACCGTATCTTAAAAGAGAAGAATCACTTCCTGTTAAAACCACGTTCCAGCAAGCTTAAATGGATATAACATAGATCTATGGTGCAATAGAGATTTTAATTATTTTACTAGGTACTTATTTTTCTTCGAGATTTATTTACTGTAAGCAAAATACTTGTTTTATACATCGAGACAATAGTAATATTGTAACTATTCTTGTTTTAAATTATTCTTAAAAAATGACATTATTGTAATATGATAAAAATAATATTTCTAGTATTCTATTACTATTTACATCTTATTAGATATAAAAATAGACATCGGTTTATTACATGCGAGTTATGCATTATTAATCTTAGAATTACATGCATATCTTTTTTACACGTAGATTATATACCGGATTTTTTAAGAACCATGTTTTTATTTTTTATATATAACTTGGTAAAAACATTTTTCAACAAATTAATTTTTTAAAATATGTCAGACAGTGAAATATGATTATTAAATAAATATTTAAATTGCTTTATGTTTGGTTTGGGTTAGATAAAAATACAAGTATTATTAAAAATATTTATGATTTAAAATTTCTATTGGATTTCATGGATCCATGTGTGTAGTTCTATGGTTAAAAGACTGACGTAGATATTTTCATACAAATATTGTTCGAACATTGGAAAATAGCTGGCATATATTAAATAGAACAATTCAAAAAATAACAACTGAAAATATGAGAATTCTAAGATTTGTTTTCTGTTCCTGCATTGGGTGGCATTAAAACTTTCTGTTTCGCTGTCAAACTTCAAATACTTGTTTTATTTTAAATGCAACGAGTGTATACTACTTTAGCTACAAAAAGATCTTGTTTCTTAAATCGCTCAAAACTTTTCAATTATTGTTTTATATATATATATATATATATATATATATATATATATATATATTCTGTTTCCAATATAATAAATTATTCTATTTGTAATTTTGCGGGTAAAATATTCATGTTTCATCAGTATCGTTCTACAAAGAATTGAATTTTTTAAAAATAAAAACATGTTGAAAAACATGTTGCTGCTTTTTTTGAATTGTATCTTTGAAATTATATCACGTAACATACTGTCAATGCAGAAAAATATTTGTCATTTTGTCGGTTCCGCTCATTTTATTAAAATCGATGTAAATGTCTATAATACTTACAATCACAATCCCTCAATCAAAAGGTATAAGAATAGAATCGATATATCAAAGTAGAAACGTGGTAGTTAAAACTAGTAATTTTTATATAATCTAATCACAAATAAGTAAGGCATAATCCAAGTGCGTTATTACTATTTCTTACCGATTCATCGATGAGGTTGATTCGTTACTGTAGCTACTAATACTGAGATAATCTTCAAATATCGAATGACCGGTTCTCGAAAACGTGCACGAAAAATACTTGTGTATCTTTTACCGTGACGTTTTTCGTCGCAGTAAGCCGGACATGTGAAAACAAAAATCAACAGCTAATAATAATCTCAGAGTATATCTACGGTATCGGGAAGAAATACTATACAAGACTACAGTACAAGTCAAAATTTAGATACTCTATAGACAAAATAGACTTACAGTACAATTCTCAAAATTTAGGCACAGTATCATAAAACAGATAGATCTACGGTACAAGAATTTCTTTCATTACAGATGGTTATTCGTATGTCATGTGCTACGTCGCCGTATTATGTATATTTGATATGCGACATGTACTGCAGTATATGCCCTGTTCCTAGTATTTTAAATATTTGTACCGAATAAAACTCGGATGTTTGTAATACATTGTAATTAAAACTTATAAAGCGCTTAAAATATCTCTCTGCGGGCGACACGGTCGTGACTTTGAAAATATCTTTTAAAAAATCCAGTAACAAATAATTAATTTTAAAATAATATTAAAAGTGATAAACGATAAAAATTCATTACCATGTCGCCTGCATCTTGAATGTCTATTTCACTATTCTTTCCTCAAAAGTTACATAATTGGCTTAAGTTGAAACATTGATCGCTTCACGATCTCGCAATCACAGGATCAAGCACTTATGTTTGATCTATGTGCGAATATTAAATTAGAAGAATCTTCGCCTCTAATCGCCGGCATGACGCCTTGAGGAACTTTTGGAAGCGAAAATTTCCGTTAGCGGAAACTTCGTTATCACTCGATAGCAGGCAGACCATTACATTCTTAACTGCCTAATCGTTTCGGCTGTGATAGCTTGCAAATGGCATTGTGAACAGGCATGGACAACCATCCGGCCAACGCGATTCCAATCGAGTCTGCCATCGTCGCGATTCCCAAAGATGCTTCCCGATCCTCTCTCGGTATCTATAATAGATTTCAGATTAATATTAGTTACAGGAAATATCATCAGATGACCAAGTAAAATCCTTATCGCATTAACTATTATGAAATTATATAGTAATTATCAAAATATAATTTATTAAATCCCAAATAATCTAAGAGTTCAAGTCAATAAATTTTTAGAATATTTTTTAAATTAGGTTTAAATATAGCATTTAAATTATACCAATAAAATTGTCAAAATTTTAAATCATTTTAACAATTTTTTAATACAATTGTTTTATGTTATTTTTGTTTTGGAATAATTACAAAAATAATGTTCTAATTTTAGAATATTAGAAGCTTGTTACATTCCGTTTTGGTAACGGCAAGTTAAATTATATAAGACTCAAAGTATTTTTTCATATTATTTGACTTGCATTGTTTGCGATATTATTGAAATTAGAAAATAGCTTCTTTACCTCGGTTGATATTCGATAAAAAGTATTTACATATGCCCCACCGCCAAGTAGACCCTCCCACAGTACAATGGCAAAAACAATCCATATGTTCGGTATGTAATAGTAGATGGTTTCGAAGAGGAGGATTATGACATTAATGAACTGAAAAGAACAATCGGTTTGAAACACGACGAGTTTTCAATCAATATAATTTACGTCATTTTGTTCAACTTCCTGATTCCGGAAGCTCCTGTTGTTACCTGTAACACGGACATAATCCAAATCCTGTTGATAGTAACTATATTCACTGACGACCTCGAGATAAATACACCTATTTGATAATCCACTTGGAGCCATCTGTATTGTTCAGAATGTGTCAGCCAAATATTATCGAATTCGATGAGCTCGTACTGCAAATAAGTTACGCTTGTTTAATTCAACACAACAAATCAGATAACTATTTGTAATGATAAAACTGATATGTCATGGACAATACCAAACGATGCTACGATAACTCCTGCACTCTCCTTCTTAAAAATTTGTAAAATCTAATTCTAAATTTCTCATTAACATGAACTCTTCTGTTGCACAAATAGACATGTTAAAACTACATAATGTTAATAGACAGATAATGTAACAAACAAGGTATAAACTGATTAGAGATGCATATGCGATGAAAAAGCTATAAATAGCTATAGTTATAGATTCTAGCTATAGCTTCTATAACTTTAATTATTTATAGCTAAAATTATATTTAGCTATTTATAGCTAAAATTAGAGAAAATTAGAAAATATTGTTACCAGGCCCTGATTGATGAAATACTCGAACAGATAGACCAGTCCGAGTGGTATCATGTACTTCAGCAAACCGGGTACCAAATTGATCTTGTCCCTGAAGCTCTTCTTGGGGACTTTGATGATCTGCTCCTGGCTGTCGATGCCGTTCTTAGTGATCGGGATTCTGGTGTGCACCGGGTGTTTGAGGATACACCAGAATGTGATTGCTTGCAAAAGCGGCACGGCCAGCATGACGAGCAGTGTGTTCTCAGTGGATAGCACCATGGTGAGGCCAGCGTAAGACACGGCGCCGATTACTCCGGCGCCACCTGTGCCCGATGACCACGTCGAGATCACTTGCCTACGAGAGAAATAATAATAAATACCTAAAACAACGCAGCATAAAGGCCAAAAAGCAAACGTTGTTACTGTTAAAATATAATTATATTAAATAAAATCATGAACCTTAGCAACAAGCATGATTTACTTTTTGGCCTTTATGCTTTATTTTAGATATCTGTTTTTTAACACTGAGACCTGTTTATCACCTTGGTTTTGAAATAATAATAATTAATGATAAGCGAATCTCACGATTATCACGCATCTGAGAAAACCGAGAGAACGAAGTAAATACAAGGAAGTTAAAATTAATGCAAGCCTGTCTTGCGAGATTTCAGTATCATATTCTTGAGTTTCAATTATTAAATCGTCTGACGTTGGAGTTTAACAAGCGACTTGTTATTTAACGAGTGAGTACCTCATGATTCTTCCGTTTCCATGCATTCGTGATTATCTAAAATGACAGGATAACAATGGTTTATAGCGCAGATCCTCTTGCATTTTTACAAAAGAGTGTAATTAGTGGTTAACCACCGTGTTGTTTTCCATCGGTTTATCCAGGAAATAATTATAAACGTATTTATAGAATAGCAGAACGCTTCACGCGCGCATATTTTTATCTTATTTTTTTTTTTCCTCCGTATGAAATCGCGCGCGTACAATTTATTACACATTCGCATATCCAGTATTTTAAGATCTAGGCCGACTTGCCGGCGTTGCATTATCTTATCGCTACTCCGCTGACTGTCACAACTGTCTAAACTGTCAATACTACACTCAATACTCTGGAAATATACCCGGCGCTGCAGCAACAGATGATAAACTCCGGCTTTCAAATGCGCTGTCTCGTAAAACATTCGGTCGATAGCTTCAAATATCTTTCGACAGAATTCACCTTACATTTTATTACATGCTCAAAGTCTAAATCTTTTTCTATGTTTCTTTTTTTTTTTTTTTTCGTTTCTCTCGTCGTCTAAATCACTGAAGCGTAGAAAATTATATGTAATATTCTAGAAAAACTGACTAGAATTTTGTGTGGAAAACCGTCGAATCGATAAAACCTCACACTCGTATCGGAACCTAGAATTCAATTTCCGATGAGCAACTTCCGCTAAATGGACGAGTGTGGCGGGAAATAAACATAACGCACCTGAGATCATAATACACAGTGGTAACAAATGAGCTACTTGTATGCGTTACTTACTTGGAGAATTGATTACTGTAACTGAGCATGGTAACTTCACCCAAGCCGGAGGAGAGCGATGTTATGACGACGCCGAGAATGGCGAGCCATTCGGTAGTGCTCAACGACACCAGGAGGAATCCTGCAGCGGAAAATAACACACAGGTAGCCAGTCGAGCACTGTAATTAATGAGTCGATTGATCGATTAGCGTTTGGACTGACGGTTTGGGCCGGCCGCTTGCACAACCGTGAAAAGGACTTACACGATATCCAAGGCTCCGCCGTACGTCGGATGAGCGAGGATTTAACGGGGAAAAAAAAAAAAAAGGAAAAAATATATCGGAAAGGGAAAACAGTGAGAGGCAGAAATGCTCGGATTACACGTCGGATTTCATACTTGATTAATTTTTCAAGAGATTTGTGGCATTTGGAATTAAAGTTTTATTTGTTTTTCTAAAGTATTTTTATTTTTTTACAGCACGCACGTTATATGCGTGCATGCTTGATAGCATGAAAAAATTATTATCATTATTATAAGCTAATAAAATTTATTATTCATTAGCTGAATAAAATTACATCTTACAAATTTACTTGAAATAATAAAAATTATTTTTAAAATAAGTTATACTAATAAATTTTACTACTAATTTTATTACTAATAAGTTTTATATTAAATGTGTATGTAGTACATGACAAATGAGTACTTTTAGATTAATTAAGCATTTAAGTTAAACCCAGATGTTACAGTTTTTATTATTTTATTGCTTGTATTTTATTTGAAGAATATAATTAAGAGCTTAATAAATCGCTATTAAAGGTATCGTTCAGTCCCGATGTAAATTATCTTGACACTTTTATTGCTATCATTCGGCTAATTATAATGTTATATGAAGCATCCGAGCGTGGAATCCTTGCAGATATCCAGATAAGAATTTTAATCAGAAAGGAAAAACATATACTCGAATATTAATGAGCGACAAATTGCGCAAAGGAAAATCATAGGATCTGGAAAGCAATACGAACATTTCGCGAAAAAAATGAATCACGCGTCGCATTTAGTTCCGTCATCATTTCAATTATCTGCTAATAAAAATAGAATGCTGAATTTTGCAAACGATGTTCGTTTTGCAGTGCTCACTGGCTTCATTCCGACAAGTGATTGCGAGATAACGCTAAGATGCACAGAAGTGCACTTTATAGCGTTACATATATGGCTGAAAAAAAAAGAAAAAAATAAAGATAAATACTCACTGCACAAAAAATGGAAGGAACGGCGCTGTCATTTTGATCGCCAATGCTGGCAAAATATCTGCCAAGAGTATGGCACCTGTCGAAACCGTGTTACATGTACGACTTCCCGACGTGTTTGTGGCGTTATTAGTAGTAACATTTGACGTGTCATCCTAGAAAAATTAAAAAATATTTACATAATGCAATTGCAATCGTAGTGTCTTGGTCTTAGCTAAAATAAAAATTAAAGAAGTGTTTCAAATCTCTTAGAAAAAAAAAAAAAATAAATGAAATTTAACTAAATATTTTTTTCGTAAAAACTCAATGAAAAATCTCATTTTGTAATTTTGTAAATTTTATTCCAACATATAAAAATATTAAGTGAGAGTAAAAGTAATTTTAAAATGTTACGAATACATATAACGTTTCGCACACGACAGAATAAATCTCGTTGCTCCTGATTTGCGTAATGTCGATTATAAATGCGACGCATTGAAAGGACGCTGATTGCACAATATGGCAGTCTCGTGTTATTTTATCAATGACACAACATTTCATTTTTTTTCACTCGGGAATCCGACCGGACGACATAAATTATTAATGCGCGACGATTTTCTTCGTTTAAGACGAAGATTATGTTGTTAAATGTTATCTTTAATATGGATCAAATTCATCAATTTATTAGTGAATTACGACGTAGATCCCGAGAATTAATTCAATATGTATTCAGAATCCTACATCGCATTCTACCGCTGGTCTATTAATATCGTTAGAAAATTTTCCATGGAATGTCTACGGATATTTAATTACGTATCAGACTGGTATCGTATATCGAAAAGAATTTAATCGATACACAAGGATACACAAGCAGCTAGAATCACATTGACCCGGACAAAGTTGAATATTACCAATTGACATTTCAATGTAAAAGACTTGTAAAAGGCTTGACAGGAAGAAGAAGAAGATATCAATTATCTATTGATTGTGCCAATTCGGTTACAGTTACTTTATGTAAATAGTTGAAATTGATGTCTCAAAGATAACAAACTCATATAATATTTTACATTTAATGTTAAAAAAATCGAATTATTAATTATTTAAAGTACTCGAATATTACAATTGATTGATAGATATGTTGCTTCAAAGAAGTATGAATCAGTAGCTTTTTAGTAGTGTGTTTTATACATTGTTTGCATCGTTCTTTACTTTCAAATCTAGGTTAGTATGAGCTTTGTGTACTTATTGATAAAATATCTTACCAGAACTCTAATAAAACGCTTTATCAGAAATAGTCTGACATGTTGATCTAATTTCCAAGTCCACGGAAAGAATTTTCAACAATGTAATTATCGTAAAGATCTTTATTTTCTATAGCGTTCTTCACAAAAAAATAAAATACAAGAATATTTCTAAGACATAGATAAAAGAGAGATAGACAAAATTGAAAAAAATCTTTGAAAATTTGCATCGCAACTGATTGTTACGTCAGTCCTTATAAAATAATAAATTAAAGCGGTTCGCGCTATCTTACGAAGATGAACTTGATACCCGTTGTTAGTCACACTATTGTTATCTGGAGTAGGCAACAATATGGTAAGTTCACTCAGATAATGCTCTTTCTGTCTTGTCTAAATTGACGGACTTTAAATATTCCATTGACTTTTAAGGTCATCGATATGAATTTTCGAAGTTAAATAATTTCTGTACGATCTGTTTATCAAATCATTTTTTTTTAATTAATTCAAAACTAATGATTTTTGTGTTTTGTCAAACAACGTGCAAGAAACATATAAGATTACAATACAAAAAGACATTCAAATAGCATCTAAATATCAAAATTATATTTCTTCTATTATTTTCTAAATTTATATATATTATATATAATTTATTATATTTCCTATTGTGCTCTAATTATAGAACAGAATCCGGTGATATAATTTCAAGTTCTTCCCTAGTTCCGTCAGATTGAAGCCTCCTTCGCATGAATCACGAGGTGAATTACTCACCTTCTCACCGAATTTGGTCTGAAGAATGTCGTGGGCTGCGCTGAGCATCACGACGTAGCCGTAATTGTTGCACAGACCCAGGATCCAGAAGGCCAAGAGATTGCGCCATCGTGTCTTCTTCAAGATAGCCTCCTGGTCGAAAGCACTATCAGCCGCGTGAGAGTTCGTCAGGCTGTTTTTACCCATCTCGAAGATCAGTCCCGAGAAGGATTCCTCTTTTTTCTCCTATCGACCTAATCTCAGGGTAGTCTCAGTCTCTCCGTCTCTTTTCCTTATTCTCTCGCTCCTTTTCCCTCCGTCTTTCAGCTCTATCTATCGTTTTGTCTTCTTTCCCCTAGCTATCTTCAGACTTTGTCCTTGTTACTTAAACGTCCCTTCCTATCCTTCTCTCAAAGCACGTGCGCGCCTGCTAAATCGGTTTGCTACTTGAACCCGTAGGTTCGCTTCTCTTTCTCTCTGCCTCTGTCGGTTTGTCTCTTTCTCTCCAACTTTCCCTTTTCCACTCTCCGTCGTTTCCCTTGCTCTATCCCTGTCGTGAATACCGCCTTGTCCTCTGCCTCTCTCGGCCAAGCTGCTCTGACCTGGCAGCTGCTTCTCCTTTTGATGCGCCTTAGATTCAGCGCCGTTCGAGCTTCGAGAAATTTCTCCGATCGTCGTTAGAGTTTACAGGATGTTCGCAGGATGTAACACGAGACTAATTCGTATTGATCAGCGATAATAATGTTGTTTGGCTCACGTTCTCAAGTGAACAGTTAATTGAAGAGTGATCGGCACCGACTCGCTGTTTTTCTGGTAGCAGAATTATTTGCTTAGAATCGAGTGTTGAGTTCAACGTATTTCTTTGTTGGAGAAAAAGATATTATCTCGTCGTGATTAAAAATACAGCAGTTTGTCTTGCAAGTTTTTTTACTGGTCTTTTAATAGCAACCGATTTAAATCACATTTAGCTTGTACTTGTTGATGACAAATCATATAAAACGAAGCACAAAAATTGCACAGCCTTTTTTTCTTCGTAAATGACAGAATTATCTCGGAGAAAAGTGTCTAGGTTGATTCTGAAACAAATTTTCCGATAGTCTTTTATAGCTAGTGATTAAGGAAGATTAGCTATTAATGACTTAGCTTATTAATGAATCGTTCACGCAACACGTGACATCAAGTTCAACGATCTCCCACCTTTATAAACAGAGAGAACGTTCTATTCGAAAATAAATATTCTATTATATCACATTAATCACAAATATTTCACTAATCGTTAGATTATTTAGACTATTAGAGGTCCTTCTATCAACTTCAGTCAATAATATCATACAAAACGCAGTTTTCTCACAAGTTGCACTTTCTTCCGGGCATGCGACTTTATCATTTAAATTCGCGATCTATGATGCACTGAATATACCTTTTTCAAGAATGACTCAGTCAACTGTTCTTTACTGCTTTCACGGTATCCTCTACATGCACACCCAAGCTTCGAGAAACTTCTCTGCCTTTCTTCCAACCGAGCTACCTCCCGATTGCTCGCGCGTTGAAGCGAATGCGTTTCTTTCAAGACGCACCAACACTACCACTTGCTATCAAATTTTCAAATTTGAAAGCAATACTCGCGATTAAAATCTTGAAGGAATGATGAAGATCAGGATTGATTCGTCGATTAATCTCTGAGGAGTTTCTGTTGGATGGTCTTCTCTCAAACGCGTGGGTTTTTGCGTAGGTTAAACGAATCTTTCAGAAAGCCCAGCGGTGCGATTAACGAGAGCTATTAATGAGAAAAGCAATGTGAGCGAGCTAATTACAATTGCAGATTTGGCTACGAATTTTCGATGAGTTGGTAAACATTTCAGAAAAACGTGTGCCGTTCTTAATTTAGCTCGCGCTCGGGAGATTGGCTTCGCGTTTGACGTTGTTTTAAAATAATGTGTGCAATTCAAGACAAATAGATATGAGGAATAAATATTAATATTTATGTCTATCGTAGAAAGATATTTTACATATGCATCGCATATGCATTGTATAAATATATACTGCCCTTATATAATATTCCGTATTACATTTTTATATTTACATCACCCACGTAAATTCTTCTGAAACTTAAACTAAGATCGTATTCAGCGATTACTTTTGCATCTAATATCTGTCAACTGTCTCCCCGTTAGGCGATGTTAAATTGCATTTTCTACGCTCATTCAAGGACAGCGTTATCGCGCGATTTCGCATGAACTTGCATAAGGAAATCTAAGACGTGTTTTATTCGCAGAATTTTATTCGCACTGTTTAATTTCCCTAACATTCGAACAAGTACGAATAATTTAGCATGCAAATTACAAACCGCACGCACGCACGAATATATATATTTTATGAAGATGAATTTCAAAATATTACATATTAATACAATATTATGTATAATTTATATTATCATCTATACAATCTTCTCGTTGAAATTATTTTTTTTTTTTTTTAACACGACACGTCTTTTGTCGTTTATGGAGCGACTTGCATCGTGAAACGTGAATTAAGGATGCTGACACGCGTGTTGTGATGAAAATACATGCGATATATTGATAATATCTCATGAATGTCATAGAACGTCAAATCTTTAAATGACTTATGCACAAGTTTTTCGAGTAAAAGCCCAAATTTAAATTGCTCGAAAGCGACATCTGTCTCTTATCAGTACTTTTACATAGTAATTTTTTTGCTATCTTTCACGTTCATTGCCAAACAATTCTGTCACAGCAGATAGTGCTAATTAAAATGAAACGCATTATCTAAAGGAAGAGTAGAAAAATAAAAATAAAACAAAGTACGTATTTTGGAATATAAATCTTATTTCTGAAGCAGAATTTGATTGCGTTTGTCGAAGATAGAATGACAAATAAAGTGATAAGTACATGGCAAAATACATCTTAACCATCGAGCATTTCTCTCTACATTGCTTCAGTTCTGATAAATATAAATCTTCTCTTTGTCTCAAGTCTCTCTGTACCAATAATAAAATTTAAATAACAAGATTTGATACCTATTTCATTATCTCGTTTTCGATTTTCTTTCTCTCTTTTCCTATCTGTCTGGTGAGGTTATTATTTTTGTATTATATTTTATCTTATCTCTGTATCTATCAGATGTGATATTCTCGCCTAATAATTTTCTCAAAGTAATCCGCGATTGTCCAAAGTGTCCCGACTCTGTATTCCCGACGTAGGTGCACGTGCTCTATCGCGAGTCACATCCGCTCTGGATAACAATTCGCTGCAGTGACTTTTTGACACGCGACTGGCATACGCCTTGTAACGAGCTGATTGCACTTGACCCACCTTCAACAATATTCAGGCCGGCATCATGCGATATTACTATATTGAAAAAGAAAGCGAGCTGCAAATGAAACCTGATCGCAAACGCAAAATCCCCTAAGTTCGAATAAATATCGTTAATTCGAATAAATATAAAGTAATAATAATAAAGTAATAATAAATAAAGAGAGATTGATTTTCAGAACTGAAACTTCCGATCGATTTCCGCAAGCTTACGATCGCCAGTGTTTAAAATTTGTTATTTGCACTGCATGATTTGTTCAAGGATTTGTTCATGAGTTCATGAGTTGTTTGAATGATTTTGTTTGCATAAGAAAGTTTTTTTTTTTTTTCTTGAAATTTGCTGACCGCAACACTTTTTCCACGGAGTTATCACTTGAATTATTTAAAAATGTCACTTGCGATAAGATGCGAACTACATAGTAATTAATTCATAATTTCATCTGATCGAAGACACAATGCAAAGTTATCCTGTCGTTTTCCGTTAATTAAAAAAGTAAAATGAAATATAAATAGTTTGTATATAATTTTATTGCACATAAAATAATATAACATAATAATTTTTGTTTCGCTTATCGGTCAAATTACGTTATGATTGAGATAAAGATTTGAGACTGTGTTTTATTAATCAAGTTGACCCTAAACGATTCAGCAGCTCTCGTAATAGCCAGTATCTAGTGTTACAGATCTCGTCTAGTTACGAATCTAATATTACTGGTCTTGATAAACCAAAGACTTAATCGTCAATTAAAAATAATTACTAGTTCGTAAGAGCGATTTCAACAGATCAGTCTGATGAAATGCCAAAATTTACGCTTTTATTATTTTGCTTCTAAACCTTCTATTAAATTCAGCGAAACGTATAGGCATTTTCTCGTTTGAGTCATATATGTGACTCATGTTCACTTCCTATATATAAACATTAAAGCTGATATTGTTTGAGTGCCAGAAACAATGCTACCATTGATTAAAAATTGCCCTGCATGAAGAATATGGATCTTCATTTAAAAAGTTTTAATTTAAGAAAAGAATACTTTGTGAAGAAAACGTGACGGTCATTGTCTTCTGTTAACTTTTTGGCACAGCTCAAGCTTTGACTCGTCTATAAATTATCTGGGATGCTTAATCAAAAATAAAACCATTAAATTCATATTATTAATGCAATTTAAAGAAAATTTAAAACATAAAAATATATATAGGTTGTTTATATATATATATATATATATATATATATAAAATAATATTTTTTATTAAAAAAAAGTTTTTATTGCATTGATAATATAAAATTTAATAATTGTTTTTAATTAATCCCAGATAATTATATATAAAAAATTTTGTATCCTAATTCTAACTCGCAGATATATATTTTTATTGTAAAATTCAAGGGAAAAAAAATATATATCTGCGAGTTAGGATTAGGATATGAAATTTTTTATGGATCTTACGATATATTATAAAATTAAAATATACAATACATTTTTTCTTTTTTTCCGCATATAATTTTTAAATAATTCCACAAGATACTCACTTAAAAATAAACTCCGAAGAATTCAACGAAGAATAGAAAGGTCTCTTATACAATAATATTTTAAGAATATCACAATCACAGTATGAAACTAGCAAGTCGTGTTGGTATCACTCTAAATCGGCGATCGCCGAGATTGTCTCAAAGTACCAGCTCAGAGAGACTAATCTAATTATTATCCACAAAGATGTCAAGATTCAGAAGTGTATTGTCCGGAATTTCACGAACAATTTAATCACCGTTGAAACTTGATAATGTAATCGATATATAGATAAGAGCCACGGTCGAGATGTTGTGGTTGCCGCGAGTTCCAGCTCCGGAATAAATAAATTCCTGACGAAATCGGCATATATATCGTCGATATAAGCGCGACCACTCGGTAAGCTCGGCAACGGCATTTCGTTCTTGAACGGTTCCGAACATTCGTAACAAGAAAGTCTGTTTAGTCGGCTTCTGACCGCCGAGCTGATCGGAACTGATTAGTTGGTGACGATAAGCGAGGAGAAGAAGAAAAGGAAGAGAAAGAAATTTAATGCATTCAGAAAAATCCTTTTAATAAATAATAATGTAGTAATAAAACAAAACTCAATTAGATAAAATAATTAAAAAACAGTAAAAAAGTAAAATAGAAAGAAAAGACAGAAAGAAAGAATTTTATTGATTCCTAATCAAGAAAAAATAAAGTTTTTTTTAGCAAAAATAAAGAAATATAAATTTAAATAAATTGAAATAAAATTAAATTAATAATATTGAATAATATTGAAATTTAAAGATAATTAATCAAAAATGGTAATAAAAAATTAGAAAAAGAGAAACAATTAGGAAGAGAGGCCAAATATACATATATTGTTTTACAAGAAAAATTCTAGTATTCTTCAAAAAGCATCATTATTTAATACATCTGTACATGGAACATTGGAGAGATGAAAAAGATAATAATTGACGTCAATTATATGTTACTTGAGGAAATAACATCGCGATATCGCGATAACGTGATAAAATGATGAGCGTGATAAAAATATGTTGCACATAACTGTATAAAGCATAAATACATATATAACGTAAATAACAAATAAGAAATAAAACCCGTCTTATTTTACGAAATTCGAAAGTTATTTCTTAAGATCAAAAAACTTTGTGGAGCTACTTGTGCAGCGAAGTGAACATTCCAAATAATTACTGAATCTATAACAATTTGCTGAATGTTGAATATTTTTATAATCATTCAATCACATTAGTGATGATGGAGCAATATCAACATGGCATTGTGATCACATGGTATCGCTGATTCAATGATATTTTCTAGAGGAAAAAAGGGTCATGGTTCACCAAAAACCTTCGATGCGCGTAACATTGTGTGCATAATACTCGAATAAATCCAATTAAATTCTGTAAGCATAGAGCAACATCTCTTCATGCCCTTGTGAGGCACATTATAAAAAAAGAAGACATGTTATTCGCTGATCGAAAAGATTGATAAAATTAATCGAGAGACATTTTTAAATTGTTACAGTAAAACATTTTTTCGTTTCTAACAAATACCTGTTTCTAATTTTTAACTTAAAGAACAATCTTTTAGAAGAAGAAACAATGTATGTAATCGCACGACATATTTCTGACGTCATTGATAACCGGGTTATCCTTCCTTTGTTGAGTAATATGAGACCGAGCCTCCAAAAGTGATGCAATATTTGTTAAGCAATTAATTTATGAAACACTTTATATCAATCTTTGTAGATTTATTAAGACTAATTTTTAATAATTCTTAGCGTATGCGTGTGTATTTAATTATTTAAAATTTTGATATATGAATTAAATAAAATTCTGAATTAATAAACATATTATCGGAAATCGATAAAAATCTGATCAATTAAATCATAAATCTTGATTACATTTTAATTTGAGTTAGATACATAAAAGTCCAACCTGTCTAAGTATTTCCGACGAGATTAATGAAATGGATAGATAATCGATGTGCATGAGTTCAAGATAAGATTTTAATTAAAAAGCTTGATAAGCATTTTCGTGTTAGTCCTCTGATATCATATACGCTACATATTTCTGTGCTTTTACAAATTGATATAAAAAATGTTAGTTAGAAATTAATACATTGCACAATATGTTTTGTGATGTAAAGATTGCGTCGATAATTGGAATGAAATAATTGAGCAAGCATAATGAATGTTTAACATTGTTCGAAGCAACATGCATATTAAAACTTGTTTTATAAGATTGCGCGTTGCATAAGATCGATATAATATATAATTATGTCTTTAATTAATAAATACATGAGACAAATTCATTTTTATTACAAGTTTATAGAAATCATAAGAAGTACAATATTTAAGAAAGTAAAAACAGATATCTTGCAAATTGCTTTCATTTACAGAAAATTTCTCAATCAGTACTTAAAAAAATTAATGTATAATAAATAAAATCAATCTGTCAAACATTTCCTATTATTTAAAATAAATTTAATTTATAAAATTGAGATATTCAATTCGGCAAATATTTTACATTTAAAAATGATTAAAATTCTTCCACTTTTTCTATATTGTTTTAGTTCTCGATTTATATTGTTGAAAAATTTAAATTAAATTAATAAATAAAAATAAAGAAGAAGAAAAAGTCTAGCAGCTTATAAATTAGTTTGTAATTTCTAGATAAAATCTGCTAATATATATATTTAATTAAAATATCATATAGTAATATTAATCTGATTATTCAAACAAGCAAACTATCCTCCACATTCAATTGTGATTATAATATAAATCTATCAAGTTTTAATTATTCATCTGTTTTTATCATTATGGTGAGAAAACTTTCAGAAATAATTTTGCAAGATCAGTTAATTTACTTATTAATTCTTCAGTAATATTTTTGTTATGAATAAGAATAAATATTTTATCGCTCTGTCATTTTATGTCAACTGATGTGCTCTCGCAGGAAGTGGCAAGACTGTGTCTCCCACCGTCAAAGATCCTTGACTGAAAACCTGCGTTTCCGCGGATATTCCTCTAGGTGAAGTTGTCACACGGCTGTTTCGCATCCTGCTGATCGGCTGACGTCCTCGGACCATCTTATACCATCCCCTTTGACGTTTCGCGAGGGGGCTTCTGATGTCCAGTGCGATCAATTCTTCCTTCGAGGATGCTTCCGTGACCTCTCGGGCCCGTTTGCCAGGACGAACTTGACTGTTGTTGACGTCACTGAATGATTCTTGCGAAAATTCCTCGATAGTTTCTTGTTGTCGAATTTCTTTGGCTGTCTTAATGCTCATTGTTGGAATTCTAAAGCTCGAAACTAAAATTCAAAAAAATATAGTTAGAGATATAAATATAAAATTTTTCTGTTTGAATAAATACTGTTTGAATAAATAATTAAAATTTTTACCAGAGAAATTTCTTAATGCGTGCTTCATAGCATGCGCGATGATTGACAGAAATCCACCACTGTTAGTATTTTCTCTGTTTTGTACGGACGACGCGATCTGTCTTGAATTCGTCATCATTGCGCTGCTCGGAGAATAGCTCTTGACACTCGAGACACTCATTTTCATTTTTGTAATAGACTTTCTGCACAAATTAGGGGTACTCGAAGGCTCAATCGTATTCGAAGATGATTGACCATTCACTGACAGCTGCTCCTGCATCTTCTTCAAACCTGAACTAATCAGAGGCATCAGATCACTGGTCAATCCTTTCGAGTTGCTTTGCATCAGCATCACCATTACCACTGTGTTAGAATCTCCTTGATTTACAGTTGATAAGCTAATATTGCTTTCTTTAGGATTGCACTTTTCCTTTTCTATGCTCTTCGCATTATTTTGGATGACTTCAATGGGCGAATCGTTTAAAAACTTCTTTCTTATTAAAGAGCATTTTGTATCTTTCACGACTTTCGTGTCTTCTGTGATCTTTGTATCCACTGTGTCTTTTGTGTCTTTCATATTTTTCGTAGTGTTTGCTTTTTGCGCATTTGTTACATCATGAGCATCTCCCTCTTCCTCCGTTGATGTATTCAGAATATCCCGCATATAGGACTCTATCAGATCTTCGATCCCCACGGCGGTTTCGTAATGATCGGAGAACCTCACCTTCTTCATGACGTTTTCACGAATGTCATCTAATTTCGGTGAGTCCTGCAGAATGTTTTCTGTAGGCATCGTCAAGTTCATATCTGAAGACGACACCTTGTTTGCATTCGCAGTTATCTTCTCGGTTTCGTTATCCGTGGTCTCCTTCTGCTCCTTCATAATGTTCAACTTCCTGCCCGAGTTAGTTCTAGAAAACTGTTCGTTCTTAGCAGTCCTAAAGGGCGTTGTTTCTCCGTTTGAGATGTTCTGCAAGAAGCTGAAGAACTGCGTGTCCTGATTATTGCTCTTCGAGGTCACGTCACTCTGTATGATCGGCGGCGTTTTCAGGCTAAAATCCGGCACGCAGAGCGTCTCGAAATCGACCTTCTGCCCGACGAACATCGGTGTGCTGGTCTTCCGATAAATTTCCGGCGGTGTGGAAAACCTGCTACCGTTGTAGTCGCTTCCGCTAGAACACTTCGGTTTCTTCTGGAGGAGCTCGTGATTGTTCGGCGATGTCAAACAATGCCAGCGTTCAAACCACTTGCACGCAGCTGAAGTTTCATTAAAAATCATGGAGTTAACATATTTAGTTAAAAAATATCCGACATTAAGCATCACATAGAAAATTTATTTTTACAGATTTAGAATTTATACACATAATTTAGAAACTTTTGAAATAAATAAACTGTTTATCTATATATATCTGTAATTAGTTTTTTAAAATATTTTATATTCTTTAACATATAACTAATAATAATTCTAACTTAAATATATATTTTAAAACACTTTTGTCTTTTATATGTCTACATGCAATAAAAGTTTTAAATAACAAGATTAAATAAAAACAAAATTTTTAATTAAAGAAGAAAAGCATCACGTTTCCACATTTCCTTTTACTTCCAACGAACTATTTATTACTCGAGCCTAAAGAGAAATATAAATTTGTTCTGTTGTAATATTAATTGTTGTAATGTTAATTCGTTCATTTTTATATAATATTGAAATAATGAAATATTTTAAAAATAACAATTGCTTCTAATTAATAACACAAAACTTGTTAAAAATTTGCTCTAAGATTGTTAGATAATGATGTTTGTTTTCGACTTTTGCCAATTAAATCTTAATTCGCTAATTACCAATGGATTTAAAATCTTCTTTAGATTCAAATAAATCACCGCACAGTCGGCAATGTAACGGCAGATGTTTGTCCACTATATGGCACAACAATTTCTCATCCTTCAAATTCAGTTTTGCGGACTCATACTGTCGTATCGGCAGTATCTTAGAAGCGCACAGTGAACAATTGACATTCACATCGGGATGCGCTTTGTCTACATGACGATCGCGACACTTCATGCAACAAAATGTCTTTTTGCAAAACTGACATACTCTGTTCACCTCTCCAAAATGTGAGATCTTCGAAAATCGATGTGCAACGCTTTTAATAAATATCTTGTCTCCCAACATATCCAACCGCGATTGCCAAGACGATCAGTTGTTTACTAATCAAATGACAAACCGTTCACATCCGTGAAATAATAAGAAGTAAACAGACATCTACATATATGTATAGATAATATATATATGTAAAAGATAATATATGAAAATAAGAATTTGTATTCCAAATACGAACATATACATCATGTTTTCATCAAACTTGTATCTACAATTTGTCAAAAACGAAAGATAAACGTGGAATGCAATTTCGTTTAATAATTAATTAGTATTTCAAAATTAAAAAATTTTAACTTTTATTTTACATTCAGAAGAAATTACCATATATTTTTATATTTTTTTTTTCAAGATAAAATGAAAAAATTTTATTTAATTGTAAAAGTCAAGGATTCTACATTCGATTTCTGGAAAATAAGTCAGGGAAATAACAATGTTTAGGATATGAAAATTGCTTATATTATTATTTAATAATTAGAGTAACACAAAAGAATAGATTATTTTACACTTATTATTTTCTTCTGCCTTAAGTAATTAAGTAAGTTAAATATATTAACTTGATTTAAATTTTGCATTAATCTCTTTTCTCGTTACTCTTACTCTCATTGTACGCGATTTTCGCGCTTGTACTCGGTTCATTATCAGAATCATCATCCCTAGGAACAATAAATACTCGTTGGATTTCGGATGATAACGATTCGCTTTCATGTTCGATCGTCACATTGGCGTTGGTCTTGTTAAAGTCGGTGTTACAATCGGAAATGTCAAGCTGATATAAATTTTGTAATGCATCAACGACTATTTCATCTTCGTCATCATTCTGCGTGGTTTTTGTGACTGTGCTCGGCTTATTGTCGGAATCATTACACACAGGAATGACTAATGATTGTTTAATTTTAGATATCGACGATTCACTTTCATTTTCAATCGCCATTTCAATGTCGATCTCGCTGAAATCGGTATAATTGGAAGCGGAAGCATTTTCCTCAGCCTTTTTCCTATTTTTTAACAATGCTTCTTCATAAGGTGGTGCTATGGGAGCTTGCACCGGTTCATGATATTTGTACTCCTTGCCTTCGTACTGAAAACAGATTATAATAAATAATAAAATAATATAAAACGAATAAAAAATAAAAAACTGAGACGTAACAAAATAAAAAAGATAAGATATAAGAAGACACAGAAGGCTTGTTAAACGAGTCTAATTTCACAGTTTCAAACAAAAATATATAATGTTACTACTACTCACATTTAATGGATAGCTCATGTCAGAATCGGGCTGACTGAGGTCTCCACACACAATGAATGGAACAATGACCCTATTCACTCCTGTCAGTTGGTTGAAGTTGCATGGTTCGTCTGTCAACCAAGGATTTAACATGTTCGGCTTGTAGCCTTCTGGCGGACTATAGTCCTTACAGACCACAAATGCTTCTATACTTGAGTTGCGAGAGCTGCTAGGTTTCGTGCAGTAGACGTAAGGGAAAAATATCCTCAATTGAGCGTACAGAAGTGTCACGTCTTTGGCGCGAAAGATTTTTGCGACAAACGTTCCACCAGATCTGAGAATATGTGTAGCTATGTTCAAAGCAGCCAGTAGCAGCTGTGACTGAATGAATATATCCATATCATGTAGGCCAGTCACTGCAAACAGAATAAAATTCATTGATTATTTCATAATAAAAATCTATTGAGATTTTTTGAAAAATAAAAAGAAAAATGTAAAGCACATACCATCAGGTGCTCCATCACATACCACCAAGTCTGCTCGAGTATTATCAAAGTGTGCAATAATCTGCTCTGCTGTGCTTGTGTTGGTAATGTCACCCTGTAATTGGATAACTCCTTCCAAAGGTGCCATTGCTTGCAAGTCAACTGCAACAATTTTCGGAGGAGATGCAGGACCTTTTTTTAAAGCCTCCTTGTAATTTTCGCTTTAAGAAAAATATGATTATTTTAATATGTATTAAACTTTTTTATTATACAGCAGAGATTATTTATTTTTGTACAAAATGTACTTACTTTAGCTTCCGTGCTAACACTTGGCTCCAACTTCCAGGAGCAGCACATAAATCTACCGCTTTGGATACTCCTAAAAAAATAAAAAATATTCTTTTAATGATATAAATGCTTTTCTCAAAAGTTGTTAGATCTGAAATTAATTTGTAATATAATATTATGTAATTTTAATTTGTCTTTTGTAATGTATTTTTTTCACATCCTTTTTTCATCACTAGAATCATACAATCAATTATAATTGAAAAGATGTGATTAAATATAAATGAAAAGATTTATTTATTACTCATTGCTGTACATACCATCAAAAATGTGACACTCCGAGTCAATTTGAAGTAATTTGAAAGCACTTCGGGCTCGCCATCCCTCTTCCTTCGCTTTTCTATAATATATATCCCGCTTGTCTTTTGATGTTTTTCCCATTGTTGCAATATTTTTGGTGAAAATTAAAACTTCTATTGCACAAATATATCTTGGGTATTTTTTCTTGCTTCAAAAAAACCTGTAATGCATATTTTCTTTATATACTTTTTGTATTGTCTTTAATAACTTTTTTCAAATATTTAAGTATCACAAATGTCAATAAACTTCTTTAACATATATCTAAATGAATCTCAAAATGAAAAATATTCAAATTATTGAAAATATTCAAATTATTGAAAATATTCAAATTATTCAAATTATTGAAAGTTATGTTTTTTATGTTACGAGGAACATGTAGCAAGAAGTTATAATTATAATCTGAGGAACGATCAGCTAATTCTAACTGCTTCTCCAGAGAAAAACATAAGAAACCTGAATTATACTTGCATTTTAGTTAGAACCTGTCCAGTGTCTCCTTACAAAAGGTGCACGTTGAACGATATATAGTCATGCCTATAAATTTGTTTTCTGTTTCCTGTACTGGGTTGCACTAAAATTTTCTATCTCATTTTTGTGTTTCTATCTCCACTTCAAATATATATTTCTTTTAATTTAAATATAACAAGTGTACACTAGTTCAGCTATAAAAAAAACAGACCTGGATACAGACATGAATACTTTCGACGAATAACATGCTATATGCAACGATTTTTGATTCTGTGTCGTGCTACATGAGGTCTTCTTCTTTTTCTTCTCTTTTTATATTGGCTATGATTCTAAGTGAATCAAAACAGGTCAGTAGACAATAATCACAATGATAATACAAAATCGAAAACAGACTAAACAAAATCAGAATCGAAAAGCAAGACTGCTACACGAGGTCTAGCGTTTGCTAACATTGCGCATGTGTGAATATTTTCATCCCTTCCATCTTCATTTTGTGCAATGCATGTATCGGGTGTGCGTTTCTATAGCGCTAAATGTGAGGTTATGTGACACGTGATGTAAAAGTCATCTGAAATAAATTAAGGACAAAACGCTACAATTATTTAAACGCTGAAGGCACTACAATCATAAAAAAAGGGTGAAGCAATAACGATTTTCTTCGTGAATATAAAAAGGTAAATTGTATTACATAAACAAAATATTGTAAACAAAATATTGTATATATTTTATTGTACATATTCTATTAAATTTATTTGTAATTATTTAATTTATTTATCCCATTTTTGAATGAACGTGCGCAACGATCTTCCAAAATTTCTGATTTTCTGGACATTTTTCCAGAGAGCAACGTTAGAATGTCATCCTGGAAAAAAGCCGCAAAGGTAGGCCGAAAAATCCATCGGGAACGTCCTCAGCCAGAGGATCATGTGGGGTTCCTGGAAAGGAAGAAGGACTGGATTGCCAGGGCCAGAGACTTCCAGGAAAAGCGGGACACAATCAAACTTTTGAGGAAGCGTGCGCTAAACAGAAATCCAGATGAGTTTCACTTTCATATGATTAGATCTAAAGTAGTAAAAGGCGTTCATCGGGAGAAAGACAAAGAGGATCAACACACACCTGAACAGATCAAATTATTAGAGACACAGGATCTTAAATATGTAGCATACAAGAGGAATATGGAAGCAAAAAAGATAGAAAGGTTGCAAAGTCAGTTGCATATGATTGATGCAGTCAATCAGATACAGAATCAACATACTTTCTTTGTCGATAATAATGCCGAGATGAAGAATTTTGATCTTGCTAAAAAATTGGATACACATCCAGCACTCTTGTCAAGACGCACTAATCGACCAAAGCTGAGTGTGATCAAAGATATGAAGCTGCCAGATTTAAATAACAAGACTATCGCCAAGCTCGAGCAACAACGGCACATGCTCTACAAGGAGCTTGAGAAGAGGATTAACAGAGAACGCGAACTTACGATCGTGCAGCAGAAGTTGGAGATGCATAGAGCATTGAAAGACAAAAAAATCAAGAAGCCCAAATTAGTGAAACCTGGCTCAAAAGATGCTGCGCCTATTTATAAATGGAAATTTGAAAGAAAACGATAACTTATCTGTGTTATTAATTATAATTAGGAATAATATAATATTAATTATAACTATGAATGTTGAATGAAAATTTATAATTTTTTTAATTATTTGTGATCAATTGATAATAAAAATTCGAGTTTTAACTTCATAACCAATAAATTATTTAACTAAATAATACACTAATAAAAATGATAAAATCCGTTCCTTTTAATTTACGTGATTTATTAATATCTATTATAGTAACATAATAGAAATAGGATATATTGAAGAAATGAATATAATAATGAATATATGTTTTATATAAGTATAAGGTATTGTTAAACCTGTTGTTGTCATTTTTAATTCAGTCAAAAGTTAAAGTTAAAAACTCCTTCAATTTCTTTTATTTTTACTTATTTCTTTATTTATTATTTCATAATTTTCTAAAAATTTATTATTCATCTTCTGATATCTTTAATTTAATTATATCTTTTTTATTATTTCCTCCAATATTTCATTTTTTTCGCAGAAATCACAATTATTCGTCATTTAATCGGTATTGACCCTTGGGGAATGATTTCGAATATATCTGTTATATCCTCTACTTCTCTTAGCCTTTCACTTGTTCCCGTGCTATTCATATCCGATGTTTGCGTAGTTGATTCTGTCATTGATTCCGTTGTTAATGCATTTGATGTTGTCATTAATTCCGTTGTCATTGTTGTCACTGGCGATTGTCCACTTTCGGACATGGATGTTTCTTCGATTGCAGTGTCCGTCATTCTCATCGTGTTGCTATCTGACACCGTCGGTAATTCTGTCGATATGTTTATACAATCGTAATTGATCTGCCAAAGTTGCTTCTTGGCATAAATATCCAGGCGAAGACAAGCCATAATGGACCTGTACAGAAAGATCACGTCTTTAGAAATTGCAAGAATGTCCAGAAACATTCAATAAGTATGGATAGCTTCAGCAGCGTCAAAATAATATTTTATAAATTGCAAATTGAGCTTAACTACATTTTTAAAGTAATTCTTTTAATACGCGCTTATTAGATTGATTCAGCTCCAAGATGTTAACACACGCGGTCGAGAAAAGGCAACCAGGAACGTATACACAAAACTGGAGTGTCTTGAAATCTGTAAAAATAAATTCGCAAAAATAAAATAGCTTATGTGGTGTGTGTGTGTGTGTGTGTGTATGGAGGGGGGGAGAGGTAAATGTGTTAATAAGTGAATAAAATTTAATAGTAGTTGTCTTTAAATTATATATTGTTATGGTCTTTAATTTTAATATTCTTAGATTTATTACATTACGCAAATTGAAGTTGAAAATACTCACTTGTAACTGTTCTTGCGCTGATTGTATCTGAATTCAACGCGATATCCACGTTCAATCCATTTCTTTGATATGTGAAATTGACGCAGACTATAATATAAAAAATTAGCAATTCAATTTTTGATTATTTTAAATATCAAACTGAAGACTTCGGAGACTCACGATCTTTCTGTCTCTTAGTATAAAGAATCATGACGCTTTGGCAGCAAGAGCAAGAAAAGGACATCGGACATTTGCATGTTTGTTGAATAATCGAGACCGTTCTATAAATTAGATATCCTCTTGATACGTTGATGTCTAATAAATATTCCATTAATTAGTTTTTAAAAATTTATAAAATATAATAAAATAATTTAATTATTTCATCTGATATATATTTAATAAATGGTGTAAAAAACTAGTTTAGAGAACTTCATGAATTGCTAGATAAATTATAATGTCAATAATTTTGACAACAATAAGATTTAATATTTATTTGTTAAAAACTTGACTTTTTTTGATCTATTAATTAGTATAATATTATATAAAATTTTTGAGATCAATCTTGTCACTAACAAAATTATTGGATAATTTTGTTAGTGACAATTATTGATAATTATTGATAAGATTATGATAATTCATCAAAGATTTGTGAAACTTTTTAAAACGTGGTAATATAATTTAATTAAAAATATATCGAGGTAATTGCTAGTACTAACTTTTAATAGCGATAATTTCGTGAACGAGGCACAAGCAGATGAAGATCAGAGCACCGATACCACACAAATTCATATTTACATAAATTCATATCTACATTAATAATAACAGTTACATTAAGCAAACCCGGTTCTCGTGATGATATTAGCTTATTAACGAGTTACAACGACGTCTCGTTTCGCACTAAACGCTTTCTGTTTTTCGCTTTCCGTTCATCGTTGTACAGGATGTAATCACGAGCTATTGTGTTGTATGGGCCTTTATAAAATATCCGGTTTTTATTCACTTTGACGGATGGGCGTGAAATTCACTATTTTATTTGTGCACATGGCATCTGTTTTTTATACCTAAATCTATAAAATTAAAAATCTAAATACATTGTAATCTAAATATTTTTGTAACAAAAATACATTTATTAGAATATTATTCAAGAATTAACGAAGAAGAGAATGACGCGATTTTTGCAAATAGAAATATATAACGCAAATTAAATAAAATATTATAAATTTCTTCTTTTTTATAATAAAATAGTCAAGCTTTAATAATTTCTATAAATGATTCTTTGATTCTTGCCTGCGCATAATGGAACAAATATTAAGAATAGGAATAAATATAGGAATAAATATTAAATTTTGAAAATTAAAATTTGGAATACAAATTAAATGTAACGCACAATGAATATAAATAAGTATAAAATATAGTCTTATATTTATTTGTATTTATTGTGCGTTTAATTTTTATTCTGAATTTTTATTTCAAAATTTAATATTTATTTGTAATATTTCCTCCATTGTGCGCAGATCTTAATATAATTGTTTATTAAAATATAAAACAATAAATGCACACACATGGCACACCATTTATAATATTATTAGATCTGTTTCATAAATTATTATCTATTTCTAGAATATATCGTCGTCGTCGTCATCATCATCGTCATCATCGTCATCATCATCATCATAGTCATCTTCATTATCATCTACATCCTCCGGAAAAAGTTCTACTTGGCCCAAACCACCTCCGTCTTCTGGCTTTAAGAGAGCCAATCCGTTTGAGCCGAATCTGAGACAATCTAAACTCACCTGTAAAAAGAAATACAACAAATCATAAAGTATAAAATTATATAAATTATTTATGACGTTTTATACATAAAATATATAAAGTTTTTACTTGCGTTTGCTAGATTTAAAATTGTGCATCAATAAAATATTCATAAATTTTCAAATCTGACCTTAAACAATGTCGTAGCTTGATATCTTCCTTCCATATTAAGACATAGATGAATATTTCTACCTTGGAAATAAATATTATAAAATCTAACGCAAGCTCTGATAATCGGTAGTCTTGGAACAGGAACACATATTGGTCTAGGATTCTTCCCTACAAAGACACAGTAAAACGAAAAGAGAAAAATATATTTTGCACAAAAATAACGATGATAAAATAAGTAACAAGTAATAATAATAAAATAATATAATACAATAAGTAATAATAATAAAGATAATATAAAAGGGATTCAGACTTTTTATCAAATTTTTTAATCAATAGATTTATGTTCTATGCATTTACCAGAAACAGTTCTCGTATAAAGAACTCTATCGTTCATCATGATATTGGCGGTGAAACTGAACTCGTCGGGATCGTACGTTATATTCACGCAAGCTTTCTGCTTCCACGTATCGTATAGGATCCTCGAACAACATCCGCAGACACCGCCGCCACACTGACAGGGTCCTTGTCTGGTCGCGGTGACCGTGCCATTTCCTGAGCTTGAAGAATTCGAGGCCTGTCGTAATAGCGTTTTCAATTGTTGCAGATCTTCCTGCGATCCTGAAAGCTCACTGCCGACGATTTTTCCTGTCGTAAGACCTTCGTCGGCCCTTAATTCTAGAAGCGAGCACGATTGCGCGAAGATAATGATTAGCAGCAACCAACAGGCGGGCTTCATCCTATATCCTTGATCTTGTCCGTTTAACTGAGACGAGAGAACATCTCGAGATGTGCCTCCTTGCTGGACGATTGAAACTCGACTGGCCGGTTAACGGACACTTTACATTGACCTAGTTTTATGGTGAAATTTAGGCTTGGCTGCGAGTTGCTTGCCCGCATTTTGTGATTAACTAGAACTTGTCATGGAGAAACGCTAGGGTTCATAGAAAATGTTGTCATGCTCTTAGACATCATTAGTTATTAAATATGGCGAGGATAAAACAGCATTTTCATCATAAGTCAAAATCTCATAAGCTTAATTTATTAGTGAAAATGAAATTGATATGATTTTCAATTATTATTAATAACGGGAGGTTTGTGAAGATACTGTTTGTAATTAAAACAAGAAAGATTTTACTTAAAGAAAAGAAAAACATGGTTTAATTTCCAACAGTTTATATACTTATTCAATGTTTCACAAAGTGGCACTTGATTATAATATTCATCTCTCTACATTTTTATTATATATTATATATTTTATTATATCTATTATATTATCACAAATAAAATATATTATTTGATAAATATAATAAATATATTTGTAACATCATAATGATAATTTCTCATATACATATAATTTTGTAGTTACGTAGGCATCATAATTTTAATTGACCGATATGATCTTCCTCAAGCGTAACACTCGGAGTATGATTGTTTGGCAAATCAATAGAGTCTGGCTCGAAATTCACTTCGTCGTATACTTCCGGCCCATTCACTTCTGGTTTGTTCACTTGTTCATTTGTTGTCATCAGGAAGACATTACTTCCGTTTTCAGGCTTCGTCCAAGAGATTCCACCCAAGCCGATCGACAGGCAATCGAAATGCAAAACCAAGATCGGCCATTGCCCCACAAGTGTCTCAAAGTCTAAACATGCGTGCACATTTGCACCGTTTAAGGCGACGTCGTAGAAACGCACGCAGAAGGACAAGAAAGGGATACTTAGAGGCAAGCAGAATGGTATCGGATTTTTAACTGTAAATTAATTTATTATATTATTACATTATGTAATGAATATATGAGAATAAATTATAATAGATTTAAATTTAATTAAAAGATGAAAACTTTATATTTATACTAATAAATAAACGAGGATGAATTTTTGCCATCAATTTTTGCAACTCAGACACACGTTAGACTTTCATCTTTAATCAATTAAATGATTGTTAATTATTAATTTTGCAAAAAGTTTAATTCTTTTATACTACGAGATGGATGTTAATTTTTTTATTAGAAAGAAAAGTCTATAATCATTTTTCTTTTAAAAAAAAATGTAAGTGAAGATTATTCCAGACTGAAACATTAGATGAAAATTATTTAATTAGAATTACTTACTAGATATAAAATTTGAACTAAAAATTTCTCTGTTTAATATAAGTTTGGTATGTAAGGCAGAATCTTCGGGTACATAAGTAAAATTGTTGCAAACACGACGATCAAAATTATATTTAGTTATATTAACACCAATACAACAGCTACATGTGAAACCCTCGCATTGGCATCCTGCACCACGGAAACCAATTGCAATTACAGGACCACGACTGGTATCCTCTAAATAAGCTTTCAATCCTACTCCTGTGTTCGGATCATAGTATATCATGTCATATTTAGTTACATCTGAAAGAAAAAAAAAATGTTTTAAATATATCATAAAATTAGAAAAAAATGCATTTTTTTCTTTTAATAAAAAATAAAACGCCATTTTTTTCTCTTCAAAAATAATAATATTTTATAAAGCTAATTATAAAGCTAATTATAGAATTTTTATTAAACTAGTTGTTAGAAGGAAAATTAAAACAATAATTTATTCCTATTATAATAATGCTACTAAAGTAGTGCTATTATTTTTATTAAAAAATAATAATTTCATTATCTATATTATAATGTAATATTTTTTATTTATAATTCTTCATTATAATTATATAAGTATTTCTTTGTTGAACAAAGCATTCACGAATTTTTTGTAATTTTTACCAACAAATATCACTAATTTTCATGTAAATTTTTATTATTAAACTTTAAAATATTTATTACAAATTTTTTCAATCTTCTTACCGATAAAATCAGTGGACGCAGTGATGTTCTGGACTATTAGAACCAGAAGAGATATGAAAAGCCACTTAGATAACATGATCGTATGACTGCACAACCTGCACGCTTCGATGTCAACGGTAGACTGAAATTGAGTACACGTTGGACCAAGACGCAGAGAGCAAGACCAGACTCATTAATTATACATCGACTTTCCACAGATGATAAGAGTAAGAATACGATAAAATAAGAGATTAGATAAAATAAGAATTGAAAAATTGCCATCATTAAACGATGTATCAGACATTGCTATTAAAAAGCATCATCAAAGGTAGAAACAAATATGTATTTTAGTAAAAATAAATCTAAAGATTGCAGGCTTAAATTATATAGAATTTGTCATATTATAGAATTTGAAGAAAATTTGCTAAATCAAGAAATTATGTAATCCAAAATTTTTAAAGAAACATAATATATAAAAATTGAATCACAATTATTTTCGATAAAACAAAGATTCGTTTCGATAAAAATAATTCTAAAAAAAAAAGTATTCTTTCACAGAAATTCTATTTTTCTATATTTTTATACTTATGCTTTTGAAATCACAAGAAAGATATATCAAACCTTAATTCAAATTTAATGAAAAAAAATATTAATTTAATGCGTGTTATTTAAAATGATATACTAGCTAATTTAAATAAAATTCAGCCATCCATTCGAGCATTTTTATTACGTAAGAGAAAGATTTAAAATTGTTTGACATTGTTTAAGAAAATGTTAAAGATAAGAATTTTGATTGTCTCAGTACACATGTCTTATTACCACGCATGTGAGTTAATTATTAAAATCTTGTTTGTCTTATTAGTAGGCATAAAAGTTTTATCTCTAATAATTTTGTACATATTACATGATATCAAACAATTTTAAATCTCAGTTACGTAAAAAAAGAATTTGAATAGTTGGTTGCTATGCGTGCTAGCGAGTTATTTGCTTGTTGTTTGTAAAAAAAATTTGTCTGAAAATGATATTTTTAAATATATCTTTTTAAACATATTTTAAACATCATAAAAAAATTAATAGTAAGAAAACTATTAACAGCATTCATAACATACTTTCATAAGAAATAATTATTCCATTATGTTTAGTTAACTAATATAATATATTAAATTTTTAATTCTAATAAAAAATTAATATTTTTTTTAGAAAGAATTAATAGCTAATAAAGGCACATAATATATGTAGCGCGTTAAATTTATTTATTTATTACAGAATAAATAACTTAATACATAAATAATAAATAAGCATATGCTCTTAATAAATAACGTTAAACTAATCGAGCAATTTATTATGGCTGAGGTCACGAACAATTCATGTATGTATAAGTCTTTCTTATACATACATTCTTTAAATAACATTCTTTAAAAATATCTTTTATTAAATAAAAATCCTCCTAGAATCTTATTTTCGAAATATAAAACTCTCCCACTCACGCAATTCTATTTGAGCTTTCTTCTAAGAAAGCTCTACCATCTTTTCTATAAGATCTCAGTCTCTATATTATCTAATAAATAAAAAAATTAATCAAATAAGAAACAAGATAATTATAGCGAAATAAATCGCTTATTTTCCAACAATAAAATTAATTAACAGTTGCAAAATTAACGATTTTTTTACAGTTGTTGATAATAAAATAATCAGGATGCCGTAAAAACACGTACCCGTTACTTTTAATAACCATCGTGACGAGTTGAGAAATTCACGGTTGATTCTTGTAATTCTTGTCTTATCGTTAAAAAATAGGTCACATTGTCACAATTATATCAATAATCTACTAAATCTTTTGACAAATGTTCCGCTGATTCGACTAAAACGTCTTGCTTTCGTCGGTTCAGCGAATTTATGATCAGATAAGAAGGACGAGCTTTTTTTGACTTCCAATTAATCTATTGACTGGAGCAATGCACTGCCTCGGATCACGAGACTTCAAAGCCTCGTAATCTTACTTTGATGATTTTCACTCGAATGCCTTCCCCTAGCAAAAAATCCAAGATCGTAATCTTCATCGTCGTGCTTGTAAATATTAGTCTGATTTGTCTTCATGTCTTCTGTGCTCTTCTTACTTTTTCCACTACCAATAAGAGCACTCAACATGGCGTCTTCCTCCTCATCATCGTCATCATCTAACTCAGCAAGATCCTCGGCCTTCTCATCCTCATCATCATCGTGTTTTTCATCATCCAATTTATCCTCATCCTCCTCGTCTTCATCTTCATCATCGTCCTTATCTTCATCGTCGTCGTCGTCGTCATCCAGAACTTCGTCGTCCTCGTCGTCAATATCTTCGTCGTCGTCGTCGTCGTCATCCAAAATATCATCGTCATCATCATCCTCGTTATCTTCGTCCTTGATGGGTTTCTTTGCTGGTTTCTCAATGTCATAGATAGCATTTACGCTGGTGGACGTTATCGTAGGTTTCTTCTTATTTCCAATAACTCCCTTTTTTACCTTGTTAACGGTTGGTGCCTTATTGGGTTTCGCGGTGTACACGATTTTATTGGAGGATTCCGTGATCTGTTCCTTGTTCTCATCAGTACTATCTTCGGTGTTGCTCTCAGTTAATCCTTCTTCTTCTTCTTCTTCTTCTTCTTCTTCTTCTTCCTTATGCGGTTCCGAGGTATTATCATCGTGTTCCTCGTCATCACTTTCCTGTTCGTTGTTGGCGAAAGTTGACAATTCATGATCTTCCAGCGGTGCAGGAGTCGTGGGCCGAGGTAGAATCGGTATAGTAAATTCCAGCAATGGCGCCGCGGTGGTAACTTTGGGTCTCGTCGGAGTGTCATCGTCACCAGTAAAGATGTCCAACAAAGCACTAAAACCCAACAGATCATCATCATCGTCATCGTCCTCTGACTCTTGTACATCGTCAACTCCCGAGGCATCGGAGACGGAATTCGTGATGGGCCTTTCGTCATCCTCATCGTCATCATCGTCATCATCCGAGCCAAGTCCGAAAAAATCATCATCGTCATCTTCTTCCGAAGTGGCTTCTGTCTCAACAATCGGAAGGGGCTCGGCTGGTCGTAGCTTCAGACCATCAGGACCAAATCTGAAATTCAAGATCAAATTACAAAACACTGCTTTTAGTTTAATGTTAACAAATCTTTTAATTAATCTTGTAAATTCTTTATTTTATCGTCCTTTGAATTTAGAGAAAAGAAATTTAGATGTTAATTGGCAAGTACCTGAAGCAACTAACGCGAAGAGTAGCTTCCAGCTCCGTAGGGGATTGCAATTCCAAACCGAGACACGCTTTGAAGTGATTCTTCGCGTCGCGTTGAATGGAATAAATCCTGCCGCAGAATTTAGTAAAACCACCCGGTAATGGTACACACACAGGCTTCGGATTCTTACCTGAAATTCATAATTATCCATGCATATACATTGATCTACGAATAATTTCTTTATAAAAGCATTACTAAAATTAATTAAAAAAAAATTACTATTTAAATTAATTTAAATAACATGTTTCTGATAAGAAAAACCCAAGTACAATATTTAAAATAATTTTATTAAAATGCGTTTTTGTGAAAATATTTTAAACGCGGCTAGATATTATCTATCTTCCAAAACTTTCGTCTAAATTAAAAGACGAATCGAGGTCGTCGACCGTGACAAGAGGAAAAATATACACAGCTGACGTTGACATCCTCAAAAAAATCGTCTGTGTAAATACTTTCGCCCCGACTAGATTGACACGGATTTGTCGATGGCGCCTATACGTCACTGTTGACTCCGTAATCAATCTGTTCACGAACGCGGAGAAATCGCGCATCCGAAATTGGCACGACAATATAAAAACTTGTTTAATATAACGGGGCAAAAATATTTTTAGTTATGCATAGTTCCTATTTGCATAGTTCCGCGTTCTTTAAAAGGGAGTAAGAGTTCAAAATGCTATATACACATCCTGTTGGCCACCTCTTATTGACATTAACATACGCACATCAGGTGAAAGTTGGATTATAGCTTCCTGGACATTACACTAATATGTGTCCACCAAACGTTGATTCACGTGCAATTAACACACTTTTCCCGCTGACATTGTCGAGCGCGTGATACATGTGTGCGATTTTTTGTCTTCTTTTACGAGATACATAACGTTAATTACCCATAAAGAGAAGCATAGACAATTTATTATCTATCTAGCCTAGTTTTTTTTTCATAATTTATGACAACAAAACCAGTCTAAATCTACGATTATCGGAACATTAAATAAATGAAAAAAAAAAAAATTATTCAAAAGACTGCATTAGAAAGTTTGTCGTAATTATTTAATGTTTTAATTTTGTTTCTTTACTTTTGTAACATTACGAAGAATTATGTTTACAAACCTTGCCTATTTAAATTCACTAAATAATTATTTATAAAAAATATTGATTAATCAGAGAAATCTGGCAGGGAGAAAATTGTTAATCGTCAATTGTTATTAAATTATGATTGTGATTACCGTTAACGATCGTGCTGGTCAATATATTATCGCCAAAACTCAGTTGGACTGCCAAATTGTCACCCTGAAGATACTGCAGCGAAGCGCATCCTGGAATTTTAAAGATAAGATTTTTCTCATCATAACATAAAACAATAACGCAATATATTTTATTACAAAGGATAAAATCTTTCATTCAAAATATGACATGAGACACATGTAGATGATTAAATGATGATAATGCTCCAAATGACAAATGCATTCTATTTGCGTTTCCGCTGCACTTTCATTTTTAGTATACAATTGCATTGCGTGATAATTACCCGGTCCTTTCAGCTGCACGACCGGTATGTGAAAGTCCCGACAGCAATTGCAGATATTCTCGTTACAGGTGCAATATCGGTTTACGCTGTCAGTGGCCTGCTTTAGCGACATCGTTGATAGATCTATATCGCTCTGCTTCGCACCATTCGCCGCACGAACTACCCGATGCAGCACTTCATTGCGATCTGTGAACATTTTTCTATTTAGTCCGTTTCAGACAGCTCACAGTTCGTGTCAAAATTCAAAGAATAGAATCGTGTTTATAATTTTATGTACGGTAAAAATATTTAAAGTTATAAGAAATAATAAATTAAAGTAGATCTTGAATAATTTGAATTATTGCTTCTTAATTTTATATATGTGAATCTACGTCAAAATTTATTTTTTCAAATTTTTATTGTATTTCTTTTTTTGCTCTCTCTTTGCTCATTTTCTTTTCAAATTAATTTATCTCACCAATTACTCGACCGTAAGCCGCGAATGCCACTAACAAGAGAATTAGTAACAGCTCGAAGATCGTCGATAGTCGCATCCTGCTGCTTTGTTCTGGAAACAATGCCAAGAAGGAATAACGTGGTCGTAATATAACACTGTAAAAAATGTTCATTTCGTATGTAATGGCACGCGCGTTCCTGTCTCATTATCGTTTCTTTTGACCATTTAATGATAAAAAGTACGTCAACAGAAATTGTTAAAGCATCATAAATTATTCGTACGTGTGAATATTGAAATTGCGCCGAGTATATTTCGTTATTACATGATTATAAACATTATTTTCAAAGACGAAATGTTTTTTAACAAATGATAATCAGTATATCAGTATATCAGTATATCTAATGTCACTTTATATCTCACATTATGACTATATAACTGATACGATAAAATATTTATTTATAAACATTTTTTAAAATAATATAACTATGAAAGATTTCTTAATTAAAATTTCCTAAATTTCTCAGTTTTTTTTTAAATAATATAAATGAAATCTCTCAAAGCACGTTTCGTCAACTGAGCAACTTTTAATTTTAAACGCACAGCGCATTTAGCTTGCCAGGCACGAAAAACACATAAAAAAAAAATACATTAAGCGTGTTTCTTCCTCATAATAATTTTTTCCACCTTCCTTAATCTATGATCTTCGCAAACAATAGAGACACTCGTTCCGCTCATCAATCGTCGAGATAGAGCGGCAATTTTGTGCCTTTCTAGCTCTCTGTTTCCACCAAACATTTCCTGATTCTATCCGAGGCCTATCCTGATATTTTTTTGTCTCTCGGATAAATAATCAAATTGTCACCACAAAGAGACATATTCTCCTTCCGGTTTCGAGCGCGAGTTCCTCTTGTACGCTCGCGACCGGTTGACCTACATCCCGGTCATGGTCAAAGGCGTACGTCAGAAAGGCGCATACTCGAGACTCGACTTAGTGGCACGATCGAGGAGACGCACGCGGCTTTACGCGCGGGAGAGACACACTCGTGTCACCGTTATAAAATGCGTTACATATGGTCAAGGTGCTGAATACGGTCGTTGCACGTCGCACGTCGTGTCGCACCCGTGAGCTCGATCGATCAACTCCTCATACGCGTCTCGTCCGGACAGACACCGAGTCACCGCGGAAGTGAGTAGTGCGAGAAGAAATAAATCAGCGCAAATGGTCTATGAAATGATTTCTATGATTTCTTGCCATACCCACTTGCACTCGTTAGATTTCGTTAATTTGAAGAGAGATAAATGATAAATGTCGTAAACGAATGATTGATGTACACACGTTACATAATTACGTGTGGTGGATTTGGATCTTGCGGTATTCAAATTTAACGTAACGATATACGTGTAATTTTCTTAATTTTCGAATGACTTATGTCAAGTTCTTGTCAATTTTATATATGCGTACGAAGAGATCTGGAAATATTTGTCAACTTTTTAAACTCTATTTCGTTAATTAAATCGCGTTAAATATAATTGTACATAGAAGATGCACTAAGATGCTCTAAGATAATTCAAAGAATCTTATATTCTTTTATTGTTCTCATATTTCTCATATTTTTTTATATGTTAAAAAAATTAATTGTCACGTGGAGCAATCTTCCGCTTTATTGCAGCGCGTTTCGCAGTTTCCCAACCCTCCGAACGAATAAATCGTACCTGACTCTAGTCACCTGTAGGCCGTCGAGAAGAAATCCGAGGGGGCAGCCGTGCTCGTGCTCTCCTGTCTCCTGCACCCTACGGCTCTTTTTCCCTGACTCTTCGTCTTACGGAGGCCAATGTCCAACTGAAGATGCCGCCCAACTCCCCCCAAGGTTTCTTTAAAAGTCGGTCAGGCCACCACCACCTGTCCGCCAGACCGCTGCTAGGATTATTAAACATTCTAATGCGCTCTAGGTAAATCGGAGGCGGCCCCACACCAACCGCGGTCGGGTCGCCCGCTTCCGATCTTCCGTCGTCCTTCATCGGACTCATCGGCATCGTCGTCGTCTCGACGACGAAAGCGGCAACTCCACTTTTTCCATCTCCATCTCCATCCGCGATCCGGTACCAGGTGCCCATGGTGCATACGAATGAATGAAGATGGTCCCGGATGACTCAACACGTACGAAAATATCCGCGAGAGGGGAAGAAAGTCATGTCGGTGACTTCCGACATTCTTTAATTGCGTCCGGATTCCGGCAGAAAAAGCGACAAGCCGGCGATACGACGATCTTCGCATGAGGCACTCACTCAAGTTGACGTTTAGATAGATTGCGTTATCATAAAAAAAAATTGAATGGCATAAGAGATATATCGCTTTCCATATTGCCCAAAAAATATATTTTACAGCGATATAAGTACGAAATAAATTTCGAATAATCAGAAACCATTTACAACTCCCTAATTTTTGGATTTAGTGTTTGCGAGATCACATTTTAAAAATTGCAATTTTTTAAATATTATAAAATAAAAAAATGAATTTAAATCTTTTTGTTACCACGATTTAATTCAATTTTATGTGCACTGTGCAAGCGCTGATGATTTGCGCTGTAATAACGAGACCTACTATTTTCTTTTACGATGAGACTACAACGTCGCATCGATGACTCGCGAAGCATTCACGATTAACGCAAGTGACATCAATTCTTTATTCGCACGGTACATACTAATTGCTTTGACATCCATATCACGTAATAGGCAAATTTCATGAACACAGTTTCCTGGTAATCATTAAATCTCTTTGAAATCTATTAGAAAGCTGCTGAAAGGATAATGAGCAAATAAATTATTCTTTATTGACAAGATTTTATATGTTACCTTGCAACTCTTCTTTAATGTTTTAAAAAAAGTCCTTTATAATAATAATAATAATAATAACAACACAAACAATAAATTATAATAAGTTTTTTTATATAATAAGAATTATGAATATTAAATATTATTATTATATTTATATTTAGATTTTTAGCCTTAAAGCAAGTAGCTTCGAAAGAAAATTGAAACCAAATGTGTAGGAAAGAGAATTAATATTATTAATCAAATTGTTTCTAATTTTTACGCGGAAATGGCACACGTCCATAAACTCGTGCCAGCCATGAATGCCACGGTTCGCGACACAAATTCTAACCAAAGACCCACTTTCGTGCGCGTCCAGTCTCTCGCGGGAGTTTCGTCGTCGTCGTCCGGGCGAGGAAAGAGAAGAATATCCGGAACGTAACGAAAGACACGACTGCAGCGCGAAATTAATGCACGCGCTCGCTCGTGCGTTTGTACATTCGTTCGTTTATTCCTGCATTCCTCCGTCCGTTCGTTCGCTTCCGATCGTGTTTTGGCGGTTAAGGAGGGGCCTTTCTCCAGTTAGTGGGTCGAAGAAAGTAGTGGCCAGGAGTGGTTCACCTTGGTTAATATTTGTTCGTTCATTCCCCGATAGCGATGATGTCCAGTTTTTTACAAATAGCCAATCCCTTTAAAACTTTCAGAAATAATACACGAAGAATGCAGAAATAATACGCTCGGTACATACAATGGACAGCAGAAATATTCAAAATTGTTTAAATGAAGAAAAAAAGTACAGATCATCTTAAAAATCCCAATAATAAACACGTGAATAAAAATTATGTAGGATGTTTTAAAAGCCAAAAAAAAAAAGTACGGATTTCTTCAATGATTAAATTAACAAAGCTGAGATTAACAAAACACATCACTATCGGATTATCTTGAGTTAAGTCGAGTTTTTCGAGAAAGACAAACGAGCCACGCGACCCGGAAACATGTAGGTCTTTCCGGGCGGGGGGGCAAACGAGTTTTTACGTAACATCGTGGGATAATCACCGTTCGGATGCTGCGTCCCGGCTTCTCTTCGCGATTGTATCGCAGAAGAGAAGAAAAAAAAATTGCGGGCGATCCTGACGTGCAGTCTCGCGCGCGCCGACGATTAGATCCACGGAGCGATTAAGGCGGAGTGATCGCGTGTCCGTGACATTGATGTCTCGTAATGTTGACGCGATTATTCGTGCAATTATCTAACCGATCGTTTCCGCGGTGATGATCGATGACAGAGCAAATTATTTCCGACTGCTCGTCTTCTGACGTAACTCTGAAAGAGAAATCGCGATTTTTTTTTTTTTTTCTTCAGCCCAGCATACGTTTTCGGAATCGCGGAAAATCGTAATCCATACACTTTACGATCTCGTCCAATCGTATACGTGGCGATCGACACATTTCGCCATTTTTGTTTCTAATGCAAAAATAAATTTTGCAAGAGGATAGAGAAAGTCGCATTTTTGCTACTCTATAACGAATCGGGTCTATTTCAAAAAGGAATGTTCTCCTTCGAGGGAGAATGTCTTTTCACTGGGCCTCATTCTACGGTCACATTCAGCACACATTTCGTTCCGTTTCTCGTTTCTCGTATTCACGCGTAGCGAACCGCGCCCACGCTCGTCTAGAAAAGAAAAGAAAGGAAGATATTAGGAACGCGACAGGTTGTGCGATCGATAGGATGGAATCATAAGTGATGTTACAGTTCGCGAACTGGAGACCACGACTTTTCTTCAAACGGTGAAAGCTAAAGAGATCTCTAAGTGGAAAAAAGAAGAGAAGTACCCGGCGCGTTATTAAATTAGAAAACGCTCGCGCACGAAGGAAAATAAGCTTTTTTGGACGCGTTATACGCATTAGAAAGTGCTTCCTTGTTTACAGAACTTTTGCGCAGTACCCGTACAGAAATTTAGAGAGCAAGAAGTAAGTATCGATGATTAAACTCGAAAGTGGAACGTTTGGCGATCTTGCAAAGTTATAAGTCACAGGTGCATGAGAGTTTAATGAAATATTAAAACATCTTTCAATATCCATTTGATCTTTTGGCCTACTGAATATATCTATTGATAAATAATTATCCTTCAAAACTTTTGAAAATTAATTATTATTAATATACATATATTTAATAAATATGTGTGTGTTTTTCGACCTTGTCATGAATAGAAAAAATCATGCCAACATTTTAATAGACTTTAATAAGCTTCGTGATTAAGATTCACGCGCGAAAGCGTGAAGACACACGAGGTGACAATCGTTAGGAAAAATTTTCAGAGAGAGAGATACATTTCTATTTTTCCGTTTTCGACAAAATTTCCAGAAAATTGCCGATCTGTTGTATTTAAAATTGGAGCAAAACTGGAGCAGTTATAGCGTAAAAAAAAAAAAACCGTCTGTTCAAGATCGCCTTGCTCCAGCATCGCGGACAGCAATTCCCGGAGAGTAGCCCAATGTCTTTTGTCCCCCATTCGTCGTAGCCCTATGTTGACGCGTCGCGGAGAAGCACGGCGCCGATGGCCGGCGCTCGTGAGATTCCCCCTCTGGTACCAGGCTGGTGGAGGAAGGAGGTCACCCGGTCACCCAGATGAGGTTCCTTGCCCGTCGTTTATTGCTCCCTCGTCGCGTCGCGTGATACAACGTCGGTGACCAGCCGGGGTGCCCCACCGACACGACGGTCCTGACCAATCCTGTCCCCTGTTTTCGTGCCGACCACCGAACCGGTCGGCGATCCGGCATCCGCAGAACCGGCAGCGTGTCCAGATTTAAGCTTCTTCCTTGCCGGGCAAGATCTCCGAAGATCTCCTCACTCGCGCGTTAGTTTAACTTTGAGCCGCCTGTCACTCGTGCGGTCGCAACACCGCGATAGATCCCGATCATTCGGCTGCTGCTCGATCGAGGGATCGAGCGTGACTGTTCTCCGCCGTGAAGGGAATCCCCCTGTTGAGCGAGTAGTAATTTTTGGAGAACGCATCATGGCTGTGAGGGTCACGATCCTGGTGCTGATGGTCACGCTGGTGGTCGTCGCGTCCGCTGGATTGCTCGGTGAGCTGTTCGGAGCAAAATACGATTAAGAGACATTGGCGCGGGTGACCTAACCGCGAGGCGCGCTGGAGACTTCGACGAGCGGACATACGTGTTTGCCTGCGATCGACGCGACTGCATTTATTGTTTTGAATCGTTTCTATGATAATTTGCGATTGCAAGAATTGCAAGAAAGAGATTACGCGACCGATTACTTTCCTTTCGTTCGAAAAACGAAATATCGAATGACATTTAATTCGTCTTTATTAATTTCGTTGTCGCTAAATAAAACTGATTGTACGTCATGCCGTGGATATCGTAGTTTGCTATCATAATAGTAAATAATAAATTTCTTTTTATTATGTTATTTCGTTGAAACAAATTTTGACAATTTTATACGGGAAATGAAAATTATTTTTTGCGATGCAACATATCTATCAAATTCCCAACAAAAGGAAATTCTACTGCTGTTGTGTTTTTCATCTTTAGACAGGACAATTTTTTATTTGGAATTATTTTTAACATTTAGTTTAAAGGCCTTTAAAAGCTTTTATAAAACGAAACGTGATAATTTAAATTAAGTGCGTTTTACTTTCACTTTACGCCACTCCAAGTATTCTTTGTCTCTATTGTCTTAAAATCTCATAAAGGATGCTTTGAAATTGTCATTCGACCATTTAATTCGACAATGCGCGAGAAAGTTCCCCGATGAAGATTCATGTTCACATTGACATACTTAACATCTAGTTAGTGGTGAGTGCGTGTGTGTATGTGTGCGTACGTAGTGCGTATATAGTTCTCCGATCTATAAAAGTGTGGATATAAGCACTTCAAATGTCACAGCCTAATTCGTTCTTTGAGAGAGAGAGAGAGAGAGAGAGAGAGAGAGAGAGAGAGAGAGAATGAGAATTCAAAGGAAACTTTTATGATACGACGGAGAAACGCGTAGAAATTTGGCTTCCATTGGACTTTCGATCGGCGGTGACTTTCGTTTCGTTCCGATTTCTCTATTCCGAGTTTCTCTGTCGCCGCTCGTCCCTTATCTCTCTCACACACGCATACACACGCATACACACGCATAGACACGCACATGTGCGCTTCCTGCCTACAGAGACCCTGCTTTCATGGGATCTGCCGGAAGTCGAAGCGAGATCGACCATGCCGCAATCCAAATGCCTATGTCAAACTTCCGGTTGCTTGTGCTGTGTTGATCTGAATCTGACGGCCACAATCGATCTAGGCGGCCCGGCTTGCATGAATATCAAACAGAAGGAACAGAATATCTCATTGAATCTGAGTTACGGCGATAATCCAGTTCACAATGCGACAATAAGGATTGGCAAGTAGTACAATCAAATAATAATCATAATAATAATAAAGAAATCTTTCATCTATGCCAAATTTTGAATTAAATCTGCTTAATAGCAATTTTTAATTATAATGCAAAAATGTTGTAACGCGTTAGATTGAAACTGAGTTGAAAAATAAGTTAATACGACATTCTTACAACAGCTGTCGAAAACATAAAAAAAATATATATATATATAAAATATCACGAAATTTTAAATGTGCAATCTAATTTGACTTTTGCGTCAAATAAACGACAAATTGATCCAATTAAATTTGCGATCCTCAATATCTATATCGTTGCAGCGAACGCGGCCAACAAGCCGACATGCATGAATCTCCTTTCGGATTTGGCGCAGATCTGCGCGCGATTTACATCAGTGAAACAATCTGACATCGGTGGCTATGACGGCTGCATGGTGATTGAGCCGGCTTTATTGGGCGCGCCGCAGGCTACCTACCACATAGGATGCTTCAATTTCTATCAGGGTGTCCGACAAGTGGAGGTTTCCGCGTAAGTATCTGTATTATCTCTTCTTCGGCGAAAACGTTCGCAAAATATCAGAAAATTAAAGAAAAATTTGTTATTATGTCCTCTCGAATAATCCTGCGCAGCATCACCGAGACGACGGAACCTGCCGATAACACGGATGAGGATGATGATACTCTAAACACCGACGAGCTGATTGCCGCGGTATCCGCCAGCGCCGAGCAAGGCATCGCGCTATTCACTCAATGGTTGGGTCTTAATCTGAATCCAAAGCTGAATTTCACGAGTAAAGAGAACGGCCCGCAGGACAATCAGCAGCAGCAGCAGCAGCAGCAGCAACAGCAGCAACGAACGGAAACGTCCTCGAGATCAGCTCGCAACATGGCCGAAGTCGCGCAGAGCGAGAGGAGCGACGAGCGGTTCAAGCAGCTGTTAAGCGCCCAGGACAACGTTCTGAAGGGTTCAGCGACCATTGGACAGTCTCACGGCATGGAGACTACTTTTGTTTACTCTAAACCGAGCGACCTAATGACCGAGAGGAATTCGACCGAGGAGGCCAAGAGGAAGCTCGAAGCGGAAGCCGTGGTGTCGCAACATCGTGTCGTGGTGCCAAAAGAGTCCAGGAGGGGAGGGCGAGCGTACAACATCCATCAGCATGTCAACGAGATCTGAACCGTGTCGTGTGACTGGTATCTCGTGCAGGAGACCGCCAGCCACTTCTTCTTTTAGAGCTAGGCTGCCACACGTAGACTATAATTCTATGCACTGTGGAGCTGGGCGATGGAGAGGAAGTCATCGCCTCGTTCGGCTACGTCTGTCAAAAGCTGCACTTAACTGTGGTAATTCAATCTTCGCGATCGAAACGGATCGTGATTCACGGTAATATCTCAGGGGCTCCAATAACCCTGATACTTCAGCAATTAAGCTATTAATTGAGCTATTAAGCGGAGTAAAGTGAACTTCGCACCACAGTGCAACACAATCCTCCGGAATAATCACTATTGTCATATCGTATTGCTATTGCAATCAAAGTATATGGAGATAAAGGAATGAAATTTTCTTCGTGTCACCAAAATAAGAATTTTTATTAATAATTTATTATTTATTGATGATTTCGAAAGTTATTCATAGAATCTAAAGAAAAATAATTTTCAAAAACTACATAATTTTGCTAAATATAAAATCTTTCTGCAAATCTATCTTTCTTGCTTTGGTGCGCAGTTTTTCATGCTATTTTATTTAATAATATTATGATATATCTGAATATTAAGTTGGTGCAATATTAGATATTTAAACAAGTTGTTATATAATGTAAATTCGGGCATTCTGTTGTTGTTAAGATATGCAAAATATGTTGATTAATTTTGGAAAGAATATATATCAATGATTCAACGATGACCCAGCAAATGTCAAACCAGAAAAATTATTTGTAAAAAGTAAAGGTAAAAGAACACAATTAAATTTTCAAAAAGTAAAAACTGAACTGTCGCACAAACATAACTTTAGAGTATAAAAATACGTTAAAAAATATAATAATTTAATTTATAATAAATAAAAAATTATTATAAATAGATCATGTAAATATACATTATTTAAAATTATTTACTTTTAAAATAACTTTTGTTTTTAAAATTCATTTTAGCTGCACCAACCTAATAATTTTTATAATCTTAATAATTTAATTATTTAGTTAAAATATATATTGATGAGCGTTGCTCCAATATATATCTTATATTATATCACATCGTATCTTGATTATTTACATTCGCTCAGCTCCTTCAAATATGATCTCCCACGATTGTAATCAATTGTTTTCGCTACATTCTAAAATCGTTACCTCTATCGTGATGATCATTCATTTTTAACGATTAAGCATAAGATATTTTGATTAAACATATGTTTAATTAAATAACTACGTCTTATTGGAATTCAATTAGCTGATTAGCTATTAATTAACCTGTGATTCATTTATTTTTAAAAAGAAAAAGTAGAAATAAAAAATTTTCTACAATAATATCGAATTCCCCGAAATCAAACATTCAACGATGATAGCTTAAGCGTTTTCATTATGCGTATTATGTGTTTTAATCTTTTCAAATTCATCGATACAAAAATATCGAAAAAATAAAATAGAGAAACGGCAATTTCGTGTTGCATACGGTTTTTGTATGCAAAATTGCCTCCTATTACGAAGCCAGGCTAAATTATGCATTACTATTTGCACGTCATCTATGTTAATCCACCAAAAAAAAAAAAAAAAGAATAAAATTTCCTGACAAAAGATTAATTTTTTAATTTTGTTCTCTTCCTTTTATCTCTTTTTTCAAACGAAGGAATTGGTAAACTTTGATTTTGAGTATTAAATTTGTGCTTTTAGTTTGAAAATTTTCACACTTAGGCGTTAATTTAATTTTATACTGATTATCTCTTATTTTATAATTAATCTATATTTTTATCTTATTATTGAGTTCACTTTTTCTTTATATTATAATCAAAAATTAATAAATTAGGATGGTATAACCATAAAATGATAATTTACAAAACATAAAAATAACATAAAAATACAAAAGACTTCACAGACAAAAGCGATTAAAATATTTAAGATATTTACATCAATATTTATAGAATAGAATAGAATTAGTAAACTAATGTAAAATAGAATAGAATGAAATTAAAGCGATTTCTTTATTTATAATATTATATAAAAAATATAATTTATAATATATAATTATTTTAATTATTTTTATTTCACTTTTGTGTCACTTATTATTAATGACATTTAAGTGACAAACAAAATCATACTGACATTATGTTATTATTCTGTGTTCCACATGGAGATTTCTTCATACTTCTTTAGAAAATCGAAAATTGAATGGTATTTGGGAAATATTTGAAAAGAATAATATATTAATGATTCAACGATGACTCAGCAAATGTCAAAAAAGAAAAATTATTTGCAGAAAGTAAAGGTAAAAGAACACCATTGAATTTTCAAAAAGTAAAAACTGGACTGTCGCACAAGCATACTTTATAAGTATAAAACTACGTTCAAAAATACGTTAAAAATTTTATTTATAATAAATTTATAATAAATAAAAAATTATTATAAATAACCTAATACGTTACACAATAGTGGCACATAAAAAATCGAATCTTCATCGGCTATATGTAAAAAGACTTTTTTCCTAACCCAATATTTTGTTAGATTAATCCTTGTTCTTTTTTATAAATGTACAGATATATGAATGGGAGCTGCGCGTACACTTATGACACAGCAAACTAATACTAAATATTTTATTTTGATGAAAAGTTATTCGTATACGAAAGAAATAATTTCGTTTTTATTTATTTCCCTGATATAAATGTATAGGAATTTCTGATGTTTAAAAATAAAAACGACATCAAAGTTATCTCCTTTTATTTTATTTATTAATTTAAATACGATTTCTTGAAAAAATTGTAAAATAATTATTTAAGTAAAAGTGTTAAAAATGTTCCATTTATAAGACACATAAAATCAATGCTTTTAATAATAATAAGTAATAATTAAGTAATAATAAATAATAATAAGTAATAATAAGTAATAATAAGTAATAATAAGTAAAATAATTGAGTAATGTCAATCAATCAAAAATCCTATAGTCATTATGTTGATACAAAAAGTAACGTAGCTAATAAAACAAACTACAACTAGTTCTTATGACAAACAATAAGTTGATTGTCTCCTTTGTCGTACATTGTCGTAAAATATATTGACACGCCTACAAAATCTGTCCCCACCAAGGGGACAGATTAAAAAGTTGTCCCCACCATTGTCCCTACTTTTCAAACATAAAGATTGAGAAGTGGGGAACAGAAAAGAAGAGGAGATTTAGTTTAAAATTTGACTACGCCACGTGCTTCAGAAATATAAGCGACAGTGCCGAATATTTAAACAAAAGGAAAATTTATTTTAATTTAAGAAACATTTTAGTGCGCAATTATTAGTATTGTTAATTGTGTCCGAACTTTGGAATTTTTAAAATGAAGAGGAGACTTTCTGAAACGGTAACATTAATACTGAAAGGATGGCAATTCAAAGTCGATAAGCAAAAATTAATCGATAAAAGTCAATATTTTGCTGCACTTCTATCCAAAAATTATATTGACTATCGTAAAAGGAAACATACTATCTTGTATGATATTCCTATAATGTTGATGGAAGTAAGTTAATTCAAATTTCTCTTCGTATAATTATATATTCGTATTTTTTAATTTGAAGTTAAAAACCTTGGTCCACTTGGTTCTATTAAAAACTTGAAAGATTAGATTGAATTAAATAGTAAATTAAATGTAAATAATAATCTTGATGCAATAAGAACATAAAAAATAGATTATAAAGTTTTATTATATTTCTGGTGAAACGTTTAGCTATTTCTTTGAATAAAACGTATGTCTTATTTAAAAACTTCAAATATTTTGTGAAATATTTTATTTAGCAGGAACTTATTCTAATATTTTTATATAATGCATTTGCAATTGTATCTAATATATTCTATGTGTTGTATATTCTATTATAGATAAAAAATGACAATATAATATATATATTCATATAATATATTTTATATATATATATATATATATATATATATATATATATATATAGTAATTTTTTTATCTGTAATAGAATATACTAGATACAATTGCAAATGCATTTTGTATATACATATACATGCATATGTCCGCATGATAGATTATGCTAAAGTATATTAGAATATGTTAGATCCAACAGAGTAAATGCTAAATCCAGCATCGAGTGATGCTATAGGCTGCGTTCTGATATTCACTGCAAGTATTGGAAATGTATAATATACGTGACCTGAACTATATATTTTCAGTACTGGCAGTGAATATCGGAACGCAGCCATAGAATTTTAAACAATCTTGGACTGGATTCCATAAAGCACATATGCGCGCATTTTGTTATAGTATACATGATAATTATAGATAAATGCGCGCTTTACGGTAGCCTTGATCTTATCGAGATCTCGATATGCTAAACCTCGATATCGATTTCGAATGTTACAAATAATCTCGTCTCTATTTCGAGACAAGATCGAGATGAGATCGAGATTTATCTCGTCTCGTGCGCATCTCTAGTCATGCACGTTATGTATGTATGCATATATGTGTGCTTACGCACATGCACACACATATATATATACATATATAAACATATGTTTATACATAAAATGCATTAGCAATTTGTTGTAGCATATCCTATTGCAGACAGAAAAAAATAGTACAGGCAAAAATTAATATAATATCTATTTTGTGATGACTAATTTATTTCATAAGTGCAACAATAATTTAAAAAATTGCAATTACGCTATTTCTTAAAATAGATTTATATCTTTTTAAATATATAGATTCTTTAATATAGAAAATATAATTTATATATATAATTTACATATAATTTAGAATATATAGATTCTTTAAATTTTTAAATTATATAGATTATATGAAAATGTTAGAATAAGTTTTTTGTACCTATGCACGTGCGTACATGCGTGCAAATTTCTCTTCGTAAAATTTTTTTATTTAAAATTAAAAATCCACTTATTTCTATTAAAGAATAGATTGCATTAAATAGTAAATTAAACATAAATAATAATCTTGATGCTGTAAGAATATAAAGAACATAAAATTTTATTATATTTACGGTGGAACGTTTAAATATCTCTTTAAATAAAACGTATGTTTTATTTAAAAATTTTAAATATCTCATCAAATATGTAATTTTGGAACAACTTATTTTAATATTTTCATATAATAAAATAATATATTTCATATAATAAAATACATGTATGGTGTGTGTGTGTGTGTGTGTGTGTGTGTGTGCGCGCGCGCGTGTGTGTGTGTGTTTGAGAGTGACATTGTATTTTATTAAAATAAATCATTTTGTTTCAATCAAAATAATGAAACAATTATTTTGTAGATGTTTCTTGATTGGATCCATTGTGATTACCTTCCCGCAAGAGAGATTAAAATTACTTCTGATCCTGAAGAGCTTAATAATTTGTTTGACTTATTGGAAATAAGCGTTTTATTTGCAGCAGATAAACTGATAGAAGATATAACAGATATTTTTGAACAACGATATATGAAACCAGAATATTTACTTGACATTTGGTTATATGCTGACGAATTGGGAATTCAAATTCTACGAGATCTTTTTTTCTCAGCTAGTTTAGATCGTTTTGTGGAGCTATCTCTTGATTCGCTTCGTAAATTGCAAAAAAAGGATTTTTTAAAACTAATCTGTAACATTAACCTAAGATGTTCAGACCAGTATTTAAATGAAATTATTAACGATTGGGTCCAAATTAATCTAGTAAGTAAATATTAATTATGAGAATAATATTTTATTACTTTATATATTTATAATGATGTTTTACATAAAAACTTTAAAAATATTCTGAAAATATGTTTTTTAAAATGTTTTTTTTTTAAAAAGTAATTTTTATTTCAAAACTTATGCTCAGAATATTTCTTTTCTTTTCTTAATATTTTATTATATTCTATTATACATCAACATGTTATACAACATTCTTTCATAATAAAAAATCATTTTTAATAGGATGACACAATTTATGATGAGCGGAAATTCTTGACAAATAAAGAGAAACCCACTTTACAAGCTATTATAATGTCTAATAACTCCAGTATTAACAGTGATTTTTTTATTTATTGTTGGGATGGTAAAGAATTCTTTAAATCTACCTCCTTTAAATATCCTAAAGACATTATCGAACATTGCAATTACACTCAGAGCACGTTAAAAGGGGAGAGGATTGTTGCTAGAGGTATGCTATTTTTTATTTCATCTTGTTTTGTCTTATTCATTTATTATTTTACATAATCTTTTTAGGATATAATTTGTATCTACTTGGAGGACAATATATTCATAACGGACGTTATAACAAAAACATATGGCGATATTCTTTGATTTCAAAGAAATGGTATCTTCAGACAGTGTAAGAATCCTAATAATTAAACAGATAGGTGTAATTATAGATGGATAGATTTACTAAAAGAGGTCATCTCTTAAAACAATTTTTATTAATATTTTAGAATGCCAATTGGAAGAAGAGATATGATCGCTGCATTTGTCCAAAATAAATTAATAATTATAGCTGGTATAGGAAAAGATAGAAAAAAAGTTAATCGTATTGATATTTATGATGTACATGCAGGTAATTTAACGTAACGTTAAAATTACATATACAGTATACAGTAATAAAATATATAAAATATATATTATTGAAACATATAATATTAAAACTGTTTTCTTACTATAATTTTGTAGAAATATTAAAATTAAAATAAAAATAACAATGGACTTTTGACATAAGAAATAACACATATGAAGTAAAAGACTAGTGAGAGTTAACGTGTATGAATATTAATATATTATAGAGACTAGTTGCAGTACTTGATTCTCCTTGTCTGTTTTGTTTTTTTTTGTTTAATTATTTAAATATCTTTTAACTTAGAGTTAAATAAAAAATATATGTAGTATTATATATAGTATTATATAATGTGAGAGTCTTTAATGATTTGAATATACATAATAGTCTGTGACGAAGATTATTAGGTATAATTTTTCAGATACGAATTATATCGGATTACTTTTTTTAATTATCGTTTCTCACGAATATATTCTCAACCGAAATTTATAAAAACACAAATTATTTTGTTATATTCCTTGTTATAATCCTTGCTCTTTGTTTTACTAATGCACAGATACATGGATAGAAGATAAGTTTTCGCATATTTGGAAAACTGATACTAAACATTTTGCTGTAAATGGAAACTTGTACATTTTTGATAAAAATGACACTGATTCTTACATTAGTATTTATTCATCTAAATTGGGTTACTGGCAATACTTGAATTTCTCGGAAATTTGCCCTTTCTCTCTATTTATCTATAAATTTGACATTCCAAAAAAAACATCGATACTCACATTTGACAATGCGAGATGTCATCTAGGTAAATATTATAATTTTTATGCATTATATGAGTGTAAAATTTATGCATTATATAAGTGTAAAAGATATTTAAAATTTATTATGTATTATATTTCTTTTTGCAGATACGAAGAAAAAAATTTTAAATGTTGCATGCAACATGACATATTGTAGTCATATCGATTTTAAGTATGTACCAATGGACGACATGAATTCTTTTTACAAATCATCGCGCGAACATGAGCGCAGATTACATATGCCTTATGCCATAAAACTTTTTAAAATACCAAATAACGGAAAATATGTAAAAGAGACCATTAACTTACCGATAATAGCATGTTGTAAAAGCCAATTTGATTCGTGTAATTCAATTGATTATTCTAATTTGCATTTGCATTGCATCCCCTGTAACTTACCTTCATTATATTGTAGGTCAAAATTTATCAATCTAATGGATCTAAAACACTTACATCATTATTAAGATATACAAATTGATTTATGTTTAATTTAGGAATAAGCTTTAGCTATAGCTTTATTGTTTATTACTGCTGCATTTTAAGTCTGTTAAAAATAACGACGCGACTGTAATATAAGAAATTGTTTCTAATTTATAGAAAATATTCAATAAACAGGATTATTACAGTTTTTATTAGCATATGTGATTCACCTTAAGGATAATGTATAATATATATTGAGATTGATATATAAACATGTACTCGCTTACATTAATAAGTTTCTAAAAAATAAAACATAAATAATTTAAACATTTATAGACTGACAAAATATTTTAATATTGAAAATTTTAATATTGGAAATAGAAATCTCGCCCGCGCGCACGTGTGTAATCTATGTGATGTTTGATAATAAAAATGGCACCAAAGTTATCTCCTTTTATTTTATTTATTAATTTAAATATGATTTCTTGAAAAAATTGTAAAATAATTGTTTAAGTTGTATTAAAAATATTATAAGGATTAAAAATATTCCATTTATAAGTCATATATAAAATCAATGATTTTAATAATAAAATTAAATAATATTAATCAATTAAAAAATCCTGTAGTCCCTATGTTGATAAAAAGTAACGTGTAACTAATAAAACAAACTAAAACTTGCTTTTATGACAAACAGTAAGTTGATAGTTGAAGTTGTCTCCCTTATTGTACGTTGTAAAATTTGTTGACGCGGTTTGTCTACAAAATCTGTTATCTATTCCTAAAAGACATCCCCACTTTTCAAATATAAGGGTTGAGAAGTGGGGAATAGAAAAAAAGAAGAGAGCTAGCTTAACATTTAACGATGCCACGTGGCTCAAAAATATAAACGACAGTGCCGATTATCATTTGCTTTAGCAATTTAGCAAAGGAAAATTTATCTTAATAAACAGAAATATTTTAGTGCGTAATTACAGTATTGTTAGTTGTGTTCAAACTTTGGCGTTTTTAAAATGAAGAAGAAACTTATCGAAACGACAACATTAATACTGAAAGGGAAGCAATTTAAAGTCGATAAGCAAAAACTAATCGACAAAAGTCAATATTTTGCTGCACTTTTATCCAAAAATTATATTGACTATCATAAAAGGAAACATATTATCTTGTATGATATTCCCATAACGTTGATGGAAGTAAGTTAATTCAAATTTCTTTTTGTATAATATTCGTATTTTTTAATTTGAAGTTAAAAACCTGTCCACTTGGTTCTATTAAAGATTTGAAAAATTAGAATGAATTAAATAGTAAATTAAATGTAAATAATAATCTTGATGCAGTAAGAACATAAAAAATTGATTACAAAGTTTTATTATATTATATTATATATTTACGATAGAATATTTAAATATTTTTTAAATAGAGCGTATGTCTTATTTAAAAATTTCAAATATCTAATGAAATATTTAATTTTGAAGCAACTTATTTTAATATTTTTGTATAATATAAATATACATGTATGTGTATGTGTGTAATACATGTGTGTGTGTGTGTGTGTGTGTGTGTGTGTGTGTGTGTGTGTGTGTGTGTGTGTGATATTGTATTTTATTAAAATAAATTATCTTGTTTGATCAAAATAATGAAACAATCATTTTATAGATGTTTCTTGATTGGATCCATCATGATTACCTTCCCTCAAGAAGAGCAAGAGAGATTAGAATTACTTCTAATCCTGAAGAGTTTAATAATTTGTTCGACTTATTGGAAATAAGCGTTTTATTTGCAGCAGATAAACTGATAGAAGATATAACAGATATTTTTGAACAACGATATATGAAACCAGAATATTTACTTGACATTTGGTTACATGCTAACGAATTAGGAATTCAAATGCTACAAGATCTTTCTTTCTCAGTTAGTTTAGATCGTTTTATGGAGCTACCTCGTGATTCACTTTGTAAATTGCAAAAAAAGGATTTTTTAAAATTCATCTGTAACATTAATTTAAGATGTTCAGATCAGTATTTAAGTGAAATTATTAACCATTGGGTCCAAATTAATCTGGTAAGAAAATAATTATGAGAGTAATATTTTAATAACTATATATATTTATAATGATATTTTACAAATAACATAAAAATTTTAAAAATTTTCTTAAAATATGTTTCTAATTTCAAAACATATATTCGGTATATTTGTTGTGTTTTCTTAATATTCTATTAGATTTTATTACATACAGAATGGCTGGTTTTCTATGCGGCGTAACTTGCGTAAGCGTAACCTGTGTCATCCAATCAAATCGTCTCAGCTACTCTACACAAATCCGTCTAAACTCTTATTAGATGATTTGATTGATTGACGTAATTTACACTTACGCAAGTTACGCTGCATGGAGAGGCAGCCTGACGTGTTATACAATTTTCTCTCTATAATAAAAAATCATTTTTAATAGGATGATACAATTTATAATGAGTGGAAATTGATAGATGAAGAATTTTTGGAAAATAGCAAAAAATCCATTTTACAGGCTATTATAATGTTTGACAACGCCGATGTTAACAGTGATTTTTTTATTTATTGTTGGGATGGTAAAGAATTCTTTAAATTTACCTCCTTCAAATATCCTAAGGATATTAGCAAACATTGCAATTGCAGTCACAGCGCGTTACAAGGAGAGATAATTGTTGCAAGAGGTATGCTATTTTTTATTTTATCTTGTTTTGTCTATCTTATTCATTTATTATTTTATATAATTTTTTAGGATATAATTTGTATCTTCTTGGAGGACAACATACTTGTAACCAAAATTATAATAAAAAAGTATGGCGATATTCTTTGATTTCAAAGAAATGGTATTTTCAGACAGTGTAAGAATCCTAATAATTAAACAGATACAAGATGGGTGTAATTATAAATAGATAGATTTACTAAAAGAAGTCATCTCTTAAAACAACTTTCGTTAATATTTTAGAATGCCAATTGCAAGAAGAGATATGATCGCTGTATTTATCAAAAACAAATTAATAATTCTGGCTGGTATAGGACATCATGGAAGAAAAGTTAATCGTATTGATATTTATGATGTACATGCAGGTAATTTTAATGCAACATATATGTAATATATAATATTATATTAGTATATTAAGGACACTAGCTTGACTTTCCTTACCTCTTTTGTTTTATTATTTAATTTTTTAAATGGCATTTAACTTTAAGTTAAATAAAAAATATATGTAGTATTATATGTGAAAGTCTTCAATGATTTGAATATACGTAATAGTCCGTAACGAAGATTATTATGTATAATTTTTCAGATACGAATTATATCGAATTACTTTTTGTAATTATATTATTTTTTATATTTATCTTTTTTCATGAATATATTTATAAAAAAAGAAGAACATTATATATTTATTATAAGAACACACATTATTTTGTTATATTAATTCTTATTTTTTGTTTTATCAATGTACAGATACATGGATAGTAGATGAGTTTTCACGTATTTGGGAAACTAATACTAAACATTTTGTTATAAATAGAAACTTATACCTTTTAGAAAAAAATAACATTGGTTCTTACATTTGTATTTATTCATCTGTACCAAGCAACTGGCAATTTTTAAATTTCCCGAGAATTTGCTCTTCCTCTCGATTTATCTATGAATTTCAGATTCCAAAAAAACCCCCGATACTCACATTTGACAATGGATGGTGTCATTTAAGTAAATATTACAATTTATGCATTATATGAGTGTAAATGGAATTTAAAATTTACTATGTATTATATTATATTTCTTTTTGCAGATACAAAGGAAAAAGTTTTAAATGTTGCATGCAACATGCAAGATTGTAGTCACGTTGGTTTCAAATATATACCAATGAACGATTTGGATTATTACAAGACATCGCGCACACATGAGTTTATAAAGAACATGTACTTATTAAATATATGCTATGATATAAAACTCTTCAAAGTATTATCAAATAACGAAGATGAGGAAGAGATTCATGAATTACCGATAATAGCATGTTGCAAAAGGAAAATTGATTCGGAGTCGTGTTATTCAATTGATTATTCCAATTTGCATTTGCATCACATCCCCTTGCGTAACTTACCTTCGTTATGCCGCAGATCAGAATTTTTCAACCTCATGGATCCAAATCACTTGCATACATCACTATTAAGAAATACAAATTGATTTATGTTTAGGAATAAGCTTTAGGTTTATTGTTTATTATTGCTGCATTTTAAATCCTCATAAAAATAATGACACATTTTCCGATATAAAGAAATTGTTCCGAATTGTTTATAGAGTCGCAACATTTCGACGAATCATGTTTTGATAGAACATCAGCTGTGAAAATTTGAATTATATTTTAATATAAAATTAGATTAGAGTTAAATCTCTATATGTAAAAATGACTCATATTTGTATAAATACATTCAGTAGACTTTGTTATTGCTATTGTAAATAAAGCTGCTTTTTCATGGCAGGCAAAGTTATCTTTTACCTCCTATCCATCAATCTTCAATGAATACAGCGAACTAGCGAAGGCACGCTGAAAAGTTTGACATTGTCTAAGTAATAGCGAAGGAAACGCTAGAAAAGTGAAGTGCCGGTGAAGTGAATTAATTCGATACGATGAAAAATGCCGAATAAAGTTATTTTCAAATTTCAATTTAATTTTTATTCTTAAATATTTTATATGATATTTATATAAAAATCTTACAAATATTTTAGCTAAGCGAAATGAACTTTTTGCGAGCTTTATTTTATAAGCTCCTAATTTTATAAGCTCCTCTTTAAGAGCTCAGCAATTTAAATTCATTAGGAGCTAATCTGAGCTTTGTGCTGTGTATAGGATATAATTATGAAGGATTTAATTATTTTATATAATAAGAAAATATTTATCATACATTGTTTTTATTGTATATGTATATGAACATGTGATAAATATACTAATATTAATGTTCGTCAATACTTCTACAATAAATAAAATTCGACAATATATAAAAAACATACGCGAACGTAAATGGAAGTGGCTATTTAAAACTAATATACTAAAATGGAACTTGGTGGTGCTAGTGTACGAGGGGGGGAGGGGGGGTAATTTCGACGGTCGGTAATATCAATATTCTTCAATTATCCCCGGATCCGTTTAGCAGTCACGAAAATTTACCCATGGCTGACCGTCTTTAACAGTACCTCGTCGGTGCCTATATACATAACCAACAACAATGTCGTCGGTCGCGTACGAGGAAGACGTGAGATCCGAGTGAGATCGCGTATAACGACGGCGATGCCGAGGTAGTCGCCGTCGGTTTTTCTCTTCTTTCTCTTTCTTTCTCTCTTCCTCGCTCAGCGCGAAACCGAGGTGAGCGCGCGCGGGGTCATCCGTCTGTGTGCGTGCCTGCGTGCGTGCGTGCGTGCGTGAGTGAGTGATATTCGCGCGGCTCGCTCCGCTGCCGAGGTGAACGCTTGCGGAAAGTCGACGGTGTCGCGGTGTCGGGAGTGTGCCCCCGTCGCCCGATGCGCATCCGTCCCTGTTGAGCGGGAGACTCGCGAGCGCGGAGACCCGCCGTGGACCTCCGCCTCCTGGTGCCGGACAGTGGCCCGCGAACATGGAAGACTACAAGTTTCTCTTCAAGGTCGTGCTCGTGGGGAACGCCGGTGTGGGCAAGACCTGCCTGGTGCGACGGTTCACTCAGGTGCGTCGGCGTGACGTTTCTCCGGTCGATCCCCTTCTTCCCTCCTCCTCCTCTTTCCTTCCCGCCGTGGATTGCGAAAAACTCCGCGAGGAAAGCTCGAAGAGAAAGCCGAGTTCACGCGCGAACGCGTTCCTCGGAAGGGTGGGAAGTTCGTTATTTATGCATCCTGGAGATGATGTCATTTCTATATATGTGGAACATTTGTAGCTAATTTGTTTGCCTGCGAGATCGTTTGACGTGTCGTAACTTTAATCGATGTTATGGCCTTGTTTTTGAAATGTTTTAAAATTTATTTTCACTGAAAAAGAGTTTCTTCAAAGTAAAATCATAATTTCTTATAATAGAATGCTGAGCAATAAATTATAAAAGATGACGTGTATGTAAATTGACTATAAAGTGATGACGAATTGCACCTGGTTACATAAATATATTATTATTGGAGATGATAAAGAGATATATGTGTGTATGTATGTATTATTTACCGATGATTTCAAATTTGCAGGGTTTATTTCCACCTGGGCAAGGTGCAACAATTGGAGTTGATTTTATGATTAAAACTGTCGAAGTAGAAAATGAGAAAGTCAAGGTATAGTTTAATCAGTGTTTATCAGTGTCATATGTGTATTGATTATGTGTATTTAAATTACATTGCTGTCTTTCATTTCAGTTGCAGATTTGGGATACTGCGGGTCAGGAAAGATTTCGTTCCATTACTCAAAGTTATTATAGATCAGCACATGCATTAATATTAGTTTATGATATTTCTTGTCAACCTACATTCGATTGTTTGCCAGATTGGTTGAGGGAAATCGAAGAATATGCAAGTAATAAAGTTCTTAGGATATTAGTAGGTAAGTGAATATATATAAAGATTATAAACTAGCGTGAGAAGATTTCTTGAATAAAATCATACAATTCTGTGTTAATTAGGAAATAAAATTGATCGAGAAGACAGAGAGATACCGACGCATGTGGGTGAAGATTTTGCACAAAGACATGGCATGTACTTCTTAGAAACGTCCGCCAAAGAGGCGGAAAATGTAGAAAGATTATTTATGGAAATAGCAGCTGAACTCATGGAGGTAAAAAACGAGCGTATTTTTTATCTGAAATTATTTCGTTTAGAACATTTTGCAGTGCTCATATATTATTTTAGCAAGCACGCAGTAAGGAATTACCTCGGTATGAAACGAATACAACTTCGATAAACGGTAAAACGACGTCAATCGGTGATAGTAGTAATTGCGGTTGTAGCAGGCTCTCTTAAGTAATTTTTGTAATGTTATATTACACCTTTTTTTATAGACACGGTGATTGAAATCAAGCGTATCACTATTTGATAATTTAGGAAACATCTAGTACATATATATCTTTGATATGCAGTGTTATTGTTTAGTGTTATGATATTATATACTATGTTGCTTTATACTATGTTGTAAGATGTATCTAATATTTAAATATGTCATTAAGCTTATATAGGATATTAAATTTTTATAGATATTATATAGCGCAAATTTACGCTCTATTATCACATTTTATTTAATTGAAGTAATATCGCTTGATGTTAAATTGTTTAATTATTTACTTCCATACGCAATGGAAACGTATTTAACATAATCATAGTATTTTTCTTTTGTTACTTCGAAAGTACAAATAGTTATTATCACAATGGATTTTGGTAAACTGTCCAAAATCTTATTAGTAATAATAAGATTTTTACAACACGCCACAAGCCTACGATGTATAAAGTTATTTCTAACGTGCAATATTTATATGTGTTTATCGCGCTATTTTCAAGAATGCAGCTCATTATATGCTCGTAATAGCATGTTAAAATTCAAGCATAAATGACATTATAAATCCATATCGTAATCAACAAGAGTAATTTTTTATTTTAACAATTTATTTATTATGTAATCTAGAAAAAAGTGATAACAGAATATATATGATATTGTAAAATATCTACTAGCATTTTATGATCAGATATTTGTTACATTTACTTTATGTTTATAATTTTTGAATCTTATAAACGTGATGGTTGACTATTAATTATTCTATATATATCTCGTATAATTAAGAATCTAGTCTTTTTCACACTTCTTTTATACTTTATATATACTAATATACATAACTGTTGTAAACAATATGTATATTGTTATAAATTTCTTGTTGACTGGAACTTTCTAATTTTGAAAATAACTTATAGTTTATATTAGTATCAATTGTCGTTATAGATTACTTTCTCTTTTATAAGATTTTTTTATCAAGACAGATATTTATCTTCTTCGCAATAAGATTAATTTAAAATTTACAATTGCGTCCCAAATTTCTCTTCATCTCTTCATCTTTTAATACTCATTAAAATTTATAAATTTTAGAAAAATGTATAACAATATTTATAAGTTACATAAAAATTAATATATTTTACTTTCATCGATACCTGCAACTATCTTTAATAACAGTTAAGTTTATACAAATTGTTTAGTTTGAAGTTACTCCAAAGATTTTATGTTGTAAAAGCGTTTTGTTATAATTATATAATGTACATTATTAACAGTGCATAAATCATAACTTGTAATAAAAATTATATTAGTCAAAAAATATACATCATTTATTTTAATATAGAATATATTAGAATATATTAGAAAAATTATGTTATTAAAAAATTATACATAGATTAGAATACAAGAATGTGCACATTATGCACGTGCCATTTATTCTGATTTTTGATAGATTTTGCTAATATTAACAAATTATATAATAGTTTGATGCATTATTCATTATTAAAAAAATCGTTTAAAATTTGTCGTTAATTTATAAGATTTATAATAAATATTACAATTTCATAAACTTTCATATACATTTTTTTATACTTATAGGACATTTCAAGTTTCCATATTTTTATACATCATTAGTAGAAATACGTGCACTAAATACATAATCATACCAATATGTAGAATATTAAATAAAGTATTTCACTTGCACATATTATTATGTGAAGATTAATTAAAATAAAATATATTAATATAACACAAAAAAATGTTCATGTTGCAATACTAAAATTATCAATTGAAGATTCAACATTACATCGAGTAAAGTTGATATAATTTATTGTAATTACGCTTATACACGTGCGCATATTAATTGCTTCATTAAGTTTTTGCAGATAACATTTTTATTCAATAATTACAGTTTTAGCTTGTATGTAATTTTCGCATAGATTACAATAAAAATTAATAATAAAATCGGAAGTTTTAATGTTTGAAGTTTTAATGTTACTCATATATATTTTTTATTTCTAAAATACTTCAAATTTTCAAACATAATTCTTCTATTTTTTTAGATCATTTTAAATAAGACATGCGTAATGTGAAATAAAAATTACATGAAAGAAAAAACATAATGTATTATTTCTAAAATTAATTTTTATGAATAAAAAAATTATTAATTCTTAATGGTTGCCAAATTGTGCAAATATAATTCCGTGATAATAGTTTATGATTGTAATTATAAATTAAAAAAAACAATTGGCATTATCAACAATGATAATGATTGCGAATATTAATATTTTTTAAAAACAGATTTAGTATAAGATGATTTTTGTGTAAAATACATCCAACAAAATATATTAAACAATAACAATAACAACAATAAAGATATTTTTATTTCTACTACAATGACAAAGAATAGGAACCTGATTTGAATGTTTCTCATGTATTCATATGAATAGCTTGTTTTGTTATGTACATTTATATTATACCAGAAAAAATGACTTAGGTAAAAAAATTTTCTTCTCAGTTTATCATCTGTCATCTTTGTCGAATTTCATACATATTCGATTATGTTTAAGTCTACATAAGTCGGCTACATTTTATCCTTCTCGCGATTAGAATTAGAATAGATCGCATAATCTTTTTAAATATAAAAATAAATGTTAACTTTTAGTAATAAATGTTAAATATAAGTTTAGCGAGTACATAATATATTTGACTTTGATGAACAGATCATTTATTAGAATATCGAATAAGTGATGTTATATATTTTCGTTACAAATATTGGAAAAAATCTTTTAACTGTACTTGTTCCAAAGACAGTTCAAACAATCGTTTTTGGACTCTTTCGTCATGCGCTAACAAAGGAACAGTTAATTCTATACAATTACTAATAAATATCCCACCTTTTTTTTCAATATCTTTATTTATTGCAGCATATATTATTGAAGTAGCTCCTTGATCAGATGTCTATAACGGATGCATAATAGTAAAATCATTAACAATAATAGTAGTTAGTTTCAGTTTAGAAATTATAACATATTATTACCTTCCATGCAGCCATAGCCCACTTTTTATTTCCCAGTATAGTCTCTTTGAATAGATCCGTTTTCACTATACCTGGATGTACGGAATACACCAGCACATTCAATGACATATTTGCAAAAAGTCTTTGCATTGTTATCGTGGACATAGTCTGTGCTAATTTACTTTGTCCATATGATGAATAAGTGCAAAATGTTTTCCTGGTATAATAAATAGATGGAATTTCAGAAAAAATAATAATACGTTAGAAAAAAAAAAAAAATAATTGTAAGTCAATAATTGAAAATAAATAAAGAGAAATAATTTAACAATATATTTCTTTTCTTTACTTGGAATTGTTACTAATGTAGTCAAAATCTATTTTGCCGATATCATGGGCGCATGAGGTGACATTAATAATTCTACTGCAATCGTTAGGATGTCCACCGTTTTTCAATAATGGCAGAAGGAGAGATGTTAGTAAAAAATGTGACAAATAATTTATCGCCCATTGTTCTTCATAACCATCTTCTGTCTTCTGATAAACAGAAGGAAACATAATAGCAGCTGAAAGAAAATGAATATGTTACATGGGTTTCTTCCTGCACAAAAATAAAATCAAAATGTTTTATGTATTAAAATTTATTTAACTGATTAACCGTACCATTGTTGATTAATATGTGAATTTTATTATAATTCCTTTTTATTTGCTCAGCAAATTGCCTAACCGAGTCAAAAGAAGAATTATCAATTTTATAAATCTTTGCTCGTCCATTAGTAATACCAGATTTCCTAATTTCAGAAATAATCTTTTCACCCGCGGAAGGTGTCCTACAAGCTAATTATACTTCCAAATTAATATTTTTTAAGCTAACACTGTGAATAAAATTACAATTAATAAATAAATAAATAAAAGAAAAATAATATGTAATATTTACCGACTATAACTTCCATATCACATTGTAACAATTTCTTGACTACTTCCACTCCTATACCTCTAGAACCGCCAGTTACAATTGCAATTTTATCCGGCATTGAAACTAAATCTGAGAAAAAAAGCATATGTATTAAAGAAAATTGCATCAATTATATAATACCAATAATTTCCCTTGATTAATCATTTCCTATAAAGCAACTTTTGAGAAAGTATGTCAAATAATTAAATGTTATTGTTATTAATTTATAAGAAATCTTAATTTTATTTTAAAATACTTTTCGTAACAAGAGCACAAAAGTTATAGTTTTGTTGTTATAATTATATTCATTGTTGTACTTTCATCTATTTCTAGACAGTTGACATAAGAAATATAATGCTCTTCAAATTACAATAACATATGTATATATAATGCAGATCTATATTTCTTTTTTCTTACTTATCTTATTATTCTTGATGTTGAATATATCATGAAGATGATACACTAACCCGATGTAATAATATTGCAACTGGCAATACCAGCACGATTTGTGAAAATAGGCGGTGGTAATGAGTATAATAAGAACACAAACCACTATCGCTTCGAGTAACATTTTCACATGGAGTCTCAGCTGATAATAATAAATTTAATAATTTATTCCGATACGAATGTTCAGAAGTAAAACAAAATCCAGCGTGCTACCAAGTTTACGTCTATAAGGAACTCCTCTTCGATCGGACTGATCACCGTTACGCGTCACGTCTCGCTCTACATCCGTACTTTCCAGCTACATCACCGTTATGCGTACAATCGTTCGTGTGCATGTTATATGTAAGAAAAGACGTCTTTTGAGAAATGATACTTGTCCCCTCTCTACAACTCATGTGCTTTAGGTGAGAAACCTTCAGTCTTCATCTGTGTATAATAAATGTGAATAATATGAATACCTGAATAAATAATATGAATACCTAAATAATTCTCGAAGAAGTACAATATTATTATTTAAAGGTATCTGCAAATTTCATATTCACTTATGTTCATTCAATTTTATCTTTCATTAGATATTACAACTTACATCTTTTTAAATGGTTTATTTTAGCTTAGTAAATGGAAATCAGATCCTTTCTCAATTTCCCACAAACTCACGACATGAAGGACAACTTGATAATAATTCCCATCGTTTGACGTCAGATAATTCCGTCATAATTCTTTTACAATTTCTTATATACATATATGATAATAAAAGATTTCAAACCATTATTTCTGGAAAAATAAAATGCTAATTAATTTACGATGCCTTGTAAAAATAGAAGATATGAAAATAGAAGATATGAAGATATGAAAGATATGAAAGATGTGAGAGTTGATGTGCTTCTTATTGAAAGTTATTTATTTTTCTTTAAATCCATATTTTTGTTATTATACATTAATAAAGCAAGCAAAAATCTGAATAATTTATAAATCATATTTATAAGTTTATTCAAAATTACTCAATTTATCATTTTACTGCGTCCTATTGCGTTGCAAAAACACAACGATAATGTAAAATTTTAAACTAATCGTTTAAAATTACTTATTATTTCTTATACATTGTGTAATTATTAATATGCAACAATAGAATAAATATATAATTCATGAAAGTTAAAATAGAGCAATGTGATACATAAAAAAAAATATCCAAGTTATCTTATGCATAATAAATTATTGATAAGTTCAGAAACAAAATTTGAAAACATAAAAGGAAGAGAAAAATTTTGCGGAATAAAATTTAACTTTGTTTTTTCCTGTATTTTAATATACTATTATAAATTTGACAATGATAAATTGTATAGATTTAAACTTTTCTGTAAGATTGCTATCTGTCTTTCTGTTTTCATTCAAATTTCAACTTTCGAGAATATTTGTTATTAGAAACATTTTGACTTTATATTGGATATTTATTTTATTATTTTAGTCTTATTTCTAAGATTATATCATCACTTGATTTATAGAATAGTTTAAAATACGGATCATTGACACAGAATAAATAAATGTTTTAAAACTTTACAATTGTATGTAATTTTTTATATTTATAACATAGTGGAAAAAATTCGAATTCAGAATCGATATATATATATATATATATATATATATAAATATACACATATATATATAATTATATATAAATAAATATTATAAAGAGATTTTTTAAATCACCTCTTAAAATAACTTTTGACATTTGCAAAAGATTATAGATTTTATAAAAGTTGTTTTACGATGTGTTTTAAAAAATCTCCTTATAATATTTATTTATAGATATTCTATTAATAATCAAATCAATTTAAATAATAATAAAATAAAAATCTTTCTTATATGATGTTATTTTAGATGTTTTTAAATCTTTTTTTTATAAGACGTTTTTTTCATCTTTTCCTCACTTCTTTTAATTTTACATTTTTTTATTTTAATAATTTTTAAAAATCAAATAACCTACTAGTCAAATAACCTACTAGTAATATATATGAGTGACAATGATATTTTTGTTATAATTCTCAGAAATACCAAGAATACCAGAAATATCAAGAATTGGAAATTCATTCTATATGAGAAAAATATATATATCATCATATTTTTGAACTATTATTATTTAAATATCTATATTTAAAATTTAAAATGTTACACAGTTCAGAAAATGTTTAATACAATGTTCAGAAAAAACCCATGAATACATAAAACGACGCTTTAATAAATTTCTTGCTGCATTTAAATCTTTTTTTTTTAATTTTATAATATATTTCTAGTTTGATAAAGTATGTTTACTATCCTAGATTTTAATTTATTATCTTCTACTTTTTCTTCAATTATTAATATCTGAGGAATTTCTGAATTTTTTGGGAGAGGGAAATTTTACTTCTTAATTTATTAAGAATTATGATATAAATTATTATATTAATTCGTATCATTTATTTAAAAAAAAAAGGGAATAATTAATTGCTTGATGATTTAATTTTTTCATAATGTTAATATCACGACGTATCTCTTTTTCAAATAAAAATTTTCATTAAAATAAAGAATGTGTTTTTAGAATCATTCTTTCATTATGTTTTTTTCGTTCTTATCAAAGAGAATTAGAATTAGAGAAATTTGAAGAATTATTCGCGGAAAAAAACTAATTGAAACGCTAATATATTATAAATGGCAATAGTGTATATTGCACTATTTGATAGAAAGAAATAAATAATTTATTCGGCAGTTAATCATTTCTTCATATTTATATATTTATTTACACGCACAAGATGTTCTTTTTAACATTTTTTTTTTTAAATTTCAACTTGAAAAATTACGTCTTTACATAATACGTAATACGTGTGGATTTCAATTCATTTTTTAAATTGCGCCACTTGTTTTATTTCACAATGTCATAGATATATGCCAGATATCTATTCAACTACATTATAAGATATCTATTTAAACATTTAGAATACGTGAATTTACGATTTCAAATTCGTGAATTTACCAAACAAGTTAGTCTTGCGCGAGGACAACGAGATACATTCTAATGATTAACAGATACTAAGCCAGTTCATCCTACCTGCGTTATTTAAGCTTGGATGCCTTGCTCTTTTTAATGTAGAAAATAAAATACTCGGACTTGCTGATAACGGATAATGTAACAGCTGATGCAATTGGCGCATGAGCATTGGCGCTGCGAATTTGGACAGAGAAATTAGAGTGAATTTCTCTGATGATCAGCTGTGTTGAGGCGTCGATAGATAGAAATAGAACATTTTATTCATCACTCTTTTTATACGTTTTTCAACTTTCATCAAGTGTTGTTTTTTTTTCCGAATTTTTAATGCGTTTTAAATCCAACAGTAATCTAACGAAGATCCGATTTAAAGATATGTGAGAGATTTTCTCATCTTTTTTTTAGCCAGAATGACCGAAATCTTTTCGTCGTCTTCTTCCTCCATGGTTTCTTTCAGAAGATAACTCCGACCAATGTCAATCGAACTTCAATTAATTTTGCATTCCATTAAATGTTTGCATCACTTATCCTTGTCTAGTATTCGAACAATAAAGATGAAATAATTCTAACCAACAAAATGCAGCTTTAATTAATAATTAAATTTCGTTAACATAAGTAGAATTATTTTCTTTAATATATATATAAAAAAAAGATTAAATTACAAACAATGAAATTATACAGTAGAAAATTTTATTTTAAATAATTCCCGATTGAATTTAAGTCGTTCATCTCAAGATTAACTTCGATCACATTTCGATTAATTTATGTGCGTTTCGATGTAAATTAACTTTAATCTCGTGATTTGACTTTCTATCTTTTTTTTAATTTTAAGAATTAGAAGAAGATAGAATTAAATCAAGATTAAATCTAACCTGCAATTAACATCAATCGTTGATTAACTATCAAGCGTCAAGAGATCATTGATCTCATTGATTGCAGATAGAATTATTCATATTTTGTTATTCAACATGTACCTGAGAAAAAAAAAGAGTTCTGTAAATTACTCCACGAAACACACCAGCGAGTCCGCCAACTGATCGGCGATTAAGTTAATCGAGGAGATCCGATCGCGAGTCGCGCGCGTTTCGCTCACGAGGTAGCGCCACGTCGCGAACTTCACGCGACATCTGCGAACGGAATCTGCGGCCACGGGAGCCGAGCGATTCAGCCAATATTCGTGAGTGGCTCCTCCGGACCCCCTCGGCACGCGAGACACGTAGATGTCCCGAATAGGTGGACCCGCGCAATTGTTTACCGCTGTCCATTGACGTGGTATCACACGCTCCGGAACATCCTGTGTGCATCGTCGTGAGGAACGAGCCAGTGCGTAAGTGTCGCGCTCGCGTGTCCGACAACGCGGTTTCTCCGCCTGCGCCTGATTCTCGCGGATCGGGCACGACGGCGGTGTCATTCGGTGTAACGACGGGTGACTCGCGAGCTTGCGTGTCGATCGCGCACTGCGTAGTAAAGGAAAAAAAAAACCTGCTTACGCATGCTGTTACCCGTCAACCGCCACGGCACGATCGGAGTTTTCTCGCTCGCCTGACGTTTTCCCGTCCGGCTCGGCCGCGTGACGCGGTGGCGCGGCGTGGTGACCGTGATTTTCGCGGCCGAAAAAGAAATCGCTCTCCCGCAGAAAGCGTGGCCACTTTCACTTTAGAAACGCGCGATGCCGCGATCGCGCTCATACGTACAGCGGTTTTTTTTCTTCGTTTTTTTTTTTCTTGGTCTACATAAGTTCAGCGCTCATTTGCATACGAATTATACGAACTATCCTCGAGACATAATTAACATATCTTATCGATGAACGGACCATTAACAAGTTTCCATATAAACGAAAATTGGCCTATCTCTTTTTTTTTTTTTATTTCGATATAAAGCGATATCTTTCTTTAGCTTCAGGATGGTGGACACTGCGAGCAGTGGATCCAGTGACTCATCGCCACAAATTGAAAAGGGATGGCCAGCCTTGAAGCAACATATTATAGACAATAAAATTAAATTTGGATCATGGGTCACCAGATTGTTCACCATAATATTCACCATTGGTTACATAATTCCTATATTTGGGTACTTTCATTTTCTTTATTTTACAGCTGGAACTAAATTATGCCTGCCTGCCTTCTTGAAGTTATCTTAAATCTTGTTTTCTTCTTTTTCCAGAAACCCCTACAACATATATTATAAAATATTAATGAATAACGCAGCAACTAGTGCATTACGTTTGCACGAAAGAGTACCTCGTGTTCAGCTCACGAGACAATTCTTGGAAACGTTGCTAATGGAAGACTCGTGCCACTACCTATTTTACTCTTTAATATTTTTATATGCGGCACCAGTCACATGTATCCTTTCTATATTTAAAACGGCTCGATTTAGTAGTTTATTTTTATTATATTTCACATTTTAATAATAGGAAAATTTAATCCTGAACTAATTTATACAGTGGTGCTTACACCAATTTTTCTCTTTGCTCTGATACATTTGGCTAGCTATTCTCTTATATTGTTAGACGTAAGTAAACAGATTAATGCTGATTATGCATACGTAAAAAAATTATACTTTATGTGTATCTGCACTGTCATTATAAGAATATAAATTAAAGCTTATATGATCTCTACAGTTGATAGGACAGAACAGTTGGTGGGGTGCTCGTCTCTTGATATCTCTGGTGGAATTTCAATCACGGAATATCCTTCGCCTGTGTGCTCTATCAGAAATCATTATCTTACCATTTACAGTTCTTTTAGTATTCACGTACGTATTATGCACGATTGTCCTGAGTCATGCAACTATTAGAATGAGAATATGGTATAAGCTTATTAAATATCATTTCTTTTTCTTTTTCGTTTTTATAGAGGACGTGCTGGTTTGCTGACTCCTTTCGTCTATTATCAATTTTTGAAACTGCGTCTTGCATCGCACAGAAATCCATTTACACGTAATGTATTTTATGAGCTCAGAAATGGATTGAGCACGATGTCGAAGAAACCAGCCGTTCCAGAAATCGTTCGAAAGATGATCGAGGGTTTGCTTTCTCTGACTCAACAAATGGCGCCCGTGCGTCAATAATATTTATGATATTAAATTTTTCAATTCTTAAAGACAGATCTCCTAGGGTTCTAGGGTCCACTCAGCGACACATAAGTTAATGTTAGCGCAAAATGAGTGCCGACATCAAAATTCATGATGAATGTATTATATAATTTTGAATATTTGTGAAAAAACGATCAAAGTATGTGGATGATTTCTTTTATTAATAGTTATGCTAATTATTGCTAATGTTAAATAAGAATGCGATAATTCGCACTAATTATTACCACATAAAATTTGTAATGTGAATTAACTTGACTGAAAAATAGACTTGATTCTATTTTTCAGAACAAATTTCATATTTAAGAACAAGAGTAACTATGCACATGTACTAATTTGACTTTAAATGTAATTTTGAGCCATTTGTATTAAGTAGATAATGATACGTAATGCAGTTTGTAATGTTACGTGTTCTAGGTTATTTTTTTCTTTTTGATTGATTTCGCACGGTTTTGCGGTATTAGGGGATATGTATATTTTATATATATATATATATATATATATATATATATTTATTATGTAAGTTAAATTATATTTCCAAATTATATGGAACAGTTATCCCGTCATCTCTTTCAGATATAAGCTCTGGATATAAGTTCAATACTTGTCATGTTTCATCAATTTAATCTTCTAGTGTGACTTCGTCTATCTTCTACTTGATATTTAAACATTAATCTGTTCAAAAGTAATTTAGAATGGTTTTATAAAAATGAAAATAATTATCGGTATATTGTAGCAAACATCTTGAAACATGGTTAATAAATTTTTTTAAGTAAAATAAAAAGATGTCTAAAGTTGATACTTTTACTTGGCACGAAATATTCCTTTTAAGGCTCGGTTCTTTCGCAACACGATATGGATTATGTGATGTCAAAAACGAGAAATGACATGTAAAAAGTTTCTTGCATCATATAGCTTCATTTTATACTTTTCCCTTAAAAATATATTTTCATATTCTTAAAACTTGGAAAAACTACTAGAAAGTATTTTTCCAAGATCATGTAAAAGTGTAAAATAATTTTTGAAATAATGGTACACTGCTATCAGAAATCACCAGATTACTAGAGCTAGTTGTTTCTGATAGCTGAGCAATGATCATTATTTCAAGAATTATTTTACACTTACATGATCTGTTAGATACTTTCTGGTATTTTTTTCAAGTTTTAAGAATGAAAATATATTTTTAAGAGAAAAGTACAAAATGAAGCCATACGACGTAAGAAACTTTTTACATGTCATTTCTCGTTTCTGACATCATAATTTAGAATGGTTATAGCGAGAGAGTCGAGCTTTAACATTTGGATGTCAAAAAGACATTGTCTGGAAGATACAACACAGATCTTATTTTTTTATATTTATTTTTTAGATGCATATAAAAATGCATTTAAATTGATTGTTATACAGCGAGAGGTGTAGGTTGAGGTATATCTTTTGATGGCTTCACCTCAGAAATTGGAACCGATGGTGGTACTTCCTCTTTCGGTTCCACAATTGATACATAGTCAGGAAGAGGTTTCTTCGGGCCACTCTTACCATTGGGATCCCAAGGCAACATAATTTTGACTTTGATTCCCAACACGCCTAAAAAATATAAATATTACATGTAAAATAAATATTACATACAAAATTTAAATTTAAAAATAAATTACAAAATTATTAGTTATTAATCGAAGCAATCATCATTTTAATACAACAATCATACCTTGTCGAAGAAGTACATGTCGAGTCGCAGTGTTCACGTATTCATTAGTCGGCTCACCCGAATGAATCATAAGACCATCAACAAACTTCATTGATTTTGCTCTTTGACCACGTAATTTACCACTGACAACGACTTCGCAACCTTTTGCACCAGATTCCATGATGAAACGCAGAACACCATAGCATGCCCTATATGATTATAATAAAATATTTTCTAAAGATTATAAATGATACAATTAGAATTAATAAATAGATTAAGATATAGAAATTTCATTTTACCTTCGCACAGCAAGACCTCCAATCAGCTTGTATCGAAGTGACTCTGCCTGTGCAATGGCACACAAACCACGCGTAGCCACTTTCTCAGCATACAACTCAACATTCTGGGGCTCTTTGAAGTTGAAGCGCTTCTGTACTACAGATGTCAACTCTCTGATTCTACGTCCCTTCTCGCCAAGTACGCTCTGCGTATGAGTAGCCAGTAAAATAATTTCGGTCCGATTTGGTGTCACACGGACCTCCACGCCCGAATAGCCATCTTCGGCGAGCTCACGAGTTAAGAACTCGTTCAGCTCAGCTCTGAAGACACCATCGCCAACGAACTGGAAATAAATAGAAAAATTAAATATATATAAAAGAATCTTTTATTCTTTATTCTTTAATGAATATATAATTAATGTATCTATACATGTATCTATACAAGTATTTATAACTGTTTTAAAAATTTTATAGTTACTTTCTAAGCATAATGCATGGCAATGCAAATAATTTTTTTTTAATTTAAAATTTATATTCTTAATAAACATAATTACGGGAACATGTAATTATGAAAAAAACTATACTAAATTTGCGCAATCAATTTAACGGAAGTATACACAATTGAAATAATCTTGAAATAGCACATGCAGAATCGAAACATTCACATGAGAGACGACGCCGGAATCCGTGGCATCCGCTAATCGCGGTTATCGCGACCGCCTGATTTTGACAAAATATCGTCCTAAAGACTTCTAACGTTCTGATAACGAGAATATTTTTACACATTGCGCACGGTAAACATTGAAAATAGCTAACCTTCCTCTTTTTAGATATCGAACGGTTCTCCATCACTTTCTCATATTTTGACGAAGCCAACGAGGGAAACCAAGAAACGGAAAGGACTAACCTACTCGAGAAACTCGGAACTCGGAGAGATCGATCGAGGCGCATGCGCTGACGAATGCAGCGTCGCGTATATAAAATATTCTGTACTCGATATGATTTACCGAAATCATATCTGTCGATAATTTTTTCGGTCAGCATCATGCATTAAAAATCTACTCATAACGCAATATTTTATTAAATTTATAATAAAAAATATAATTATTAATATAATAAAAAGATTACATTTTGAGATTTGTTTTTAAATAGCATTTTCTGCAAACTATTTCTTAAAATTTCTTTTCTTTACAAAGAATTGAAAATATATATAAATTAATTTAAGTAGAGAATTCTATTATCTCAAGAGGATCTTGAAGAAAGGATCAAACTTTAATTTTAAAGATGCACCCTAAACAAAAATCATTAAATTATCAACAATCTTAATTTTGTTAATGTGTCAGTCTTATTTAAAAATATATTACTATTTTTTATTATAAAATACTATGTTTCTTAATTACAATATATATTTGACAATATAATTATTTAAAATAAATTAATATACGAGATATAAATATATTTTATACATATATAAGTATACATGAACTTAGATACAAATATATACGTATGTATAATTGATATCTGAAAATAAATTTCTAATTATCTAACAAAATAAAATATAATTTATAATATTCTTTTGATTTGTAGATAGTTTTTTACGTTCATGAAATATTATTTATAATACTAATTATAAATAATATTTATCACATGAGATATTATTAATGATGCATTTTCTTTTAAGTAGTTTCTTCAGGAGATCTAAGCCACTTAATGATGAAAATAAATAAAATAGATGCGTCTAGAAATTATAAAAAGTGAATATTTTGATGGTATTGATAAGTATATATAGAAGCGTCAATTCTGGTTACATCATCTCTAAAATATTTAGTAACGTAATTAAATTAATTATTCCATACAAAGTGCAATTTTATTGCATCCCAAAATAACCACTGAAAATGATCAAATCTAGAATAGATTGTGTAATATTCACATCTTGTTCCAGTTCTGTCCCATCAAAAGTCAAAGGTATTTAAAGAGTTCGATGGTCTTTCTTTGCATCTAAACAAGTGCAGATATAATAAATTTTAACAAATTTATTATTTTATAATAAAAATAATACAAAGCACATAATAATACAAAAATAATACATGCAAAGTTTTATAAGATATTTTTATATCGAATATGTTTAAGTTATTGAAATAAGAACCGTTTAGAAGAAATTATATTGTGTGTGAAATATATGATTTATATCATAAATACTTTTAAAATTTTTTGATACAATTTAATGTCTCAAGACAATATAAAATAGCGTGGTGAGACGACAAATAATTCCCTTGAAGAACAAATTGAAACGCTATAGGGAAGTCTGTAAGAATATTAAATATTACCGCCATTTTTGATCTGACAAGCCAAGTTCAAACGCAATGCACTTGGTTTTTAATTATTGGCTATACTCGTCAAACCACATGTCGTTGTCTACTTATCTGTGCCGTCTGACGTATTTGACGACGCGGACGCACATTGCGAACGCGCATTCTGCGTCGTCTCGTGCACGAGACATGGAGTGGCGGACAGTGGCAGTGATAGTGCTGGTCGTAAGTCTTTGCTTCTTCATCGTACCGATTAAAGTCGGGCCTGATAAAACTGTCGAAGATGCGAAATTGTTCGCAGATTACATTGCCCGATATAACAAAACGTACAGAAATGATTCTACAGAATATAAGGAACGATTCGATAATTTTCAGGTAAATGACGAATCAATTTGTGTCGCCAAACTGATACAAGAATTATAATGAAAGACATAGAGGCGTAATAAATTTATATCCACAATTTTTAATTTTGACTTAACTTCCTTTTTATCTATTTTAAGTCTAAGAATTAGAAAAAACAAGTAAATAAACGAGTAAATAAAATCTAGATTAAAATTAATGATATGATGAAATCATAGATTTGAGATTTAGATTTATCATTTGTTCTCGTACATTAACATGTTAATTCCAATGCAAATATTGTCAAAAGATTTTAAATTTTGTTTTCATTAAAAATGTACACAAATATGTGCACATGTGCATGTTATGAGTCATTCACATTCATGTTGTGACTCAATGTAATGTATTAATTAGCTCTATCGGTATGAACCGAGGAAGAATGATGATAAAAGCGTTAAATTTGTTTAATTTTAGATTTATTTTACTGGGTGTTGGTTTTCATATCACTTATTTGTTTGTTATTTGATATTGAAACTTTTTGAAACATATACATATTTTCAATATAATTAACTACATTAAAACAAGGTAACAATAAAAATAAAAAAAAAATACATATATAACACGAATTAAGAAACTAGGCAACTTTTTTTACGCAATATTAGAAATAAAAAACAAAATAAATTACAGAAATCGTTGCGACATATCGAAAGATTGAATGGTTTACGATCATCCCAAGAAAGTGCATATTATGGACTAACAGAATTCTCAGATTTATCCGAAGATGAATTCTTGCAACAAACATTGCTTCCTGACTTATCTTTACGAGGTGAGCTTATTTTATTTTAGAAAAATAAAATTAACTTTTAAATGAATTAAAAATAGTTTTGAAGCAATAGTTTTGAGCAATCACAGGAATGGAATAATAAGATTAATATTGTCAGTAACTCCGTTTTAACTTCAATACGCGATATATTTGTTTTAATTATTTTATTTTATAATAGATTGTTTTAATTTTATATTTTGATATTTATAATATGATAAAAGATGTTTAAATCTTAGAAATTTTTAAGGCTTATTAAAGCTTGCTGTATTATTTAAAAATTATGAACGCTTTGCAAAATAGTTTATAACAAATATATTGCAACTTAGCGTTATAATCTAACTGATACTTGGCTAATATAATTGTAACATTTTTCTCCATTAGGGCAAAAACATACTACAGCGTCATATTATCATCAACATTCTGTGAATTCGGTTGATCGCATGAAAAGGATGATTGGTATACCCTCTAAGTTTGACTGGCGGGATCGAGGGGTTGTAGGGCCAGTTGTGAACCAAGAAAGTTGCGGTGCGTGTTGGGCCTTCAGCACTATCGGTGTGGCCGAATCGATGTACGCCATCAGAAATGGAACTTTATATTCCTTTAGCGTGCAGGAAGTAGGTCGTTATATTCCTGACACGCTTTTCTGTTTGCAAGCGAGAGAACCGCTCGAAGAAGTGTCCCGTGGAAAATACAAATTTGACGGAAATGCTTTCACGCGTCATCGTCGAATAAATATTGGCCACGCATTGATAGACATTTTAAAGCAGTTGGGTTCTTATTCAAGCAGCTCTCTCTCTCGATCTTTCAACGCAATCTTTGAACGCTCGCATGTAGGGAAGAAGTAGAAAAGTTTTGAGACTTAAAACACAGGAGGCGTCTTTGAATACGCCCAAAGAGAAAGTAACATTTCAAGAAGTAGAGACGATCTCTTGAAAATCTCAAAACTTTTTTAGACGTCCGGATATATTGATTCGTCGGCTGATAATTTATCTTCTGACATTATGTAGATGATCGATTGTATGCCAGGCAATTACGGATGCCAGGGCGGTGACATATGCAGTTTACTCTCGTGGCTGTTGGCGTCAAAGACAAAAATCATATCTGAGAACGATTATCCTCTCACACGGCGGACCGATTTGTGTCGATTGTCTAAGTAGGTCGCAAACAGATGGCGAGAATATTTGTTTAGTGAAGTACAAAAATATGACGAAACTTGACATACACATGTACTTTTAACGCAACAATAGAATGATTTAATGTTATTTTAGAATTACTGCGAAGACATCGGGAATTAAAATAACGGATTTTACATGCGACAGGTACATTCTCTTATATGAAATAAATACCGTACATAATATATATTTTTTTTGTTGTAATATCGATTACTTCAAGTTGTCAGTTATGTCATTAATAAAAATGACATTAATAAAAATTACATGTTTCGGTTAAATGTTGCACTGTCCAACATTCTCCGGTAATAATCGAGTTTGTTTCAGTTTTATAGATGCAGAAACTGAACTTTTAACGCTGCTTACTCACGGACCTGTGGCGGCCGCTGTAAATGCTATATCTTGGCAGAATTATTTAGGTGGCGTAATACAGTATCACTGCGATGGTTCGTTCAACAGCTTGAATCATGCGATACAGATAGTGGGATACGATATGAGAGCGAGTATACCGCATTATATCATTAAAAATTCGTGGGGATCGTCTTTTGGCGACAAAGGTTACATTTATATTGCGGTCGGTAAAAATTTATGCGGTAAGCCATGAATAAGCAGCGAATTAAATCAAGTGCTTATTACTTTTTTAATAGATAAACGAACATTTTATCGTGTGTTTGCAGGTATAGCCAACCAAGTTTCATCGCTCGACGTTATTTAGTCATTTACAGTATTTTAAATATATATCATAATTCAATTTTTAATCAATTTTTAAATCTAGAAATTAAAAATTTAGTAAACATATAGATTACATTATATAGATTACATTATATAGATATTTTCTAAAAACATGATATAATCCAAAGTCTGTTATAAAAATTGTGACTTAATAAAATTCTTTATTAAACATAATAGTAATATTCTTATATTGATTATTTGTCAGAAATCTATTAAATATATAACGACTTTAATAAAAGATAAGATCTAAGAGGAAAAGTTAATTATTCGGAAAGTGACATGATATCTGCAACTATCCAAATTATACACAGCCATATAAATTTATTTCGATCGATATTGCGAACGCTCGAAATATTAACTTTTCCTTCAATGATTTTGCATAGTTTCATCAATAATTAGTAATTCTTTTATAAATATTAGTTAAATATTAGAAATTTCAATTTTTACTTTTAACACTATTTTGAAACTCCTACTTAATGTACTAAATTCTTTTAAAGATCTAATTCCAATGTTAAAAACCTAAAGAGAATATTTTCAATAATTCGTCTAATATTTAATTATTATGTTTTATATTATGTTTCAAAATGAGTGTATAGTCTATATGATGTTGAAAGAATTAAAACTTGATAGTTTTATGAAATTCGTACATACACTGATTTATGAACTTCTTAAAGAATTCGCAGATTCATTTTGATCTTCATCCGAGTTCCAATCGTATGTGGCGATTGATAATTTTGTCTTCATTTGCTTCGTTAACGGTGGAATCATAAAACGTGGTATTAGGAAGGTTGACAAATTGAACAAATCCAAGAAGACTTTGTACCTATCGCTATTCGCGACATGAAACAAAACAAAATATTCATTAAAATACATGTTAAAAATACGTGTATTTGGAAAAATATATTGGCAAATACAAATGCTTATTAACGTTTCACAAAACGCAAAATAACAAATGATTATTACAAAAGTTGAATATGAATAATGATTTTTAAAAATAAAATTATCAACAATAAATGACTTATGACATTATATTATCATAACATTTATATTGATAATAAAAATTCACGATAAATAAGAAGCGTCATTCGCGATTGTTTTCACCGCAATATTAAAGTATTTTCTCAATAATTAAATTATTTCATATTAAATTCTGACATTAATTTAAATAAATAAATAAATACCTTAATGTGGACTTCAAATATTGATAGCCGGAGGAACCACCAGTGCCCAATTGTTGAGACCCGATCATTCTTTGTACCATGATAACATGATTATCTAGAAAGAAGAACAACAACATTATTTAAAAAAAAAAATAGAATATAAAAATAGAATATGACGCAAATGGATATTATGTTATCAACAATTTAAGAATGATGATAAGTAATTTATTTATATAATATAACCGATGATAGTACGTACATTGGTTGTTCTTGTAAATTTTAAAATTAAGAGAACTAAAATTTCAGTAAAATATAGATTACATTATAAGAACATAAATAATGAGATATCAATAAGCTTTTTTTTTTTCTTACACCTCCATTTGGTAATTAAAGAGTCGATGTCCATTAATGCCGTGAGGATCTGATGCGGCTGGCTAAATCGTGGTTCATCTCGATATAGAGTGATCATCACTGCTCCTTGAAGGGCGGCATGCGAAAATCTACGTTCCCCGCGCGACACAAGAGCATTGTGAAGTGACTCGTTGAAAATGGTATCGAAAACTGCTTGCCGCGAGCGCACATTAATCAGCAGGTGATCTTTGATGACGGAGTCTTTTGATGATTTCTGAGGTTTAATAAATTATGAATAGTTTGTGAAAATCAAAAATAAAAGAAAATATTGTGTATATTTAGACAGATTTCTTTTTGCGTTTCTTCGCTCTCAATTATGTAACTTTTAATTTTTAATCTTAATTATCTTCATTATGCTTTAAATTAAATTTTCTATTTTTTTAATTGTTTTGCCAATATTTCGAATTTCTAAAATATTTTGAAATCGTTGAAGAGATACAAATATCAGATAATGTAATTTAATGTAATGATATCAATTGCGAGATTGGATTTTTAATACTTGCATGTATAGCTTCTTCTTGCTCGGCCAACATTTTCTCCACCGATCGCTTGTACTTTCCCCAGAAATCGAAATCGTGTGCCTCGAGTCCTGGCGTTCTGCTCAACCAGCTCTGAACCAGAGTATTGAGACTCGGTTCTTCCTCTGACCGCTTGATCGCTTCGATAGCTTCAGGATCTCTCCCGAAGATCTTTAGGTAACTATATTTGACCCTGAGTTCCTGTTTCACGCCCAGTTTGTTCTCCAACAGACGGAATTGCAGCGATTGGAAACCCGAAGCCGGGCATAGTAAGTTTCTAAACGCCATGAAGTCCAATGGCGTCATCGTTTCCAAAATAGTCACTTGATCCACCAATAACTGCGAATTAAAATATTCTGAAAATAATCTTCATTATTTTGTCAGATTGCTTTAAAAGAAGCAGCCAAAATATTTAGATGATAAATTATATTATTAAATATACGTGTTATTAATTTCGCATTATTTACCATTTTAATTAAATTAAAAATATTTATTTTTTTTTTAATAAGAAAGAGATAAATTTCACTGCTAATTGCAAAATACACGATCGATTAAGATAGACTAATCTTATAACTGCAGAGGAACATCTTGAAACGTTCTCATCGATTTGTCAACGCGGCTGCGTTCGCATTCCTATGGGTGCCGGCGCAAAGCAAAGGGTGCATGAGTACACAAGGGGGATGATGTAATGCGTTAACACCACAACACGTCAGAAAATCTGAATACAAACTATATTCTTTAACGAACGGAAGGATGATTTTTCTTCGAAATCGAAATTAATTAATTACATTATCTCACAATTTCTGAGTGATCAGATATTATGTTTATATATCTCCCGAACAGGTATATATTTATATGTATCTATCGAAGGCAAATTGTCCGGCGCGTTAATCTCGCTCCGTAACCGTAATTCTATTTCGAGATATTTGATATTAGGTACTCGTGCGTATCGAGAATGCAGCGTCGTGGAGAGATGTTTTATCGAATCCAAAGAAAGATACGACCGCACCTTCTGCGGTATATTGAAATAGAGTAACGGGTTTGTTACCTAACGTAACGTCTTCTCCCTTTAATGCACGCAAGTGCCCGGTGTCGCATATCGTGTAGAGATATTATCTTACCGAGCCCTATACAGAGTTCCCGTGGTTCCCACCAGTGGTTCTTATTTATCACATCGTGCCTAAATCGGGAGGGAAAAATGCCGCGCCGCGTCTTGCAATGCACTTGATACGTCCACCGTTGCGAAAGTCGTTATCGATCTAGTTTATCGTGAAGAGGCAAATGTCGTAAAGAAGATATTATCGTTAGTTTTTTCATTCGTATGTTAGACTCATAGATAGATCCAGCATGTCAAAAATAATATTATTGAATATTTTTGTGACATGGATTCTATATATATATATATATATACAGGATCACGCGCGCGCGCGTGTGTGTGTGTGTGTGTGTGTGTGTGTATGATCGATTTGCGATTTAAGGCAAGTATGTACGTACAGCTGCGTGTTATATTACATATATTTTTGAAACATGTAAGTGAACATGTGAAGAAAAAGTGTTGCAACTATAAACAGCTTTGTCTGGTGAGACAGAAAAATTTGATTAAAGGGACTCGCAAGTTGTGGCGAACTAATCGGCTTGTGATTAGTGAAGGGCCGTTCACCTTTTATTATCGCCATCATTATTGTAAAACAGTTCTGCAAGATACTTTATTAGCATCTCGCTCTAATTGTGTTTTACTAGATTAAAATTGTATAAAATCGTAATGTGCTCTTTCCGAGAGAGTCGCTTTCAGAAACTTACTTTCAGGATGAGCACAATACGATTCAATCGTTTCAAGATCTCCAGAGTTTTCGATTCATTCAAGACGTGGAACATTCCATTGGATCGATTGGTAATTAAACGATCGTTGGGAGATCCGTTGGACACGTTGCAATCATTGGATTCGGAGTTGAAGAGTGCTCTAACGGAATCGAGTTCGAAAATAATTTGCTTAAACCAAAGTTCGTACGCTGCAACAATTAGAATGCAAAAATACAATTGGAATAATACAAAATGTAACAAAATATACAACCTATATAAATAATAAAATAATTATTAAACTATGAGAGTAATAGCTAAAATTAAATTATATATTACGCGTGATACAATTTTAAAATTATATATCTTATTTTTATAACTTTTTACTATTTTTTTTACATATCAGTCACTTTAATAAATGAATTGATATTTATTCTTCCTTTTTTCTTTACTGTTAAAAATTGTTGTTAAAAAATGTTGAGTAATTAAATAAACAATAACATCATAATAAAACAAAGTTTGCATAGACGAGATAATGAAGAGATAAAAGAAGATATTCTTTTACGTTCGTATCTAGACAAAAGATAATATTCTGTAATATTATTATCCATGTAATCTCGAGGCAAATATCAATTATTTAAATACCTTGATGGGTGACAATAAACAGATGCTCGTCATGAACTTCGTCGCTATATTCGGCGCTAAGAAGCCTTTGTGCGGACAAGATCTTATCTAAACGCAGATATTCGCTGTAATGTAACGCCGGCCCTTGTGTCAACTCGAACTGTCGTGGTTGATCGTCCTGATTATGATCGTCCCTTTAAAAGATATGTTAATTTTTACTGATTATATATTAAACGATAATAAAATGTGTGACCGAGTACGACACAGTGAAATCGAATGATGATAAACTTTTTCTGCAATCTGTTTTGTTGTGTTATGAAATGCTTTCATCAGAATTTATTTATTTAAGAATTTAAAATTAAATATGAAATATCTTAAATTTAGATATATAGATGTATAGATGAAATTTATCTTATTTGATTAAAATAACTTATTTTAGAGCATATTTTTTTATAACAACGTTATAAAAGTCACGGTTAAAAGATTATAAGAAACTTCAGAGTACAAATTTTACTAAATATTAAAATATTCTAATAATCTGCAATCATACTTTTTGCGTGAGGAAATAAGAACAGAGGTCTCTCACTAAATCTTTAAAAAGTTAAAAACACATTACTTACACCATATCACTCACTGGGCACGACATTCTTCAGATATGTCTTTGATATAAAGTAAGTGAATAAAGTAAGAGTAAGTAACTTCGAGATTCAACAAAACTTTTGGTTCGTTTTTAATAAATACAACAAGACCCGAGTTTCTTTTTCTAATAGAGTTTGATTGAAAAGTCCAACGTTATTAAAATTCTTTTAATATGATCTGTCGAATGCTGCATTTGCGTGTACGAGAGACCACACGCGATACACGTTGTCGAAGAGATGGATGGCGTGCGACTAACGTTCGATTCGTCGTTCAGAAATTATCTTCCTTATAATGAGTGTTGCAATCGAATAAAAATTCTTTGACGCGTGACGAAAGCTTAGTCTTTGACTTTGAAAGCGAGAGCTGATTGCCATTTTTTAAATTAATGAAAAAAATTAGTAAAATTAATTAATGTTAATGTTTGATTCCTTCAAAAAAATTTAATCTGAAGTTGAAGTTATCATTCGTCTCATGTGTCCTCTGTTTGGCATGGAATAAATAAATAATAATAAAATTATATTTTATTATATTACTCCAATTAAATTAAATTAAACGAAAGTTGCTTTGATTCTTCTCTCGAACTGCATAATAAATAAATTATCATTATTAATTATTATACTTGATTAAATTACAAATTTAGTACATATTTTTTTATAAACAAGTGTTTTAACGTATAAAATTTTAGTATTATATATAATCTTTAATTATACATATTTATTATAATGCGTAAAAAACAAATGTTTAATAGTTACAAGGCAAATCTAACAATATTTTTCTCGATAATAATATATAAAATTGTAAAAAAATAATTAAAAAAAGTTAAAAAAATTGAATGCTCATTATATGCTGATTATTATGAACGTTATGACGTACATGAACAATAAATTGTTTATTGTCCATGTTTATAAACATTAAGATAAAAATGTGATTTGATAATTTTCAGCATTTCTTTCTATTAATAAAGTGAAAATTTTATTTATTATATAAAACTTTTAGATTAAAATTTTAATTTGTGCCAGCATGTTTAACTAATTTAATTTAATTTTTTCCATTTTTACTAATAAAACTAATAAAACTTATAGCCTTGTAAACTTATTAAATAAAAGGTTATTGCATCAGGCACTTATGTCGCAAATCACTTCTTACTCAAGTTATTTGTCATGAGTAAATCTTTTTTGCTGTCAACAATGTCAAACGGTTATCTATCGAATAATTTGTTGCAAAACTGTTGCAATACTGTTTATCGCAAAATTTTTTTGACTCGACTCTGTATCTCTTGACTCTTCTTCTCAAATGACAGATGTCGCGTCATGTATGCTTTATAGCTTCGGAGCAACAAAATTATTGAATATCTTAAACGCAATAAAAAACAAATATATACAAAACATTTCTTTATATTTAAATTATTAATTTAATCGTAATAATAAATTTATATTAATTTTTCATTTGTAATTATTATAAAATATAACAAATATAAAATATAATATGTAATCATTAAAATATGTACATTACAAGATATATTAGTTTTTCTCAAGTTTTAAAATTAGGTAAAAAGATCAAAGAGTTATGCTTGCGTTGAGGAAATTGCATTGTGAATTGTGATGAAATAATAATATACATCAATGTACAGAATAAATAAAACTTATTAATAATAATTATAACAACCAGAGCAATTTTGAAGAACAATGAAGTCCGTTTATGACTCTTAATACTACCAGATATATGTACGCTACCGGATATGCAGTTTCCCGGAAGTATTGATAACTCGGTTTTATTGATAATAACTTTCTTTACTTCTCTCGGAGCATCGCTTCTTTTCATTTATCTTTTCGATAACATAATCTATCGGGCTATTTAGTATACATAAAAATCAAGATGATCTAACGCAAAATATTTCGCGTAGAAATTACCCAATTTTCTGAATTGAAAATCAATCGAATAATGCCAGATATTTTTCAAAACTTAATATTTAATCGCCGTAAAGTTGCGCCTCAATGCTGGATTTAAGTATATTTGAGTCGCGAAATGAGATTTGACGGAGAGAAGAATGAAATGCAACGTGCACAAATACGTATGCACGTACGGAGGAAAACGTCCCTGTCGCTGAATGGGTATATCTTTCCTGGAAAAATATACCTTGCAAACAAGTTTCTATGCCAGAAAGACGCCCGTCTTTCTCGATATCTATCTCGAGCGAGACTTCAACATTTCGATCGAACGTGTGTCACATCGTGTGTAGCCGTGTCGTCGATCGTCGCATTTAGATATCTCCTCGATTTATCATCCTGTTTTGCACACGATGCACTCCTCAGATACGCGGCTGCGAATTATTTCGAGATTTTCAATTATTCTATGTATCACTTATTCCCGAGCCGGAAGCTCTACTCGATAATATCTTCAATTACGTACGACGCTCGTTTACGTAATTGCGCACCGCCGAGAAGTGTTTTGACATAATTACTAAGAGACGCGTACGAAGGATGTATGTATGTTCGCCGAACGCGTTTACCGCTAATTTCTAATATTCCACTTAATGATCGCGCGTCGTTAGATTACATTCTGTATGTCGCGCAAAGCGCAAGGTAGCAACCGAGCCGCGACACGCACGCGGATATGTCCCGAGCGGAGGGACACGTGCGAGTTAATTACTATAATAAATCCAGTTATTAACGAGCATAATATTGAGGAGGCATAATCCTTACGTAATGATAATCGATTAAATTTCACGCCATATCCCTTGCCACATCCTTTTTTTCATTTTTTATTAGTATTATTATTTTTGTAGATTTCTCGTGCGTTCTCGCACAGCACACAGGTAGTAGGTCTCGACCTCGTAATTTGCATAAATTAATACCTCGCGTCTCATACTGGTTTTCCTGCTTAGCGCTAGTTATTACATTTTCTCTCAAGGAGAGGACGGATATCTCTATTCTCTCCGTATAACAGTTCGTACGTAATAGGTACGAAAAAACACGGCACACTTTAAATAACAACCAATGCAAAAGAAAGCACTGGAGATATTTATGCAACATAATATGCGAATATATTTAAGAATTTACACAGCTTCTTGTATACAATTAGTGTAGTGAAGTGATAATAAAGCGGCAATAAATCAAATTATGTCTTGACGGTTGATCCATTTGCAAAAATAAATTTATGAATACAAGAAAATGAAAAGCACGTGCGTTAGCGTTTCAATAACAATTCCAGTTTCGAGATAGCGATTCATTCCGCAATATTAGCATATATGTACTTTATACGATTCGTTTTTCATTTCAAATAGCCACTCGTGCAATCTACAGAATTTCCTTAGAAAGAGAGGTCATTCCTGTCGCAATCGAGTGTAACGACATAAAATGAAGATAATGTACCGCTCGATTGTGTGATCTTAATTTCATTAGCGTTTTCAAGTCAACTCGGTCGGAATTGAATCTTACGGATTTTAGCTTAGAGTCGGGGAAAAAAATCGCTCTCGATTTCGCGCACGTCTCCTCTATCTCGTATACTCGTCTCTCCTTTTTCTCACGATTACGATAACCCACTTTTCACGATCGCTCATTGTGAACGGGGAGAGCTCCTCCGTTCTTTTCAGCGTTCCATCATCCTCGGAAGGTTACCTCGAGGGAGAAAGGATAAATCGCGCGTGTAAGACGCCTGGGCATGCCATTCTGGAGAACGGAAGGACGAAACGCCGCGCCGGAGTCGCGCCGGCGGATTACGGATTTATGCAATGCCCCCGACGTTATTCATCTTGGAGGCTATCTAATTGCTGGCATGGAGTGTCCACTAAATTGCGGCCGGAAAAAACATTTCACAATGGGCGTTGTTCAAGTCAACTTAATACGATCGCCGCGATTGCGTTGCGTTTCCCTGTAAACACAATCGCGCTTATTCGGTCTCACGCAATGATTTTTCTGCCGATATCGTATCTCCTTTCCCAATTGCACTCGCGATCGGCCAAGCGCAAAGGATCGATGCTCGCCCGATCGTGTCCCGATCTGTCTCACGATAAAATTCCTGTCCTCGGTGCCCCGGGGCTGCGGAACTTTGGAAACTTGGAAATATATAGTAGCGATAACAAATATCCATAAATCCGAATAAATCGCAAGACATTCGGATATCTAATACTCGTCTTAGAATATTTATTGGCTATCCCGCCTGTCTCCCTTGTCTCTTCTTCCTCCTCGTAACTTCTCGTGTCCCCGTCCGAGTGGCTGTGCAGTCTCTCGAGGACCGGATATCGGGCCGTCGAGAGGCAAAGCGGCGTGGCTGCTTGACAGATTGCTAGGAAATTTAATAAAATCGCTTCTCACAAAGGAATAATATTCGTCTTGCGATATATCAGCCCGATGGTATCAAGCGACACGTCGCGGCAACGCGGGCGATCGGAGCAACACGCGAAACATCTGACGTCATCGCGGAAGCGCGTGAGAAATCGGTTAATGAGATACCATTCACCAGGACTATTCGTTTTATCCTGGAAATTGTCAGTGATCGCACGCGTGCGAACTCTTATGGGAGAATCTGGGTGGTACTTCGTAATATTTCGAGCAAGTAAGTGACTATTGTCTGCGTACAACAATCGCCGAGAAGATGCATCTCCGACACTACGGCGTGTAGTTTTTTTCGTTTTAATTTCTTATCGTCAAGAATAAATCGTAAAAAAATTTATACATATCATTTATACATATCATTTTTACATATATAATATTGTTATCAAACCCCGGACATTGCATATGAAAAGAATATATTATTGTATCAAAATAGATACTTTATTTGTGTCATCCTTCTTTTTATTTTATAAGTCAGATTTAAATCCAAATGAAACAAACAATTATATAAAGATCAAAATGATGTCATCTCGACGTCATCTTGATGTTTATATGACCTTTTATTCCACTTGGGAAAGTATATTATACATTTAATTTATTTAATAACATTCAGATATTCAATATAACAGTAATACAATTATATAAGATAATGTTATATCAATGTTTATATATCGATCGAATTTGTTATTTTAGTCATTGAAAGAGAAATCTATTTTTAATCGCTAATAAGCAAATAATGCGTTTTTGATGGTGATTTCAATTCTCGTTCGCTAAATAATTATTTTAATAATAAATGAATATTATAATGAGAATTATGGCGAATATTGTAATGTGAATAAATTAATTTACAAACGAATACTTTATTAAAGTGATTCTACGTAAGTCAATAAAAAAAAATCTACAAAATATTACGTACGCTTATTTTACATTGAAAACGAAAGGAATAGGAAATGGAAATGTGCGTGAAATTTATATTTTTTAGGCACGTTCCATTCTATTGTAATAATCAGATAATCGCTGAATATCAGTAATTTATGAAATCATTATTTATTCACATGCAGTCCCCCCATGTGCATTTCCGGATGTAAACGTTACATCTCCTCACGGCTGTTATTACGAAGCGATAAATGGTACCTTGATCACCGAGTAAATTATGTTTGTGCCCTAGCAGTATCATAATTAATGTTACGCCAATTTACACATAAACAATTATCGTTGCGATGTGCATGACTATACGCGCGCGTATTTTCGCGAATGAGAGATTTCCTTTCGTTTTCAATTTTTCGATTTTTTTCGATTTTTATCGGGTCGAATTCGGACGTTCGATTCTTGTCAGACGGGTTCCCGCCTCTTTTGGTATTTTATTTTTTTAAAATATCCCGTATGTCAGCCCTATTTTTAGATGTGCCCTAAAAAGTGCGAGATTCTCTTTTATATTCTCCGAATTAGCTCAGGTAGTCGGCGTTCCATCTATTCATACATTACACGCGACGCGACCTCAGCCCAGAATTCTCAGGTCTAAAAGGGAACACGAAACTAACGCTGACGATTGCGTTAGAAGATCATGAGAAACTATAAAAGCAGAAAAAGGATCGCGATAAAAATAAAGTGTTAAGACCTGAAGTTGCATACCGTAATATTCACGTACAGTCATGCAGCATCCGTCAAAAATCAAGTTAAAATAATTAACTCCTTAACTCGAAAACTTTATATCTCGCGAAGCCATACTGTTAAAACTGTTCGAATTTGCCTGCTTTTATAGTAACTCAAAAAATTTCTCAGTTATTCTTCAAGATAACGTTTCATATTAAGTAGGAGACTTTCCTACTAAAGAGATAGAAGATATTTCAAATTTATTATAAGACAAATATCTTCAAATTTTCTAGCTTTTTTACATCAAATATAAATGAAAATTTAAACGGTAAAATGTGTGTGTAAAATGATATAGATTAGATTTTTAAGCAAAGCTCTAAATGAAGTACATAAACTTTAAGAAAATCTTTTACTAACAAGCTGGAGTTCTATTTTTCGCCAATTTCACTGATTAATGATATTGGAATATGTATACATGATATGTGGTTTTATTTAAAAAGTCTTTCTTTTTGTATGTTTTTTTATATTCGCGGTAACAAGTTCATGTTGCAGCGGATGCTGCATCGATAACGAGCGTCCTGTGATAATAACATATCACTTCTAGAAAGACGACGTAAAATAATATTCTTGGAAATTACAATAAAAATGATGAAGTAAAGTAGGGTAGGGGGGGAAACAAATTGCATCAATGTTACGAAGAAGTCTACATGTTTATATTTACATGATTATATTTATCTTGTTCGTGATAAGCCCGGAAAAATATCTTTAAAATCCTGATTTTAAATTAACGACGCATGTTCATGTAACAGAAGCTGCAAAATGACGTAAAATTTCCGAATCTTCGAACGGTCATATTATCCCACGATGAGATTTCCGTATTATGCATATCACATATTATGCATATAATTACTTCATTCGTAATTAATTCAATTTTATTCCGACGATTTAATTAATTATTCATGAAAGGCGTTTTGCCTTGATACTGAAAATTTTCAGAAGACAGACATATAATGTTATTTTATTAAAGCGCGTGTCTTTTCTATAGCTTCCCATTTTAATACCGCATCGATAAATCGTGAGTTTAAATGCTAAATCATCACGAATGACCGGATCGTTCGATGGAAATCTTATTATTACCATAGTCATAGCAATCGAAAGGTCAGTCGATCGATCACACCGTTGGCCTTCACAATTGTTTGATAAATCGATCGATGTTGTCGCTTTTTGCGACTGAAGCTTCTTCTTTCGAAATTCGATTGTATCAATTAAATAGTTTTAATAGACGAAATATGTGTGTGTTATAGTGTACTTTTAAGATCGAGCTGTTAATTCGTTCGATTTATTGCTAGATACTTCGATCTAATTATTGATTAAACGAGATAAATTGATATTGAAAATAATACCGGTACTCCATCCCGAGATCGGAATGTAGACTTTGCCATTTTTCTCACGAAGATTTGTGATTTCCCGCATGATTCCGTGCACGTAACAAGGTATGTGTGTTCAGAAAATCACGACTATATCTGTTCATTTCTCTTTTTCTCGAAATAATTATATTATTATCGAGATTGGATAAAGTTCTCATGTTTTATTCAAAAAGATTAATTAAAAACTTTAATTTAAGTTTATTCTGTATTCAATGATCTAAAGAATATTTTATCTATCGTAATTAACAAAACAATCGATTCATCATTGGGACTAATCGGATTTTTGCACTCGTTAAATAAAATAAAAATATTCTCTTCTGATGAACGAGACGTAGCGTGATTAATTTGATTACCAAAATTAATAGGAAACTCATCAAATTGTCTTCTTCTAGTTTACGTCTTGAGCATCTTCTTGTCCGACCGCCTCGCAGTCTCAATCAAGTCTCGATCAAGAAACGATTCACGATCGGGCGTTCGCACGCTCGCTTCGCGAGTTCGCCTGTACTCGCCTTGTATACAAGGCACGCACACGAGGCAGACGAGATGGTGTGTGGCACCTCGAAGGTCCACGTGGTCGTCGATCACGGTAGTGGTAACAGTCGTCCCTCAGCCATCGTTCAAGAGTGCATGAACGTCGGTCATCATCTCCGCCGCCGGCCGCTGCCGCCGCCGCCGCCGCCGCCGCCGAGAGAAGAGTAGCTGAGAAAAACGCGAAACAAGAAAACAAGCCGGGACAAGTTCGCTTTCGTTCGTTTGGATCCGTGTGAGTTTTGCGCGCTGACCACAACCGGGCAATTCTACACTTCACCGCTGCATCCTCTCTCGATGCATCCCGAGTGCTTGCCGAGGCGAGTGGTGTGTTCTTCGGATCTCCAGTTCTCCAATTATACAGGGTGGTGCGCCCGCGCGCCCGCGATGTGCTCCGGAAAAGTTTATGAACTTCGCGTTGATGATCATCGATCGTAATCTGTGCCGCTTGATCTGTATCGCGTAATTTTCCGTGATTTATGCAATCTGATCAACCGCGCAATACTAATAAATCATATCCTATACGTGTCCATCTAGCTTTTTGTAGACTGACAAAACGCGTAGGAGCACTCGAGTCGCTTCAAGGCCGTAAGTAAAGATATAAATTTTCCTCGATCGCGATTTGTTTAGAAACTGATAGAGAGAAGAAAAAAAAATATCTTTATTAATAATAACGTTTATTATGTAGAGTTGTTGTTCCAAACAGTCTTTGAAGGAGCTCTCGTAATGTACAATTATGCGCATTCGAGTAATTTTCTTTACTCGATGACTATGTAGATTTTTTCACATACATTAATTGCTATATGTAATCATAATAAATTGCTCATTGATAATGTTATTGGTGAAGTTACGAGAGGTAACAGCAACTATAACACTACTAGAATCATTAGTTTTGTTGAAGTACAATTTTGTTGAAGATAGTATTGTTGAATTTCTGTTATCTCAAGTCATCATCTCGAATCGTTAGTTGCAGGAAAATCAAAACAGAGCTAATTGTTATCTTTGAAGAATCTCTCATATTTCGCGCTAATAAAGACACGATTAAGTAGTATTATTGTGACAGTAAGATTTCTAAGTTATACAGAAAAATATTATAGATATCTATCAAATAACAAAGCGCACGAGTATCCTTGAAAAACTGATTTGTCCAACTTTTTGCTATGATTTACGACTAATAATGCCCTTCTCTCTCTGTCATTTTCGGACTTTGAAAAGCGCACGTGGCGCATCGCCTGCCTCTGGAAAATTCGTGCAACTAATCTCGCGTCGTGAGCATCAAGTTTTCACTTTCTTTTCTTGCCTTGGTGGAAAAAGCACGTGTAAGTTTCACGGGGCGCAAAGATTCCTCTCCATCACGCTTCTCCGACGAGCATCCTCGAGAGTCATCGAGGGACGATCGAGAAACTTGCTCGACCAACCGCCGCTGTCGCCGCTGTCGAGCGATTGAGGTTTCCGAGTAAAGGATGCACTCCTTCTTCGCGTCTTCGTGGTTACTTTGTGCGGTCGTATGCGACCCTGAACTTCCTCGCTGTAAAGCCTTTTGCCATTCACACACGCGATGCATGTGCGCCGCGAGAGCCACATCTGTCAAACGCAGATGGTATTGCGAAAGCAATCAACGACACTCGATGAATGATTTCCTCTTTTCCCCTCGTGATCCGTCGGTTTCACTAGATTGATTGCATCCGTGTTTGCATGATCCGAAGATTCCATTTGACTTGGTCTTGTCTAATCCTCTAGGGTGATTTATAATCTCGCCATTGGAAGTTGCACGCCTCTAAAAGATCCACATGCATCTTTCAGTTCTATTTCCCTCTCAGACATGATCTGTCAAAGGCATTCTGTATTTTATATCGAACTGCCTCGAATACTTTACATTTTTACGTATCTTTATTAGCGACCATGAACTTTTTACACTTTTTACACTTTTTACACTTTGTGAGATAATGTAGTGATGTTTTTGTAAAGGAACTTCAATCTAATACTTTAAATCACTTTTCTCTTCTTGCATGTTTTCTTTTCTTTATTTGCATGTTTATTGGGCCATATAATACTTCTCTTTTGTTTGATTAATGCAGAGATCGATGTCCAAGATCGATAAAGTTTCAAACAAAAAAAAAAAAATAAAATTTATTACGTACAAGCCGCTTTTTTGCGTCCGAAGATGACCATTCTATCTACCTTAATCTTTTATAGCTCAATATAGAAATTTTTAGTTCGGATGTCCAAATGCGAATGCAAACAAAAATTTATATATGCTTACGTTTATAATTTTAGTTTTAAATCTTCTTTTCGCATTATAAACATCATTTATGTAACAACTGATTAATATTAATTCTTTATTTACATTCGATTTACGCAATTTACGCATTTTACGAGTTACGCGATTTTATATTTATATAACCTTCTGTAATGCTAATTATGAATTTATATATTCGATTCCTATGTGTGTGCTCTCGTTAACCTTGTTATGTGAAATCTGATTTTTTGCAGATTTCGTTCAAGCATTTACGCACTTTGTCAACAAGGCTCGCCTCGTATTGCGTATTAATCGCTCCACACAGAAGAAGATTAGTCCGCTTAGTCACGATTGTCCCTCGATACGTCGGCAGCTTTAAACTTTGGACATTGCTTGACTTCGAGATCTTACGCGGAAATTAATGGCAAATAAGAATATTCATTATGTGAAATAATTGCCTAAGATAATAGCAAATGAGATCGAAATTGAATCGAAATCAATCTGATATCTATCGAGATTAAAGTCGCCAGCATCGTCCATAATCGATATCTTTAAATATTCCTATTCGACCTTACAAAAGGTACGATATCTTTTTTTTTTTTATTTTAATATTTATTAGTCCAATATATTTTGATGCGGAGTATCTGTACTTTACGCGGAAGAATATTTATGAGATGCGACTTACGTTATCGTCTTGCGATGTCGCGTTGTCGCAACAGTGGTCACTGCCGCGTATAATAATTACGTGCCAACGACACTCGCATATTCGGGCTATAGATCGTGCCGCACATGTTAACAATCGGATCGTGAATTTTCACCCGCAAAAACACGAAAGAGGCGAGGCAACGCACGCTTGATGAATCTCATTATTGCGACCGCGCATATTCACTCTCGTTTAACTTGACAAAAAAATTAGATATATTAATTTTTTTAGATATATTAATTACATAATTTTTTTTAGATATATTTATTATATTATGTCTATTATCATTTGTTATATTGATCACATATGCGAGGGGCTTCATTTTTGTAGCGTTCATTATTAGCGTTTTATTATTATTATTCTTCGATCATTTTATTTGACAAATCATTACATTGCACTATCAACGATTCGTTGTTCATCAAAACATAATTCAACAAAAAATAATAATTGAATATGCTAAAGATGCGACAATTAATGATCTTCTCGTGTTTTGTTATCTGTATGTATAATGTATGATGCAAAAATGAGGAATTTCAATTGCCGTCGACGAGAAGCCGATCGGGAGAAGAGCGAATTTATTCAAGTGCGCGCTAGAAAAAAAAAAAGGTATCATTAAATCTACACGTGATTGTTACGAAATGATTCGGGTTTATTCGGTTGCGCCGTAACCGCGACTCGCATAACTGCACACCACGGTGAAAGTGCACGTTGTTCGCGGAGTGTTAATAAACGAAGAGTTGGGCGCGGACCGGAATGTCTCTTTTTTGCCCAACTTTCCGCGGAACCAGAAGTTCACTCGCATCGCGGGATATAAACGGCAATAACCGGCTCGTAATTCATGGTCACCGAATGAAACCGAAAAGACACGTGTACCACGACGATTATAGCTGTAGCTAGAGGAAAAAAAAAAAACCTATGCAAATTAATATCTACTCGTCTCTCCTTCTTCTGACCTCGATTTCTGGGAAACCACCAATTTTGTTCCTATCGTGAGTTCATCTAAAAAAGAAATGTGGATAGCTAATACATTTCTCAAGTACATTTCTCAACATGTCAAATGTCGGGTTTATTACGTATATACCCGGTCTCGATAAATATAACACTTCAATTGAGATGATCTTAATTGAGTTTTAATAGTTCCACAAAAGCTGTATTTTATTACCTTATTATTAAAATAGATCGTGCCTTTTCTTTTCTACGAGACTTTTGGTACATCAAAGAACGCGCTCTGATAAATACTATTTTCCAAAGGAAAACACACAATTCTGAAAACATACTGTACAAATAACGCATTGGCTTTGAATTTATCGTCTGCATCTGCATTTACTAAACTCTCGAGGATACTGTTGAGTCTCATCGAAGTGTTTCTATATTTGTGTTCCATTAGCAGTAAAATATCATCTGTTGTTACGTAGCGTTTAATAAATCACGATCTACAATCTTCGAGAGGATGATTCGAGATAAAGAAGAACAGGCGGCAAGAAATGCGAAATAAATTATTTTTTTTTATCAATCGAGCAATTTCCATGAAAAATGGAATTCGAATATTAAAATGTACTCTTCATCTCTTCCTTTCCACGCGGAGTCATCTCCTCGCGGATTGTATAATTTACTAGACACCGTGTATTTGCACGGGATGCAGATTGCATTGCAGAATATTTAAAATGACGGCACGCTTGTATTTTCGTGTACCGCCAATCGTATTACGGCCATGTTTAGCTCTCCGTAAGTGCAGTAATCGCATCGTCTGCGATTACGTTAATGACATACTCCGACACGAGATTAGCAAATCAATAATTACTACGGATCTTCGTTATCTCATAAGAGACTCGTGTAATCGTATACGAATGACCGGTCATCATGTGCGCGACTGCGAATGCTGATTAATTTGGAGGTCACACGCGATTAAGAAGCAGAGGAAGAAGAAGAAGAAGAAGAAAAAGAAGAAGAAGAAATCGAAGAAAAATTACTCTTAATAAAACGCGACATTGAATTTAATTTTCTTCATTCGCCGTTATTAGCAATTGCGTCGGAACTTTCTAATAATCTACACCGTATCGTTGTAGCTACCCGATTATTTTACCTTGACTGCCTCTTCTTACGCGAATCTATTCGAAGCGTACTATTGTCATTATGCGCTTTACTAATTTTTAAAATGAGATTACTTCTAAACTGAGATCGGCTGCGGCTAATAAGCGGAAATAAATAGCCCTCGTATTTCTTCGGACTTGTGCGCGCGCGTAGCTTTGCATTTGTAATTTCTCCGGAAGGAGATTGACGCAGACAGGACATTTATTTCTGATACGCATTTTATCCTTGCACGAGAGCCGCCGCTCGGTTCACTGCTCCATATCTCTGTAATGCATCCTGTCGTCGGTGCGACACGCGACAAAACAGTATACGCATTTCCGGCTGCATAGCTGCATCGATGGACACGCAAATTAGTCACGCTGTTCATGTATATTTGTGTATATATTTGTGTTGAATCTCGCAGTACAAATTTCATTTTCGATACCGGTTGATAAACATAAATTTTATCCTGCCATTTGCCCGCGATCGGCTGTATTTTTGTATCGCTTTTGTAACATTATTTTTTCCAATTAATGTAATCAACATCATCAAGCAATCAAACATCAGCCAATAAAGTGATATTGTCACGTTACGCTTTATTATTGTCATGCAACATAGTCAAGCTTTGCAATTCATTCGTACAAAATAAAGACTCTCGATATTTAAAATAATATAAACATATATATATATATGTGTGTGTATGGGTAATTAGAATAGACAGGAAAAGTGAAACGCTTTTCTGAGCGAGTCGAAAATTCGGTTGTATATTCAAAGTTTTGGCAAATAGGACTAGTCGAGTTTGGGTCGTGTGCTAGACAGGACGATCGACAGAGCGAATCTCCGGCTCACGAAAGGACAATAGACAATTCTCACAGGTCTTATTGAGATATCGAATTCTAAAACGAAGCCAAGCGGTAGTACCGATGGAACATTCGCGGATGGCTGTCTAAGCAGAAAGATACGCGGTGAATGTGGTACTTTTACGGTCGGAAAAATTCAAATGCGGAACGTATCGTACAATGTAAATAACTATCGCGTGATAATATCGCAGCAGTGTAACGGGATAAAATACGTATAAAAGATAAATTTTCGTCTCGCTAGCGCAACGCTAATATTGGAAAACATAAAATATTTGCGCGATCGTACGGGTGTTTAATTTTATTCGACCGTCAGTCGATCTCGCGTCCTTTATGCGACGGGGCAGCAATTTTGGAGTGCTATTTATCTCCCCACATCCCAAGTGTGAATTCGCAATGATAGTGGATTCGCCGGTGCTACTCGCACGATTGCGCTGCTTAGTAATAGATACGTAAGACGTGAATGCGATTCTGCAACAACGGTGAAAAATTTTCAGCTGTTTCTTCATGCGGCGATAAAATTTTCTGATAGGTCACCATTCACCGGCAGCATTTTTCCGAGTGCACTCGGTTCAAGTGGATTCCACACGTTTCGAGCACTCTAGACTAGGCAAAAGTATACGGCACGGCCGCACGCAAGCTCGCGAGACTTTCCATTGTATCGCGCAAGGTTTTTCGGTACAGTTTTTCAAGCGAGATCTCAGCTCGTAAGCGTTGTCGAGTTGGGCGTTGTTGCCCGATTTCAAATGACTCTTTGTAACGTAAGGGAAGGGCCGCATAATGAATGTCTCAATTTGTAAAATATAAAAAAAAAATGACAAAATAATAATTAAATCAAAGAGCATAAAGGCCGAAAAACAACTTTCTTAATTTGATTAAAATTAAATAAACTCTAAACAATGATCGATATAAATAATATAAATAACAGACATTTCGACCTTATATTATTTATATCGGTTATTGTTTAGAGTTTATTCAATTTCAATAGATTAACCGATTTAACATTAAAAATGTCGTTTCTTTAATTTAACTATTGTTTTTTAACATCGAAACCCGTATCGATAATTTTCGTTTTTTTTTTTAAATAAAATATAAATAAATTTTATAGTAAAGATTCAATTTTTGTATTTCATTGATTTTTTTTCCAAATATCGAGATATTAATTTATATTTAAATTATTACCATATTTAAATTATTACTATTTATTTTTATTATTTATATTATTTTATCTATTATTTACGCTTGCTATTTATGTACTGAAAAACTTTATGCGAATTATTAATTCAGGTATATAATTATTTCTCATGGCTTACTTAGGCAATCAATGTCTTATACATTAACAGGTAGTAATTACAGTCATTGTCATAGATTCTAAATATAGCTAAGTATATAGGAATACGTGGAAAATCGCGCGAGCAAGATTTATAGATTTTTATGAAAGACAAATGCTATGAGGAAAAGATACATTAATAATTGTTCATTTTTAAAATACCTTTTAAAATACATTAAAATAAATTAAAATAAATTAAAAATAAATAAAATCAACTATTTCCTCATTACTTTAAAATACATTATTTCATCAATTAGTTTCTTCAGCTTATTAAGTATTTTTCAAAATAACTTATAATGATAATAATGTGTTTCAGATAAAATCCTCCATTAAAAATGAGGACCGATCAGCTTGGACTTCTTCTTTGGAAGAATTATATCGTTCGGAAGCGACAGCCAGTAAGTCACAGCTGATTTAACGAGATATCTATTTCCTATTTTATGAAACAAGTCTTGTTCATTATATGAAATAATTTTAAGGGAATTCTGGCTCTAGTCTTCTTTTGGCCGATAGTGGTTTTCTTGATTCTCTATACGGTGCGTGATAATATAGATCCAGAATATCACCCAACATGTCAGTTTCCCGCAAGATCGATGCCGCAAGACGGGCTTCTGCCATTTGTGCAAAGTTACATATGCAGCGTTGGAAATCCCTGCGACCCGCTGTCGGAATACGAAGAGGTGCCTTCGTACAAAAACGCCACGTTAGTGCAACATTCATTTTTTTATACAATATTCCTGATAAAAAAAATCCGAAAAAGCATAACTTAATCTTTCTCTCTCTCTCTCTCTTTCTCTTTGCAATAATATACTGAGAGAAAACAAAATAGTACTGGCAAACTACGTTTATGACAGTGTGTGAAATTTAAGTATCTGCAACTAATTTTTCAAAGTAATAAGTACGAAAGTAATATTGTATATAATAAAATATAATCACGGTAACAGTATATGTGAATTATTAATTGATAGTGAAATAGCGACTCAGCTATAATTACGTGGTTACGTAGATTTTATACAAACAGAATACGAGATTACATTTTTTTAGTTTAGATAAATATTTTTGTGAAATAAGCTACATCATTAAGATAAATTGAAAAAAATATTGATAACAACAACGTTATATAATACATTTGGTTTATCTAACGATTTACTGCAAATTAATTTATATCATAATTTATATATTTTAGTAATTAAATTTATTATTATATTATTGTAGTAATGAGGCGCTATTTGTATACAAATTTCTAATTACGATTTTTTTCGCTGAATGTAGTTTAGGCCCTTTAATCACGGAACTCCAACCGATGCTCAATAACAAAACGATTATCTCCGCTGTGGAAACATTGCCGCAGAGTATTCAACTATTGAAGTCAATGGCACAGATACTCACCAAGCCGGAAATCAAGGCGCTTTTCGGTACGCATTCGGTTTGCATCGCATACGAGTTGAAATTTAATTTTATTCTTCGACAATTAAATATCTGGATATGTCGACAGATAAAGGAATCCGCTTGGGCGATTTGTTCAACAATCACGAGCAGATTAAAACCGTACTGAGATCTCATATGCCGGGAGCGAGGGAGGGTTTGATCGACGGTTTATTCGAGTCATCCGTGAAATTAATATACGTAAATAAATATATCAATTTCAATAAATATAGTCAGTAATTATGCATCTTTCAAAAGGAATATTATTTACGTCAATTCTTATTTGTTACAGTTAATTCAAACCTTTGGTTCGTCCAACATCGACGGCGTCGTTTGCTCGGCGGAAAACTTAAAAAACTACTTGATTCTACCTAAAGAAGAGGATTTTGCGGAGATCTCGAATATTCTTTGCAACATCGACCCGTTAGCGATTCCTGATATTTTGGAGAATGTTTCCAAACACCTGGACTTTACTGGTTTACTGGAGATGGTCGATCGCGCGATGGCAAAATTTCGCCATTACGATTTCTTTCAGGATCTCAAACGAGCAATAGAAACCATTCTCGATTTGAAAACGTCTAAGAAATACATACCCGAGTACTTGAGAATCCGTGAATGGCTGCCGAAAATAATTCTGACCTTTCATAATGTAACTTTCAAGGAAATCGATCTGGGCTTGTGAGTCGGTTTGCAATGTTCTTTCCCTAAATTTATTTCTTCATATTTCCAATTCTATTTTTCGAAGCTATATTTCGAAGCTATATGAGGAATACTGGAACGCGGAATATTTTAATTTCAGCATCAACAAAGCCATTGCGATTCTCGATCCCATATTTGCGTACGAACGAGACTGGCCGATCGCCCGAAGTGGATTTTTGAAATTAAACAGACTCCTGAAGTTGCTAAAGGAATTTGTGCATCAAAAAATCAATTCCACGGAAGACGATATCTTCAGTATGATGGATCGGTTGCATGGGACAATATCGACTTTCTCCGAAAATTCCGAAAATAATGAAAATATCACGCAGATATTGGACCTGTCTTTCCTGATTTTACAGGACGGTATCAAACTCACTAACAAGCTGCTGGATCGCAACGTAGATGATTTTGAATTGCAAGTATCTTTTCTTTAAATATAAATAAAGTGTTAATCGATTCAATTGCTTGTAATATTACTTAATTTTTAATTTAGAGCCGCTGAAGTTTTCGATGGACTCAGAAGTTTCTTTTCCACTAACTTAGTAAATTCAGCTACATACTTGGTATCGTTAGCGGACAATATTGTGCAAATGACTCATCACGTTGCTGTTCTTCATGAAGAAATTTTGAAAAGATTTTATGAGATTTTTATAAAGCATCATAATTTAGTCCAAACGATACTGACAAATCTTCAACCTACTATATATAAAACGATTATTCGATCCTTCTCTCGATTAGACTTTGTAGAGGTTTGTTATTTATTTTAAAATATGTTGCATTGTTATTCTACATTTCATTAAAAATTGAGATAATTCTTATTCTTTTAAATTAAATCAAGTCGATAAAATTATAATTTAAAAGAATTTTTTTATAGGTTGTGATAAATGATTTAAGAAAAGCAGAAGCTAAAGAAGTGTTCTGTCAAGAAAATACGACGAGAGAAATATTTGAAAATTATACTGAGCTTTCAGACAAATCCAACGAAATTAATAAATTATTTTGCGAAGATGATGGAAAGCAATTCATTACTGATATTTATAACAGTTTCGAGTTCGACAAATTTGGAAGAATCGTATGTATAATAATTAGTTAATGTCCAAATAATAATTATTTGTATTGCATAATTAAATAAATTACATTTTATAGGTGAGCAATACTTTATCAACCATGGTTTCTATGGCGTTTAAACAACCAGTCAAAATCGAAAATTCAAATTTAACATCCGTTGTGAGGAATGTCAAAAAATTTATGACTTATCTAAATACGCGAAAGACAAAATATTTGAATTGGAGGATTTTCCAAATTAGTGATGATTGGAAAAAAACTTTCGATGAGACACAGCTTCAAGGAAGATTAGACATGTGAGTAGAAATAGCACGAATAAAATAAAAGCTCCAGATCATGTAAATTATATTTCATTTTTATTTGTTTTTGTTATTGTATTATATTCAATACGTATATTCTTCACTTATTTATTTTATTTGTATGCTTCTTTAATTATATTAATTAATAATTCTAAGTGCATTAAATTTGTATCATCAAATTATTTCTTTTTATTTATGAATCTAAAATTCTCAGCTATTTTAATTTCATACATTAACATTTTCTGTTTTTCAGCTTGGGAATTCACTTGAGCATAGCAAAATCGCTAGGTCTTCATAGTTTATCGTATATGTCTATCAAACCAGATCTGGAAAATATGGATTTCTTAGCTGAAATAATTTTACAAGATCTACGAACTAACCCTACTAACTGGATTGGAGAAGTTCGCCGACACGCAGCTGAATTAATCGAATCGTTTTACCTTACCGTCACGGATAAAAACAAGGTCAGTTCAAAAAGCAATTAATAAATCTACTTTAATCTTTGGATTTTACATCATACAATCAAATGTACAGTTTGCTGAACTTTAATATTTTAATGCAATATTTGTTAAACAGACATTACAGATTCTGGAGTATTCTAATTTCACACAAACGTACTGCATAGATCCGAATCCGCCGGATTTGCTAAATTTTCCTAAGGAATCGAATAGTACGGTTCTGAAGGAACTGGTATGCTATCTATCTAAATCTGTGCAAAGGAATCTGGAATTGAACGTGACCAACATCGAAATCGAGGAAGCTACCTACAGACGAAGGGAGTTTAATTGGACGGCCTTCAACGAGAAGACAATCGAGATTTACCAATACGTCGATACCCTGGTGCATCAGGAGGATCAGAATTACGATTCTAAGAAATTGGAGAAACTGAAGCAGAACTTCCAGATCTCATGGACGACGGAAGGAACAGCCAAAGATACCTGGGAAATTAGGTAAGAAATATTTTCAATATATTTCATTCGTCACGCAAGGCTCCATGTTTTATTTAAAAAGATCTTTTTACGATACACGAGAAATGATCAATAACACATTGTATATGTCTGCAGCGTAGGTTTAATCTGCAAGGTCTTTGACGTGATGGAGAGTCCATTGTTCGGAATCCAAACTAAAAAAAATTGGAAGAACATTTACGGGCTTGCGTGGGCAACCTCGGTGATTTTCGACAATCTCGAGAAAATTATCGATCAGATCCAGAAGAACAATCACGTGGCGAGACTTTCCGAGGTGCTGCAGGAAATGCCACAAACCGAGATACTTGTGAGCACGTTCCTAAGAAATTTATCTCCAGTCATTCTCGACATAGTCGACATGATAACTCTGAGGCCGGTACCTCTTGTAAGTAATTTCCCAAGTGTATCTGTTTAATTAATTTTGAGCATCACGTTCTACGAAATATATCGCGATGGATATCGCTTTTTAGATATCGGCAATTGATGATTACAAAGAACGCGAGCTGATGTGGCCCTGCATCATGAACGAAAGTATTGGCTCTGCGTTAGAATTAAGAAATGGAAGTCAGGAAGTTGTTAGAGAGATCGAAAGAATTGCTTGTAATCCAGGTCTCTTTATTAAAGAGTGGAGGGAACAGCCGGTGTTAATGAGAGTTCGAAAAATTGTAAGTTTAATTTATTTCTATTTAATTATTTATATATCAATCAGAAGGAATTATTCTGAAAAGCTTCTTTCTTCAAATAATAAATGTTAACAAAACATAATAAAAAATAATACAAATTTGGAAAGTAAATCTTGAATTATTAATTAGAAATTAATATTTATATATTAAATACATATATAATATTAATTTTCAGTTCGAGCATGATGAAAATGTAGATTTACCATCGTTTAATTGGACTTTGGGTTACACGAAATTTCGACGATTAGTGACGAAATTTGACAATCTGATAAACGACGCTAAAGATGTCGTTATTGCGGAAGAACCAAAATTAGCGAAATATTTAAAGACACTCGCAACAGAATCAGATGACATTATTGAGGAAAGATTACCTAGCATGAAAAATGATTGGAGGTAAAAATTCAATTTTCAATTTAATCAGAAAAGAATCTCTTTTGTACAAAATATCTTTTACATTTTGGCATAATTTATAGCAGTTATTTTAAAAACATTAATTTCTGTTTAAGAAATACTTTGGATCATATTGATTTAGAGATCGACAAAGCAATCAAATCTTTTGGCAGCGATTATTCTGCAAGTGGAGTTTGGCAACCATCAGTCAACGATACTGATCGTATTCTCATTCTTTTAAAGTATTTTTCTAATGTCATTCATAAAAGCGCACGTATCGTGACTAATATATTAAAAGATGGTAAACAAAAATTTTTGACTATTCAATATTATTAGTAAATAATATTTGTGATATATATACATTAAGAAAATTGATATTCAATTTTTTGTATTTTAATTTTAATTATTAATTATTAATTTTTATTGTTTCAATTTTAATTTTTATTGTGATATTTTACTTTTTAGGCACCGGGAAAATTAGTTTGTTATCCTTGTTAGGATTCGATAATACATCTCCTATTACTATTTTCTACAACCAATTGCCTTACATCCTCTCGACGTTAGTGAACGGGCTATCCAATCCTACAGTAGACGATCAAATTATCACAGCATTGAAAAATAACGTTGCAATTACGTGTTCAATGATGTTCGATTGGCTGTCAGATGAAAAAGTTGGTCTGAGTGTCGAAGAATATAGGACCTTGAAAAATTTTACTTGTGATCTCGATCCTGAGAACTTTAATGTCTACACGGATCTCTATATGGCGGAAATAACGATCTGGAAGAAACCCGTCAATAAGTATCGATCTTACGTGGCTTCGATGATTGGCGATTTGTACGATCTTGTGAAAACTATCGGCCGTACGGTGAAAAATAATGTCGTCATCGAAAAGCCGTTTTCGAAAAAATATTCGGAGCATGTATTCCAGATGCTGAGAGAGAGTCTCGAGATCAAAAGTGACGAGAGCACTTTGCATAAGGTAAATGATAATTGTCACATTTACATTTATATTTTATGGAAGCGGAAGTTTCACAGATTTAATCGGATGATCTCTTCGCATAAGTGACGCAACAAGTGGCTATCCTTTTTCAGGAGGTAACATTGGATCAAAACTGGACGACTTACAGATTAATTATGGAGGGTATGTCGGAGATTATAATGCACATTGGCAACGTGTTGAAGAACGCCAAAACACATGACTACAAATTAGAAATTTGGGAATTGGAGAACGGCGACATGCGTCAAATGTTAAAGATTTTGGAAGCTCATCCGGAAGAGACTATCGCTCTAATTGCCACCCTTAGCACATTTAACGACACGATCGGCTGGTTTATGAATTACAAGGATGTCAGAAAGATTATGTGCACCCATTATTTCAACTCTGATTATTGGTCCACAGCAAACAGGATACATTTTCTACGGGAAGTGTGCTCGTTCGATCCCCATCAGCTGCTGAGGACTGTCACGAGCGACGAATACTATGTACGCGTACAGAAAATACAATTAAAATAATTTATTTCATTTAATTATTTTTAATCCCTGCGTATTTTTTTTCGCAGGACGTTGTCACTGGTCGGACAATTACCCTTTCGAGAACAACGCCGTTAACTATGTCGTTAATAACATTGTTGGATATTATTTCGAATTTTACACACACATCACTAGGGGTAAGTCTCAGATCGAATATCCTCAACGCGACGACGTGGGAGAATCTGTCAAACGAAACCTGGGCCTTGATCCTGAAAGCTGAAAAATCTTGGATCTTTAATTATCGAAAGTTTGCATATATTTTTAAACTCGAAGAGATGACATACGAGTCCCTCATTGGGTCCAGGAGATTATTTCAGGTTCTAGAATCCGTGAGCAATCTCATCTCGGGCGGAGATGTCTGGCAGAAACTGCGAGTCATGTATGAGAATTCAAAGCTAAAATCGATATTAACACTCGCGGAAGATATGCCTAATCTTGTTATCACCGCTGTCGACACCTTCGTCTCGTCCGAGAGGCTGGATGATTTTATACAGAAGCTACTCCTTGGTCAGGTGTATCCTTGCGATATCGATCGATATTTGATTCCACCTAATTACATAAGGAAGAAAGGCTTGCTGGCCAGCCTTACGAGTTTCTGTCATCAGAAGGGTAACAAGCCGAATACTTGGACAGACCTGTTGCCTTTTGAGGGACAATACAACGTAATGTCTGTCATAGATTAATAATTACACTGAATGTATATTATAATTAATTTAATTTGATTTGTAGGATAGCTCCATGTCTGATAGGGCTGAAATACCAGGCTCCGTTTACGAAACGCAAGTGATGCAAAGGGTACAAAGCTTTCAGACTAGTTTAATTCGCTTTTCGCACGAAGGCTTCAAACAGCTGAAAATTCCTGCGTGGTGGACGTCGTTCGAAGAGGGTACTCTAAAAGATTTCGTCGCGCAGTATAAGAAGAAGGTAAACAACATTCTCTCATTTGTTGAATATTCGTACCGATTGAATAAATAAATCGCAAATGTTATTATTTAACTTTCAAAAATATTGCCTTATTTTAAAAATGTTTGCAGGACACGAAAGCTCTGGCATATTCCATGATAAAGAAGACAATATCGATTTTCAGAAACTTTTTTGAATCTCGATATAATGTTGCGTAAGTAATATTATTAAAAGATGATAATTGATCTAATTAAAAAAATATAATACTGTACGGTATTTTTATTTTAGAAATTGTACGTGGTGCATTACGCTTCCAATGGAGATTTTAAATTCTCAATTGATCTATCATAGTCAATACTCAAAATTACTCTGCCAAATGAATCGATTAAATATATCAGAAGTGCATAACATTTTGATGAATGATTTTAACTGGAATAAAACAGGCAGTATGGTAAGAAATAAATTATGTACACGATAATAAATTGTGTAAAAAATTACCATAATGTTATATTACTTATTAATTTGAAAAAAATTTATCAGCTCAAAAGTTATAAATATCTCAATACCAAGAAGACGCTAAATGAGTTTTTGGATACATTCGAGATTACCTTGCATTACATCGCCGATATTATAATCGATTTTCAAAACGAGACATACAGTAATCAAGTGAACGATTGTTTCTACAAATTTGTCGGCGGTCCTACGTATTCTAGGCCAGGATTGTAAGTATCTCCGTCACGAGCGATATACGCATTTAGCAATAAAATAATATTATTGTCATACTAGTTGAGATTAAATATACAATTGCGCACTGTTTACGATAGTGATTCTCATTATTTATTTAGTTATATTTAGTTATTGTCCATTATCATCATATCGAGAATCTTGTGTCTGTTAACATTTAATGTCATTATATATTCAAGATACATTACATTCCTTCTGAGCGTACTGGACATGTTGGAAAAGAACGTTTACATCGTGGATTCGGCGACCGTCCACGAGAACATCAACAATTTAACCAGATTGGCCGAGGAACACGTGCCTATTTGGAAGCCGTTGCGCGAGGTGGTGAAGAAGTCCGACCTCGCCGACATCGACGCCGCGTTACCAAACGCCACGATCAACGTGAACGCGATTCTAAACAAGCTGAACACGAGTTTGTGCAAGACGAAAGCCGACTGCCGAAACGAGACGGTTCTATATACTTTCCTCAGCTCGAAGAGAGCGGCTAAGGTTTTCCGATACGATCCAAGAGCATCCAAATATCCGTCGGTAGCCGACATTTCGAGCCGACTGGCTCGCAGTCTGGACTTGGAGCTCATAGGTCGGCAGATGTCTTTCTGGCGCACAGATGCTTCCTGGAATCTCTTCTGGCTCAAGGAGATCTTGATTCATCTGTCCTCGATTCTCGCGGAGGGCGGAAGTCTGCTGGACGTCGCTAGTAAAATAGATCTCGACGATGTCACCAACGTTCTCGGAGTCTCCGATATTGCCGAGGGCATCGTTCATATATTAAAGGATAAAACTATCGACAAATTATTTGACGGGTAAATAAATATTAAATAAAATTAAATAAAATTTCTTTTTTTCTCATAAAACTTTGGTTTAGAATTATTGTGTTATAATTTTTAAAGGTCTATCATTTATTTGTAATTCTTGATGTTTTGATATTGCATTAAAAAATACTTTTACTATACTTTTTTTTATAGAATGAAAGAACTCCTTGAGGATGTGGAACCGTTCATAGATGATCAGGAAATAATCGACGATTTACATACAATAATTGAAACATTGGAGTCAATGGAGATTTTCAAAAACTTGGGATTATTGGATATGAAGTGTATTAAATTATGCTTAAATTTCGTTAGATCATGTTGTAATTTTCTCTAGCTAATAATTTACATTTTACAGACGTCGTCAAAGAAATGTTCGATAACTGGGATGTCGTGCGAATATATTTGATTGATAAAATTGGTATCAGTAACGAGATCGCTCTCACCTTGGGCGAAGCCAAGATAGACATGATTTCAGTCTTCATGAAGGAACGTGGTGTCATTAGCTTGAAAGATACTATTTGCTCACCCGAGAAACTCGGTGATATGTTACACTTTGATAACAATCTTGTGACTGCCGAAGAAGTTAGCTCCGCGCTTTGCCAATTAGAAGACTCTCAGACGCAAAATATCACTATCACGTTGATGAAGAATTTAAATTTCGAATATATTTTCAAAAACGTAACGCTGCCTTTGATTTATTGTTTCGATTCTAGGATTCAAGAATTTGGAAAAATATTTGTTTTTGTTTCAGTTAATGAGCGCTAATGTGAAAAGTATATTGGCTAACGCTAATTTAACCGAAGCCGAAGGGAAAGTTATATTGGACAATCTTGGCGTCGCCGCGGAACTATTTCCACTTTTCAAAGACAGACTATCAGGGAATTTTTCTTTTGGAGTTGAAACAGAAAATCTTGATGAAGAAAATCTGTCCAGTAAGTCATGTAACATGTCGATTTTATATTTAAGTCGAGAATCAAAAAAATTCGAGCTAAATTTTAACTTCTTTTATTAAATTTTGTACACACAAATTTTTTAGATTCCCAATTTCTTAGATTTTTTATTTTTTAGACTCCCAATTTCTGAAGGATTCGAGTGAAATGCTTTGTGGTAAACAATTGATTCAAGATAACGGGCAAATTTACAAAATTATATCCAGTTTGGAGGATAGTAACACGGCGTTCGATCGAAAGGAACTCGAGTCTTTGCCAAGTAAGACAGTAAAAATTATGGAAAATAAAATAATTTATTAAACTTATAATGTTAAAAATTTTAGGTATCTGCAGAGAAACGTATAAAACTGTACTCGCCATACCTGGCGGAAAGATCGTCTGGTCGTACGTTAAACCTCTATTACGCGGCCAGATTCTTTACGCACCTAATACTACAGTGATCTCCGAGGTCATGGCTTTGGCGAACGAAACTTTCGTGCAGATGGAACACTTCAGTGTGCTGATGAATAGTGTCGAGAAGACTCTCAAGTCTCTGGCCAATCTCACAGATATGAGCGATACTTTGAAGGAACTGCAGAGTATAATGTCTTCCGACGTTATGAAAGTAGCAATCAAGTCGATGAGTGGCGGTAATTTCGAAGGTACTTTTTACTTCAAGCTTGAAACTTCATCCCCTTAACAATAAAAAAAAAATTAAAAATTGCGTTGAAATTAGTAAGTAAATGTTCTCATTTGGTTTGTCCATTATTATCATATAGGCGACTTTTCCGAATTGAACCTCAGCGAAATCGCATGGCGGTTAAAAAAATCGAATAAATTAATTTCGATGATTGAGATGCTGAACGACATGATGGGATGCGTGTTAGTAAATAGAACAATAGGATTCTCCACGGAAGAGGAACTGGAGGAAGCGGCCAGTCGTTTGACTGATACGAATGAGTTTCTGGCAGGAGTGATCTTTCTGAACGACGCTTCTTCGAATCGGATGAAGAGATCTCTAGATCACGAATTACCAAACAATATTACCTATAAGATTCGAATGGACGTAGATTACGTGCCGTCCACCAGGCGATTGAAGAATCAATTTTGGATTCCCGGACCAGAAAGCAGTTTCATTGAGCATCTCAGGTATCTTCGAGGTTTCATTCAACTTCAGGACTCCATCGATCGCGCGATTGTGAAGACGAAAGCACGAAGGGATCTCGATTGGAAGACAGTTACACAACAGATGCCATATCCGTGTTACAAACACGCACCGTGAGTCAAAGAAATAATTGTGTGATTTTACGATAAAAATCTTAATCAATGAAAATTATAATGTTGTTATTTCTCATGAGCAGTCATTCGTAATTATTTATTAATAAAGGAAATAAACATTATAGATTTCAAACAACGCTTTATGAGTCTCAAGGATTGCAAGTATGCTTCTTCTTCGCATTAATGATGTGTGTTGGATCAGCCGTCAGGCATATCGTTTGGGAAAGAGAATCGCAAAATTCTATGGTATAATTATTAATAAAAATTATTTCAAATAATCTGTAATTTAGGATATAATTTTTGATATGCAATATGATAACATATAGAATGGATTTTATGAAACAACAAGGTTTCTTACGGAAAACGCGACGCTATAATTATCCGTTTGTTGACATTAATTTTTCAGGTAATGAGCGTAATGGGATTGAAGCCATGGCGAAATACCTTGGCTTGGTTCATCACGTCTTACGCAGAGCTATCGATTGTGATGATTTGCATTTCCTTGATTTTACTGGCTGGAAAAATCCTTCCGCGATCGGATCCTCTCATAGTGCTTATTTTACTTTTCGATTACATCTTTTCTGTAGTGACTTTTTGGTAAGTACTCTTCTAAGAAATCTCTATTATTACACGATTGCGTTGTATTCGGATGAAGTTTCGCATGAAGTACGCATGAAGTTTCTTCTACTCCCCAGCATTAACAATTATAAATCTGAATCATATTTCAGCTATATGATCTCGACGATGTTTAGCTCCGCCAGTCTCGCCGCTGTTTCTACAGTCGTCATGTTCCTATTAACTTATATGCCATACATTATTGTTATCGCCATGGAGGCTGTATTCGGACTCGGATTCAAACTTTTCATTGTGAGTCGAGCTAGCAATCTAACAGCATTCTTATTTAATTCTATAAAGTAAAAGTATTAATCAACCAAAAGTAAGCAATTAAACGCGTTGTTACTAACGTTAGATTATGTACGTTTAATGATTCATTGTATTGTCAAATGTTTGTCACAAAACAAATTTATTTATTTTTTATTTAAGAATTTTCAATAGGGGAAAAGGGAGAGAATTAATCGATTTAAAATTTGATTATCGATTTATTAAAAAAACAGCTTTGAGCTGCCGCGTTGTTCATTAAAAATAATGACACGTAGTTCGCGATATAGCAATCAATTTCGAATTTATATATATAAATTCAATGAAAGAAAACTTGTTACACGCCTAAGATCGAGTTTGCCGAGAGGTTGCCTTCTCTATTTCTAACGATTTATTTTTCTCAGTGCCTGAGCATGTCAACCAGCTTCTGCTACGGATGCCTGTACGCAGTGCGAAAGGAAGTTCAAAGCATCGGTCTCACTTGGGCGAATTTGTGGGAGGAATCGAGTCCTGGTGATCCGATGTCTCTGGGATTGTTGTTGATAATCATCGCTTTCGACGGTTGTCTGTACGCCGTGATTGGCTATCTCATCGCTAGATATACTGATTCAGGTATAAATCCGACGCGCATCTCCCGTCTAATTTCGAAAATGAAATGAACGTCTGCGACGTTCTGGTGGAGGTGTTAACAGTGACTAGTAGATTGGCTAACACTGACGCTATTTTTCTTCATAATATTATCGTACGAGACCGATTGTGATCGATAATCGTGATTTCTTTATATAAGATTGAACTTTATTAACAAGAGAATTTTTCACAGAGCTCTTGATTTTATCGGTGTAAGTGGTAACTCAGAATTATATATCTGTCTATCTATGTCTCAGTGCCCTATTTTTCATCAATAACAGTTATAATAAAATCGAGTCATACGATAGAGTTATTTAGAATAAATTATAATAATCTTTAGGATTATTTCGAAATTTTTTAAAAATCATAAAACAATCAGTTGTTGGTAAAAATGCAGAAATTGTTTCAAGTCAGCAGAGCATTAATTTTGATATATTGATTTATTTGTATTAATTCAATGGATAATTATTTGATTAAATATTATTTGACAATTTAGTTAATCAACTAATTAACTACTTAAAACATTTTATGACCAAATTAATTATTTCCTATTTAATTTAATGATATTACTCTGATGGAAAAATGTTATTCTAACGTATCCCTTCCGCATGGCTCTCACATACAAAAATTATTATAAAATTATGCATATCGTCCTGGTATGCGGTATCATCATATTTTCACAAACTCTGCACACATACACATACTCTCCCTCTCTCTCTCTCTCTCTCACTCTTCTGTGTAATAACGAGATGCATCTGCAAGAAAAATCCAGGTGATCGGATTCGACGTGATGAGGCGCGTTTAAGAGAAGTTGATAAGAAGACCTGGTGAGTTATTTGCGAAACGAACGAGCATTACCGATAATTTTCCAGGTAGGGGCTTTCACGGTTTGAGATCCCGTAGCTTATGGTGGGCCGACACGCGCTCTCTCTATGGCAGGCCGAGCTACCTCACCTTCGTCAACAACCTCTATTTCACTAACGACGTTCTCCATTCCTCAGCCACTTACCAAGGTATCGCACTATTCCCCGTGCACGTACATGTCATGAAAGTTTGTTTTCAGCTTGCCTTCTGCATGTCGGCTGAACGCACGGGAGGCATGAATAAAAAGAATGCCCATGATAGACGTAAACTAGGTTAAATTTTGCTCTCGCGATGGAAATTATTGTCAATGTCTCATTGCCGTTTTAGGAATTTCGAATTTTGCTATTTCTGTAAAAAATTTAATCGACTCTCAGAGTAAAAGAACTTATTTTCTTGCGCAATTCGAGCAGCATTCGTTTTTGTTAATATTATAAAATATTATAAAAGTTAATTTTTCCTCTTTGTAATTGCAATTAATAATTTGTTGTTAATAATTCTTTTTATTCTTGTCACAAATATACATGTATCATGCTTTTTATATCTCGAGACGCATCTCGAGACGCTTTCATGCATGTAAATGTAATCGCATCTGCATGAACTTTCTGTGAATGTTACATATTTTTTCTTTGCAATTATTACGTTATATTATATTCTTACAACAAGCAAGTATTTTAAGATGACTGCTCGTACATTTTGTTCCAATTATATACGCCATGTTTGTGCGGTTTCTGTGATCTCTAGAACATGCACGCATTGCACGCATCGCATGCATACATAGTTTAAGTATATAAAAAGGAACATCACATTTGTTCCTGGACTCGAGTAAAGGTATAGGAATTTAATGCCAGAAAGATATTTGCTGGTATGTATGCGGAATACGGAATTGTGCTTTTTCTTCGGAAATAATGTTTAAACTTTCGCTTTTCTGACGATGTTATATTGTGAAATTGGTAGAAACTCTTGCTTTCGATATTACGCACAGGTATCGTTATTATAAACTTGATTTGAAAAACAAATTGTCATTTGTTGCCGAAACGTACAGACGACGAGAGCGATTTTAGCAGCTTGACAGTCACGGAGAAGCAAATCGGCGTCAAGTTTGAGAACGTTCGAAAAGTCTATCGGACTGAACAGGGTGACGTCGTCGCCGTGGATGACTTCACTTTGAAACTCTGCGAGGGTGAAGTAACAAGTCTGCTTGGCAGAAACGGCGCAGGAAAGACTACTATTATGTACGTTAATTGTCTCAATTAGCTTTAATGTATTTCGTAATATATTTTTAAATCGAACAATTCCATATTGACAATTTATATAATAATAATAATAATAATAATAATGATTTAGCGAATTCGTCAATTTCGTGTTTTCATTACAGCAAGATGCTAACGGGAATGGTGGCTCCGACCAACGGCGAAATTTGCTTAAACGGCGAGAAGAATTGCAAGCCCGATATAGGGGTGTGTCCTCAAGATAACGTACTCATCGGGACTCTGACGCCGAAGGAGCACATGATATTTTACTGGAAACTTAAGAGGCCTAACAATAATATCGATATGGAGAAATATGTTAACGAGTAAGACGAGAAAAAAATCTATTAACATATTTCATCCCTTACACCTAATTGCATCAAATTGCATTTTCTTTGGCGAGACTTAAACATGTGTCTGTCTTTCTTAGAAAGAAAGATAACAAATACATGTTTAAAAATAACAATGGTACAATCGGGCCTTAATCTTTTAATATACTTCACATTTATACTTCACGTTAATATATACTTTCGCTTAAGGAAGAAAATTAATTTTTTCAGCTTTTCCGAAAAACCATTTTGTAACAGTTGCGATTTTGAAGTCAATCATCAAATTTATTTGTTTTTCTTTTTTTTTTTTTTGCAGAATGCTGGTTTCCTTGGAACTCGGACGGCAAGAACACGAGCCTGTATCACGTTTGTCAGGCGGTACACGACGCAGACTTTGCGTGGCTTTGGCCTTCCTCGGTTCACCACGATTGGTGATTCTGGATGAACCTGGTGCCGGAGTGGATCCCGCTGCTCGACGGCGGATTTGGCGATTGATCGATCAACACAGAGTCGGCAGGACCGTGCTCCTCTCGACTCACCATTTGGACGAGGCTGACATGTTGAGCGATACAGTCGTGGTGATGCATAAAGGGAAAATTCTGTGCACCGGTTCGCCACTCTCCTTGAAAATGACGCATGGCAGAGGGTATAGATTGAACGTAGCTTTCTCGCTCGAACACTATGCCAACGGAGAGGCGGGGATAGGGGGGATAGGAGAAACGACAATCGATAAAAAGAATCTGAAGGCTCTTCGTACCGTCGTCGAGGAAATCGTACCGAATCCCGTGATAAACGAAGACTCAGAATCAGAAGTCACCATCGCATTGCCTTTCCAAGGAAAAAATGGCATCAACAATGAGTAAATATTTGTAATGTTAACTGCTAACTCGCGTATCATTTAAGAATTAATTAGCTTCAAAATTGAACGTCGAATTTTATTTATGTAAATTTTTTTCGTGAAATTAATTTTGTATAATTCGCGAAAAGGAATTAATATAAATTTACGTGCAATACATGCAAGTTAAAAGAAAATACGAGATAAAATCAACTCATTGCGCAGTAATTTATGATAATGCTGCGAGCAGTTCGTAATTTTCATGCTGTCTTTGCAAATATTTGCATGCTTCAAGTATCGTGATTTATCTTAGGAGGAATCGTTATGATCATACTCGAGACAAAATCGATTAAACATCTGCGTTTGCCTTCGAATAAAGCTAGGGATGTCTGTTTCAGCATCGCGCAAGTGGCGAAGGCGCTCGAAGACAACCGTAAGCTCTTGGGATTCTCGCACTTCTCATTGGAGTGCGACACTCTGGAAAGAGTCTTCTTGGATCTTTGCGCGCGTGCAGACAACGGATCGAGCATTATCAGAGCGAGTCAAGATAGCGTCATTAATGTGGAGCACGTCGGTGAGAAATGTTCCACGTGCACGCCGTGATATAGATAAAATTCACCTACTTAATTAAAAAAATCTATTTAATCCTGTATTATCCAGATTTTTAAAATTTAAAAGAAAAAAAAATAAGAAAGCAATAAAAAAGTTAAAAATAAAACCAATAACCAATCGACAGAAAAATCTCTTTCGAAAATAGAAAATTAAAAAAAAAAAATTAATTTTCATAATTCATACAGTTATAATACTTGATACAAAAAAGAGAAAAATAAAAACCGAAAAAATGGAATAAAACTATTAATTACAAAATGCTGCGTTTCTCAAAGTCAGTGTCTTAGACATTTAATTAAGCATTCAAATTAAAATAAATTAGATTTATTATTTCGTAGAGAAAGAAATTCAGTTTAATTGACATTCAATTGACAGCACATAAGTTTAGAGAGAAAAATGAAGGTTTTTCACTTTGCGCAGAAGTTTCCGCACCAGATGACACTCTCGATTTAATTACCGAGACAGTATTGAAGCCTTCGCCAATTCGACAAATGAAAGCCATGATAAAAAAAAGGCTATGGCATTTCGCGAGAGACTGGAGAGCGCCGTTGGCCGCGCTCGTTTTGCCGACTATGTTCGTTGCAGTTGCCATGGGATTTTCTCTAATACGTCCACCGTCTGAGAACGAACCACCTCTGGATTTAACTCCCAAACTTTATGACACTCATCCGACTTACTTTTATAGGTAGGAGAAGTCAGAATTTTTTTAACAGAAAGAAAAAGTAAAGACATGACGAATTTTTTAATGAATTTTTTTGTCTTTTGTCATTGCAGTATTGATAGTAACGATCCGTTCCTACAACACGTATCTATGCAGCTGCACGATCGTTTCGGGGATGATTATGCTGGCGCATGGCAAACGTTACCTAATGTGCGTAACAAATGACAGTTATCTTGAAATTTATGAGAACTTTAAATAAATTGAATGTATAAATGTTTAAATAATTCGCAGGATACTGGAACTTGCGAATGTCTGGATGGTCAACAAACTTGTCGAGGCGTCTCGAAAGCTGTCGAAGGTCTTCTTCAAACATTACCTGGCCGACCTACTCTGGACTGGATAGTTTCAACGCATCAGGAGTACATAGAGAAACGGTAGATTTCATTATCGCGTAAAAAGAAAAAAAGAAATTAGATACCGAGAGAAATTTTTTCTCATTGAAATTTTCTGAACAAACAACGTCTGGCAGATACGGCGGTTGGTCTCTGACACATTTCAAGGAGGATCCTCTTTTTATCGTTTGGTACAATAACAAGGGCCACCATTCGCTGCCGGCGTACCTGAATGCCCTCAACGAGGCGATCCTACGAGCGTCCGGAGTGCAAGGACACTTAACTACCCTCAATCACCCCTTGAAGCTGTCGAGCGATCAGCTGAATCGAACCACATTGTGAGCATTAATTTTAACCACGACATGACAAAGTCGTAATTATGGGGGAGGGGGGGGAAACTAACAAAAATCACAATCGCGTGTCCGCGGAATTAATTAATTATACAATTTCATATGACGAGATACGGACGGTATTTGTTCAAACGGATAAGCGAAGACGATTGCAGTTGAAGCTCTTGAACTAAAAAGAGTCGACAAGTGAAACATCTCGATGTAGAGATCGTTTCGTTTACTTTTAATTAACGTACCGCATCATTTGATATTCATACCATCGAATAGCGACTACGTGTTTCAACGTTACTAACGCTACTTTTGTTTGCTTTTCGTGGTTAATATTAAAAATCAAATACACGTATATTATGCAAAGAAGATATTCATTTTTAAATTTTTACAGCAGCTTGTTTAAACAGATCGTATCATTTAAAATCGTGTCATTTCTAAAATTTTATGTTATAACATTTTATTCCATTAGATTGCAGCATGTGGCGGACGTTGGCGTAGCGTTGGTACTGTTGATAGCTTTCAGTCTGGTTGGAGCTCAAGGAACAAAGGAAATAGTCAGAGAACGATTGTCAGAGGAGAAGAGAATACTCTATTTAGCTGGAGTTCATCCCGTCACGTATTGGACGACAATTTTAATTTGGGATTTCATAGTGAGTTATCAATGTGAGAAAAGAATAGAATTTGTTAACATGCTAGGAATAAATCGTCTTGTAACACGATTAAATTTCTAATGTTTATACATAATGTATTATAATATTTTTATAATTGATATAATAATATTTTTTATATCATGATATTTTTAATTTCTTTCTTCTTTTAGGTATTTGCTTGCGCTACTTGCCTAGCGATCATTGTTTTCGAGATCTTTGGTTTGTCAGCTTACGTTGCGAGAGATAATCTGGCCGGTGTCTGTCTTTTATTAATTTTATTCGCGTAAGCATTCGCGTTTAATCATTCGTACGCATCAAAATCAATATAAATATTTATAAAATATTCATCGATTGTTTTAGATGGGCGGCTATACCGTTTTCACATCTAGCTGAAAAAGCGTTCGACGATTCAAGCCTGTCCAATATGGTGCTCTTCTGCGTAAACACCTTCATAGGCGTGGCCTCTCTGGCGACTATTTTAGTTCTCGACATTCTTGGCAGGAGTAAAACGGCCGAAAATGTGAGAAACATTCTGCATTACGTTCTAATGATCTTCCCGCAATACACCCTCGGCGACGGATTGGTCGAGATAACGAGGAACGACATCACCTCCGAACTGTTGCAAAGATTTCACATGGACACTTACAAGTCTCCGCTCGGCTGGGATCTTCTCGGTATTCATTATATTTTCTTGTTTGTGATCGGTGAGATTTTATTTGTGCTGAATTTAGTGATCGAGTGTCGTGTCTTGCCCGATCTGAGAAAACGGAAAATCATCAGTTACGAAACCGTGCAAGAAGATGAAGATGTTGCCAGAGAGAGACTCAGAGTCGAGGCTGGAATGGTCGACGATACCCTGAAGACCATGAAATTGAGGAAGGAATACAGAAGTGTGTACGGGACGAACGTCGCTGTGCAAAATTTAAGTTTTGGCGTACAGGCAGGAAAATGTTTCGGTCTCTTGGGAGTGAACGGGGCGGGAAAAAGCACGACGTTCAAGATGCTGACAACTGAAATCATTCCTACGGCCGGAAAGATTATTCTAAAAGGAAAAGAGATTGGCGTTGGACCTTTGTGCAACGGTGAAGTTGGCTATTGTCCTCAGAGCGACGCCCTGGACGGATTTCTTACGCCCCACCAGTGTTTAACGATTCACGGCGAAGTTTGCGGGTTAAACAACGTTCCTAGGGTAAGTGAGTGAGAACTATATCCGAAAAGAGATATGAAACTGTTGATCAAAACTTCATAGACTTTTTAAAATTTATATCTCTTTGTCTGTAATATTTAATATTTTTGAGAAGTATCGTTAAGAATGCTCTTGTAAATTTCTACAAATTCTTTTGTCTCGGAAGAGAAAGAACTGGACTTTAAGATTGCAAAAGTTCGAAATTGGAACCTCAGGGATTCATTTATTATTTCAGGCTGTGGAGACAATGCTGAAGAGATTCGATCTACTCAAGTATGCTCATCGAAGGATCGCTGGTCTCAGCGGCGGTAACAAAAGGAAGCTATGTGCCGCGATAAGCGTCATGGCACCTGCTGCCATTGTTCTCATGGATGAACCCACAAGGTACTTTGCGTAATTCTACAATTTTGCAATAAAATAATACAATTTTACAAATTATTTCAAATAATTACAATTTTGCAATAAAATAATACAATTTTACAAATTATTTCAAATTGATTTCAATTATTGATTTCGAAAGTTACTTAATTCCGGGTTGACCGAATAATTTTATTATCGCGCGCATTAGCGGAATGGATCCCGCCACGAAGAACCTCGTGGCCAGAGCCGTGAGAAACATAACGAAGAATCAGGGATGCGTCATATTAACCTCGCATAGCGTCGCCGAATGCGAGAACCTTTGCACGAGGGTGGGCATCCTCGCCAGAGCCGGTCTCAGGTGTATAGGAACGCCGCAGCATTTGAAGCACAAGTAAGATTACATCGAACTTTCTTTTTCGTAGGATAGCGCGTCTCTTTTAACCTCAGATATTTCCCAGCAGACTCATAAACCGTACACAGGAAGCTTCTATCAGTTCTGATTTTCCGTTTCTGTTTGCTATATTTTTCCATGGTTCGGCCAGAGAACTTATGGACCCTTATGTCCCGCAGCTTAACGAACGATATCTTTCAATTGAAATTTCTTATCTTTATACCGTTTCATCCTGTTGAATAATCCTCTTGAAAGAGGTAAGGCGATACGGCGAAGTGGGGAAAAAAACCGATGGCCGGGGTCACATTAGATCTCACGGGTCGCCGGTTTAAACCCACAAATATTTTTCTCTTAGCAACTTAATCAAAAAAAATTTTCAAGAGTTGCCATAACGCATTTTAATTAGACTAGCGAAGAATTTAATTAAATTAAGAATTCTTGATGACAATACGCTTACATTCGAACAGAAGAAGCTAAGCTCTTTGGTGATATTTCCTGGTAGAAAAATAATATATAAAAATGAATCGTCGGTAATGCGATAACAAAACTTTTTTTGATTATATGCAAATACGTGTACAAAGAAATTTTTACCAGACGCGGCATTTATTTAGAATAATAACGTAGCGCGCGGTAAATATTTAACTGTTCAAGCCCTAAAGTGCCCTCGAGAAGGATCTCGAGAAGTATCCTTCTTCCACCTCTTTTCCGATTCTTTCTCTCCCACAGTGTCTCTCGCCATCGGGGGTAGAATTTACGATATGGTCCCGTCCACGTTAGCAGCCTATCCTGCAATCCGCTCTCGTGTGCCGCGGAGAGTACGCTGAATGATAAAGAATGGCGAATGCACTTTGTTACGATATAGGAAGCGCAGTAAAAGCTTATCCCTCGTGTCCTTTGTCCAGAACGACTTTGAAATATAGAATCATGTCTCTCGCGATCGAACGCGACGTGAAAGTGAATGAATCGTAAACTTATCTTCGTCGCTTCGGAGAGTGCAACCCTTGCATTATTATTATTATTTCATCATCATCGTGATTAATTCAAATGGCGCGTTCATCGAAAACTTTCCACGAGAATTGTAAATCCGATTTCACTTTCAGATTCGGCGAGGGATACGTCGCCTTCCTGAGATTCGGCCAGCCAGTTTCCGCCACGGATCTTAGGAAGGTTATCCTGAAATATCTACCACAGGCGATGATCTCGTCGAGGCAAGCAACGGCTGCTCGGCTCTTGCTACCACGGAGCCAGGACATGGCGCTCAGCGTGAGCTTCAGCATGCTGAAGCTCTTGGCGGAGGAGCTTAAGGCCACGGACTACACACTCACACAAAGCTCGCTGGATCAGGTCAGCGAATCCAATTCAACGATACAGCGTTTCGCGGATTCTCTCATCAATTTTGATTTTCAAATGTTTCCGTCGCTCGTCTCTCGTAAAGCCACGAGATGTATTATCTCGGATATACTCTCGGAAGTTAAAGCGATATTATCGTACGTCCGTTCGATCATCCCCGATTTGTCATTTTCGAAATTGTATCGCGGTACGCGAGATTTCTAAGATTTATTTGGGGCACAGAACTTCTTGCTGAGAGTTTAGAACCACAGTATTTATTCTCGCGACGGGACCTTTGGTGAACGTCGGGCGGGTGAATCCGATATTCCAAGGGCTTGTCTTCAGCAGATGATGCACCGCCGGTACGCGGCGCCTCCTCCTGTCGTCCAAAGACGATTCGCGTTTTCGTCCCACCGATTCTGACGGATATTAATGGATCTACCGTCTCGGATCTGTAGTTCGCTTATACCCAACCCCGCGATGGTTTACAAGCTACAGGGAGGCGGCAAATTCGCCCATACCGGCTGCTTGCCTCTGAGCCCTAAACGCTTTTGGGATAGTTGTAATGCGTGATGTCGACCCTTTCACCCTCTTTGCGAAAACTGTTGTTAATTAACCGTTCACTTCTCCCTTCCCCTCCTCTCTCTCTCTCTCTCTCTCTCTCTCTCTCTCTCTGCCTCTCTCCAAAATAATTCATCATTTGAATAATGAAGCTCGAGTCTTGTCGAAATTACCGAGTGTAAATCTTATGCACGCGATACGTTTCTCCGCATTCCATTGCACTCGAAGCGACCTTTGCGCGTCGTGTGTTACAACGACTGTGACGACAACTGTCTTTCACGTCGCTTCAATACGAATTGGATTGCAAGCATTCTCGGTAAATGCATATTGTTGGTACGTGCAAGTCAGCGCGTCGCAAATGCACGTCAAAGCGCCGAAGTCCCTTCCGTGCGCGTTTCCAGAGTCGCGTATTTAACGACAATATTCACCGCGAACGCGCCTAGATGATGCAATTAAATCAAATGCAATCAAATTAAAATCGTGTAAAGCGTATCGATCGGTTTTTTTTTTTTTTTTTACGTTGCGTGTTACCATGCATAAAGAATATTTTGCCGTTCCGGATCCCTGTCCACACATGACTTTCCGGTAAATTCGAAGCACCGGGTATGCGGCCACGCTTATACATAATTGCAAATTGTCCTATCTCTCCGTGTAACGTTCGTAAACTTACGGACGCGCACATGATGTAACGCGTTTTTCCTCTCGCGCGTAAAGCTCCCGCCCCGTTTTTGGCAGGAATAAAAAAATGTTTGAAGCTACGCAAGCTCGTGTAATTGAATGGTACGTCGCGTCGCGCAACTTACGGACGGACAAATTATGTCCAACCTTCGTCTGTCGCAATGCCGAGAGAGGACTGCATTTGCACGCGGGGGATGCAGCTGGACGCCGAAATTTGCATTTCGTATGTCTCCTCCGTCTTACCAAACTTCCGTCGCTCTTTGCGGCTCTTTGCGAAATTTACCGCGCGCAAAGTGCCCACCAAACCGCATTTGCATAAGCCGGTTAATAAAGAAAAATTTTAATTTTAAAGCTAATTTAAAAACTTTTTATGTATAAATCTTCATAGGTCAACGGAGACATTCACTTTAATTAACACTCCCTCAAATGCGAAGTCGCAATATCATATTATTATTTTCATAGCGTGAAATATGTAACCGTCGAGGACAAAATCTGAAAATTGCAGAAAATATAGTTGCACGATACAAAGAGAATTAACACAACGGCATGATATTAGTTAAAAAAAAAAAAAAGATCATTACGAGACGGCAGCATAAAGCTTGCAGCCTCTTTGTTTTTCTTTTCTCAAATTCAGATTTTACATAAAATGTTGTCTGACTGAGAATAATGAAACGGAATTAAAATAAAACTTTACAGCAAGCGCTGTTTTATATTTACGCCATAAAACTATTCACAGTCGTTTCCTATTCGTTGCGATTTACTTCCTGGCATATAGCAAAATCTATTTCACTCGTGCATCGTAAACGGAAAATGAACTTTACTGCTCTTGTACATACGCAGATTAAGAATTTATTGCGTCACCGAACGACACGCAAAAATATTCTTCGTATATTCGCGGAATAAAATGGAGCCGCGGAAAATAATCGAAATTAACGACAAAGACCCTTCGACCCTTCGTTTTGCAACTTTTTCCCAACAATACATCATTCATTTTATTTTGCGACTTAGCTGCGAGCAAAGATCATAAATCACGCAACGGCGAGTTGCGCGACAGCAAAATTGTCGGTGTGGCTATGTAGATCTTACGGTCCCGAAAATGTGTGCGCAATCCATTTCCCAACTATCCTTCACAGTTTCTACAAAGTCTGAAAATTCTAAGGAGCGATTCACGATCGAAATGCGAACTCTCGCGTCGGCGTTTCGAGGAAAGGAATTGAAATCGTTGCTTGAAGTGATCGATCGATGCTGATCAGAAAGGCGCTATTTAATTTTCGTGAAACGTGAACTGCAGTAAGGAATGCTTTTCTTTCATTTACTTCGCTCCTTTTTTGCACTTTACTAATTATTATTGGAATTATTGTTGGCGATTATTATTGGAAACCATCGTTCGCCCTGTTAAAAAGCCTGATAAAAAATTTGGCCAAAACAGATCTCATAGATCGAATGAAATCTGTTAGGAGATGTGACAAGAACGAATGTTCACGAATAAAATATCAATATCCACCGAGAGAGAGAGAGAGAGAGAGAGAGAGAGAGAGAGAGAGAGAGAGAACTAAACGTGCGAGAAATTCAAAAGGAGCGTTATCGAATGCGATGAATAATGGAAGCTTAATTGATCACTTATAAGGCGGCATGCTGGCGAAGTGAGAGAAATTCAGTACTTGAAACGAGAAGTGGAGAAGTTTTATGGAGCCTTTTTGTCATCAGAAATAGAATCGTTTTTCGACCAATAATGCGACCGATCTATCAGCCCGTGACGTTTCGCAATTTCTACGTAATTGCTTTATTCTAAAAATAGTGACGCCGGCGAACAATTTACCGCGCGATTGCGTTTCGTTCTTTCGTTTCATTCGGCACTCTCGGGATTGTCATTGCTAATTATAATTGACAAATGGGAAATTTACGGCTCGCCGTCGCTCTGGAAAATGCCGTCATCTGTCCTCTCTTGGGCGTATTTAAATCGTCGTTAAATAGAAACTTGAGTCACGTATTCATCCCTAGTTCTTGAAACTTAGCTCGTGCGAACATTAAGGGCTGCCATGAACCCCGTTGTTTTGTAAGCTCTTGGAGTAACGACAATAGCAACAGCTCAAGTTAGTGCGGTTCGGAATATAAATTAAGTCCTAAGTACGGTAGTAAACTGGGTCGGGCCGAATCTAAGAACTTCCAGATTACCGCAATGTTACGGAAAACTATCTGCGCGAAATCTTCTTAAGATCCCCGCAATCGCGTGTATTTATCCTTCGGAAAATCAGAGACATGCATAAATATATTTGCAATTGAAAATTATTAATGTTAACTAAATTTAGAAGCTAAATTAAGAAAATAGCGATTGCCAAAGAATTGATTTATCAGATTATTGAGAATTAAAATTAAAACGCTTTGATAAATTAAGCCAGAAAATTGCGGAATATAATAATAATAATGCATGTTATTTTCTACCGATTAAGAAATTGATTAAACATAATATATTCCAGAAGAAATTACAAATATTTACAATACATATTTCCTTTATAAATATTACGTAATATTAATACATTTTATATATTCTATCGATAATATTTAGCGATTATTTTCAACTTAGATATTTAACTCGTTTCTCGTGCAGTAATAATAATTACGATACAATTACATGCATTAATAGTCTTTAATATCAAACCAATAAATCCACTTTATTGCTAATCTTTTCCGAGAAAAAGAAATCGTTTTCAAGCTCGCCCGCGGCGTCAGGACATTATGGAAATGCATTTCTCGCCGTGACGCAAAGACGGTATGGCGATCTCGCGAGCAAAGCGGGAATTTTTTGCAGTATCGTGGCGTACTTGTATGTAAACCGAGGCGAACTTGGCCGGTCGGAAAAGTTCTGAGATTTTTATGGTTCTTCGTTGCAAGTAAAGCCCTTCGTTCCCTTCACCCACTCCCCCGTCCAATGTTCTCGTTCCGAGAACGTGTTTCAACGCGAAGCACGCACGGAACTGCAACGACGCAACGACCGAAAGTTTGCACCTAGTCCTCGTGGAACTTTAGTTTTGCGATAATTGCAAGCACGAAACGTTACGCCAGGTTTGATCGGCGAGGCGAAATTGCGCGAAAGCACCCTCGTTGCGACCATACGCGTTACGAAGAAAAAAAAGAAAACCTGCCAGAAATTACCTGCCAGAAAACTAATATCGCCGAGTTAAAATTAAAATTAAACAGTTAATTCACTGTTGGAATTTTAATTTCGAGACATTACAGATCGGGGGTTTATTATAAAGTTCAACACGCCCGCGCGCGACAAAAACTCCTCTGTACATTCTTTTTCTAGCAGTCGAGTTGACTTTTTATGATAATTAATTCGCGGATTATGCTTCACGTAATCTGTTGTGGAATGTGTAGGTTCTGGTGACTTTCTCGGAGGAACTGGACGACGAGGCCGTCGACGTGGCTGTCTTCGGGCAAGGCAGCAGGAACAGCGTGCCCAATATGTACTCCAGCATGGACACCATCCACATGGACACGTTTTGAATGTGTGCCGTTTAATTAGGCTAAGCTCCTAAAGGACTTTCGCTAGACTCGTAATTAACTCAAGTTTTACGCTTCACTGCGAGTGAAGCTTCTCCTGTCTTCATTTCGCTCATACGACGCGCATTTTCGTGGCGATTACTGTGATAGTTTGTCTTTACGCTACGACGAAACGCGCGATTTGTAAGAGCTTAGAAAAAAAGAAAAAAATAGAGGAGCGCCTTGTGATTCTCCCGTTTTTCTCCGAAAGGAATTATTTAGATGTTCGTAGAATCGAAATTTGGACCGAGTTTCGGCTTAAATTTGTAAATATCATTTCTGTGTTCCCGGAGGTTTTTAATTTACCATTAATTTTATAATTATCAATCTTTTTTTAGTAGAATATAAATGTGTAAGTATATTTATAGAGATAGAAAATTAAGATAGATATGCAAGTTTAGCAATGTGAGATGGACATTTTCTGCTTCTATCAGAACAAAAATGCCCATCTCACAAGAATCAATGCATTATTAATTTAGTACAATTTATTTTCTATAGATTTATGAACGAGAAAAATGTCAGGTGGTTGATAAGGGTGATCGGTGAGGGTGATTGGAATCAAATTAACTAGAGACATTATATAATATTACACGTTTAGCAATATTTGTTAGTACCAGAAAAATCTATAAGAAATATCGATTATTTTTTATTACAGATGAATATTATTTTATCGTATTTTAAATAATTGTGACAATATTATGTTGTATTACAATTACTTCACACAATTCTTTTTTATAATAAGTGAAATGGTGACAAATATTGTACAACCAATTGTAACAAAATATTAAACATCAATCATTTTTCACTTGTTTATCTAACCTAACGTTGCTACTTGTATTATAATCAAAATATTTTATACAATCGATATGAAGTTACACGTTGATGGATGTATTATATAGCTAAATATACTCAAGAAATAATTGTATGCCACTCAATAGAGAAATTTATTAAATAATCATTTAAATTTATTAAAATATACTTCAATTGAGCACGCGCGCAGGGCATAATTATTTATTTAATTAGAAACATGTGGACATAAGGGTAAATCAATTTAGTCGGCGCGAGTGGGAGAGACGGTGACTCGCGCATCCGCATCACTCGACTTCCGTTCATATTTTGCTGTCGCACCGGCATTGCAATTTCAAAAACAGAGAATCCCACGGGCGACTCCCCCATCATCAATTTTCGCCGAAGGCGATTATCGACGAGTACGTTTGATACACCCCAACCGACTGGTTAAATATTGCCGATGAGAATCATATCCGTATGTATGGGGCTTTTATTTGTTGCGCTTGACGAGCATCGACGCAGCACCGACTCATAGAAACACGAAGATCGATGCTTACGCGATTACGAATAGCGCAAAATTGAAAGGAGACGCAACGATAAAGCGCGAGACGATGGAATTTATTGCCGCGAACAGGGGGTGACAACCGAGGGGGTGAAAGCATTATGCTTTCAGAACGGGGCACGTCCCGAGTGGCTCACGTTTCAAACACGAAGTCTCACTTGGAATGAAGGTTCATTAATAGAAACGTCGACGTTGCGACAGCATCGAGATTTAAATTATGCCAAGTCAAATTTTCGTTTAGGAGAAATTGTTTCGAGCATAATTAAGTACGGTGAATTTGAAGCAGCTAAATTTTCGGAAAAGGATTACTCGGGACTTCTCGATACACGTTGTTTTCTGAGATTTGTTGCGAAATTTTATCGAAGTTATTTAACGTATTTTAATCGCACGCTTTTAATACGAATACCTATTATATTTGTCAAATGTTTTTGAAATTCGTATTTATTGAGATGTGAGCAATAGTAATCGATACATCTACACGTACATTCTTCAGATCAACTGACAATTGGCATTTATATTATTCGATATACACAAATCGAAAGCGATACTTTACGCAGCGAATTGGTGAAACGCATTGCGGAATTGCTTCGTGTTCTTTATTAATTTTTATTCATGAAAAGTGAATCGGAAATGGAAACGGGTAGCCGAAAGCTCGATATTCATATTATTATAATTAATCGCATTAATTTGCAGATTTTATACGTGAAATGCGATAGGGCGTCAAATATTTCGCAGTGGCGACGAATTGATTGACACTATCGTTCTTCGCTTTATATATTCGACATAAAAATCGAAGCGACCGAGGAAGAAAATGAGAAATGTAAATTATCCCATTCGAATGTGCAAAAATGACTATTATTTCTTATTGGAAATAGAATTTAATTTAATAATTTTAATCGAGAATTTTTGTATTTGTATTTTTTGCACGAAACACATCGAGTGCATCACATTTTATTTGAATTAAGAATATAATTACAATTGTTATAACGAGAGACAGTTCGCGAGAAAAATGTTTTGAACATTTTTTTTATAGAAAGGCGTATATTCCTGGCTACGAAATATCAAAGAGAAGTTCAGTCCAATCGTCTACGTGTCCGGAATAATCGGAAGTTTCTGACCGAAGGGCTGCAGGAAGAAAGAAATGAAGACAGAGGTTAAGTTACCGTAATTTTGCCGATACGACGGCATTTAGCTGTGTCTCGCAGGATAGGATCACCGTTTCGTAACAAGAACAGAAAGAAAACGAATTTCGGTCGATTATTCCGCAACGAAGGATTCCGGCAGTTGTCGGCAACAACTCTTTTTAGCGATCGGTATTTTAGCGTTAACACCGAGTAAAGTATAAACGAAATATAGAAAAATTCTATTTCTCCTTCTATTTCTCGCAAGTCGATTTTCGCTATATTAAAGTGGAATCTATAAATCAATGTGAGAGAGATCAAAGATAGCTTTTCGCGCTCCTAGGAAGCTATCGGCGATAAATTTAGAGCTTTCCGGCGCAGCAGTCCCAATTTCTACTTCGCACGAACTTCGCTTCGCGAGGGATTTTCGCAACCCACAATACTATTTATTACACATTAAAAGAATTCTCCGTTTTATTATAAAAATGAGAGCAAAATTTCAACAGGACACTCCGCAAATTTAACAACGGTATTTCTTTTATTATTAATATATTTTTATGTACAAGGTGGCCCCGAACGTTCCAATCAAATTTTGAGATCTTATAGGAAATGTAATTCTGAACAAAAAGTTTCTTATATAATAATCATGATTTCAGAAGTTTTTGGACGCTAACTTTTTAAGGGAGCATTTTTCGACCCCTGTTTATAAATTTGCTATCAAATCTCAAAGTCTGGCCAGAACGTTCGGCATCACTCTGTCTGTCGTGATACTTTCATTACTTCAATGTGCACTGTGTGTAGATTCTTCTAGTTATTTTATTTCTTTTATTTACTATATCATAAATTTAATTTTCTTTCGCAAACTTCGTTTTAATTCGTACGATTAAATTTTTCGTGCACGTATATTTCTGTTTCATTTAGCAAAGCTATTTAAATCGCATCGGCATGGTAGTAGAATAAATTTAACCAAAGTGGAATAAATTTAACAACCAACAAAAGGAAGAAAGAGAGGGGAAGAGGCTCACGTGCGAGCCTCGCTCGTCCGCTGGCTTTGCCGGAAACGTGGCGATTATCGCGCCACGTGTGTCTTCTCTCGCTTCCTTCGCCGCCGGTAGGTTGGAGCGAATTAAGAGGCTGGATACGTTCCGCAGCTTTGGATAAACTTGGAAACAACTGCTGTCATTCGCAGATGCGCGCGACGACGACGTCGGCGGAATATGCGCCGCTTACTTTCGCTTGGCGACGAGCGCAGCGAAAGGCGAAAGATAAGCAACCGGTATGCACAGCAGACGTACCCGCGAGAATCTTTTGTGAAGCATGGAGAAACGCGCCGACTGTGATTCCGCGAGGATTAAACACATCCGCCGCGTCTGGTAGCAACGTGTTCCGGCTTGTTAGCGTAATTATATCCGCGGCAGACGTGGCATGATTTCGCATACACGATCCGCGCGCAAGAAGTATTACAACATGTCGCGTGTGTGCACGTGCAATAACGTCACACCGTCTACGAACCGTGACTGACACTTTTTCATCGTCTCTTCCCCCGCGTGCGTTGCAAAAAATTTTGCAATCCCGTCTGAATATCACGCATAATTCAATCGGGGCCAATCGCCGATCTAATTCGCGGCTCGATTCGACTCGGCCGCGTGCACGGCGGACGCATCAGCCACAGCATGCTCGGTCATCGGTGCAATTTCTTTTTTTTTTTTTTTTTTTTTTTTCATTTATCCCGGTATGCTCGCCGTATTTAATTACACGGCTGTTCGTCTTGCGATAATCGCGCGTGTCCCGGGAAATATCTGAAATTCCGCGCGCGAGATAAATGACGACGGCGTAGCGACGCTCGTCACGCGACTCACGATCTCTCCCCCGGCGTGCTACCACCGGCGGTATCCTTAGAACGGCAGTCATCGGACAGCACAATGCGGACAATGCGCATTCACGGCAACGCAACCGAGATAGTCCCCCCCTCTGAAGCTCGAAAGCGCGCGGCTACAGCCTGGCTACAGGCAGTCTCCTCCGGTGAATGGAGATCTTTTATCAGCATCACCGTCCCTCAAGTGTCTCCGCGAAGATTCCTCTCGCCGGCAGCCGCCGAGAGTGAGTTAGATCGGTCGAAATAAATCGAGAGGGTTAATCCTCGTGGATTCCGTACCGCCGCCGTCGCGGTGCTGCCGTCCCGACATGGAGATTTGGAGATCAATCGTTGGCGAAATTAAGCTCTCCGTGGCCTGAGCCGGATAATACCGGGATGAATGGGATAGTTTTTGTATCTCAATGAGCTCTGCCGACGAGTGGGTATTTGATAGAAATACGAGATACGCCCGATTATTTTATTTCCTCGGGAGTATAATCGAGGCACGTTAAATCTGCCGCTCCTCGCGTTTTCGCGATTTGCTTGACTCATTTTTCAAATACGAGACACTCAGCGATAAGATTTCTAAAACTTTCTAGATCTTGAAATTTCGTCAATCTTTTATTTGCTCGTAAATATTTGCGTAGTATGAGAAATACGTCCGATTAGAAGTAACGCGAGATATATCATTTAAACTTGATATAGTTAATGTATATGTGCAAAAAAGAGATAGAACGATGTAGTTAAATAGAAGGTAATTTTAAAATTATTTATAAGAATAATGTGTAAAAGAATAATTGAAAAACGTAGAATATAAATATTGAAAATTGTAAAATTATTTCTTTAGATAGATATTAATTTTATTTTTTTTTCTGCTGTATGTTCGTAAATCTCGGATAATAATAGTAAATAATGAAGTTTCCCAATGGATAACAATTTTTAATAAAATTTTTTATGAAAATTTTTTTATTAAAACAGAGAAAAAAACATTTCTCTTGATATAAACATATCTAATTTTTAATAATAAAATGGAATAATGTCATTACTGTAATGTGAAAGCTAAATTACTTTTTTAATAACAAATTTTTTTCAGATCCTGATTCAAAACAATTTATATTTGATAATTAAACATTCTGCGTGTGTTGAAGAGACAGGGAAGAAATAAATTTTATACGTACGTAAGGAAAATTCAAAGATATGTGATTAAATCCGTTTGCTTATCCGTTAAAATGCTTATATCCTGGTGGAAGATAACGATAATACATTGGGTGGGATGCTCCCGCATCATTAGCAATGGAAATTTCTTGCTTTTTGGTTCTCTGGGTTATAATAATATCGAGTGCGTTGGTAACGAGCACGAAAATAAAAGGAAAATGCAGGTATCGAAAATAGCAACGATGAGGCTCATGCGCGCACGTGCGCTAAATAAACAATAATTATATGCCGTATTGTAAATTTTTGTTTGCAGAAATGCTATTCTCGCAAATATCGATTTATTATTTTAATATCAAACGAACATGAAGCACACACCACCCACACACACACACACACACACACACACACACACACACACACACACACACACACACACACACACACACACACACACACACACACACACACACACACACACACACACACACACACACACACACACACACACACACACACACACACACACACACACACACACACACACACACACACACACACACACACACACACACACACACACACACACACACACACACACACACACACACACACACACACACACACACACACACACACACACACACACACACACACACACACACACACACACACACACACACACACACACACACACACACATATAAAATAGATGCAGAAAAGTACTTTGAGCGCACCGAATAATTATAGTTGGTTTTCCTGGAAATTATTAAAGAATATTGTATAAATATATAGAAATCTCTTTCACGAAATTTCCTAGCGAGCAATGTTTTTGCAGGCTGCACTGGTTTAACATTCCGCAAATACGTGACGCGAATCTGGTATTACGTCGATTCAATTAACGCAGATGCTCCTTCCATACCTCGTAGCAATTGAAGATGTATATAATTAGATCGATTCTCCGTCTTATCCGAGATAATATAACATCGCTCAGACGATCATGCGCGATCCATCTTTCGCGAGTCCAAGTTACGTAACTTGCTCATCTTATGAAATAAATGCGTGACTTATAATGTGGAACTTCCGTGACGCGTAATTACATTTTGCATACTAAAAGACAAACGATCAATCAGTCGTTCGTCAGCACGCATAACATCAGAGTCGAATATTTTACCGTTTGATTAATTCGTCCTTTCACTCTTAAGTCGAAGGATCCCGAGATCGATCGCAAAGATGTTATGTTACGACACAAGTAAAGATAAAATTAATGGTTTAGTTGATAATGATCAATGTGAATGTACTGTGATTATATCGAATATATTATATACATTCGATATAACATCAACTAACTATTCTTAGGATGTACTCAGATTATCACTGTTACATAATTTTCGTATATTTTTAAAGATATACTCAAAATATCTTTATAAATAAATATTAATTAATATATTAATGTTTATAAATTAATATTATAAATAAATCTTTCCCCTCTAAAGATCTTTGGTATCAATTTAATAAAGGAAACTAGGGAAGAAAGAAAGAGAGATGGATATTGGGGGAGCTGTGATTTGAAACGATCGCATTGTTCAATTCGCGACATAACGCGGACCCCCCCCTTTCCTCCCCCGTCGCGGCGCGACGCAATCGGAATATTCTGTTGACGCAAATCTGCATACCGCCAATTCAATCAGTTCGCATCCGCCCGACGTCTTGTTCCACGCGACCGTGCGTGTGCTTAATTAGATCGATTCCGCCGTGCCGAATTCATCTTGGCGCAGCCTCGGCTTCGCCAAGACGTAACGATCCATCATGGCCTCGGTAGGCGTTCGCCATTTAACCCGATTCCCGCTGGATCACGGACGAAGACGAGCCTCGGGCGAGGGTGCCGCGGCGTTGATCAAGATTAATCGTATGCAAATTACGCGCGCGGCTTGCAGAGGATTCTGCAAGTTTTGGAGACTTCTACTCGTACGTCAAGGAGGAAGGCACGAGCGGGAGGAAAGATCGAGCGTCTTGTCGAGATCGCGGTGGTAATCGAAAAGACACAGGAAATTCCGTCAGACAGATACAGGAAATCTCGCTTCTGCTGATGAGGAAATCTTTGTTTTCGATATCGATTTTTCGAGCGATACTCGAAAGACGAGTTTTCGACCGAATAGCTTTTTGCAATTTTTCTTTTTTCAATTGTTCTTTATGTCAATACAAAAGGTGTCCTTTGCGGATAAATGCATTCTTTCCTCTTCCGCTTTAAAAGTTTAATCTACGAGAATGTGACTGTTTACGTACTGTTACTGTTACATGTAAGAGACTAATTGCAAACAATTGCATACCTCTGTTTTTTTTCTATTTCAAGTTCTGAATGTACCTTACGTAATAAGCTTCCTTACGTAATAAGCTGGACGTAAGGAAAGAATCACGGTAAACATTGCTCGGTAAAATGTGTTCATAATGCAATCATCATAATTCTCATAATGTAATTGGTCATTCGAATAATTCTTTCAGTCAACGGAGAAATTTCTTTGAAGTTGGAAAACCTTTAACATTTAGTCCAAATGTAATTACTGTTTTTGTCTTTTGTGAATATATTTTATGGTATGCTATTTGCAACTAATTTTCGCGAAATTAAGATTATCGTTTATTCGCGAATTATTAACAAAAATAAAATAGCGGAAAATAAAATTTTTTAATACTCTCTCTTCTTAACGATGTCATATTACATTTAGCTAGACAATTTGCTTGTTATTCTTACGATTCAAGCAAATGACATTGTTCTTTATCCTTCACTTTAACATTTTTTAACAATATTGGATAAAATAAAAAGTAAATATCTTTGTTTAATTTTTTTTAATATTGCATAAGCTATTTTTAATTTTTTTAAACTTTATTTTTTTCGTATTTATGACATTTTGGAAAATAACTCGGGATTTTTACAATAATTAATAAATTAAATTTTTATAACTATGAGAAAATAATGGGCATATAAGCCGAGCCGAGTCTTTTTGTTTGAAAATTTGTTTATGGAAATTATAAAAATAGACGTTTTGACCTGCATCAGATCATTTTCAATAAAATATAAAATCACCTAATAAGATAAATGAAAAAGTCTCCAGTCACGTGCTTCCATCATGAACAAACATGACAAAGATCAGGTCAGACAAATGCCCAAAGGCATTCTTAATGGTGTCCATGAACGTCGATCTGAATTAAATAGTTCGTTACTTAGCAGCTCAGAAAATGATCTGATACAGGTCGAAACGTCTATTTTCAATAAACAAATTTTCAAGCAAGAAGATCCGGCTCGACTTATATGCCCCTTATTTTCTCATTTTTATTCAATATAGTTCATTTCTTTATTATTATTATAATTAGTTTATTCATTCATTTATCTCTGTCTTGTAAATGTTGGCATTCTGTCTACTAAAACAAGTATACTTATCGTTAAATACTTGTGCCAAGTCATTAGTGTCGAATGCCTTATCATGTTTGAATAATTTGTTTTAATTTGTTTAAAGCAAGTGTCATAAACGAAAATGTATTTAATCTTAATTCAATATGATTACTGATAACGATTTGAAAGTTTTACTTTGGCAATAAAAAAGATTTTACAAATTTCTTATAACATTTCTTCCAAAAATTTTAAATATCAAATCTTCCTAAGGTCTTTTTAAAACATTTAATCATTCTTTATTATAAAATTTTCATAATAATATGCATCAAAATGCATACGTCATAAATTATAAAATAAATTTAAAAAATAATCAGATAATCTTATCTTGAAGAATTCTAAATAAAAAAAGAAATATTATACGATTAATTTATTTATCATTCACTATTCTTCATCCCTAATTTGCTCGAATTTGGCCATTAATCCCCCATGTTGATCCGCAAATAACGAATCTATATCATATTTTCTTATTTAAAAAAAAGGAAATTGGAAATTATTTGTCGAACAAAGACATCTAAGACCTGCCAGGTCATTGTCGACGTGGTAGAGCATAAACCTAGGTATTTATTTTTGCCAAGTAGACCCGGATAGACTTAAGTAAGCGACCGTCACCACGGATACGTACGGATACTCATACATATTTAGTCACGCAATGTGACGAGTATGGTAGGTAGTAGACGGTGGTATACATAGAGGTTCTAGTCGCAGAGGGGTCAGTGTAAAACTGTCTTCTGTCCGTGACGTGTCGAACCGTAGTCGATCGAATGAACCGTCAACGAACTGTTCAAACGAGGTTCCTCTTTAAGAAGACCTAAAGAATTCTACATAGAGAAAGGAAGCGCAAACGAGTTAAGAATTTCCTTATCGCAGGACACTAGAATCCTTGAATCCCTCTACTCTTTTTATACATGAGGGTAAGTGCAAAAATCTCGGCGACAGTTGGAAATAAGCTCTAGGTCGTTAAAAAAAAAAAAAAAAAGTTCTTCATGTTATCCAATGTAGAGTTTACGTAGAATTATGTAAAGTAATGCAGTGGACTTTTCGTTTCATTTTGCGTCGGTAACGGATCCCTTTATCGCTGGAATTCAGATTTAATGTTGCACGCACGTGACGCGTATCTGACGCGACCATTCAATTAACACGAATGTTCCTTCCGTGTTCTGTAGCAATTGATGAAAGCGCATCTAATTAGATTGATTCTCGCTACTGGATTCTACTCGGATAACGTGCTCAAACACGATAGTCTGCTTTCAAGATCCTTAATTAATGATTAATTTGGTAAATTGAATTAATCTCGCTTTCAAGAAAAAAAATGAAACATATATTAGAGATATTTGTTAAGAAATACGTTTGAAAATCTAGAACAGATTAATATCAATTTTGCTACATTATTATAAATAAAAAATTCACTTGCTAATTGTTGTTTAACAATAAGAATGGTCTTTATTTTATTCAATGTCGGCAATCGGTCCCGCTTTCGCGTAAGCCAACTAATGAGCTTATGGAATAAATCGATACGAGACTTAGCCAAAGTCACTTTCTTTATTTCTATGTACGCATGATTCTTACGAGAATATGAGTCACGCAGTAAGAGCCTAGAATAAAATATGGAAGTTCACGCAGGACAATCCGGATGTCGACAGGCCGTAGAGACTTATCGACAAGCATTATCTGCGCGATATCGGAAAGTGGACATGGAGGCGACCAACCGCGATTATATACGTACGTGACCCTGGAAAATCGTATGCCATAAATTTGTTGGTTGGGCCCCGAGGCTGCAGCGTGCACGTTACATGCGGATAAATCAAGGTTAGGAGATAGGCGAAAAAAATTCAATCAAACAAACGTGTCATCGAATATGTGCGAAACGAGCGATTCATCGTAGAGCTTACGAATATCCGCTTGACGAGAAAATTTTGATACTATTAAATTTATCGATCGACAGCAGACAGAGAGAGAGGGAGGGGGAGAGAGAGAGAGAGAGAGAGAGAGAGAGAGAGAGAGAGAGAGAGAGAGAGAGAGAGAGAGAGAGCGAGCATGGTATAGAAATACTAATCAGTGGAATGTTCAGTTCGCTTAAGTAATTAGGTTAATTAGATCGAATAGAAAATTCTTCCATTAATTTTTCACATAATACATTGTTCGCAAAAGTATTACGCGATTCTTACATTAGATCTCGCAATTTTCGAATTCTTTCCTGAAATATATTAGCATTAGCATAGTTAGTATATACGTTAACAAAGATTAATAAAGATATATGTTAACGAAGATATTAATAAGATATTAATAAAACGATATTAGTAAAACGATATTAGTAAAAACTATTAAATCTTACCTCAGTATTTATCTAAAAAATTATAAAAAAGGTCGTTATTTTTTTCCTAATGTAATAAAACGTACAAATATAATATAAAAGAATTATAATTTTATGTCCTACAATCTCTACGCAGAATAAATATTTTATATGGCTATTTTCAGAAAACGTAAATATTTCAATAAAGCAATTTTCCATGACAAAAATGTTTTTTTTATAATTACTTTTTTTTTATTTCTAGCAAAACTCCAATTGATATAAGATTTTGGCAAAAGTAATTAGACGTTGAAGAAAGATTTCGCGAAAATGAGCAACATGCCATTTACACCATTTCAACAGCAAGTGTTTCTTTATCATGTTAAATCATTCGTTAAGTCATTACGTATCATAGTTCTTTGCAATTAGTGAGTAACAGTACATAGGTTTCCTCCGAATACGGAGATTTTGCAAATACATTGAAATAGTCTTTCCTGTTTTAGCTTCATGGCTGCATTACGCGTATGTGTTTCACGTGCGCACGTTGTTACGTAGCCTTAAAATAGCGACAACCAGCACATTTAGCCCGCGCAAACCGCATAACTGACGCTTTACATTTGTGCTTTTTGCGTAGAAAGCAGCGAAAAGCTGCTCACGTCTTCCGTGTAGACGCGATAGCGATACTGCGAATATCATTCGATTAGTAAATCGTATTATTTAATTTTCCGGTTCGGCATTATATAACATTTAACCGTGAATAGTGTCCTAATGAAACCGCATTTCATCTAATTGGGTTAGACATCAAATATTAATTAATTGACGGCATAATTTCGCCGGTAACGTAATGCGCATAGCAAATCGCGCGTGATGCTACGAATTGATTTGAATTTGATTTTTGCGTAAATTTCGTACGCAAATTTGCCCGATCGTCATTTCGTCGATAAATAATTGATAATCATAATTAACCGTCGATGTAATGGCGTTAATTTCTCGCGCAGCTGGGACCGATTCTAAACGGCGCGACGCGCTCGAAAATATCACGCGACTAATTCCCGCGCATCGCGTATTTACCGGGAGCAAACGCATTTTTCACACCGTGGGTTTCATCGAAAATGCGGTTGCACATTGTGGCCTGGGAATTTCGAAAAACGAGCCGAAACGACAAATTTGCTTTACCCTTGTCGCGCGTAATCAAGCGCGCTTTCACCATTATTTCGACGACCGCGTTCAAATATCGCGGTTTGGTCGCTGCAACTTGTGCAAACCTTCGATCGCGCGTTTTCGCAAAAACGCATCGTGACCGCATCGTAACGCGTACGTCGGGATTTCTCGAATCCTTCATTGACCAGCGCTCATTCGCCTTTCATCAGAGTGCACTCTCTGCAAAAGAGTGCGTCCGAGTTTAGAGTCGTGCGACGTCGTCGTATTACCTAGAAAAAGAGCATTGCTTGTAGGAAGGATTTCGAAATCGAAGAAGAGCCCGTCGCTACGTGACGTCTCCTCGACATCTATCGTGCGCATTTTGTCCCATCTTCCAGTCCTTCCTCGGGATCCGGCCCGATAGTTGGCTCTTTCGTGATCTCGAGGCAAACGCGCGCGCTTCAGAGAAGTCGAGAATCTTATTGAATCTGCTGTAATCCGCGGCGCCCGACGTGTACTCGGATGCTTTTGACATCACCCCCCCCCCTCTCTCCTCTCCGTCGCTTTGCTCTCGTGGCCAGATTATATCGATTATATGACGCAACACGCCGGCCTTTCTCAGAACGATATCGATTTTACAACGCCCCGTAGGCCTCATGAGCGCCACGATAAGCGAGCTTTGATAATGGTAGCCCGAATTTCGTGCCTGACGCTTCGCTGATGTAACTATCGTCGAATTACTTGTCGTTAGCTTGAAATAATTTCCCAATAATACTGTTGAAACAACTGTACAAACGACAATTTTTTCATAAACAAAACGACTATTATTATGTATAAACCAAAAAAAAAAAATAAGAAAAATAAGAGGTCACGATAAAGGACTCACGTGTACTCGTTTAAGTACGTAAATGTGACTTTTACTCCGACTTTTACTCGCGTCTTGAGTCTGCAATTAGCGTGGGTAATTGTAAAAGTATCGATCCGGCGCTGAGCGTGTTGTAACGTCGTACCGTAGGCTTACCGCAGTATACGGGAAGGGCAAGCCGGTATAATTTCGCGATGTATATATATATATATATATATATATGTATATATATATATCCAAGTGGCAACCAGAAAACAAGTCGACGGGATATCGCCGACCGCATAATAATCAGTCGGATGTGCACATTCGTGCGACTCGCGCTTCTAAGCCAGACTTTGAAATCCCGTTCGCGCGAACCCATAGAGAATTCTACGAACGAGTTATATATCGATCGTGGCGGCTGGTTTCACCGACAGGTGTGAGTAAATCTTCGGAACTGCGCGATATTCCGCGAACTGATAACCGATATCGCATTAGGAGGACTTTTACGGTGTCATATTTTTATATCTTTATGGTATTGACATCGACGTCGCAGATCTCATAACGTCGCGACGCGATGTAATTGACATCGGGCATTGTGAAAAGGTATCCGTCATTGCGAATACGCTTTCCTTCGCTTCAAAATTGATTTTTGGGCACGCTTTTAAATATTATAGGCTATTTAAATGTTAAAGCGAAAAAATGTAAGAGATACGATTTTACCATTCAAATATGTGATTAAATATAATGCACCGTGCTTTTCATCATCGATATCGATAGCTATCTCGTATTATAGCTCCTCTCTCACATGCATATTTTTAAATTTCTGTAGTATCGATCGATAACAGATAATAATGCTCGGATTTTATTTAATAGTGCTCCGGCACTTCACAAAGAACATCATGCCTATCATGCCTTCAATAATGAATTCTTTGAATTTTGAAATAATTCTTTATAAGTAGGAAGTCTAGTAAAATATTAAAATACTTTTAAAATATAGGAAAAGCTATTTTTTTTTTCTTAAAAATATCCGCCAAAGAAAAATAAAATTATTATATCAGACTTTGAAAATAAACTGCTTAATAAAAATAATAAGTTCAGTAGATTACGTAACTTTAAAAACAGCCAACTCATTTACTATGAGATATAAAGTCTCTCGTAGAGATAATTGCTTGGAATACTTAATATTTTATAACCAGGTAATGAATATGCTTTGTAATGAATATGAGTTGGTAGAAATTGGAATGATAATGGTATTCAAATGTGTGAGAGGTACACTAAAATGCACACATTCACCAATTATATTCAAATATAATCGAAATTCTTTAAAATATTTGGAAAAAATATAAATATTACCTTCTACTGCCTTACCAATGTTACACAAGACATTACATTAATGTTTTAATGTTTTATGTATCAAATACAGATAATTCTATAATTTATATAAATAGATAATAGATATTGAATTAATATAAATTAATAACCTCAATAATTAATGAAGTTTCGCTATTGTCTTTGTTGTTCTTGTGGTCCCATCAGATTTAGAAATCGATACTCGTTGCTATTAATAATTAACATTAATTATTATCTAGTAGAAAGAATGATAATTAAGCATATAGCAATTAAATAAAAATTTTATCGAAATATATATATATATATATATATACACAATTGGAATTCTATTTCTTGTTGAAACGTGTAGAATAGCGATAGAGTTCATTCCTCTATCTGCAAAAATAGATTGACACAGACTAGATGAAAATTGATCGGACAAGAAAAGATTTCTAAATCGGATATTAATTTAACAAAATGATTTCTTAAATTAACGAAATTTGCAACATCTCGATATATTTGGCCTGAAAATCAAAAGTGAAATGTGGTCGATGCGTCATGCGATAGTTTTGCGACTCTAAAGCGGTATACATCTCTTTTATGATAAAGGGGTTGAAAGGGGGCGCAAGAGAGAACAGGCCTTCATCGCCTTGCCTTCCGCGTTTTCACAAGATATTGTCGCGACGAGAAAATACGCCGTGGTTACGAAGACGCTGATAGGATATTTTTATTGAAGGGAGAATATGACGGTATTTCGCGTATCTTCCATTTTTTTAACCCGTTGACGAGCATTATGAGCACCGTAGGGGCTTCCACCAAATTTACCTGATAATATCGAATATATCGACCGTTATCGCTCAAGCCCGAGCCTTTGTGACGAAAGGACCATGATTAAAGGCCAATGTATGAACCACCTGATGGTCACGCTGATACAGTTTTGTCACTGCTACTTACGTAACAATCAAAATTATCGATTTTTATTTAAGTGCAGACGTGCGGCGTGAAAATGACTCGACTTGAGATATCAGCAAATAAACAATGCGCTTTTCACAACACAAGAAATTTCCCGAGGGACTTTCCCGTCCGGTCGAATCCCGGGGAGAGATTTCGTTTTAGACTTTACTTAATACTCGCCAACATCCGTAAGAGAAATGATCAACAATGGGTCATGAAGCCCGTACGGATACGGCGATACGTCGGACGGAAATTGAAAATGCGAGGAATGTCGCGGGGTATGTTTCGTCCATCCGAGATTCTTTTGGTCGCGATGTTTAACCGAGATATTCCCGAGATAAAGAGGAGGAATCGCTGCACTCTGCATTTTCTCAGGAAAAGATCCTCGGCCCGTCTAGACGCGCATCCCTCACGTATTTCACGGACCCCGGGGGCGTTTGCGGAATTCTTGTTTGCGACGGGGGTGAGAACCGAAGGAGGAAGAAAGGATGGAGGGGGAAAGGAGAGAGCGAGGAGGAGTGAAATTCGCGCAAGAGAGGAGTCGTCGAAGACTCGTCGACCTTTCCTTCACTTCTGGGGATGGTGCAAAAGTTCGGAATACAGCCCCGAGGTGGCGAGTAACGGCAGCGACGGGGATGATTGATAGCAAAAAGCGCGCGGCGCGCCTCGCACACCACAATGGGGACCAGAAATATGAGACCGGAATAAAATTCATAGCCGTTGCCAAGGGAGACGTTAGGCTGCGATTGAGATGCAAATAAGAGCGAGACACCCGGTAGCGACAGTGACGACGAGCACGACGACGAGCACGACGACGACGACGACGACAACGACGACGACGACGACAATGACGACGACTTCGTGGCATCTCCGTAACTCCTTCGTACCGACGTCGACGGCGTTTGCGGAAGAGAATTTTTTATGAGCTCCGGAAGTCGCTATCTATGCCGAAATTTTCGGTGGCTTTGGAAATTTTTCGCGGCGGAACGCTCGACAAGGATCTCCATTCGTATCGCGAATCAACTACTTATATGAAAGCGGCGTAAAGAATATTTTAAGAAAGTAGGCTATGCGAGAAAGAGAGAAATGTATAAAGATCAATAACGATGTACCTATTTTAATCTTTAACCGACATGCGACGGTCATTCCAGCTTTGTTCCTTTCTTATTCCAGTTCAGAAAAAATATGCACTAATCTTATTCTAATATTTTTTTCTTGATTTGATAATATAATTTTGCTTTTGCAAAAAAACCTTGTTTATGTGTAACCACGACGATCTCGATAATTAATGCACAGTTAATGAAGCGTTAATTGAATTGTGAGAAAATTTTCGGAACTTCGGCACTGTAAGCATAAAATTGCTGAAGATCGTAGTAGATTTAATCTCACGTGTAATATAAATACATCGTAATTTTATCTTCTTCAATTATCGTAATACGAGCTTTTCTTCTTTCAGTTAAGTTTAGCGGCGGATGGATATCACTATTATCGGCTAAAAGGCCGTTAAACGTATTTTATTCGATTCGCCAGCCAGTGGAAACATAGCCCGTACCCGATGAGTGTGAGTATCGCTTCGCTCGCGAATATTCGTAATTCCGCTAACCGTTTCATTATCTGATTACGCGCGATCGTTTTCCACGAGAATCGCCATTATTCCGTCCGCGTCGGCATATCATCGTCGGCGGCCGCTCGTAATCGCTCATTCCAAAGCGCCGTTCACGGCGAGTTGGATCCGCGCGATTTAGACCCCGGGATCGCCACTTTGTTTTCGGCGAAAAGCGGATCAAGCGCGGTTTGCATTTTACCTCCCGCGCGAGGTATTTCCGATGTATTACCGATTTACGCGTTACCGCGATTGCCTTTTAACGGAGCATGATTCACGGCTCTTTTTTTTTTTTTTTTTCGCGCGATTATCACGCGCGCGCGTTTTGTCGATCGCGCGAGTGACTCATGGAAGAGTACGTAAAGGTGGTACTTGGCATGCGCGTACCTCTCTGGTCTCATTATCACGCGACGCATCGATGCACCGCCGAACGAATTAAATGCAACAAAGGCCGACCGGTGAGAATGTCGCGACTATTATAGTATAGACCAATCGCTATATAACAAAGTTGCGCTACCTGCCACGGCTGCATCGTACCTGCTCGTTCCTTATTGATCGCGCTCCAGGGCTCTAAGCGCCGTAAGAAACTACATAAATTAATCACGAGACAAGAGAGAGAGAGAGAGAGAGAGAGAGAGAGTCTTGCCGTGAAGTCTTAAACGGATCACGTCACTCCTGGCGGTATTAGAAATTAAGGATAATTAGGAGAATCGGGAGAGAATGTGTTGGCGCGCACGTGATTCGCCGTCTGCCTCTCGATTTCTTTTTGCTTGACGACTTATTTACTCTTCCATTTAACGGGACGAGCGTCTCTCCTGTTACATCATTTCTGCGGGCCAGACAGCACGTAAGGAGTATATAAATTAATTAAAGCGCACGAGAAGAGAGCAGCTGACAAATTTGAAGACCGTAACGATTCAACGTCGGGCGACGTCAAGAACGTAAACGCTAGTTAGAAGTAAAAGATTTTGGAACAAAAGATTTTCGAATTCGATTCTTTATGATATAAAATATTTGGAGATTAATTTTTACGGACAATGTGCGTAATAAAGTGCAAGTAATAACAGGAAAAAAAGAGATCCATAAATTGAAAAAAGAATTTTTAAACGGTATTATGAAATAATATTATAACGATTTGGTTCATGATATGAGAATAATCTTTTTGCTTTCTTGAATTTTTATTATTTATGTAAATTTTTATGTATATTTACATTCATATTTTATTAATATTTTAATGTAGGAAAAAATATGCAACTGCATTAATATAATTCATGAGAAACTGGAGCTGTAACATTATTAGACAATACAATAATGAGTTATTGCGTATATCTAATAATAATTATTGTTGTTGTTTTTTCCAGGTTCGATTGACGGGCGGCCATATGGTGAAGCAGAGGAGATTTATCGGAAATACCAATAACAAAATGATCAATATACATTTGTAGAAGATTTGTATGGATATCTTAGAGAAGTAATACGCATGATCCGAATGTAACATACGTTGTTCCTCATGAATTAGGTACGAAAATAGGCCTGTACGAGACTTATCACGAATTTTATGAGGCAACTATTTACATTCGCGATTACATTTACGTAAGACGCGTTATCGAGTACTGCAAGAAGAGTTACAGATTCGTCAACGAGTCGAAACATTTTAATAGGTTTCTACGAGCCAGGAGACGAGTGCTAGATCCGAGTGCGGATCCAGATGTGATCGTACTTGTGATTCGATTTTCTTTTTTTTTCCATTTTATCCAGATTTACAGAGATTTACAGAGATTTACAGAGATTTTTTTTACTTTCTTATTACGGTGAGTAAGACACGATACCATTGCTTGTCCATTTCTTCTTTTATTCGGAAATTCAAATAATAAAATCAAATAAAAGTTGTAGAACGTGTTTTCGCGTTTCGCAGAAAAGTAGTAGAAAATTTCCGAACGTAGAACAGAGAACCGAATATTTTTCGCGTATAATATCGAATGTATCGAATTATCAATGCTGCCTAGAATATAATTGCAGTTCGTATTGAAAGCCATTTCGGAATAATTGCAATATTGAGATATTCGTATTTATAACAGGATAATTCTAAAAGCTTTATGAACAAAAATAATAGATCTAACGCTCAATATGTATTTTAAAAATCTAAGAAAATAAATATTTTATGTTAATAAAAAAAATCAAATTCAATGTTCAATATCTGTCTCTTTGCGAGCATTACGAAAGACATTTGGAAAGTTTCATAACGCAATTCTAACAGTATTCGATAGAAATGGTTTTTTAAAATGACAATATGAGTATCAGATCAGATCGCAAGAAGTAGGGACAACGTAGAGAATTTGCAAAGCAATTCATAGTTCGCGACAGTACCATTGACAGAAATAGTGAGACATTTAGCGATCCATCTAGACAATCGAACGGCAAACAACTTGATTCGTTAAAAACAACTTGATCGAGTTTATCGTGTGGCCAATATAACAATAACTTGCCAGCGTATCGCGTGCGTTTCTCTAGACTGAGCTGTCGAACTGTCATTGAGACTAATCGATTATTCAGAGCAACCTCTCCCCGCTTGAATGTCGCAGAAAACAGACGTCGTAATCTTGCCTTTTGTTCTTTTTTTTTTTTTTCAGATTTTAGATACTATCGTTTATCTTACAGAGGAGGAAGAATAAAGTCAAAGTAATCGAGAGCGGTAACCGCAGTATCCATTACGTTTTATAACTCTCGCGATATTGATACAAAGGCAATCCCCGACAGATTTTCATGTCACAATCGAGCAAACGCATGGTCGAAAATTCTGCGGGAAAAATGGTGTTTTAATTTGCGAAGTCTGAACCAATTTTCGACCTTTCCGTGTGCCGAGCCAGGCAGAGTTTCGTCATAATGGTGAGTGATATATCGGTGCGCTTTATATAAATTAATTTATGCCTTCCAAGCGGAGAACATATATAAAATCTCATTCATTACGCATGTCGTCGCAAATCGTCGCTCCGCCTTACGTAATTCGATATGCATAACAGACACTGCCCATATCGGTGTAACCCAAATAGCACGTTGTGTAAGCTACACACGTACACTGTGTGTAAACTCGGCGGATGGCTCGCCAAGTCGATAACCTTCGTCATGGTCAACCGTCTGCTAGTCGAATGGTCACCGAGACCAGAAATGAAAATTTTCGCTCGATTCCCTAAAGATTTACTCTGCGCGCACGCTGCTTTCATATTGTCACGAGGCGCAGAATTGTATTGTCATTCATGTAAGTTCCGGTGGAGCTGCCCAACGGAGGGAGGAGGGGTTACATTCGCGAAATTCCTCCCATTAATCAACGTTTCCTGTTGCACTTGGAAGATCAGTTCGCGCGCCGCGCCGCCTCGAGTCCGCAATCCAATTTATTTCTCTCGTGTTTTTCGGACACGTTGAGAACAACGTTCGCGACTTTTCAACGACTTGGCGCATCGTGAGTTGCGCCACGTGCATTTCTTTTTCTCCTCGACATTGCCACCTGCGGGAAGCAAACGTCGACATACGTGTCATGTACGCGCGACGTTGTTATTTAGACATTACCGTTTGCGTGACATCACCGTTTGCATATGTATCGCGAGGTGATTTTGCGCGTCTGACATTGAAAATTAGCATGTAGCGTTGCATGCAGATCAGCGCGAGCGTGGCGTGGCGCAACAGGCGCACTTTCGTACATATTTCGCGCATAGGCAATGAGAAAGCGTCATCCGTTCCAGCTCATCTCGGCGGATCAAAGGTAGATCTCAGAAGATTCCGCGGACTTTATCGACCCGCTCGTAATGACGATCGAGCGTGAGATGCGGTATCCGTTCGTGGCGGAGGGGGTAACGGAAACATCCTGTCCGTCGACGGCAGGTTTCGGATTGTGTTACCGTTACCAGGCCGGAGAGATAATGTCCCATAATTGCGCGAATGCCGTCTCGGGTAAATACCGGCGGCGCGGCGCTCGCAATTAAAACGGTGTCGTGTTTCGCTTCCGAATGACAAGCGGCGCGCGGTAATCGTTTATGAAAAACGGCGGATCGAGTGAATAAACGTTTCCCCCCTAACGAAAATTAATGCGTGCGAGAGAGCGCCGGGCATTTAGACATGCTTTTAGCGGCGCTCCATCAGCGCGCGGAATATTGAATAGTTTTCTCGGAGCGAGACGTGCTATTTTTATATAAAACTGATTCCGTACCTTTCTTAGAATACCCCCACGCTCTCTCTCTCTCTCTCTCTCTCTCTCTCTCTCTCTCTCTCTCTCTTTCCCTCTCCATCTCCAGAACGAATCAATCTCAATTGTCCGTCTGATGTAATTATCGGCACGATCGATTGCGATTGCGTTTCGATGTCGAGTTGCGTGAAATAAGCGCGGAGGGCGTTCGCGTGTAAATCCGACTCGGGATTAACGCGACAGGGAACAAAGGGCGAATAATGCACTCTCCGATTTCCGAGAGAAAATCCTCCTTCCCCTTTCCCTCCCTCTCTCGCTATCTCCCCCTGTCTCCTTACAGCCCTTGAAACGCAACGTAAGGATTCGCGTCTGAGTTTCCTTCCTGGTTGATTCACTGGTTAATCAGAACGACCACGGGATTCCGCTGTGAATTTCACGACTTCAGCCGGCTCCTGCCTGGGGCACCTTATCTTATACATCGCCGGAAACAACGGTGAGCGTTCGCCACTAATGCGTCGGCTTTAGCAATTAATCGACTCTCATCGTTTCCACCGATTGCAACTTAAATTATTACGGGGGGAGATTCATCCCGCGCTCTTCTCTTCTCCGCGCGAAACGACGGTGTCGACGTTCGGATCGACGCGAAACCGTCGTTATCTCGCGAAGGTGAACGTTCGCGATGCTACGAACAGCTACGAAGAAAAGCCCATTTCATTCCGTTCCGCAAATTATCGCTTCGTTCGTACCGCCGTCGCGGTACTTTCGCGAAATCAACAAACAACTTAGATCTGAATTTCTCGCTGTTCAAAAGCGAGAAATTCGAATTTAAATTTTACTCCTCTAAATTTACGTTATTAATGGAAGTGTAAAACAAAGCTTGTGAAAAGCGAGACTTAAAAATAAGCAAAAAGTAATAATTAACACGTGTCGAAGACACCTAGCGGTGGAGCGCGAGGTACACGGTCGCTTCCGCCGCAATAAAATTCCGTAATTAGCGTTACTAATCGATCAGCTGGCGGAACTGCAAAAAAAAAAAACGCACGTGCAAAAACCTTCATCCTTTGTCCGTTGTTCTTGAGTTCACGCGATGCTTGATTAGAAGAGATTACCGTATGCACGTACCTCGTGCCGGGAAGGGAAGCGAGCGGCACGCGTGTAAGAAAGAAGAAAAGAAGCTATACTTGGCCGAGGTCTGACCATGACTAAGCTCGCTAAGCGGTCGAGCGCGGAGAAACCGACCTTGCACCATAACGACGCGGCGTTAATAACGAACGTACGGACGCGCGCGGCGGTGGCGTAACTCTTTCCATTCTCGCTCTCTTCTTTTCCGCGGTAGTAGTGTTTTTCAAGGCGGCGGCGGCAACGGGAGAAAAGCAGTTGGACGGGGGAGAGGGCGAAACACGCAACGCCCCACTTTCTCCGTATTCCAATTCTAGGCAAATGAACCCTCGGCCTCTCTCCCCTCCCCCCCCTCTTCCCCTCTCACCGCTGCGGCGACCGCCGCTGGTGCCGGTTTAAGCGCGACCACGTGGAAAGCTCACGTGCGTCAGCGGTTTTCCGTATCTCCGGCTCCGATTCCATGTTTTCCACCGCGCTCGATTAAACGTCCGTGTTCGGAGCGACCGCGGGGGGAATAATTAGCGGTAAAACAGAGCGGGGACCTGGCGTAGAGAGGATCGTGGCATCGATCCGTCTCGTTATTGAAGAGCATCCTGTGTGGAAGCCTGATGGAAGTCTTATCGGCGAATTGACAAAGAAAATATTTTGAGATTCGTTTGAGTATATATATATATATATTTAATTATGACTCTCTGAATAAGATTACAACCTATCCTGATATCCCTGGTATCAGGTGATATCAGAAGCCGTGAGATAAATCAGCGCTGATAAAACAGCGACGTTTTTTTATCGTCCGAGACTCGCGGGATGAATATTTTAAACGTTGCACTGAGGACAAGGGAAATGTTGGATCGGATGATTATTAAGCGAGGAAAAATCATATATGATTTTTTTCTCGTGACGGAAAATCGTTTCTTTCCTTTTCATACGTATCACTGTTTGCATTCGATAGCATAAAATCATAAAATATTTTGAACGAGAAACTCTGTCAAACGAGTCAGCCGTTATCCAATTTAGTCAGTTCAAAAATAAATTCATTGGTTTTATCGGCGAGCAATGACATATTGATTGAAAAACCTCTTCTTTCTTCAATATATACCGCATGTAATTTCTTGTTTCGCTCATCACATGCAATGGAATGAACGAATGGAGAGGAATCTTAGAACTTCAGACTTTAATTTTGTTTGAAGTCTTTTCTCAGAGGATGACGCAACGACGCTAGGAAGCACTTTATTTTTGCTGATGTAATCAAAGGTCCGTGAAACGTTGAGGCGTCATGATTTCAATTGTCAGAGGTCTAACCGGCGTCTAACCGTATCAAAGCGCGTTCTCGCGTTTAGCTGACAATAAATGCAATGTATCGCATAGCGTGTTAAAATTGAAGAAGGCGTCCGACGGTTTATTGCTAGTCTCGGATTCGTTACGAGATATCGAGCTATTGACCCTGTGGACACGCATCTTCTCATTAAGGCGATTAGTTCTTGCTATTTTGCAGCTCGCTATTTTCGTCAGTGATGCTACGTCGAAATCATTACGACCGAGAAGATTTGCGGTTGCTTCGGTGCGATATCGCGGCCATTTGTATGTTCCATTCGTTCGATCGTACTCGGCGCTGCCGAGTCGAGGTAACAATTTGCATTGTTAATCGGAGATCCGCCGATAGGCCGTATAATGAACTCGGAGAGTTCGTTATATCATACATGTATGATTAATCGGGGTAATTGCGGCGCCGGAGTAAATGCAACGCCGCAATATTTTGCGTTACGCGTGCCCACCGAGTATTAATTATTCAAATAGACCGCATCTCTCGCCGTGGCAAATGGGTGCCGATGCCTATAATTTTCCATCTAGTGTGTGTATATTTTTTAACAAGATAATGCGAGCGCATTACGTATTGCTGTCTCTGTAAAGCAGCAATCCCGCATGTTTTACCGTGCAATCCTTTCAGCATTTCACTGTCATGCCGGGAAAAACTGCGCGGAGGGATCGTTTTAAGTGTATTTGAGAAACTCTCAAAGAAAGAAAAAGATGTGTGTGTGTGTGTGTGTGTGTGTGTGTGTGTGTGTGTGTGTGTATATATTTTTTGCTTTTTTGCACAAAATTTTTCCTCGCTGGTCGACGGTGTGTTTATGTTTTCGCATCATTTTCATTTCCTTAATTTTCTTCTGCGTTACTCGGTCGGCGAGAATTTAAACGAGGTTGGTACACGTCGTACTCATGCGTTCAAAGGAAGGAGCGAAAATTTTCCTGTTCTTTCGTCGGCGCATTTCCGGAGTTGGTACCGGGATTACTCTCATCGGATCGGCAACCCTTTTGTTGCACGCTTGTATTATGATGCTTCATTTTAAATCGTAACGCACGTGTGCAGACGCTTTTTCTATGAGGCAAAGCAAATTGCAATTCCTTACGTAAAAACGCAAGAAAGAATCGGAAGAGTAATTTTTACTGATCGAAATTTGGATCAAGTGTTAGACTTATCATTACAATCCAAGAATGTGTTAATCGTATAATATATAACTGACTTATCAATTATAATTAATTATCTAATCTTCCAATTAACAATCAGTTGGCCTGATATTATTATTATTATTATGTATTTCGTGATTTCTTTGGAAACAAAAATGCTTTGATTTAGAATCTTTTAAAAATTTTTTTAAAATTAAATAACATTACTGTGTGTAAAAGATATACATTAAAATAAATAAAAAGTCTATGAAAAATATTTTATCTTTCTGTATAAAGAAAACTAACTCTAAAAATACTCTATTTTGTTGCTTTATATTTATAACATAGAAAATTGACAACAATTATATTTGTTTTATCTATATTGTCCATTTTCAATAGATATAAAAATTTTTCAACATTTTTCTAAACGTTTTAAGGGTAATTATCGCGACGTTAAGAAACATTAAATATTAAAACGCAAATAAGAAGTTTATCTAGTAATAATTGCTAAATAATATCGCTTAATTGAAGTTTGTCAGTGCCTAGAATGTACGTTGTATATTTATCGAGCAGTGTTAACTCGTCTAGCCGTTTCAACACACACGTGAATATTCACCAGTGAGAATTATTAATTGTACTACTGGTTTAATCATCTATATTTTAACATCGAAGTAAAGTTCCTTAAAGTAAGTAGTTGATTAGTTTGATTAATCCTGAATAAGATATGTGGAGTTTCTCAGATATTAAAATTTGAATTTTATCTTTTAGTTTTCATTAAAAAATAAAGAAATAATTAAAAACATTAATTTCAACGTAATAAATTTTTTTTAATTGTCACATTTTTATGTACTTTAGAAAACGCGTAAATCTGATTAACGTTGTATCGAAAAAATAATTTACAAAATATTAAAGAAAAGCTTGAGAGAATTCTCTCATTATTAATTTTGCCTACAATTTGAAATTCTTATATTTTCATGTCTAACACTTATATCATCTAGATGAATATTTATTTCATTTTACAATGCACTACGAGTCTTTTTAGTATTGAATATATTTCTTCTTGTTTTCTCTTGGGTCTGAAAATGAGAATTATGTAAAATTATGTATAATTATGAAATTGTAAAAAAATATATAATAAATATAGAGAATATATTAATACAAAACATTTCCCTATGCAATAATTCGATATCTTTTTTCGAGCGAGATAAAAGAATTATTGTTGCATTTGGATGCTCGAGGAGGGTGGAGCGAAAAATCTCACTTCGCTGAAAATTCGTGCGCGGTAACAATGAAGAGAGACCGTATATCCTAATAATTCGTCGTCCAAAATCGGTAATCCAAGCCTCGGTACCTCGCGCGCGATATTTTTAATTAAGGACGATTGTTGCCGCGCTATAGGGAAAACGCGCGCTTACTACAATTCAGAAGTAACGTGCTTCCATTTCTATGACGCGTACGCGTCGGGGGTGCAGTCACGCCGTAATTGTATCGCGAAAAATTTATGATCGCGTCTGGATATGTATTTACGGTATAAATATCTACGCGCTTATAAGGCCGTGGTAAAAATACAGCCCCAAAAGAAACGCTCGCGTCGGACGCGCGGCTATAAATAACGGTCGCCCGCACGTTGCAATGGATTTCCTCTTGTGATTCAGGGAGATATTTCCCTCTTTCACCCCCCCCCTCTCCCCCACCTCCTACCCCTCGTCGACGTTCTCTTTCTCTTTTCATCTCGTCACAATCGTATCGTACATTTCGGAAAGATTAAACGGTAATGAGTTTTATTCATATTCGAGGGCATAAAGAAGGGGATAAACATCCATTTAATGGCGACCAAATTGAAATTTTCAAGTTTAACGGGCTTTTCGCATTCGCGGTTTTCCGCGAGTAACAAGATATCGCGCGGTTTTTATGCACGTTGAATTACTTTGGACATCTCGGAATCGTGCGTTCCACGTCAGTCCGACGCAAAAAGCATCATTACGTTGGCATTGTGTTTTATCGCGCGCTCGTACCCGCTCGTATCACCGACGCCGATCTACACTGCGACAATTCGCAAATCGACATTTAGGATAGTCGTCATTTAGCGTTAGTCATCGCGTTTAGGTGCGAAACTGCTCGAGAGAATATTGCCGCACACACGCTCGACTATCCTAATTCGCGGCCCCTGATTGTGAAACGCGCGACGTGTGCCGTCGGCGTTTGTATCCTTCATTATCGTTCTGTATTTGATTTCGGCTCCGGCTACTTGGCTCCGGCAATCGAGACATATTTGCCCGTCGGCTTTGCCGAAAATATGACGCACACGTGTACGCGAGATTTCCAACGGATCACGGAAATCTCGCGTACACATGTGCCGGTTTAATCCTTAACTGGTAGCAAAACGGATACGATATACGTTTCAGTCGATTTCTTACGAAACGTTAAGCGGAGACACGATATCGAGGAGTGAAATACTTGCAGTAAATTGTTAGTTTATAAAATACACTTTTCGACTACGAATATATTAATGTCAGTTATAGTAATAATTAATGTGCGACTCGTATTTGCCTCTTTTTACTTCTTGACAATATAAAATGAATTTAACAGAAAAGATTCTCGGTATTATATAAAAATGAACGAATAATGAATTTATTTCATTTCATTTATTGCATTCATCAATGCTTCTTCAATTACAAGCACTTAAGATCATCGTCACTTATCGTGAACATTGATAAAAAGAAAAAGTAATATTCACTTATCACTATATGTTAGGACCAAAATGTTGTAATTAATTTTATCAAATTGTTATCGCGACATGCACAAAATTGGTCTGGATCAATTTATCAGAGAGCCGTCAACCATGTACAACGTGCGACAATTCTGCATGTTGAAACATGCTAAAATACAAGTACCGTGTAGAGTCTCGAGTATGGAATGTTAAAGTGAGCTCGTTTCGCATCTCGACAGCGTTCGACGGTACGTACAATAGCAAATCAAGCCCGAGCGGATTGTTCGCGGATGCACGGTGTGCATCGGCGGTGCGTACATACGCTCGTAATTCCCAAAGCCGAAGGGATTCCTCCTCCTCCTCCTCCTCCTTTTCCCTCCTATTCTCGCATTGGACGCGAGTCGACCGTGAAACGAGTTTAACGAGATAAAAATCATCCGGCATCGCTGTCGCGCGACAAGAGAGGGAGATGGAGAGGAGATATTAAAACCGTAAATTCCCGAGTTCCGATGCACCTTCCATTTCCAGCATCCCGCTTTCTTTCTCGAGCATCGGTCCGATTCGCATAGAATAGCCTGTCCTCGACAGATCCATTCCCTCTTTCGTACGAACAACGCGGGGACCGGAAAGTAATCGCGAGATCGAAGGGACGGTAATATATATGATGATGTGTGTGTGTGTGTGTGTGTGTGTGTGTGTGTGTGTGTGTGGTGTGTGTGTGTGTGTGTGTGTGTGTGTGTGTGTGTGTGTGTATTTGGGCGAATATGGGCATAGTTCCGCTGCAGCGATGCACTTGCACGAAACCACTCGTAATCTTGCGATCCATTGTGGCGTCTAAATTATACAATCAATGGAAAAAGAAAGAAATTCGAGATATTTTCTGATATAAGCGTAAATACACGAACATTTGCGTACGTGAAAATATAGAATACTAATTTCCAACGCGATTCAACTTCTTATGTTAACGAAGAGATATAAGCAGCATGTCTTAATTGAACTTCCGGCGACGCCCTTGTCCTTCGAATAGAAAATCCTGCATCAGGGTGAGAGTTGCACGGAACGCTGCGTCATAATTATATCGAGACGACTGTGCCGTGTTGAAAAATTATTAAAGAAAAAGTCGCCCTCCGTGCTTCCGTTGCTCAATGCCTGCATCGCGATTTTTTTAGATTTATTCGAGCGAGCTCGTCGTAACGGTTTTTTTTTTAGCGAAAGGTGAAAATTAATTAATGAACCGCGTGTTTCGGATTGACGGCTTTCTAATAGGTTACGTAATATTTTGGAATAATTCGTAATAATAATAATTTTATATATCGTATCTTATATAAATGTATTATCTGAAAAGAAAATCATATACGATAGATAGAGATAGATATACAGAAAATAAAAAGAATGCATGCACGTAAATATAATGAAGTTAAATTAACCTGTTTTCCTCTTATTAACTGATTATCTGTTTCGTTTTCAATTATATTTATTCGTTTATATTTTCAATTATATTTATTAGTCTTCCAAGTGTACTACATAATAGCTTCTGATAATAGCTTCTGATAAGCATTATTCGTGATAAACTCAATTGAGTTGTTGTAGTCAATTTTAAAGACAAGCCAAACAATTTCTTAAATTTTTCTTAAACAATATCTGCTTCTTTATCAAACTGACATTGAAAAGTCGAAACGATCACAATTATTTTATAAAAGAAAATGAAAAAAAGTTATCAAGTCCGTAGACTTCTTCGAAATGCAATTTAAGAAATTGCAATATAATAATGAATTGATCAGTAAGCTAAAGACATTGACCGTGGCCGATTGCGTTAATTCCTGACGGTCGTTAATTACTGACGTGATAATTCAGTACGTTGATATATTCTATTTACATTAATTTAATTTTATAATTGCATTGAACTTAACGCGATATCACATAGCGTCTCACGACTGTTTCGGGATCCCGAGGTCAACATCGGAGTCGCTTGCACAGATTTCGCTCGAAATACGACTGAAGCACACCCGTGCTATGGTTTCGGTGTCCATGATACTCTATGAAATTGGCTCAGAGGTCTCTTTGCCGCGTTCATAACCATTAGCGGGGACGCAATTGCACAGCAGCTGATCATATTCCGGCTATTGCGGTAACCGCGAACCGAGAAGATTCCGTTTCCAGTTCTCCGTTCGCGATCGTCCCTTTTGTCATTCGAAATTCTCTGCCGCCGTCGTCGCCATCGCGCCTGGAAACAATCCGTCCGTGGTGTATCCGTGTTATCCTATCCGTTTGACTATAATCGCCAATCGGATGACGAAAACGCTGGTGTAAAATAGAAATAGACGTCGGTGCGATCGATTCTCTGACTCGATCGTCAAATGAAAAAGATAAACCGCAAAAAGACAAACTTGCAAAATTGTTTTCCAATATCGGAAAAATTTCCTAAATTGTTAATAGTTCTTGTGTGACATAGTTTTGGATCTTTCGTTTGTATTTCACAACACGCAGCTATTGTATTTCGCATTTGCGCAAGGTTTTTATCTTATTTCCAAAAATAAACATTTTGTTGAGCTCGCAAAAAAAAAAGATGTTTGATACTATCGCTTAACTAGACTTAATCGATTACGAACTGCTGAAATACGTTTACGCAAACAAATTTGCCATTGCGTGTAACCGTAAAAAAATTTACTATCGCTGATATCGACATGCGAAATCGTTTTAATATAGTGCAATGCAAATTTATTTAATTATATCAGCAAACGTAGTTAGCGATCTGTAGGCACGAAATATTTTTTTTCCGTGCTACGTCGTCGCGCTAGTCGCACGCGAGTAACAATAAGCATCAGGGAATTCCGACACTTGTCGTTATCGTCACTCGCCATCGTTATTCGCGACGAAAATTTTGTCGTGTATTAGATTATCATCCGATTATCACCCGATTGATCGCTTAGCGGATTTTAATTTTATGTCACTGCTTCCGGACGGAAAACTCGTCTTCCCGCTCGACTGACACCGTCGACGACGACACGACACGAGGTGTCGCGTGTTGCGCGTGACAGCAGCGGCGGCCTGTCACTGACAAATCACTCGGCTCGGCTTCGAAAATGTAACCCCGCCTGTGCTCGCGTAATAGTACGATAATTCTGACAGCCGACAATACAACAGGCCGCTGCAGGCTCGTTGTGAAACACACAACGCGCGCGGTATTAAATGCATCCGGTTGCATCCGAGTGAATCGATGATACCCCCCCCCCCCCCCTATTAAAATTCCGCTATCCGAAATAAACAAATGAAAAAACTAGGCGGCACATCGCGCGTGTAACATGGCCACATATCGATACGACATTATATATCCCCCTCTCCCCCTCTCCCCGACGAATCAATCCGCACACACGCGAGCAACAAGTGACGTGCGGCTTTCGAAAGAACGAAACACTCGCGCTCTTTCAAAAACGACGGATTTGGAGCATCGAATGTGTTTGGGCTGAGAAGCTTCACTGAGCGTATCATTTTATCCGTGGTTCTCATCGAATATTAAACAAGGATAAAATGATACCTGGGTCGGATGTTCTTTCCGAACGCACCCCCGCCACCCCAATCTAGCGGGGAGGTTTCCAAGAGATAGTAATGTCCGTATCGCTCCGCGAAAGAGATCAAAGCTGAAGAGGAGAAGCGGAAGGGGAAGACGGATCGCTCCGTCAATTCGGGCGAATTCGGATCCTCCTCGGTCGCGTGCACCTTGTGCAGCTGCAGCTGCTGCGGTCGCTCTGTCTATGTCACGTGCAGTATGCCGCAGGTATAATCGATTTACCGCCGTTTTGTCCGTCGACGGACCTGCGACGCGGTCGCATCGGCGGTTTATCTTATCGGCGCCGTTGCGCGACTCGAGATCGTTTCCGAGACGAGAATCGAAGGAGAATCGACCGATGATCTTCACTCGACTCTATTCACTCGCGGAGTCCAACCGGAGAATCTCTCAGTGGCAACTATTCATATTTACCTCGGTCAAACTTGCGCTTTGGCGCGTTCCGGCGAACGCCGTGATCCGTGGGATTAAACGCATCGCGGTCTGCTAATTATTCCCAAGTTTGGAAATGCTTTATGCTGGTGGCGCTGTCATTCCAAAATAGTTACGCTGCCGTTCCAAGTAGTTGTACAATGTTACACGCAAACAAATTTCGGTCCACTTCAATTCATTGCAAGATGCCTCTTCGTTAAATCTCGACAACGTCAAACGCGACAGACGTTGAAGAAGCTGCCTCGTTCGTTGTTCGAGAGTTCGCGAAAATTGTAACGGCGTGAAAAACAAATCACTGATCGCGATCGTATGGTTCTTCATGGTATCTCCGAGGTGTTATTTCGAGATCAGTTTCGCGCCTCTGAAGCTTCTGAATCTCATCCTCTACAAGAAGTGCAAGCCCAAATATTTTTCAAGGGTCAAGCTGGACAGATTCCAGTTCGCGTTTTGGGATCTCAGGATCAATGGCACGTCAATGGCCTCGTCGAAAAAGCAACACGTCTGCTGATGCAGACGCTATGCCGATTGTCACATATCTACTCTCGTAGTTTCAAAGTATGAACGAGCATTGCGAAATGCCAATAAATGGTACATAATATCGATGAATCATTATTGTTGCTAATAGTCGACATGTTATCTTTAATTTCTTAAATACTAACTTATATTTATATCTCTTGTTACTCGAGTCCTTGGACTAGAGTTGAAAAAAGCTTTAGATTAAAGAGTTCATTATATAAGAGAAAAGATAATATTTCTATATCTGCTCTTGAAAGAAACACGTGAAAAAAACGTGATCAATGAAAGTAAAATCTGAACTATTTTGTTACTGCTGTTAAAAATAATTGATTAAAAAGATAATAATTGAATTATTTTACTTAGATCGATCGTTCTCGATCTTTAATTAATATGCGTTACGATGAAAAGAATTGTTGCTAATTTCTTATAAATTAGAATATAATTGCAATATATGTGTGACATGCAACAATCGCGACTGCGACATTGCGACGAATTAAATTTCGTGAATGTTCTCCTTTAAGACGTCGTGTTGCTTTGCTACCTTAAATTCTTTTACGACATTTTCTCGCGGAATTCTCGTACTTCCGGTAATTTACACGATGCAAAGAGAAAGAACGTTCGCAAACAGACCGTGATCTTTCGTAACGGACGTGATTAAATTAATGTAATACTAAAGGAAATTACAAGATCATTCAAACTTTTTTAAAAATTTTTCGATTCATTTTGATAAATAAACAGAAAAATTTGTCGGTTGATTTCAATAAATCTGATTTCTTAATATAAGCTCAAATGCTTGATCGATAATGTTTAATTAATTAATTGATTGTGAAATATGTATATAAAGATTTCTTTTCCATGTGTTATTTATTCTTGTTTAAGAAAAAATGCATTTTTCTACGATAAAATCGTAAGAGGAAAAAATGTATTTTTCTACGATGAAATCGTAAGAGGAAAAAACCGGGAATAACGCATCGTCAATTTCAACACAAACTTTCCCATATGTAATTACTAAATTTTAATTCCGGAAAATTTTAGATTTGACGCGAGATCTTGTGCAAGCTGCACAAAATAACGATCATTTTGCAATTGGCATAATTTGCGTGTCAATTTAATTATTCTCTTGGCCAACGCGTAACATCTCGTTTCTAAAGGAGCAAACAAATATTCTTGCCTAAACTACACTTGCCTAAACTGTTGTAATAAATCATATCGTGATATTCTAGGTAACATTGCGCCGTGTTGCGCGTATTTGCGAAAGGGTGTGATTAATGACTGAGAATCACAACGCTTGCATCGGATTTTAGGCTCTCGTCGAAATACGTTTCTGCTCATACTTGAGTTGATGAAAATTGACTTTAATCGCTTTCAGAGCAATGCAAACCCCTTTCAATCGAAGACTCTATTAATAAATGGGATTTACAACGCCACAAAGCAGATTACAGAAGTAGATTACAAAGGACAGTTCGACATTATCATCGAGATTTAATAACAAATCATTTGGATATGAAATAAATTTTGCCTGAACGATAATGCTCGAGCATCAATAATTTTTGAATAATGAATGAAACTAAGAGGATATTCATAAATTATTCTCTAGCGATATAAATAGTTAACGTAACCCTATTTTTGCGTCGTGTTGCGCTCGTTTGCAAAATAATTTTGAGTAAACGCTTCACGCTTTTAACTTTTTAAAATTACCTTTTATAAGAATTTCAATTTAAATTCTTAAAGTTATAAAGATATGCTTTAAAGATAGAAAAGTTGGCTCGACAATTTTGTTGAAAAAAATGTATATTCTAAATTGATAAAAAAAAACTGCTTGTAATTACAAGATGATAATGACTAAAAAATTCTATACATTTTAATTTTTATTATATACTTTTATGCATATAATATTATATAACACAAATTTCAGATAAATTTTTACTTTATGGCCTTCAGAAAAACTTTATAAAAACTATTTAATATGTTGCATCTCATTAAAAAATCATTAATTTATAAAATTTTAATATCTTAAATATTAAATAATATTTATATAATATTATTATTATTATTAATATTATATAATATTATTTAAATATTAAATTTTAATATTTTTGAGATTAAACAAATCCTTTTGTATTTTATTAATTAAAGTGATACACGCATTCTTTCGAAAGACATGCAATCTTGATCGAGCGATTAAATCATTAATCGTTGCAAAACTGCAAGTTGCGGAATCTTGCATGAATTTTTCATCCCACATGTATTGTCAGCCAGGTTGTTTGTCGCCTGGCCGCAGCCGGAAAACTTCGATTCTTCGCAAGTTATCGCACTTGTATTAATCGTCTTATCTCTACGAGCTCTTCACATCTATAAAAGACACGCATCTCCAAACGATACCTTTAGTAATTTCTGAATTTCAATCGCGCCGCATCGCGACATCTTCTCTCAACATATCCGTATGGATAAAAAATTGAAATAGAAGCGTGAAGCATTCGTCATACTGCGTAACGATTCACGTTTTTTTACTCAATCGTGTAATCATATGTACACGTGTGTCCCGTGATATTATCGAACGTATAAATAAGACGAAGAGGCGTGTGCGTGTCTTCGTGGGACCGAAGTGATAGACGGGATTGGCGATTGCGAAGGGGATTTATAACGAGATCTACTTGAAACCTATCATCAAGCACGTGCGCTATATTATTTGGGATACCGATTGGAAGCAGTAAAGAAGAAAAGGTGAGTCCCTTCGCCTGCTATCGTCTACTGCCTGAATTCGCAAAGGGCGAACTGTTATCGAGATACTCACGTTGATTAGATCGGGTTGGAGCGATAAAAAGATTCTTCGAGATTCATCTGAAAAAATGTTATTGTAGTTATGAATATAAGGCGCCTTCGAAATGGATGGAGGCTGGTTCATTCATTTGCTCGGAGGGAACGAATCGTTGAAAAGGTCATTTATGCCAGACGTCTCATCGAATCTAGGTCGTCATTATCGTTGAGACTGATATCAGTGATCGTCATCTACAATATTGATTCAATATTACACGAGTAGAATAACTAATATATCCGTAGCATGAAAATAGAGAGACAAACATTTCATGGATCCCTTCCTCCATTCTATTCATTGAACGCGGATCCCTTCCTCCATTCTATTCATTGAAGTCTGAAAATGTTGAATAAAGACAAATTCAATTCATGTTAATTGTATGATTTTTTTCATATTAAATTAAATTCATATATTTTTTTCTTTTTTTATATTTCGACGCTAATCTAACTGACTACTTATTTTCTCGTTGAGATTTTATTTCCAATTTAATATTTTTTTATTATTATAATTTTTAATCTAATATTATTACATTGAAGATTTAAACAACGTTGAAGTTGTTTGAAAGAATTAAATAACGTCTGACGTTGAAACAACGTTTGTACTTTTTAATATTATTAGCATTTCCGCTTAGCTTATGTGCTTTTTTGTTTTAATTATTTTTCTAATAATTCTTATCTTATTTATGATTTTAATTATATTCATCATTCTACTCTTATCTCTATTAAATTTGTTCTGTCTATTAAAAGTTATTTGCTCTTAAACATTAAATCTTAAATACCACGATAGGGAGACAATGCCTATAGTGCATTTGAGATTCATGAGGCTGCAATGCGATCCTCTATCACTCTCCCTCCCTCTCTCCCCCCCCTCTCTCTCTCTCTCTCTCTCTTCATCTTGTAATTATGGCCTACGATGTTGTACACAAGCGAATAAATAAGCAAGACCGCATGCGTAATAGGAGTAGATGTAATAGGAAATCGAGAACAGCATCAAAGACCAATGTCTGCCTACGGCTTGTAATCTGTAGTCACGTTAAATCAGCTACCTTTGATATTGTTTACGCTGCATTTGATCTCTCTCACACCTATACTCCCTGTTCCCCGTCCCCTTTCTCTCTCTCTCTCTCTCTCTCTCTCTCTCTCTCTCTCTCTCTCTCTCTCTCTCTCTCTCTCTCTCTCTCTCTCTCTCTCTCTCTCTCTCTCTCTCTCTTTCTCCTTTCTCTATCTCTCTTTACGCATACATGACATACAAATTAATTGTTCGAGCGAGGTACTTCATAAAATCGAGAGTTGCATCATTGGCTGGAGAATCATCGAGATCAGAGGTTGCGCAAATTTGCCGTTATTAACAAACGATTCGAACTATTATTAAAGTTGTTTATGATCCATCTCCATCCAATGCATTTCGCAAATTATAAATTTTTGTGATTATTGGATTGCTCAAGGAGCATTTTCCTTCTCTCTTCGTCGTAATAAAGTCTGATTATTGCCAGACAACCCGGATCAATCTATTTTTATCGCGGCGCTCCTTTGACGAAGAAACCAACGATCTTTTAACCATTGCTGCCAAGTTTCCCAACGAAGTTTTCGATTGAATCCGACGCACGGCATCACTCCTCCTTCTTTTTGTATGTATAAGTTTTAAAAAGGAAGTACCAGCTGGCTCCTAAAAATAAGTTTGTCGGCGTGTGAGGGAGCGAGCTAGTAATATATTTATCGTGCGCCCCAGAGTAAATCCTCTCAAACACTAAATCAAGTTGCAAATGTGATATTAAGAAATATAAATAACAATAAACTACTTTATGATCATAACAATTTTAAAATTTTTACGAATGCAACAAATATGCGCTCTGAAGTAAATCCTCTCAAACGTTAAATCAAATGTGATATTAAAAAATGTAGATAACAATAAAGTACTTTATGATCATAACAATTTTTACAAAATTACAAATGTAACAAAATATGTTGCGTTAGAAATACAATGTAACATTAATCACGTTTTCATATAAAAAGGATTAAAACTTAGCAGTAAACATTTTTCATCTATATGAAAAATCTATATGAAAATTTATTTCTGCAGCGTTAAAAATAAAACTGTATTTTGAAGAACTTTTTTATATTAAGCAACTGACATTGTGAAAGTGGAAATCCACACAATTTCACAATTTCTATCTATCTATTGGATTGTATTCGAGAGTGCACTGACAATAGTATGTCAAATATTTGTGGCAATTAAAAATAGCAACATCGTCGATTGTGTGTACTTGATTGTGAAATATTATCGAGAAGCACGTATGGCATCATACAAACGTTATCGAAAACACACGATTTCGCAAATCGATAAATAAATTTCGTCATCTCGCGATATTTGTTATCTAAAAAAGCTGGTACGTCGCTATCGACACGCAGTATATGCATCTGATAAAAATAAAATTAGATGATTTTTCCTGAATATTTGCTTTTTATTTTACTTTATAAATTACTTTAAGTTAAATTACTTTAATTAAAGTTATTTTTTTTCATATCTATATTATATATATGCAAGTAAAAAATAATTAATTATATTAACAGCTTTTCCTAATAACTTTGTCATTATTTTCGTCATTGTGATCGCAAATACACTTTGTTTTATCAATTATCAATTAATTTTATCTTTAACATTCAATAGCATTATATAATACAATTATCAAACTGGCACACTTTTGCAAAGTGTTTCTTCCTGTTACGTGTAGTTTTTTTTGCTTAAGCACGTATATCTAAACATTCACAATTCAGTAATTAATTATTTATTAAAAATTGATAAATTTAATTTATTAGTCATGTGCAAAAAATGCATGTAATTAAATTAATCTCAGATTTTTTAATAACTCTGATATCTTTCTTTAACGATACCTTTCCTCCTCGACAACAATTGCATTAATTAATTTACACACATTGCAATCGTGTTTACTCTAAACTGCGATTCTGCGTAGGCGCTGTGAGATTTCGATAAGATAACAGAAATAGATTCATGTTAAAGTGATTGTCAAAATGTAGTAGTGTTTTTCTGGTGAAGTTGTTCTCTACCAGTTTATTCGTACTATGTTTTCTTGCGGTAATTCAGTATTGATCAAATATTTATATTTTTACGTATATTTAACATTAATGTTATTTTTTTTAATGTACTTTTTACGTAAAAAAAACTATTATATTATAGAACTATTTTATTATATTTTACTTTTTATATATAATATTTTCCTTTTCTTTCTCCTCTCTCTCTCAATCTCTTTAGACTATCTTTTGCATAGTCAGTTTCCTGAAATTACTAGGAGAAACTCGATGTTAGATGTTCTATAAAGATAACGTTCAGACTAATAGCGTGAAACGAGGAAGATTCCTGCGGACAAGTCTGTTTCGCGTTGATTCTTGTAACAGTATTAAACTGGAAACTCTCGTAACGGGATTGGACGGTCGACAAGTCAAGGATACTTAGTTGCGAGTGTTGGGACGAGGATTTTGAGCTTTGTTTCTGACGGAGAGACTGCACGCTCTAATCCTCTTCATTAAGCGAGCGCTTTAATTTCAATGCCACGATTGCAATCGTCGCTGTTTAGTTCATCGTTAGGAATTGAGCGTAATAATGGAGAACAATAAAATCTTCTTTAGAAAATCATGAGATAGACCTCCTTCCTTCTTCCATTTCATTTTCATTAACTTCATGGCACTTTCAGTTTGTCTCAGTCTGTCTAACAATTAGAGTCTTTCTATCGTTTGGTTTATTTTTCATTAAATCAAGCCAAACGAAAAGTGTTCAAAATTTATAAGAAAATCTACAAAATTTTCACACACTTATCTTACAAAAGAAAGACTTATGTTGCGTTTATTTTATTCGGGTTGCGATGAGAATATCGATAATCAGGTGGACGTTACTCGTCATATGTCGCACATTTTCATCGATTTTTGTAGAATTCACATCCCGTTTCCACATCCAACGTGCGGCTGACTTATACGCGTTAGAACTACTGAGAGAACTCGTTTCACGACTTTTCTCTCCATCGTATTTCCGAGGCGCGATGTCTCCTGGGGTGAAGTCAGTTGTTCCTTTCGCAGGTTACATCGAGATACTCCGCGTATCCCGGCGGATAAAACCCCGTCTTAGTAGGGATGATCCTACGAAATGGTCCCACGGTGGCCACGAATCGATTAGCTTCTGAAAGAACGTTGCTGGCATAAACCAAATTTCCTGCCCCGTTTTATCTCGTTATTTCGGCACGCTAAAGTTTGCAACGCGTTCTTTTGTTGCGACGTACGCCGAAAAGTAACTTGAAAGAGAAAAGGATGGTACCTTGGAAACTCCTTCGCGATAAGATCCTTCGAGGATCGTCAAATAATCGCTTTTATTGTCGCGAAAAAATTGTGAGACAAATTTTTTTCCTTACGCGCGTAACAATTTGTTTAAAAGTGTCCTACGAATTCAAATATTATAAAATATAAATTATAAAAACATTATAAAATATAATTAGGAAATCTTCCTACGTATATCCAATACTTTGCTTAATTTTATTTTATTTAAATATTAGCAGAAAAATTAAGCCACATTAGTGTCTATTTTTATTTATTATTATTATTTTGCTTTAATTTCATGCCTAGCGAAGTTACGTCATTCGATTCGCTGCACGATTACTTGCTCCGTGCTACGGAAGAAAATCGCAACTTTCCGCCACGTTTCGACATCAGTTAACGAAGTTCGTTCGGAATATTTCCTTTTTTTTTTGCCGGCGGAAGTTCACTCTCTGTCGAGGATATCAAATCTTAGATTAATCTCTGACATGATGTATCGCAGAATCATCGATCTTCGCTCCTATCATAAGTTGCAGTATCTGCGTGAATGTTATAAATAAAGAGACGAAGATTGCATAATTCGCATGACTGCGGACAGGATTACCACGAGGACTTTGTTATAACGAATCTGACGTTGAAACTAAGTCGCAGAACGTTCAGTCAGATTATAATGGCGAAACTGGTTGAACTCATAATAAATTAAGTTTTATTACACTACGGCGGAAGCAGATCGAATCTAATCTTATCTTGCTTTAATCGCCACTATCTCTCTCATACTATTATCGCTCGGGGGAATAACGATTTAGCGTTTGATAACGTTTACTACGATTCTGTTCGAGTGAGAGTAATCTATTGTTTAATTACTTAATTACTTTGCTTTTTTATTGATAGAAATTAATTTACTCACTTTAATTATTGAAATATATGTTGAAGAATAAAAAATTTTAACAGATGATATAAAGTCCCGCAAAATTTTTGCTAAAAAAATTTATCTTACATCTGAAAAACGCGTAATCGAATGATCCAACGACAAAAGTAGATCTAAAACTCGGCGAGGAAACATCAATTTGCCGTATGTTTCGCTCGTACAGTTCCATGCGAATCAAACATTGCGCAAATACCTTCTCTCAAACTCGTTAGATTTAATTTACCGCTGAGCGAATAAACCTGCGCGTTGCGTTTTTCTTCGCGGCTCTGGCACTTCCACGTTCGTGTTTTCCACCCCCGTGGCCGATTCCCGGTTCTCCATTTGGAAAGGGGGAAGATGCCCCGACGAAACGGATGCGGAAACGCGGTCGTGAATCGCTGCATTACGAGCCCGGCGCACTTTGCAACGCGCGCATTCACCGGCGAACCGCAAGAATCGCAGTTGGGTTTGAAAGTACGATGGAAATTAATTTGCCGAGCTTAACGAACCCCAAGGCCCACAAAGCAGCGGGTAGCTACTGACGGAACGTCGTGTTAATTACATTGAGATCAGTAAAAGTGCAAAAGTGCACGAACGGCGAGAACAGATGCTTACTTTGACAAGCAAAAAAATCGCGATACGCATTCAAATTCAAAGTTTTTACGCATCACGAAAATGCGTACCGTAATTAAATAAATTTGCGAAATGTTCTTAGCCATAGGATTCTTCTTTTTAATTTAAAAGAAGACCGCAAGAAACTACCATTTTAATTCACGCAAACGTTAACTGGTAATCCTATCCATGGTCTTTTCTCGTACTCTCCGTGGAGCATAAATTATTAACTCCTGTTTCGAAGGAAGGCTAATTTTTATCGTAACAAAGATTAATCCAGACCATCCTCGCGAGTCGTAAAATAATAAATCGCCGATTCCCCGGACACGTGTCTCGAGTGCCGCGGACCGCAGAGGATTACAAGACAGTCTCGCCGTTGGAGGTCGGTTGGGAAATTAGTTTCCGAGCTTAATGGAGTTCCGTGAGCGCGAAAGATGGGCACCTCCGAGGCGACGACTACCGACAAAAGTTTTCACAACTTTTGCAATTTTTTCAATTAGCCGCGATTTTTCAGCGGCGCGACGGAGCGCGCGGCGCGCTGAGAAATGAAAGCGCGAGTTTGCGAGTCCCGGTATTTGTTGGACTTCACTCTACTTTGTGATTCCGTTCTAACGACGTTACCGCGTATATTGGGAAAGTCAAGCGTCACGTTACGAAAGTCTTAGTAGCCCGCCGCGCGCGAGGTTTCTTTATACCGAGAGTCTGCAAGCACCCGGCCGCGGTCGTTCCATTCTTCCATTCTCGACAATAACCTTTCCGTCATTAATGGACCGTATTGTTGCGCGTTGTATCGCCCACGAAACCGCGACGAAGCCGAGCGGCAAATGCGTCTCGGCGTGATGGCTACTTCCTCCCCGACTTCCGATTTTGATCGCGTCGATGATTTACGAGTCCCGAAAGGCACCTGAAATTGTCGGGTTATTTCTGAAGATACACGCTCGCTCAACTGCGCCTCACGATTATTTTCGGGGCACATCGATTCCCCTGTTTTTCTCATTTCTTTTTTTTATTTTTTTTTTTTTTTTTTTTTTTTTTCGACGCTGATATCTACGTGCGTTTCGTTCCGCGCAAAAATTATCGCAGGATATGCGCGATTGATTTCGTATTTTAAAGAAGGTTGCAATGTTTTCAGCGAATGGCGGTTGCATTGGCGCGCGAGGGAGACAATTTATTTGTATCGGAGCCAATAAGTCGATTAGATCGCGTTAGATCAAGTGGAACGACGACGGGAAAATTTTATTTATTTTAAACTCCTCCGCGAGACAGGCTCAGCGGTAAAAAAAGAAAAAAAAAAAGAAACAAACCCTATTTGCTCGAAGGCGAGCTTATTGAAGGCCGTGCGAAACAAATGAAATCGGGGAAATCCTACCGTGAAATAGAATAATCTGAAACTGACATCGCTATCCTCTTTCGCGAGCGCTTAAATACCCTCGACGTTTCAATATTTCGGACGGGAGACAAAGGGGACTTCGTTAGTTAAGGAAACAAAGATGAAACTTCTCTTTTAGCGCGACAGATTTGGCGATTAATTTTCGAGCGGCGGCTAATAATTCATTCGTGCTTCGTTTTATTGCGAGAGCGCGGCGTAACCGCGATCGATAATGATGCGGCGATACGATGCTAATAAAGTCCAACGACAATTACGACGTTTAATTCGAATAACACAAGCGAGGGGAAGGGACTTACGATCACATCTCATTCGATAGGGAATGATTTAGTAATTTAGTCTATGAACGGGGTTTTAGTCCATGAAACTTGGCAAAACGATAAGAAGTTATCTCGAATTAATTGGGAAACGGTGATAACTCATGGTAACCAAAGTTATGTCGTTCTGAGAATGTAAATAATTGTGCCCCTATGCCACCCTAATTTTGAACATGTCACCACAGAGATAACGCAGTTTTGATTAAATGGCCATGATAATGGCCATCTGGCCATGGCAAATAAACGGAATTGGATCACCAAGTGATCCATCAAAAGAGCGATATTTGCAGCACCCAAATGATACAAAGATATGAAAAACAAAAATGTTAAAACTCCGATTATATAATTTCATGGAACTTTTTCGACTACATTTTGCACTCGTGCGATCGTCGCAATCTGATGTTGATCGGATCTGTCGTGTGAAACCCCCTTCGTCGGTGCTTTTTCACTAGCCTAACGAGGTCTTATTCGTCCGTCGCTTTTCATCGCGTTCTTAAAAGCATCAGTCGGGCGAATCTTAAAATTTCGTTTCCCTTTCGCCGATCTCATCGTCCTCTTTAACGGCGCGAACATGATATCCCGACTGCATATTGGAAAAGCCGTCGGTCGGCCTGATCAGATGAAGTCTCGTTTTACTCGACGTATCGAGAAAAAACGCATCGACATTTCCCCTTTTACGAGCGGTCACGCCACGAGGGAAAGGAAGGGATACGGGATACTCTTTAATAGGGTGGAACGTAGAATTTCGCCGCTACTGTTGATGTTAATGCAGCTTGCAGCGGCCGATCGATTAATTAACGTGGCTAGCACGATGTCTAATCATTGTTTAGACTATGGGGTACTTCCAACGTGCAAACATATGATATAGTGGATAATGGCGAGAGTAAATAGGGGCATACTATTTGCGTCACGGCATGCGGACTAACTGCGTGCAACGAGTTCAATTTGAGCAAACCGTTTCATTCTCGAGCTCGATATCTCTCAACGACGAGAATTTTCGCTCTTTGTCCGCGACATTTGGATTAAATACACGATAAAATATTGAGAATATAATAAAAAATAAATAAAAGAAAAAGATTAATCGAATTAAGAATCAATTTTGATTTTTGTTCTGACTCAGTTAGAAGTTTGAATCATTGCGGAATGATTTCATCGTTTCTTGTTTCTCTTTCTGATTGCAGGGCTTTAAGTAAGAATGCACAATGACGCAGCGAATTTATCCGTTGTCGATGAACCCCCGCGAGGGATCACCGGATATTCAAATGGAGACCCTCTCAAATCACTCCCCCCGCCAGGAAAAAATCCTCTCGAGGTGTAAGTATTTGTTATCGTCAGTTCGTATTTGTTGGCTTAGAAGCCAACTTTTTACTTGTCGCGTTTCATCCCATTGTTTGATATGGAATTAAGATATAATCGATTATAAAAGTGATTATAGCAAAAGAATAAATATTATATATTAATTGGAAATTCAAAGGAATATTACTTAATTCCATATTGCACAATGTGATAAACAATTCAACAATTCACAAATGTGATTAAGTTTGAGTTGAAGGAAGTTATGGCTTAAGGTATAATTAGTTCTTAATACTGTAGTTAACACAATAGTTTGTGTATTGTTTGCTTCAATGTTTGCACCAGCTTGCACGAAACATCTCGCGTTTTCGGATTGAATGATTATGATTATTATCGATTAGTATTATTATTATGGAGTGATTAATTAACATCGTTATATTTGTTTATAAAAGAGAATATCTTTTATATAATTTTTTAAATATAAATATGAAACATTCAGATTTTTTAAACAAAAATAATTCAACTAATTGCCACTGGATAAAATAAATTATTTTACTAAGAAATTGTAAAAATGTTACATAATCTTAAGATTCATTCAAAATGTGAATTAAAATATTATACTTTCTGTTATATCGATAATAATACACTTAAACTCTTATTAATAGTCAATTAGTTTTGTTTATGATACAAAAATTAGAAAACCGTTTCCTTAAGAAAGTTTTTGTTGAAAATAATGATGCTGTCTACTTTCAAATAGACTGGTATGTTTAATGAATACAAGTTCAGTGAATCCCATTTAAGTTTCTATAATAAAAGTGAGCTGCGAATTATTGAATTAAACTGCAGCTTCCGAGGAAAACGTATTAAGAGGCACTGAATGTCTCACTCTTGAAATTCCGAGTGAGGACTGGCATTCGTTTTAGTACTTTACTTTCGCGAGAGTCGCGACTAAGAAAGTTTCTCTGAGAGGCGATCGGTTACATAGAATCCTCTAAAGTATAGGAATAATTACTCTTCGAGGCCAAAATTGTAATTAAGAATTGCAATTAAAGATCGTCCGTATCTTACCCCGAACAATTTTATTACATTATTTTATAGTTTGCGTAAACGCGCCGAAAAATATTTTTGAACGTGCATCTCTACGTCGTGCATCTTCCGTTCCGTAGAGACTTCTAATAATTCCTGCAATAAATTTTCGCAGTTTTCAAACCGTCCTTCATCTCGCGCGAAAATACACTAACGCTAATACGTCGTCTTCAAGTATGCGCGACGCTGTTATTACTTCAGGTGGGAAAGCTTCCTATATTCCGTGCCGATCGTAGATTTGTCGGGGAAGTTTCTAACAGCAATTACGCCGCTAATGGAGCCCCCACGGAGAGATGCCGGTCGACTTTCGCCAAAGTCTCTCATCCAGGACTACTCTTCTGGTTCCTGGGCTTTGCGACGACGACGTCGAAACTTCTCGCGGATCCCGCTAGTTTTTGCGCTCTCCCGTTCGAATTACCCAGGAGTCTCCTGCATCCTCATTGATCTTTAAATTGCCGATTTACGAAGATCCTTCGACTAAAGACTCACGATTTCCAACCGAGAAAATGTTCTTCGACGACTTCGTCGAATTATTCCCTTGGAACGGCAATAATAATCTTTAAAAATGCGATCGAGATAACTAAGATTATTATGTGTGTTAATGGCATTATCAATTTTTAGCGAAAAGCGTACTAACTCAATCGCATCGTGATGCAAGTGATATATGATTTCAAATGCATAAAAATACTTCCGTAATTCATTCCGTTAATTTCATTATCACGTCACGTTATCTCGCTTGAATAAACGGAGGTGATTTGTGGCACGCTTTGTATTTAAATGTGTCTGTGGATTTTGTGTGTATGGTATCTTGTATATCTCATTTCAGACACACAGCAAGACAAGGAGAAGGATAAACACGAAGCCGAATACATGCTACGGAAAAATGGCAAAGCAATGTACGAATGAGCTTGTTACAGATTGTGACGTATATATCTAGAAATAAATATATGTGGGATATAGAGACCGAATAATGGATCGTTGGGCGGCAAGGCATGCCAAGGCTTATTAACGTCTCGACGGCCAGAGGAGAATCGCATAAAACCTTTACGAACCGTATACTGTTTCGTACAGGGCAAACGCATGCTTTTACGAGGACGCTTCCGGCATCTGAAACTTCTCATTCCTTTTACCGTCCCGTAAAAGTAATCGCGCCGCTCGTTTATCGCTTTATTTTTTTCGTGGCTGCACGCAATTCCGGAGGCCGCGGGGTGTGTCCTCCTAATCTTATGGAACACTCGATCCGGATTCTCCAAATCCCTTTTTATATTACGAGAAATGTAATCCAATCTTGTTATTTCATCAATGAACTTCAGTGAAATTAGACGAGAATCTATCTCGTGTTTTTCTGATAAATTTGAAATAGTATATTCACTTTTCCGAATCAAAGCTCGCTGTCTGAGCATAATACACATAGGACAGATTAATCCGTTGAATAAACGATTTTTAATATCAAGGGGTTTTCGATTAATAATCGACTTGCATTTTGTATCCACAGGGAATTTACACCACCGCAAACGAACGAGGAGACGGAGGATAAGCCAGCTTCAGAATCGCCAACGCTGGTACCCGTGCCTTACTACAAACTGGTGAGTTTTCCCTGCTGGAATAATTTATGAGGGTGTCCTCGAGCGAATTTCAAGCGCGACACTCTCTGCGGCGGAAGCCGGTACATTTAAGGAATCGAGAATATACGGGGTGTCCCCGATAGTTCTTCATTCTTTCTTTCTTAGATTTTTTTTTTTTTTTATCGAAAGCCGAAACGGCTTTTCCATCAATTTTGTCAATCGCTTTATAACTGGAGAACTCATCAACGTGTCGATATTTCTCGTACGACAGAGTCTCTAAGTCCGCGCGACGAGTGAAGCGTACGCGAACGGAGATTTAGCACACCCCGTACGTGTACTTTTTCTACAACGTCGCGCTATAAACGAAATGGAACACATATTCCGGGGTGAAGTGATCCGCCGGAGTGAAACCGTTAAGAATGTTACTTTTCTCTCGATCGCGCCGACTGTGGAGCATCTTTTGAATGAGCGACAATGACAAATGGCACGTTCTCCGTGATAAACGACAGTTAATGACTCATTGCCGGGATACATTTGTATAATTTTCCGCGTTATAATTCCCACTTAATAGACCGTGAGGACCTCTTGCACGCCCGGGAATTAAATCCCGAACGATATTTTTCACGACGACCATAAATTCGAATACGTTTTTCGATCAATTATGATTGTTCTTGCGTAGAAGTAGTTGCGTTGGCCATGCTCGTTAATCATGGTTAGTCGAGTATTAATTTTGCAAGCTAAATCTCTCGGAAAGCGCGAATCCGCCGCTGCTGAATCATTCAAAAACGCGCGAGTTCGCCGCGCTGAATCACTCGGAAACGCGCTTACTTTTGGAAAAAGAATCCCTCGCGTAACTCAACAAATTATCAAATCATAAATAGCATTAATCGGCGGACAGGATCTTAGTATCAAATATTTTTTTTTTGTTGAATTAATAAATAATGATGGGCAATAATAGTGCAAGTGAAAATCAGCGCTGTCCATTATTATAACACCGAGAATCCTTTTTGTTAATAATTAATATATAAATTCAAGACAAATGTTTACATCGCCAAGTATTAAAATACCGAACTTACAACAATTATCAATTTATTTCTCAAATTTGAAAGCATATCTTAATAAATATCATACACTTGTATTACTGATAAATTATAAAATGCGACGATAAAGCATGAAACGATATTAAAAAATTGTGTTGTAAATCGTTTTCAACTTATCAGTTTCGATTTGCGACATGCGGCGAGTTGATACTGATCGTCATAGGCTTACTGATGGGGATCTTGGTAGCCTTAGGCATTCCAGCTGCAATCATCGAGTATGGTGAATTCACCACGCTCTTAACAGATCGCTCTAACATGAATAGTACTTGGACTACACCAACCGTCATATTGCCATGGTTTGGAGGTGGAAAGATTTTGTAAGTAAAATATTTCATCTCTCTATATATTTTTAAGAATTAAAAATTCTGGAGGACACGACGTACATTTTATAACGATCGCGACAAGAAGAGATGTTACAGCGCGACGATTCAAAATGGATGTTCCTCGAATGTCGAATCGCGCAGGCAGAATATTTTACTCTGAGCGTTATTTATTCCAGAGGCCCTAATGCAACTTACGAAGAGAAAATGGACGCTCTCTATGACGACTCGGTAGCCTTCGGCGTGGCCTGCGCGACACTGTCGGCGATTATGTTCATTTTCAGCACGATAATGGTCGACTTGCTTAATATGGCTGCCACTAGACAAATCAACAGGATACGCAAGATGTTCCTGAAAGCAGTCCTTAGGCAGGATATGGCGTGGTATGACACGAACACGTCGACGAACTTTGCGAGCAGAATCAACGAGTGAGTTTTTCTTTTCTTTGTCATTACGCAGATTACGAATCTCTCGGCCACGAGATAAAAAAATTGATCGATTCGCTTATTTATAACAGATACTGTTAAAAATATACAAAAACTGCGAATTTTTTCGCAGTTTAAAATTTTAATATCTCAAAATCTTACAAACGGCTTTTTTCGATGTCAGTCGAAGATCCAGTCGAGATCAACAAGATTCGATCTCCTTTGTTTTCGCAAAATAATTTTAGCATAACGTTCCGTATCTTCCCGCATCGCTGCGTAGTCAAAGGGAGTACGTTGTACCTTCGATTTTCGAGAGCGTCCATGTAAACGCGAGACGCGAACGCGGGGAAGCGAGGGGCAAAGTTCAGGAGGCGAGAATCGGTGTGTTCATCAACAGGTGGGCGTTTGCTCGAAACTCGAAAAGCCTGTTCCCACACTGTCTCTGCCTCCGTTCGCATTACACTGTATAGTAATTAGATGAGCGATTCTTATTAAGTTATTAAATCACATGTCAATTTTTATCTTCAGCTCTCCGTTATTCCGCCCTGTCATTCCTTATATTTTTATATTGCGATAAAGATAGGAATAAATCATTGCGCTATAATGTATCGTTAAGACTTGTAAACAAGCATGATGCAGTGTCATTCAGCATTTTGCTATCTAAAGAATATATAGAAATGGCCGATCAAGCTATCGATTGTCTGGCAATAGCTATCGTTACATAAAGATGTTTAATCTTGCCAGATGTGCTGAAAAAAATATAAGATAGCGATAACGTTAACAGACGATAAACGTCGATCTTGATTAAAACTCGGTTTTAAAACTTCGAACACGTGCTTGACTTTAAGCCTAAACCTTAGGATCTGATTTTGATTATATAGAAACTGATATTATTAAATCGAAATGAAGTCGTATAAAGAAAAATCAAAGGATTTATGATTTTACTCAGCTATTTACTCAGCGTCAATCTACAGCGAAAAAAATGATAATACTAATCGCCTGCTTTGACAGTGATTTGGAGAAGATGAAGGACGGCATAGGGGAGAAGCTAGCCATTTTCACGTATTTGATGACTTCGTTTTTCGCTTCCATCATCATCTCGTTTGTATACGGCTGGAAATTGACCCTGGTGGTGCTAAGTTGCGCACCAATTATAATCATCGCCACGGCCATAGTGGCTAAGGTGCAGAGTTCTCTCTCAGCTTTGGAACTAGCGGCTTACGGTCAAGCTGGTAGCGTCGCCGAGGAGGTTCTCGCCGCCATCAGGACTGTGGTTGCATTTAATGGCGAACAGAAAGAGGTGGAGAGATATTCGGAAAAACTCGTGCCCGCGGAAAAAACTGGCATTAGAAGAGGGATGTGGTCCGGGATCGGCGGAGGTGTCATGTGGCTCATCATTTATCTCAGCTACGCGTTGGCATTCTGGTATGGCATTTTATCGCGGAAAGTCACGTGGCGCGCGTGCGATTATTTAAACAAATTTGTGCAGATGTAGCTATCTTTTAAAAATTGGATAACTAAATTTAGATGAAGTATCAACGCGTATCACGCTCGTCGTAAATGAAAATTCAGTTTAAGATAAGATATATAATAATTCTATCTTCGCTCAGTGAGCTGTATTAAAGTTTGATTATTCTGACGTTATTATCTGTCATTATTTCGTTTCGGATTGTAGTGATTTCTCATATTTAACAATACAAAGTATGAAGTAATTATCAACTGTCAATAAAAACTATAAAAGCTACACATGGATTATTGGATATTTACATTTTGAAAGAGCGCGATTGCTTTTTACATGCTTCGACGAAAAAAGCTAGCGTCGAGGACGTGTCGCGTTTCAGTAAAAAACGGATTCTCTCTTCACAGGTACGGCGTGCAATTAATTCTGGACGACCGCCCGAAAGAAGTGAGAGAGTACACGCCAGCGGTACTCGTTATCGTGTTCTTCGGCGTTTTGTCAGGTGCGCAAAACATGGGTCTTTGCTCTCCGCATTTTGAGGCTTTCGCGATGGCGAGAGGTTCGGCGACTGCGATTTTCAATGTTCTCGATCGCGTGCCGACGATCGATAGCCTCAGCAAGGAGGGCCGACGTCTAGACTCCGTCAATGGCGAGATCGAGTTCAAAAACGTCGCGTTTAGTTACCCGGCGAGAAAGGATATCCAGGTGCTCGAATCGTTGAATTTAAAGATCAATCGCGGTGAAACAGTGGCGCTTGTAGGCGGATCCGGCTGCGGAAAATCCACGTGTTTACAGTTGATTCAAAGACTCTACGATCCTCAAGATGGACAGGTTAGTGACGAATTTTTTCAATCGCTGAATTTTTTTTCCTCGCACCAGAAAGTGGACTCGTCGCTCCGTTAGAATTATCGGTGTGCAGTACGAGGGACGTGTTATTTTAGGCACATAAAAATTTGGGATATTGCATTTTATATTTTTTGTTTATGCAGTGGACTTACTGTAAACCAGTTTACGAGTCTTTAATGGCAAAAGCGTAGAGACCGCGCAGCGCCGTGACGGGCGTTGTTACGTGCGGGAACAAAGTTAATAACCGCACATATAGCGCCATAAATGTCCGAGTGACGTTTTTATCCCTCGCGAAATTACAGTGACACTGAATAAATGGCGTTGCGCTGCGGTAATTTACTTGGCGTTATTCAGAAAATAATTGTTTTATAGCCGTCATTCCCGTATTATATTTTCCATAATTTTCCATAGAGCCGTCGAACGTCGTCTTCGAGCGTTATCTTACCGCTCGGTGTTGGCTCACTTTCTCTGTTTATGTTTTCACAGCGGTGAAAACTCGCGGAAAATTCGCGATGAAAACTCTCTCTGCGTCGCGTTTTCACACGTATGAGACAATCGATGTCGCTAGGTTTTTGCCGCACGATCGACATCTCCGTCGCGCGATAGAGAACGTCATCGCGATGTTATTATTAACGCGGCGCGATTTTTATACGACGTCAAAGTAGTTCCGCATACAGTAATGCGACATCCCGCGTGTAATAAACATTTTATGTTTTATACCCTGCAGCTTTTTACCACGTTTTACCCAACGAATATATCACGCTTGTGTGTTCGATAAAGTTACCAACTAGAAGTTCACTTTTAGTTACGTATAATATTAAAATGTTATGCAACTTAATGCATTCTCATGGATCATTTCCGAGTCACATTTTATTTTTTTTTAGAAACACATAGTAACTATCTATTACACGTAACAGCTGTAACCGCTAATTTTTCCCTTCGCATTAAAAAAGATAGAATTATTCGCTTAGAAATTACACAATTAACGGCAGCGTCTGCTTTCATACAAATGGAATTTCTTCCGCGTCGTCACTCGACTGTCGATTCTCGTACTGTTTAGCATTTTAACACGGTGCATATGTGAAGGAGAGGACAATTTCCAAGAATTCCCGTATTTTTCCCGTGCAGGTCCTCCTCGACGGAGTCGACGTGTCGACACTGAACGTTCACTGGCTGCGCTCGCACATCGGCGTGGTCGGTCAGGAGCCGGTGCTCTTTGACACAACGATACGCGAGAACATCCGCTACGGAAATGACAGCATTACCGAAGAGGAGATGATCAAAGCCGCGAAGGAAGCGAACGCTCACGACTTCATCAGCAAACTGCCGGAGGTGAGCATCGCCGCCCTTTTCTCGTATTCCAGCCGCGCCCTTTGCCCGTACGGAATTATAGCTTCCTTTTGGTCGTGGCTTCGGCGTGAGGTTCGATTGATTCAGCCAGTTTCATCGGGAAGTCACAGAGCCGGCGGATACGTCGGGCTTGTCACCCGACTGAAAAGCCAACGAAGATATTGTACCCGTCGACATTGTCTTCCATTCTCCCTTCAAAAGCTTCAGCGCGTTTGCTCGGGGTATATTAAAACCGAACAAACGCAGAACAAACGTAATCGTCAGGAAAGATCGATATTATTTAGAATCACGCATAATATGATAAGTCATGAAAAATATTAAAAATCTTTTCATCCTTTCATCGCCCGTAGAAATTTATCGTCGTGAAAAGCCGCGTTGTTTTGCCAGCCGACGAAGTCTAATCTCGTTAGGTGAGTTTTGAAATTTCTATGAGCATATAATTAAATTAGCAATTGACGAAAGAGCTGACGTAATTTTCCTGAATAATTCCCGGACTGAAAGTAACCGTTGTCATCGAGTGCGCGTTGCGATGTGTTAACAATAGTCTCAGGTGTGCCGGGCAGTACGCGTGCAAACAGGCGATAAAACACGCGTGTTAAACCATGCACGGTGCAAATAACATTATCCGAGATTACGCCTGTGTCAACGATTAGGCGTTTATTAGCGGATTATCGGTAGGTGAATTCGATACTCGCGACGGTCCCATTGGATCGCTGCCCGCGCTCCGCGCGTTTGCACACATTTAGGATTTATCCCGTTACGTTCATACACACGCGCCGCTGTTTAATCGTGCAGCTTCCGCCGGAAAAACGGAAAATCTGCACGAACGCCTCGTTGCGAGTTCATCGGAGTCGTGATTAGTCGCCTACATTTCGGTAATACCGAAATAATATTTCAGAACTGCATCAAATCTATTAAATCGCGTTGAGTGTAAATTGGATTTGATCGACATTTGCTCGGTGGAAATCCGTTAACGGGAAGCTCCTAGCGCTTTTTGTTAGATTCGACAGCTTGGGGGAAGAACTTCACGATCTGTGAAACGCTGCTATCAGCGAACGTGTCGCAGCTTGCGAATTTATTAAACGACGGTCGCCTATGCACCACCCAGATGTGACATGTTGTTTTGCCTTTGATTAAATAATCGTTATTTCGAACCACAAATCGCTCGAAAGCTGTCCCCGGGCGATTGATGGCACCAATATCACCATAACTGTGAGCGCGAAAAGCGTAAGTCCTGTAAGTTTAAATAAAAAAAAAAATATTACGCTAGATGAAAAAAGAATAAAACCGGCAAAAATTTACGACGTTGTATCGTGTTCGTAAAAATCTTTCTTAAAAATTTAAGAAAAATGTGCATGCTAATAATAGTCAATTTGGGAGAATTTTTCTTGGTCCCGAAAATATTTTCTTTTTTTTTTTTTTTTTTTTAAATACGCTCTACGGTGTCGCATTCGTTCTAATGTCAACTCGCGCACGACGATCGGGAGAATGAAATGGCCGGTTTGTGGATTTAGGGATACGACAGTCCTGTGGGCGAAAGAGGCTCTCAGATGTCAGGTGGACAAAAGCAGAGGATCGCCATCGCACGTGCGTTAGCGAGGAATCCGGCGATACTTTTGTTGGACGAGGCGACGTCTGCATTGGATGTTCACAGCGAGGCGACGGTGCAAAGAGCTCTCGACGCGGCAGCGAAGGGAAGAACGACGATTATAGTCAGCCACAGACTCTCTACGATTACCAATGTCGACAGAATCGTGTTTATTAAGGACGGAGTCGTCGTCGAGCAAGGAACTCACGAGGAACTGATGGCACTTAAAAAACATTATTACGGATTGCATGCCGCCCATGTGGAGGCCGCAGCTAAAGGTGCGCTTTCGCTCGGGAGCAAAGTTTGTATCGATGTTTTTTTCCATAAGTACACAATTAATTTTTCACATTCGCTATTAGATAAAGCCACGAGGGCTGCTGCCAAGGCCGCGCTGTCAAGCCCGATAGCGAAGGCGAAACCGCCGCTGAACAAACAATTCTCAACGTTATCCGCGCATTCCCATCGACTTTCGCTCGCGAGATCTGAATCCTCGGATGGCGAGATCGAATTGGAGGAACACGAGAAACCTTACGACGCGCCCATGACAAGGATTTTCGGTTTGAATAAACCGGAATGGCTATTAAATATAATCGGTAATTTCTAACTAAGCAAGAGCAATGATATAATAGCGTGTTAGTGATAAAATTTGTTAACGGCTCAGATTTAAAGTGCAAAAAGAATCAAACAGTGTTCACATTGATAAAAAAAATAATTCACATTTTATATAATTTCTTCTTTTAGGAAGTATCGCGGCAACGACGGTGGGCGCTTCCTTCCCAGCCTTTGCCGTACTGTTCGGTGAAATCTATAGAATTCTGAATCTTCCGGATCCCGAGGAGGTCATGAGGCTGACCGTTCTCATCTCGATACTTTTCATCATCATTGGCATAATCACGGGTATCAGCACTTTTCTGCAGATGCACATGTTCGGCCTGGCCGGTGTACGTATGACGACGCGAATAAGAAAGATGACGTTCGCCACGATGCTGAAACAAGACATGGGCTGGTACGACGAGGATTCTAACAGCGTAGGCGCGCTCTGCGCGAGGCTGGCTTCTGATGCTGCGGCGGTCCAGGGTGCAACTGGAACTCGCGTCGGTTCGATGCTCCAAGCGTTTTCGACTCTCGTCATCGGAATCAGCATATCCCTGTCTTACACATGGAAGATGACCCTGGTCTCGATAGTATCGATCCCGCTGGTGCTCGGCGCGATAATCTTGGAAGCGCGAGTTATGGGCGGCATAGGTATGCGGGAAAAGAAAAAGATGGAGTCGGCCACCCGGGTAGCCGTCGAGGCGATAACTCACATACGCACGGTCGCCAGTCTCACCAAGGAGGAGGTCTTCTATCAGAAATATTGCACGGAGCTGGACCACGTTGCTAAAGCGAATAAAGTAAAAAGCAGACTAAGGGGCATTGTATATTCGTGCGGACAAACGGCACCGATATTCGGTTATGCCATAAGTCTCTTTTACGGCGGTTACTTAGTGTCCCAAGAGGGCCTGGCTTACGAAAAAGTCATAAAAGTATCGGAAGCATTGATCTTCGGCTCGTGGATGCTCGGACAGGCACTCGCCTTTGCACCGAACTTCAACACGGCCAAGATCTCGGCCGGCAGGATCTTCAAGCTGCTCGACAGAGTGCCGGAAATCACCTCACCGCCAGGATCAGAGGGAAAGGATTCAGACTGGGTGAGCTCACTTTGATATATTACAGTGTAAACTCGGTTTTATATATATAAGCCGTCAGCATACAGCGTGTGTTTTGGGCATTGCATTTCCCTCCGTTATGTGTATATATTTAGTGGCGGTCATTAAATAAATAATATTTGCGAAATTCAAATCGCAACTGCCTTTAAACCGCATGTTTAATGTTGAATAATAATGAACGGAAGATAAGACATGAAATTAAATTTTCATCCAAGATAAATAGGAATTTAGCCAAAAGAACGTAAAACGATAAAACGAAGGTAGATATGTATGTAACTAGTTTTAATTTTTAATTAGTCTTTTACAAAGTTAATCGAAATTTGCATGACATTAAACACAGTATTTAAATTGGCTACTGAATCGTAAAATTATTAGCCTTGGTGATTTGTTTTAACGCACGAAACCGACGAATTGTTATTGGACACTAACGATCCTTGTATTTTATTGTCGAATAATTTCTCTAGTAAATTAAGTAAATAAATCCTCAACTAAATTAAACTAATTAAATTAAATAAATTAAGAGCAAAGGTACTTTATATATAAAAAAGAAAAATATTCCGTTTTATATAAACTTAAAAATAATTTCAAGTTAATGAAATAATTAGCAGCGGTACATCTTTTTGTATCGCTTTTTCTATGTAAAAGTGCTTTATTATTATCTCGTTGGAGAAAACAAAGTCAAAATTATGTAAGATTTGTCATGTATTACGTACTAAGTACCCTATTATCTAACGAATTATTAATGGGAATTATTAACGGGATTTCTAACGGGTCGTATAATTTATAATGCACTCGATAAACTGCTTACGTAATCACGTTCTATAATCTACACACGAGTTGCAAACGGTTTTGATGGTTTATGAAATGCACGTAGCGGACGCGCAAATTAATCCGATGATTACCGCGACGCCTTGCCGTAAATGTCACTGATTGCCGGATGCATGTTTAATCTTCGCATCAGAACGCGGTTTTTCTGTTTCGTTTGCGGTGAATCGTGTTTGCAGAGCGAGCGCGAGCGCGAGTCGACGTGTCTCTGTAAACGGTATAATATCCGCTAGAAATTTACAACCGTTTGATAGCACCGCTCCGAGCGGCGTCTCATTAATTACACTCGCGAAAACGCGGAACTGATTTCGCCGGGAGCCAACACTTGATATTTGAGAATACTTGGCATAAATTAAATGGAGCGTAGTACTCGCGCTTTAAGTGTCTCCAAATCATAATCCACACGATCATTGCCATTGCAATAATGTCCCTTCACGATTTCTATTCTGAGAAAAGAGAAGAAAAGAAAGAAGAGATGAAATGAACTTCTTCCCTCTCTTTCTTCGCTCTTTTCGTATCGCGGGACTTATCGCGAAAGGCAAATGGCGCGTAAATTACAGGATTAACACGAATCTCCAATTTTCTCTCGACTAACGAGTCGCTTTGTGTTTTTGCCTCGCGCAGAAGGCGAATGGCTTGATACAATTCTCGAAGATCAACTTCCATTACCCGACGCGGCCGGAGATGTCGGTACTCAAAGGGCTGAATCTAATCGTGAAGCCGGGTCAGATGGTGGCTCTTGTAGGCCAGAGCGGTTGCGGCAAGTCGACTTGCATCCAGTTGCTGCAGCGGCTCTACGATCCCATCTCCGGCACCGTGACATTGGATCGGCGTGACATCGCCTCGGTTTCGCTTGCCACACTCAGATCACAGCTCGGCGTCGTCGGGCAAGAACCTGTCCTCTTTGACAGAACGATCGCAGAGAACATCGCTTATGGCGACAACAGCCGACAAGCGTCCATGGACGAGATCATCGAGGCCGCCAAGATGTCGAATATACACAACTTTGTCACATCGTTGCCATTGGTTAGTTCGTTCCCGTCACTATTGTGCTATACGCAGCGAAAAGCTCGGAGATTATGGTGAAAAAAAAACGGGGGGGAACAAAAAGCCTTTCATACTATTAACATGCGAGTATTAAAATATTAAAATATTAAATTTAATAAACGCACTAACATCGCACGCCGTCAAGGGATTTCGCCCTGCTGTTGTATGTAAATATAATTATACGTCATAATTGATTTTAAATAGTATTTAAAAAGTTATAATTGTTTTAAAAAATTATAAATAAAATATGAAAGCTATGAGAAGATAAATACGTTAATATTTTGTAATTATATTATTAATTGTTATTAATATTCTACAATTCTCTCTGTCTCTCTATTTCTCTTATGCACGCATAGATAAATATAATTCTATTTTTACTTTGCTTAGGGTTATGATACCAAATTAGGATCCAAGGGTACCCAACTAAGCGGCGGACAGAAACAACGGATAGCAATTGCACGTGCGCTATTGAGAAATCCTCGAGTTTTGCTATTGGACGAAGCAACATCAGCCCTCGATACGCACAGCGAGCAGGTAAGAACTGTCACGCTATTTTTTTCAAAGAAAAAATTATTTGCAAATAATTTTCCTTTCTTTAGCTCAACATCGGATAATAGGTTTTCCTTTTTTTTTCCTCTTTTTCCAAATGGCATATTATCTAAGAAATATAAAATAAAAACGTGCACGCGACCGTCTTTAGAATAAAACGCGTCCATCGCGTTCGTTATGCAACATCTGCAGGAAATCGTTTATTATTGTGAACAAAGCGTCATCTGCGAGATCTGCGAAGTGGAACGATCTCCATCCGGATGTGCTCAACTTTCGCTTTTTGCTCGGTGTAGCGTGTACGATTTCTCAATTAACGGTGTACCATAATTCCCGAGATTGCGTCTCGGCACGAGATCACGCTGCAACTCGCCGATGATGAGATCGACACAACGAAAATTGGAAGTCCAAGATTGAAAATCAAAGGAACACCGCCGTTATCGTTCTCATGAAAAGCCGACAGGCGACGGGTAATCGAGTTAATGGTCGTCGAAAGTGAAAGAGACGGTTTATTCCGCCCACACGTCTCCCTCGGGCGTCGTTCCTGGGTTTCCTTCACGATTTCCGTCGGCGGAATCGCATACTTCATAACAGTTGCCATAATCGTTAAGGACGTCTATAATATAGTCGCGCGAGATTTCGCCGTTTCAGTCGACAGGAAGATGATTTACACGCGGTACTTTTCTTTTTTATTACGCTCGTGGATTGCATTAAGCTAGCATCAAGTTTTTAGGTCAATCCATTTTTGCTACGCTGCTCTCCTTTTCTTTGTACGAGGCAAGTGTATTCATACGGAGAAATAAAAAAGAAAAACGTCACGCGAAAAATACGACTAAAATAGACGGGTTATTAAAAAAAAAAAAAAAAATCTAAATTTCAAGAGTTATTTTTACACAAATGTAAGCTGCAAGATATTTGGAAAATTAATCACGCAGGATTGGAGAAATGAAAAATTTCGTAATGATGATTGAATTAATTTCTCGTATATGTAGTGATTTGAGCGAGTTGTTTCGCATTTTTAATCAAAAGGGGCGTCTATTGAAACAAACGCGCATAATACCGAGTAAATACCGCGGAACTATGTTGCAAACGGAACTATTTCCGATAAGCAATAACGGGCGCGATAGTCGGCGGGGTTGGATAATAAATATCTGAGTATTTATATGATATCCACCGCAAACGCGGACCATCGACTGCGCGGACGATCTAAACTATCGCGCGGAACCGAGCGCGGACGCGCCGATGAATATTAACGAGACCCAGGTGGATTTAGATAAAAAATACAGGTAAAAAGAGTGAGCCAAAGTGCGCGTGAGGAAATAAAGCCCGCGGTCGCGCATATTACGCGTAGTTCTATACGCGACACGCATTTTGTATGATAATTCCGGCATGTTCGATTAAAATCCCGCTGACACTCGCGCGGATCAACCCTCTGCCCGCGGGATGGCGCAAATTGCATAGCCGCGCAATTACATCTTTCCATTTCCGTGCGTAAAGCAATTCCGTTAAAAAAAATACCGCTATAATCAGTCAAACAACCCGGCAAATCTCGATACGGACACATCATTTTTTTCATACACTCTCCCCCTTCCCCTCTTCCCCTTTCCCGTGGTCCCCTCTCTCTTTTCCTCACGCTTTCTCCTTCTCTCTCTCTCTCTGTCGATCTGTCGAATTACCGGATGAACTGGCTGCAACGCCATTGTCGGTATTATCGGCGCTAACAATCGGAAATGCTTGGCTTTACGAGCAAGCGGTTGTTGCACCCCCTCCCCGTCCCGATCAGGAAACGGCTCGTCGCGGCCAAATGAATTTCGCGGCAATATTGTTTCCGCGCCGACTCTCTCTCTCTCTCGGAATACAATCCCAACGGCGCCCATCCCTCCTTTTGTCGCCGGTATCGGTGAAACGAAAGCGGGAAAATGCTTACGTTCGATTAGCCCCGCTAAAGCACGCCGAGTCCCGAATCGCTTCCCCGATTTAAACTGCGTGTTCCACGTTAACACGGCCGCTCGCGTTAATTGCTCCGCGTTTACGAAATTAGTTTTGGAAGATGTGCTGAATAATTTATATCCCGGGAAACGCAAGGAACACACGCGCAGCGTTGTATTATTAATGTTAATTTGTTTTTAACACTTCCCGTGCTACTACGTGGCACGCCCCCGCCTCGCGTAATGGATCGATGTCATACATATGCAACGCGCGATACTGAATGTTTAAGTTAAAATTTATACCGTACTATTTTATAAATGAATTACGTTGGCTTCGAATAATTTTTTATTTTGTTAAGTATACAAATCACATTGCGTAAAAAAAAAAAAAATAACAATTTTCCGCTTGTAATTGTGGCTTAGCGAAATGATATAATGAAAAAGTCAGTATATTGCCCATTGGCGGATTATTCCAACGCGGATGATTAATTCTTAAGTCATATTTTAATTCAAAATTGCATAAAAATCTATATTGAAATAAAGCATTTTTCAATTATGCGAACAATTTTCAAATAAAATATCCAAGGCGTACGAAATCTTCGTTGAAAATTCGGTAAAAAAAAAATTCGATAAAACAGGAGTCAACTTAACGATCGTTTCACGTTTGCATTCTCGCTGTTGTCGCGCGCTCACAACGTGTTTCCGAAGAATACCTATCACATTAACCGATATTTTCTGCGTGCAGGTCGTGCAGGCGGCCCTAGACAAGGCCATGCAGGGCAGAACGTGTATCACCATAGCCCACCGTCTGGCAACCATAAGAAACGCCAACGTGATCTGCGTGCTCGATCGGGGCACCGTGGCCGAGATGGGCACCCACGACGACCTAATGGCGGCTGATGGTCTTTACGCTCACTTACACACTCTCCAAGAGTCCTCTATACAATAGTAGAAGAGCGACACGGCGTCGGATTTCTTCGCTTTTTCCTTCTTCGCGCGACTCAGCCGTGATGGTGGATCGAGCGTCTTGGAGATGTGAAACCGATTCGGAGACGATGTGAAAAACGAATAAGAACGGAACGAACGCGAAGAGTCCACAGAGCGGAACTCGAACGGCCGTGATCGCCATCGTCGAAAGATTCGCGGACCGCAAGACATCAAGGAACACAAACAATGTCCAAAGGAACGGAAAGCCGCCAAAACGGAAGATGGATTTTGTAGGTTTGCTCTCGTGAAGCAGCCAATGATCCATCCTACGTGTCGATTTTATGAACGTGACGACACACAGCACCGTGATTTAAAATTACTGATCGAGAATCGAGCAACGTATTTTCGACGGAAATCTGACTCTCGCAAATAAAACTTTGAAATCTTATCAATATTCGTTTCTTTTTTTTTAAATTGTTGGATTTGGTTTTCAATCAGTGAGACAATTGATTGCAAAACTCTATCGAGACTATCACTGATCATTTTATTTTTTTTTTACACGAGTATTAATAAATTAGTAGGATCTTAATCTTTTTACAAAATTATCTTTTTTATTCTATCTCGACTGTTCAACTCGTCTATTTCCTCTTAATAATTTAATACAAATTATTTGCTACGGCTGTTAGACTTAAGCCCTCCGTTAAAGACCTTTTTATCGGAGGGCATGCATGCTACTTCTCCTGGCGGCCACGTTACTTCATTAGGCATCGTATCTCGCTCACTCACGTAACGATCCATCCTTCTAAGCGACGAAACGTTATCCATAATGGCAGGCGATGTAATAGACTTTACTGTCCCTCTACCCCCGCCGTTATTCGTATGCGTCGACTTTCCTCCGTAGCGTTTTCTCGGGTCATATTTCTTCACACACGAAGCGCAAACTTCCCGCGATCTTTATGAGAGCCATCGTATCTCGTGACGAGTGCTAGGAAATTTGATTGTCCTTCTTCTCATAAGAAAAAGGATAAAAAAGAAATATAAGTAAATACCTTTTCTGTACCGCTAACATTACAGTTCCGACAGATCATCATCTACGATCTGTTGCTTTGTTCCGTCAGTCGAAAGATCGGTGCGTTGGTCTGAATAGAATGCAATTAGCGTAATTAATGTTATTGATCTACGCCCTTCTCGTGTCTCGCTAGATTGAACAGACGGCGAATAACTGAATCGATCAGTTTGCGGAACGTAACTCGTGTAACAAGGCGTGCAAATGGTGACAGGTGTTCAAGGCTGTAAAGGCGTGACGTATATATATATATATAAAAGAATGTCCTCCGTCGCCGTCATCATCGTAATTTCGACAGTGTCGTGGCTTTAAACGACGTAGCATGAAAAATGTATAAGTATTTCTCCAAGAATAATACACACTCCACCCGCAACCCCTCTCCCCCTCCCACCTCCATCACCCGCGCGTTTCTTCATTTTTTCTCTTTTACCTGAAAAATTCAGATGTTCATTTTTATTCCCTCGCGAGGAAGAGAAAAAAAATTCCCTTCTCATTCGGATACTCGTAAAATACAGTGAATTCACCCAAGGGGCGAAACGTCGAATATACAAAATCCGCGGAAGGACATAATAAATTGTCGTCGCCCTTTTATCGCTCGTTTAGAGACTACATGTTAGTCTAGCGGACTCACCTGACGGAAAGGTGAAAGAAAGATGATAAAGTGACGGCGACGAGGGCGATAAGGGATGCGTGCAAGGGAGGCGTGTTTGTTTGGCGGTATCCTCGGAGGGAGGAAATACTCTTTTTCGCCGGAAAATATACGTGTCTGCGAGCATGTGCTGAATTCGATCGAAAGAAATTATGTAAAGCGGCGCTCGTGTATGGGTAAAATTTATCACCGTAATAACAGTCATGTGTACGATATACGTATAACGTACGAATAAATAAAATGAAATAGGAAATCATATATATTTACGAGAGGAGACGCGACTCCGGCGCGTAAATATCCGGTTTCCCCCATACGAAAACGGCTTTCTTCGCGCGAAACGAAAATCGATAATTGTGAAACAATCAGCGATTCGTGCGGCGGTTATGCCATAAAATAAATTATAAATTTACACGTCGCAGCCGAGTCATCTCGCGATTACATTCCCTCCCGATACCCGATGCCTTTTCTTTTTAGGCCTTAATAACGAGACTCGCGAGCCAGCGCGAAGATTTATCGGATTTAGCGATGACGTACGCTCGACGAGAACGAGAGAAGTGCGTGTAAAAAGATCCGAGACAATTTTTCAGAATTTGCGTCCTTTGGTTTAAGCGAGCTGCCGTATCACGGACATGGTCGCAATCCATTAGAGAGATAAAACTATGCAAGCATGTCCTGACGAAACGATAAAAGAGCGATCCCTGCTAATCGAGATACAACCAAACAAATAAACGACTGCTAATCGCACGTATAAAAAATAAAGATTAATCTTTGCTTCAGAAGAGTTTTCGTGAAGTCCGTATCTATTTAAAACAATTTTAACTATTTTCTTAAAGCATTTACACATTTACATAGAAAGTTACAAATAGATTTAAATCGATTGAGATCGATTTAAATTCACATTGACGAAGTAAATAATTACATAAAATGAATATAATTATATTTATATATTTAATAACAGTGAACAACATCGAAGGAAACAGTGTAATTTTATAACTCTTTTAATTTCTGATTAAATCACGAATGGCTATTTAAGATTAAGGCTGCGACCATCATAATTTAAGAATTTAAAAGATCTTATAATTAATTATAATAAGAGAATAGGATAAACTACCTCGATTCAGACATATAAAAAAATGCTAGAATCCGAAAATTAGTGTGATTTATACAAAGGATCAAACGTGCATATCAAACGGTTATGCGCACTTGCAGATGATATCAGGATGAGGTATTAAAATTTTTGTTATAAGAGAGAAATATTATTGTAGCGTAATAATAAAGGAAGCTATAAAACGGAGAAAGAGATCGCGAGAAGAACGCGATCTAATTACAGTTTCTTTCTTCCCTTCCCTGATGTCGTTTTTTTCCCCGACATTCTGCTCTGCATTATTGTTCGCGAAAGAATTAATTAATCAGATGGAGATGACGTTTATAAAGAACGTTTCAGGCATATTGGCTCATCCTTCATAATTCCGCGATGAACTTGGGGTCGACTTCTTCTTGGGAAAAATTTGACGGAAAATCTAATTACGAGAACGTTTAAAACTTGAGAAGCTGTAAGAGCTTCTAACAATTGAATAATAATTTTTTGATAAGCTAAATTATCGGATGGGATCGATCTTAAGTAGCGCTGTTCGCCTCGAGAGGCAATCACCTTTTTATATTCGTATATATATATATATATATATATATATATATATATATATATACTTTTAAGCGTAATTTATATTACGAGACAAGAAAGGCACGTCTTTATCTCGTCGTCTCCCATTCCCGTCTCGTCATAAGTACATCTATTTTTATCACAATTTTATTTATATTATCCTCATCATCGTGGATATGAAAAAAGAGAGGATATGAATGAGAAGTTACTTTCTCATTTCACTTCTGGCAGAAAATTCAGAAACGGAAATTCAATTATCGTATCATCTCATTTTCGCTGGGATTACGATTATTTTTTTTATTTCTCCAACAATCTCTTCAAAATTTCATTCGTAAAAAGTCTGTAAACTTTCGCGTCTACAAAAAAAAAAAAGAGAGAAAGGTGAATGTCTCTATCTTATTATCGTTATCGAGATGTCGTCCAAGAGGAGAAGTAGTGGAAGGTTTAAGGATTCAGACAGAATATCAATTCAGAAAGTGAATATCAAGTTCGATGGATGTTGATGACCCAAGAGACAGGTATTGAGAGAAAGAGAGAGAGAGAGAGAGAGAGAGAGAGAGAGAGAGAGAGTCTTTCAAAGCTCGAGTGAATTTGCAAAGTTACGAAGCTGCAGTGGAGGCTGCGATGGCCAATAGAGTTTTTAAGCAAACTTCCGCTGACGTTGCTGTGCAAATTCCGCGGGGAAATAAGTTGTACATCTGGTTCAGCTTTTATTTCACGTTGATCAGTTAAATTGATATAAAGAGTAAATTAAATAAATTACAGTCTATTTATGCGAAGTCTATAAAATGATCGCTTATTTATCCGAGATTGATTATACGAATGATGGCAAATGACACACTTTAATAATTAATAACAAAATATTAATTGCGCTAGATTGCCGATTGTCAGATCTGACCATCTCATTTCGCGCTTAAAATTTTATAAAGTGACAAATAAATTTACGTTGTTAACAAAGCCAATCCATCCATTATCTCTCCTACAAGCTTTTAATATTTCAAGTATTGATGTAGTACACATTTCGAATAATAATAATCCAGTTTAATAATTAAAGTTTCAATAAATTGCAATTTTAATATTCAGCAAGTTTACAGCGAGACTAATGCCAGGCAACATCCAACTAATAATAACGCTTAGCTGCACGACACAGACGAAATTTTGGGACAGAATTTAGCATGGGTCGTTGTGGTTGGGTGTCAATTAGCATTCAGTGAGGAACGTCGTCCTTTGTTGTACGTACCAGGAGAACTGGTCCGGGCGTTTCATGGGAAGCAGGGGATCGTGCCAACTATCGTGGATGGCGTAGAAATGGCGGTCGGGGAAACGCCGGTGTAGATGTAGACACGTTTGAATAAGCACACGCGGGAGTGAAGAAGGGATCGTGTAAACAGATACATATCCGTAGTAGGACACGAAGGGGGTCGGACGAGCCAACTTATCTTCATTATTTATTACCGGGACCGCAAATGTGCGTGATGGCTTTATCATTATTAAAGATTATTATCGCGAGCTTTTTTCCAGGCCCTTAGCTCAGGAATTGAGCACGAAATATCTCCTCGGCGGGAAAAACAAAAAAAAAAAACAAAAAAATAACGCCAGTTCGCAGAATGTGAATAATAAAATACCACGCTGTCGCTGCCTACTTTGAAATTTTCACGTGCGAGATATTTTGCGAAGCTCAGCCAGAGATTGTTTTTCATGGAATGCGTATTCCGACGTATAAAAGGGGAGGCAAATAGATCCGATAAAAATACTAGCGTTATTTGAAGCTTTACATGAAAGAGATGTGATAAAAATACGAAGTCCGGCAACCTCGTTAATGGTCGGCGTTAGTTTCACTAGGATCTAACTAACTTGCAATGCGCGACGATAACAGTGCAATACAAGCAAGCGATGTATAGAATTAGAAAACAGAATATAAATAAATCAATATATATATATATATATATATAAACTATATATATAGCTAGACAGAGAGAGAGAAAGAGAGAGAGAGAGAGAGAGAGAGAGAGAGAGAGAGAGAGAGAGAGAGACAACCAGTTTGCGAGCACCGTTTCTATTGTGCAAGCCGTCGCGCATATAAATCAGCATAAATTGCAATGCATTCCGTAGTCGCTGCATGCATCGTCTGCGTTTCGTACGTACGCGTTTAGCAACAGCACAGGTGCGATACTCATGCGGGATGCTGGCCGTGTGCAACCAACAGCGGTAACCGGAAGACTGCTTCGTTGACTCGCCGTAACGACGAGGCAATTTGTACGATTTCTTCGACACGTGCAAATATCCCAATAATCTTATTTGCAGTGATCATATCATTTATCTTAATGCAGATGAAGTTATACATATGTGTTTGAAGTTATATGTGTATTAACACAGACAAATTAGCGATAAGAAACTATTAGCGAGCATCGATGACGCAAAATTGTTTAATATCACACTTGTTTTACATAGATTTGATGATATTCTTGCTATTATTATTACATTTTTAATAAAAATAATACGATGCTCAATAAAGTTAAACAACGAAATTAAAATGATTGAAATTAATTCAATTATTATTAATTAAAAAATACGAGGTTTACTTCTACATGCTTGCTGTGCTTATTATTATTCATATAAAAAAATACATGTAATAAATTACATTTCCGAGAAGTTCTTTCACTAGACATATCAAATATATGATTTTATTTATATTTTTGATAATTAATCTAAGAAACCTTGCGCACACATAAACATAAATATTATAAAGCAAATTCATTTGTTCCTTGTAAAATAAAATAAAATATTTTTTTGGAATCGTTTTATTTAATAACGCATCAAAAATGGGAGCTGTAATTTTCCGGTGAGTTTTGAATATCATCCTGGAGACGCGGTATCGATCATAGATAACGTCAACATCCGATGTGTGCGAAGTTGTCGCGAAAATGTTTTTCCTGAGCAAACCTATGAGGTGGCAGGCGATGGTACTGCGTTTTCAACGTCGCGACTGAATCAGTCATCTTTACGGACTTTCGTTTAACTTGGCGGCTTTAGAGCGACTTTGCTGCCATGCCGTAAGATACTTTCATCCGCCGGCGCGTTTTCTCAATGGCGAAACCGCATCGCGGACTTTTCATAGCTCAGATTTCTGTCGCGGCAGATCCAGAATCGTTCCGGAAATCTCATGCCTGCGGATATCCCTCCTTCCGGTTGCCGTATATTTTCCGTCCAGTCTATCCAATATCGCAATTCCGATAAAAATCTTGGCAATCCAGCCGCGCGCCAAACATTTTTTTCTGCGACATTCTTCATCTAAGTAAAAAATAAGTAACGCGGTCATTGAAAAATTTAAGGAGGAGATAATCCAAAAAATTCCGAGAGAATTCTCTTTTTCCTCTCGATTGATTTTCTGGTCTAGGCGATTATATTTTGCGCAGCAAAAATAAAAATTTCCATACGTTCCTGCAAATATTAAGAGATTGCTAACGATAAAAATATCATTCTCTATAAACTGCAATATTATTAAATCGAAAAAGAGATAAAAATTTTTTTATAAGATATTCGTATATTTATATCAATTGTAATTTTATAATAATTTTTCTTAAAATTTCTCTAATCAAATCTTTATCCTTTCAATTTTACGCTCGTAACGCGAAAAAATCTCTGAAATTTTTCATCCGCTTTAAGAGACATGTCCTTATACCGTGCCAAAAGAAAAGCACGGATTTTTATATCAGAAAGAATTTCACATTTATAATATCGAAGGGACGCGTCGGCGTGATCATATTTTACTCGATAACATAAGCATGCAATATCAAACGAACTGAGTGGAACGTCGTAAATATTTCAACGCGAGTTCGAAAGCGAGTGCTCTCTTGAATCACGGTTGCGGTATCGAGCTGTCGCAACGATGTATCTCGGAAGCGGACACATTTTCATTTATCGCGATATCGATCGTGTGCACACCGCGACGAATTCGAATTTGTAATCGGGTTCGCTGTACGTTCCCGCGGCTCATCATGATCCACGTCGACGGGGGGGGGGGGGGGGGTGAAATCGCGAGCCGTGTGCGTGCGCGAAAAAAAAGTCAGCGAAAAAATATGACGAGGAGAGATTACCGACGCGCCGATAAATTCAACAATTTTATGGATCGCTTATTGATAGCGTCGTTTATGCTGTGGCGAAAGTTAAAGCACACGTCCGCCGCACGCGTGCAGATAAGGGCAAAAATTCGTGGAATCATCGGCGGCACGCCGAGGGAGAGGGACCTGATGGAAATTGCATATGGGATCCAGCCGGGTGGTGCAACGTAAATTTACGAGCTTACGTCGCTGGCCGGAAACGAGCTCGTAATTCTTCGGTTCCAGAACTGAAGGACGCCGGCACGTCCAGCTTGCGATCGTCTTCCTGAGAACCTTCCTGATATGCAGAAAAAAAGCGCCATGACATTTTTCTCCTCGTTGAGGCGCGTTGCAAGTTTACACGCTTAATTACATCGATTTTGTTTACGCTCCGAATATCGCTGATGACGCGTGAAATCTAACGAGAGGAGATTAAGATTACTTTGAGATTCAAGCTCGTATTTTTATCTGATGGTTTTGCCATTTTGCCGTAGATTAACGATGCATGATAGCGCGTATGAAAACGAGAATAATGGCGCGGCGAAAATGGAACGCAGCCATGGGAGAAAAAAATGTTTCGTGGCGGAATACCGGTATTTTGCGTTTTAGCGACTAATTTCGTTGTTTGTTATACTCCTCTAATTTTTTCGAGCCGGGATAATTAACAAGTTGCGCGCAAGCAGATTGTGTTTTTGAAAAGTTTTGTTGATCGCCTTCTGCATGATATATTAATTTATAAATAATAATAGCATCAATATACATTGATAAAATAAACAATGATTTATTACATAGCAGAACAAGTTAAAAATAAATCATATTAAATATATATTATTAAAATATTATTCAAAAATTATTCAGAAGCAGATTTCTTATTTTTAACCATTTGCCAATATAAGTCTTTAAACATCAAATATCAACATAAATACAAAAAAATACAATAAGTTTAATATACGATAGTTTTATAAGTTAGACGTTTAAATTAATCTCTCAAATAAAATCTTTCTCCTTTAGATAGAATTCGAATATCGAATATTAATCAAAAAGCTTGTAGCTTTTATCCGAGGGACATCAGCTTTCAGCGAGATTATTAGCGAAAAATTTTCTTATAGAAATATTTTCGAAAAACTGAGAAAGTGCAAATGGACGGTTCTAATATATATATATATATATATATATATATATATATATATATATATATTATTAGAAGGAAAACAAGTCCGATGAACAAGTGCGCGCCCGAGTTATTTATTTCGCCGTTGGTTGCGCATGCATGCAGCCTGAGGGTAAAATCCGATTTTCCATGGACGTGCCCGCATTGTGCAGTTTTGCAACGGTGTATAACACCGTTGTCTCATATCCCTACTGTTGCACTTGCGCATCTCACGGTGCATCTCACGATGCAGGCACGAGTAATGGACGTGAACATGGACAACGTTAACGACCAGAGCCCCCATAATGGCGCTTTAATTTTAATGGATGTCGCCCGATAGCGGCTAAATCCTTTATAGATAACATTCGTAATTATTATCCTTCTATCTTATCACCTCCTTTCCGCCTTTTCTCCTCAAAATTTCGTCTGTTACGTTTTCTCATTTGCGAGACATGATAGTAGGATACTTTCTATTTTCCCTTAAGTTCACTGGCCTCAATCCACGTGTAAGCTTCTCGTTCCAAATGGAAAACGCGCACAACTAATAATTGCAATTATAATTGGTAAAATAGGATTGCCACGCGAATGCTCGTATTTCATAAAATGATAATATAGAAACAGTAGGTTAGCATTTAAAATGCCATTTAACGCGATTCCGCATATATTAAAAATGTTTTAAATCAATTAAATGTTGATAAGCGGATGGAATCATTCACGTAGATTATCGCTTGAAAAATTAAATAATAACGTTTAAATAAAATTATATTAAATTCGATCGGCTTGGCTTTTTGCATTTAGATTAATATTTTTTTATTCAAAAACCCGTCAATTATTAATAGCATTCAACGAATGAGACAATGACCGAATTTAAATTACGAATCGTAATACGCCAGTATCTTTTATCTCGGGCGTCGATTGTAGGATTATGAACTTCAAAATGTGATAAATGACATTAATAATTTTACCTATTTAAAAAAAATGCAATCGTTTATAATGCCGACTCTCCGACAATTCACATCATTAGATTTTATGTAGCATAGAGCGTAATGGGAGGCGTTGGAATGGCCGATAATTACAATAGAACGATGCGCATCGCGCGGTGCGCATCGAATAAATGTACTATTAATGTATTTTATTTCATTTATCAAGTACTAATGATGTTGATGATTAACGACGAAACAATTGAACTTATTGTGTAATGAGAAAATCATTTCGTCATAACGCATCGCGCGGTTTACGAAGACTCATTATCATCATTTGCATATATATTTGTTTATATTGTCGCAACGAGTAAAATATAATTCTTAAATTTAACGCGCCTTTGCGATAATCCATATTGGTCTCGATTCATTGTCGCTGTTTAAACCAAGTAAATTTCCAAGTCGTATCACTTAATTTTATTATTATTGCCATTACGCTCCACCACATTTCCTCCGTTTAATTGTACCACTCCGCCTATTTTCTTTTCTTTTTACGTTTCTTTTTACCTCGAAGAGGTACGTTATCCCGTCGTGCGTTGAATTAATATACCAATATCAAGAATAACACAGAAGTATGCATATAGTTAATACGAACGCAGAATCTACAATGTTATACCGGTGTGCATAAAGTTACGGTCGGGCTATATATTCAGGACTGTATATCCGGGACGTGTTTCGTCTAGAATGTTGGCATTCGCGATTTCCAGCCGTACATATGCGATTCCACGATACGACTACGAGCCGGAGAGCACCCTGGACGAAGGCAGAGACACGCATTCCGGAAGGAATTCCAATACGACGACACACGCGCGCGGTGCGATATTTCTGTAACGCCGTGGCAATGTGCGCGCGCGCGCGCGTGTGTGTGTGTGTGTGTGTGTGTGTGTGTAGGTATGTTCTCCACGAGTTCTCCGACGTCGTAATTGTCGCGAATTCGGGGGAGGCTCGCGACGCTCGCGGTAGATCCGATATCGCGAGACAATCCTATAACGGGAAGCTTGCACGTTATTATTAACTGTCCAAGTTGTCAAAGGCGGAAGAGGTCGGGCCGATCTGGCCGAGGTGGCCCCGGGGACGAACTTTCAACGGCTTTGTCGACCATTGTTTCCAGCACACGCGCGACCGTGCCACGCCGAAGTTGAGCAACGTTGGCGACTTCCGGGCGCGCGTCGACTGCGCGAGATTGAAATTCTCCGCGTATGTTCGAGGAGGATCGCCGTTGCTCGTCCAAGATATTTCCAGAGTCGCGACAACGATCTTCGTCGTGAAACGGGGACGTCGCTTCAACGATGTCTCCTTACATAGCTTTCTTTATCCAAAAATCGTAGAAAACTTACGCAAGGAAAATACGTTTTTAAAGCGTAAAAACTAAAAGCAGATAATATTTTTATTAAATTTCCTTAATTTAATCGTTTAATTTGAAAGAAGAAAATATGTTTGGTTAAAATTTAAATAAACTCAAATTTTAAATAATTACAATTTTAAACAATTTAATAAAATTAAAAATTTTTGCTTTTATAATGCGGAATGTGCTACTAAAAATAACTATAAAATCCGTGTTATGTATTTATGTATGTTTAAATGTATTTTTACAAAATATTTAATTAGTGTCTCAAAATATGTTTTTAATTATATTCTACATTCATGTTTATTATTCTGCAGCACTATTCATTTTAATAACAAAGAATAATAATTTCAAAATTGTTTTACAAAATTAAATTGAATTGAGGTAATTAGTACATCAAAATGTGTTAATTAACGCGATACATTTACGCGAGTTAATTTTAATTAATTAACGTCCAGTGCAAGTTATTAGTAAGAGTTTGCTAATAGGGGTTGACCGGACTGCACGCGAATAATTTATGCCTCTCTCTGCATAATATAGTAGGTGGTGTAACGATGTAAGGGCTTCGTGCCATGTAATATACCACGCCGCTTAAGAACATTAGGCTCAAACTACATTAAGAAACATATATGCTAGTGTATGCAGTAATGTCAATTAAAATCAGCTTATTACAAAACGCAATTTAGACCACGAGCTACACAATAATTAAATTTAAATATATTTAAAAAAATATCTGTAAAAAGCAACATATCTGAAAAAAGCATTAATCGAAGAAACACGCAGTCACGTACACACACACACAAACTTAACGCAAAGCATCACTAAATTCGCTAAATGTTCGCCGTTAGACAATCGATGTTCTTTCGCGAGGATACATTCCGCCGTAATCGTCCGTAAAATGAAGAGAAAAGGCCGGGCGACGATTGACGAAGGAGGTAAAACGGAAGCTGCAAGTGATGGAGAATCACTGGAGAGACGCCAAGCGAGCAAAACGTAAACGAGAAATCAGTTTTGCGGCTTGCCGTTAACCCACCCGACGTCCACTAATGAAAATGTTCGCATGTCCGTACGTACGTAGCTCATTTCCTTTATGGCCCGCCTTTTAATATTCCGTCAATGCGCGCTAATTTTAACGAGCAACCTTGAGCCAGGTGGAGGTAGGTCAGGACTTGAAACCAGCCCGAGTTCATCCCCGGGACGGGAAACGTTTCGTTGTTGGATATTTCGCGAGCGGTAAGCCCAACTTCCTAAACTCGATTACTCCCTATCTCGCGAGACTGCAAAATCCTCGTCGTGGTTCTGCCGAGCCTCGTCGGCGAGCGAAATGCCCAGGTCTGTCACGTTCGCAAAATTAATCGCGCAATTGGCGCTCGAGATGGCATAAATCTCCTCATTCTCGACGCCCCGAGAAGACGTAAACGATTTTTGAAAATTGCGCGGAATATGCAAAAATATTTTGCTCGAAAGTAAAATGCGCGTTTAAACGTTAACCATTTAGCTGATTACTTTCTCATCTGCGTCGGAGACGATGCCCAATTACGCGTGCATTATGCAGATTAATTACGTTTAACGCTAACCGAAATCTGTGCAACGAGCTACGACGCGCTATTATTGCGCAACACGCAATTGTTTTGATTCCGGGCAGTAAGTGGGTTAATATCTTTACCGGCTTGAATAATAGGACTCCTCGATATCCAGGACGAAAACATTTCTCGAGGTAACGAAATTTCATGGAGCGCGGTACGGTCGAGTTGGCGAAAGTTGCCCGCTTCTCACGTAAATTCCAGGACTATCTTGGAATTGCAAACTCCTCCGCGACGAAGGAGATAATTGCGCGGATTACGTGGCTGTGTGTCATTTTTTACACAGACTCAGAAGTAATTCGAGAAAATTTGAAATGGAAATGATAACATGGAATAATGATGAAAAACAGTCACAAATCGTAACGCATATTTTCTCGTGCGATCGACAAAAGTTTCAATGCAAGGTGTTAATTTCTACTCGAGTGTCATAATATTTCCTACGCTCCTTTTATTTGTTATTCTATTTATCGTCTGCTAATCGCGCACGACTGTTTAATAAAAATAAGCTACTGCTGTGTACCTTCGCAGAGGCGCAGGAGGATAGTTAGCAAAAATGGAAGGTACATACAATTACCGGCAGCTCTCTTCCTTTAATCCCCTCCCCCCCTCTTTCTCTCTCTCTCTCTCTCTCTCTCTCTCTCTCTCTCTCTCTCTCTCGCCGTTTCTCACCCCCTGTATATTTGCCCGAGTCGTTTGTTCGTGACTTAAAATCGCGTTATCCGCGCCTCGGCGCGCTGAGAAGGACCGATCGAGACAATCGAGGATACGGCGGAGTTAATTCGTAACGCAAAGTTTTCCCACCTACTCGTTGCCACCCGCTCACTCGCTCGTTAAATTGTTCGTCGATTAATTGAATTACTGGCGGCAGCCAGTGCCGTTAAGTGCGATTTGCTTCGGCAAAGCAGCCTCGCTGCCATGGCATTACTGCTCTCCCAGCTTCCCCGCTTATTCTTCCACCCACCCGTTCCGGCGTCTACCCCCATCATCCCTCCCCGTTTTCACCATCCGCGCCCATCCCGCGATCTTCCTTCCGTTCGCCGTTCTCGGCCCCTAATGCGAGCCCCGTTAAAAGCACGGATACGTAAGTGGACGGAGCTTCGCACGGGAAATGTATTTAAGCTGCGTTTTCACATCCGTCGGCTACACACCATTCGCACGACCTGCCGCCGCCGCCGCCGCTGCCGCCGCCGCGCGCAACAACGAAAATATCTCCCGGTGTTATTTCACGGTGCGACGTCTATGTGGATCATCCGACGCTTTTAGCCGGCGACACGGGGACTTCGCGTTCGATCTGGATTACCTCGCCCCACGGAAACAGCGCGGCTCGCTCATTTTCGCGCAAAAACGCATCCTCCACCGCGCGCGACTTCCGCACGCTCCTCGCCCGCGCCAAGTCAAGTCTCCACACGATAATGGATTCGCACACATATCGAACAATACGTGAATATCACTCACGGTGAATAGCACTCACCGAGTGGTATCACATAGTGATTCAATCCGCTGGTTCACCGATGATTTAATAAAAATTTGTAGAGAGAAACGATGTATGTTCTGGCGCAAATGGCGAAATTAACAATTTCATTGAATTATCGGAAGCGGAAGAGAAACAAATGCCATCGCTAAAAACACACGGTGCAGCGTTTCATTTTTTCACTGTCGAACTAACGCAATACGCGGGATTTGACCGCGAAAAAACGAACGGCAATATCGGAAACGTCATCTCGGAAATTCGCGGCGAAGTCGAGTTTGCTCGACGATCAATCGAAAAGTTTCCAAAACGTCAAGAAAGTTGTCCCGGCGGAACGGTAACGTTTTCCATTCCCGCTCCCATTTTCGCTGCTCTTTCGCAGCGGGCGCGGCGACCGCGAAAATTTCGGCCCGCGGCTATGGGTCGGTAAACAACTAAATCAATGACTTTCTGGTAGTTGCATCGTTGCACGCTGATTTCGCAGTTTTCTTCGTTCGCCGTTATCTCGAAGTTCGTCCGAAACGTAACAACGAAAGATGTAGGTGTCGCTATTGATTTATCAATTTGATTTCGGTAAAATTCGGAGACGGTGTTTAGAATAAGAAACTTTCTATCTAATTCTTGTATAGAGATGTATTTAATAATTTTCCTTGCAATATTTCTTGTTAAAAAGTATAATTTTTCTCCTTAATAAAATAGAATTAAATCAAGATAAAACTTTATATTTTTCAGCTAATTTGGAAAGAAATTAATTTTCATAGAATCTGATATAAATATAGTTAATTAAAATTTTATTTTAAAGTTCATCAAATTTTCAAAAAATGTAATATCAAATTTAATTTCGCTCGAGATGAAATCATATCAACGAGTTTTTAGCGTGGGATATTATTTTATTACTAAAAGTCAAACATGTATAGTTATCAAATTAACGTACATCTCCGAGAAGAATATCTCTCCGAATTTAGCAGAATAATCTCAAAATATGAAAACAAAGATGATTGCGGCGTGTTAGGTAGAAATGGGGTATAAGTAAAGAATTGGAGATCTTTAAAAAGATGAAAAAAACTGAGAAGCGAGAGAAGAGCGTTTTAACGTAATGAGATCGAGAATAATAGAGAAAAAAGGCAGATTGTTAGATATTAATAAAGAAAGAAAGAAGAGGGAAGAGAGAGATTTATACAGTTAGCGCTGGAAGCCGTTTAATGAGATTGGCTGACCACATGATGTACCTTGTCTACTGAGTCCTCCTAAATCTCGCGCTAGCGTATCAAATTTGCGCACGAGATTTCATGGATGAATTGGCTCTGGTGATAAAAGGCGATGTTTACAAAGAGCATATAAATTGTCTGAGGACAATAATGCTTCCGTTTAACGGGAGTGCATTACATTCCGGCGAAACGGCTAAAGAAAATTACTGAAGAAAGAGAAATCCCGGCACACAACGCAACTTAAGTACGTATATACATGATTCTACCGCGAAATCCGGAGTGCGCCGAGGTCGGAAAATAAAATCGACGGTAGACAACGACGACGTCGACGACGACGACGATCAAATAGAAAAATATGTTTCGAGGGAAGACTGATGCTCAAGATAAAGAGACGAACGGAAAGATCGAGCAGAGTAGCGAGAGGAAAGAAGATCGGATAACACGACCACGCGACTTCGTGCTGGCGTAACAATGTAGAATTGGGTTCGAACTTACAGCATCGCCAATAACGTATAGTATTACTTTAAAAAGCATATGGAAAAAACGAGAGACAAAGTAAATATAACGTTACAAACTACGAATCAAGCTTGAAATGCATTTTTCTTCGTTTTATATACTAATAATTTAATAATAATTTTTTAGATATTACGACATTCCAGCGAAAGAACCAACGAGGATAAACAAAGCGCTTTGTGTTGTTATCACGCGAATTTTAGCAACGAAAAATTCTTCAAGCGCTTCTTCTCCTCCTCCGTTACGCGCGATGAGAAATTTACCTCTTCCAGCCGTCCGTAATATCCTTCCGACGTCACTGACCAGCAGCGAAAGGATGAAAGGGCAGGAAGCTGGGCGGGTCTTAGGCAGGTAGAATCAGGACATCCGCATGGTGGGTAATCCGCTGGATTTATTCCGGCACTACTTTCTCGCTAAGCTACCCTACGCGACGAGGGAGCCGTCTTAAAGCGGGAACGCATAGTGGACTCCGGGGAGTTACATTTTTGCCACTTTGCTCATACCTCGCAGGATACCATCAAAAGATGCTATAGTGATTATTTTTTGTAAAAGTACGTGTTTTCTTTACAACGAAGGCTTTATCTTACATTATTTTAATTTTTATGCGTCTGTTAAAGAAAAAGACATCGAACGAGAGATTATTAAATTTTCGCGGCTTGTTGAAAAAAATATTCATCGCAAATTACAATCGTTTGTATTTCAAATGTTCCGACATTACGTCGTGCGCACGTTCGCCATGATACTTTCATGATTCGTCGATTCGACAGGCAGAACGCTTAATTGATTGAATTACGGATTTTGTGATGTTCGAAATTGTAAAAAATGTTAACACTTACCGGCGATGCTGATCGAAGTGGCGGGTGGTCGTCGTCTTCGTGAATCTTCACGAATGAGGCCGCATCGGCGCTTGTGATCCACGATGCTGCTTCGTCCTTTCGACGAAACGAGCATACTTCTGATGACAGCAAGTTTTAACACCACAGGTATGATCTCCGAATTTTACCGAGACAAAACACTACCGATAAATTTCTCATTAGGCTAATAATTAATGTTCCCCCCGTTTCTTTATACGCGTAAACACCGCACTCAGATGGAATCTCTCAATTAGCGCGCTGATACAACGGCCATGTTTAATTCAATGAACTCGGAATACCGGAATCGGACTGAAATGGCGGGCCGCCACTCGTAAGATTTCATTCGCGATCTATCATCCGTTGTAAAAGATATGTCTCGTGTAAGTTAGATATCGCTTGTAATGTGTTATTACTGCTACTATTTCTTATAATTTTACCTTCTCTTGAGTCAACAAAACGCCACGACAAATGTATCTTAAAGAATACAACATCGATAATGATTGAGAGTGAAGTTAAAAATTCGAAATTGGGAAATAAAGAAGGAAATACGTGACGACGCAATGCGAAAATTATCTGAGGACGGAACACGTCCGCTCTGTACAACGGTCCGAAAACAATTGTAATGTGTTGAATATTTCGTCATAGCCGGAGAAGTGGTAGCCTTGAGAAGTGTTTACGCGCGCTCGTGTTTACGTATAGCGTCACGTGTTTACGATCACTCTACGCACTACCATTCTTTAACCGGCGTTCATAGAGAAAAAACGTAGTGCGCGTCGCTCTGTACTTCTTTAAATTTCTTTATTACTAAATAATATCAAAGCTTACGCTATACCTTACGCTATACCTTACGCTATACAAATACGATAATAAATGCTTATTAACGAGTCATAAATGTATCAAATGATGATTCTCTATAATGAAATATATACATATTTCTAAAATTCTAAAATTCATAACCTTTTGTAAACGATAACCCTTCCGACAGACCTTGATATGGCGGAGGGACTATTCCGAGGGTTCTCGTACTTCAAAAACGAACGAAATTAACAGTACCCAGAATCATTATTAATAACATTAATGACATTAATATTAACTAACGTTACATTAATACAGCATAAGCACGAATTGTTACGGCTCCTAGGTGGCAAATACATTTCACATATTAATCGTTGGCTTTTAATCGACATTCCGTTGTCGATTTAAATGAATAAACGAACTGCAACCAATTCGTCGCGCCGCGCGATTTATGTACTTCAGGAGTGCCGTAAAAATAATCGGAACTGAAAGACTTGTTCAAACAACTAAACACGGAGTGTCGTCAAGTGTCGTCGCGCGAAAGACTTTTATGATAAAATTAGTCCGCGCGCTATTATAATTATTCGCGAGTGTCGTGTGCTGCAAGGAGATCTGACCTAACATCCTGAGAGGAGGAGGAAGCCTAGGAGAGGCATCGGCGGAGCAACCTTGCGGTAAATATACACACATTTCTTGTCGATATAAAATTTTCTTATTTATTTGAATTATTAGATTCCAAATTAAAATTGAATGTGAAATTTTCGAAATTTTATCGAATTTAAAATTTTCATATTCCACGAAAGAGAAACAATTTAAAATGCTATGTTACATGTTTTTATAAGATCTATTTTGGGATCTATATATTTATATAACTTGGAATATATATATATATATATATATATATATATAAATTATAGTAAAAAAAGCAAATAGATTTAATAAGCGTGAGAATTATTTTTTAAAATATTTATTTATTAAATATTTCGAGTGCTGCTATAATTTGAATGTTCTGTATGTTACAGAATCATCGTAGCTACATTGCAGATTAACTCCGCTGTTGCGCATCAGATTGGTGAGTGATGAATTTTTTATATCAGAGTAACAAATCTGTGAAATTTATATTATTAGATTTTTATTTATATTATTTTATATAAAAGCAGTATATCGTAGTGACATATGTTTTCACAGATTCGTTGCCCTAAAATAGTTTAGATTTTACTAGCGGCTATGAATTGAAGTTATAGGTTTAGATATTAAATTTCTTGTTCTACATCTTTTTTGTATAACGCGTATACTTGGGATCTTTCCGTATTTTTTTTTGAAAGGTGGCTTTAAAAAATATATCTTTTCTCGCCGAATTGGTTTTCTGTTTTCATGACACATATTTCCATTAGGTCGCATATCAGTTTTACAGAAACAATTTTTTTTTTAAATTCTTAAAAGATCAAATATACATATATGATTCAAAAGATTCACACTAACGTTTTATCTTGAATGAAGAAGAATGAAGAAGATTAAAAATGTGTTTAGATTATATAATATTATGAATATATTAGACATTCAATATATAATTTTATATATAATTGTAATTTTCCATTTCTCTCTCAAATTAAAATAAAATTCTTTAAAATATACAATATATTATAGTATAGTATTATATATAATATTTCTGTAATATTCTCTTTTTCTTTCTCTTTCTCTTAAAATCGTATATATAGTTATATAATAGTTATATATAGTTATATAGTTATATAAATTTTCGATTTCTTGATAAATCACGAACAGAAGTATATTCATGTAAAAGGATTGCCCTTTCGTTATCAGAAGTTTCATTTCACGAAAAACGTTTTATAAAACTGAAAGTTTTCAAAACTGAAATTTCATATGCGACAAATCGATATTTCATTTCTCTGCCGATGACTGGTAGCGAAAAAGAGATTTTCAAATCGTGGAAGATTTGATTGGATTTTTGGAAAACGTCAGACGTTTAACGAAAGAGCGTCCAATTGCGATCTAATGAGGGGAAAAATTTCCGTAGACGTAAAAAGGAATTTTTTTCTCAGCGCTCCCAGATAAATTCTCCAATGCAGGATCCGAACGAAGAGTACTCTCTCAATTAATTACCGCATTTTATCGTCGAACGCGACGGCGGCGTTACTGGTATACTGGAAAACCGGCACGAAAACCCTCGTTCGCCTAATTAATTGCGCACCTTACTTTTATTCGCGCGAATAAAAAAGAATTCTCGGACGCGTGAAAGCAACGGAAGAAGATTCGCAATTCGGAATACTCTGATATACGGAAACAATTAAAGGGATATTAAATTCAGTGCACACAGTATTTCTTGCTCCAAGGTAAATAATCGCGTTTAACTGGGAAAACGGTAAAAATTTTGATCAATATGTAAAAACATGGATTTTACAAACGTTTGATCCGTCGGACCATTTCGTCAGAGTCTTTGATCGTATTAATATCCCTCACGCACGCACGTAACGCACGTGCGTGACACTTGACAGCGAATGTAACGGTGCGGCAAAGAGGCATTATTTACGAGAATACACACTCCCGGCGCATTTCCACGACAGTTTTCACGCGTACCTTTGACGTACTGCCGACGTGAAAGGTCGCACAAGGGAGAAATCACGCGGGTCGCGCTCATAAAAATTTCCTATGGGCGCGCTCCGTTGTATCTTCCTCGTGTGAATATGGATTTTACGTTGTATGTGTAACCCTCCGATCTCCCACGGGATGATACTATCGGAACGGTTTCATCCTCGTTCGGATTGCGCCGTCAGAATCACCGTACATGCTTCGAATTTTATAGATCGCGCGCCCTACCGGGTAAGGTAACATTGAATATTCGTAGGATTATCGATATCGTGGATTATGCGCATCGTATTTCAATTTGTCTAATCCTTTCACCACCGCGCCCTCTCATTTGGGTGGGGAAATATTCTGAATTTTTCAAGAGTTGTTTCTACACGACTTCACACGAATTCCAGCGACGCTTTCAGTAATTTTTCCAGAGTCACCGTTAATTAATCAACTTTCCGGATTCGCCCGGGTACGTACGGGTGTCATATTTTTACCGGAATAAATTCGCTCACTTTCCGAGACGGGGCAATGGCTCTTTTTGACGCTGCTTAAAAATATTACCGTAAAACAGATGTAGTTCCGCGCGTATGCATTTTGTACCGGGTATTAAAAGTGTGGCGGAAATGATAATAATAAAAAAAAGATTCTGACACGTTTGCGACGTCAGTTTTCTGCAAAAAAAAAAAAAATATACGTGCTTTTAGAGTAATAACGCGAGCAACTGGCGAGTGTGAGAACCGACGGTTTTTTTACATCGTCGCGCTTTTATAGATCGCCGTACGTCGCGTCGCGTCGCGCCGCGAGCGTCAAAATTGCGGCGATTACCCGTCAAGGATTAATCGCGCTTGATGTGGAAAAGCTCGTCGAGCATCGATCTTCCTGAAAGTCTCTTCTCATTCCTTCCCTGCAGCTGTGCATGTTCTAGAAAAACGTATGTATGTATCTCTTCTCGCCATTGTCGCGGGCGATGCGCGCGACAGCCCCGGGAACGATGCACCCGTCGATATAAACTCGAAGAGCGCAATTTTCTTGGCAACTCGGTCGCAGTCGATATATGCCGGCGCATCTTGGCGCTTCCGCAAGCACGTTCGCGAGCTTTTGCGCGCCGTGTCGACGGTGCTTTTCCAGCGATGCCATTCCGTCGTCCAAGGATAGGCGAGAGAAAAGAGAGCTCTAAATCAAACGGAGGCGTTCCCGAGAGGCGAACGAGCGGAGGACAAAGTATTAATCATCGATTGAAAAGTCGCTTACATTTATAAATTTCTATTTAACTTACTATCCGCATTTATTTATTTATTGATTTTCATTGTTTTGTTAATTGTTAGTCATTCATTGTCTCACTTAAGCTCGTACGCCAGCATTGAAAAGTCTTATATTAAACCTGCCGCATTCGTGCAATTTTATTTAATAGGGACATTTTTATCGACTCTGCCGTCTCTTGTGACAGGTTGATAGGAAAGTTTTCTTTGAATTAACGAGAGGAAGGTTTACGACGGTGAATTTTAAGATTTTCTCCCCCAACTTCTCGACGACGCGTGCGAAAAAGTGTTTCGCGAAGCGGAATTTGCTGAAAGCCAAGAGTCCGTTTCTTTTATTTCTTCTCGTTCGTTTCCTTTCGTATTTCCAAATTCCAGCTAAGGCGATACCATTCATACAGCGTAAGGTTATATAACGGAAAGTTTACGTATGTTCACAAAGAATGTTTTCTTTTATTCACTGCATTATGTTTCTCATATCGGTCTTGAGCTTAAAATCTTTTTTACATTAATAAGATAAAAAAACTTCCATTCCTCAGAAGTATTATGTAAATTAGAATAGATATTTTTATTAAAAAAAAATTAATCTACTAAAATAAAATAAATAATGCAATCGATTGATCTACACTCGGGAGAATAGTCAAGGTTCAAGAGGTCGAGATTTTTTTAATAAATTTTTTATTTAAAAAACTTAATGCACGAACGATCGCATTGTTAGCGTTATTTACATATTAGCATTAACGTATTTGCGCGTCGTGTCGGGCAGATTTATGCCGCAACTGCAGAGAACGACGCGGATAGAAGACGAGTATTCTTCCGTACGCGGCGAAGAATTATTGCGCGCTCACTTGGGAAGGCATTCTTCACTTTTGTAAATGCGGGAATTCGCGAGGGCCGCTTTCGTTGCACGCGCAATATTGCCATAACCGCACGTACCTATGCGCGACGTTGCATTTACATCTCGTATCATTTATAACCATTCATAACTTATCAAGAATAATTTTTGTAAAAGAATTATACGGCATAGAGCAAAGTTCCGTGCCGTGTATTTTTCGTCTCATCGTCTACGAAGACCATTCTATCCAATATTTCGCGGAATCCCTGTCTGTTTGCTCGCTTGTTTGTTCGAACGTCGTGCAAAAACGACTGAGCCGATTTTCGCGAAACTTTCAGCGCGTCTTACGATCAAAAATCAACTTGGAACTTAGATTGCATGCCGCACATCGGATATTTATTCGACAGAAAATATTTAGGGAATCAGTAACATCCGCTTGTTATTGATTTTATATGGGTACAAGTTATCAGTCACATAGATCAATTTCGCGTTTAAAAGAAATGTTTTCATTGCTCATTTCGAAAATATGTCAGAATGCCGGGGCGTATTTTGCGCTATTGCGCTGGGGTGCGAAATTTTTCGCAAATCCAGGCCCCGCCCGCCGAGATAAGAGTGGTCGCCGAGGGTAAGAGAATTCGAAATCGCCCTGCCAACGCGGCACTTTTGGTCTTACGAAGGCACGTATATTCCCCGTATGCGCATGCCGACGAATATTTATGCGTTTCCAGCGTCCGCCTACGACTGCATAAACCACGGCACGGTCACTTCCCCGCTGTGCCGGATGCATAAAGCATCGGGACACGCGCGTGTTTTTACGTTCATCGATTTCGGGGAAGCATATGTCCCTCCCGAGGACGATACCTGCCTCCGTTACGCGAGCTTTACATTCGACCTCCGTATGCAGGGGGCTGACCGCGCCGGGGTGAGATAGAAGCATCTACGCGAATATATTCTCCGATGTATTCGCAAGCAAACTTTCTCTCTCAGGAGAATGCCGGAGTTAACATTTAAATTAGTTGCGAAGTTACTTAACGCTGTAAATGCGAGACGTCGGACGGAATAATTAAAAAAAAAAAAAGAAAGAAAAAAAACGAGACTTTTAATAGCAAATGGATTTTATTTGAAGTTGTCGACAGACGTACATGCTTCCTCTCGATTTCCCTCGATAATAAGTTGCGCTGGTCGCGACCGAGAGTGATCGGATTTGCCAAAGGGACTGGGTGTCTGTGAGCCTTTCATTTTTCCGATGCAGCTGCAGGGGCCGCCTCCGCCTCGTTCCCTTCGATCGACCGCCGTTATTAAGTAATATCGGGAGATTTCGTCGGGCGGTTCGATGCGTCGATAAAATTTTCATTTCGCGGTTCGCTGCTCGTGCTCAAGCCAGCCCGACGAAATCCGTCTCGAAAGTCATCCTCTCCTATCTCGCCAACTTCTTTCATGCCATCGAACATGTCTGTCGGTTAGACAAAGTCTAATTTACCAATCGTGACTTTTCGAATTAATTAATGAATTCAATAAAGATTCTTCATCGCCGTCGTAATTAATGTAAAACATGCGAGCGGTCTAAGAGACAAATAAAAAAGTTTTCTAATAATTTAACATAAAGTTTTTTTTTAAACAAAATAAGATGAAGGAAACTTGAAAGAAAGCTTATAAGAATGTCGTATATCGTTGTAACAGCAAAAAAATATTCGTTCCTTTGGATGCAAAGTTTTGTTCTCAAACGTGATTTTTTTCTTTAAAATCACAAATCCTCATTAGTCTTTCGCCTTACAAAGCGACATTTAATTTAACGGGCTCATAAAAAGGATAACATACGGCCGGTCGGCTATAACTCACGAGAAATGTGCTTTTAACGATCGAACAATATTTAATCGGGATGGAAAAACAATGTCAGAATGCGCGACCCATTAGATACTTCGCAAAATGTATTTTAAAACTTTTTTTTTAATTATAACATTTTACGGAGCACAATGTTAAATATATATCGCAAGTATATGTTTAGAGCAATTGTGTTTATGCATAACATTTTAGTTTCTCTTTTCATGTTTTTTTAGTACTTGCATATTCATAGAAAAATAAAGTACTCTTGGCGTTATATACATATTAATATTACTTATTATATTCTATATTTTTCTGAATTCAAGATAAAACATCCATTTTTTAAAAATTGTAATTCAAGAATTAAATTTTTAGATAAACTTAGTTTTACAAACTTAACTTTATCTTATTTTTTAATTGCGTGTAATAAATAAATGATAAAAAATAAAGTTATATGTCATAGTAAATGTATATAAGAATAAATAATAAAGAATCAGTAATAAAATTATTGTCTCTTATATGAAAACTTTTATCCAAAAGAAGAATATAGTAAGAGGTACTAAATTAAGATTATTAAGTCAATAAAGAAGAGATAAATTGTACAGTTAACCATTAATATAATTACAGTTAACTATTAATATATTTTGCGATAAATATCAATAATATCGAGCCATTTCACGTATTTCTGTGTTGCCAATAATGTAATTAGAAGCGTTTCACGCGCGATACATTTAGTTGCGCGTTTTGTTGGAAAATGCAATTATCCGGTTAGAAAGATATTCTCTAGCTCTCGCGCAAAAAAAAAGCAGAATTTTATTCTCAGAAGCCTGCCTTGCAAATTGATCGAAATGCCGACGTATTCTTTTTTTTTTTTTTAATCGTTTTCTGTTGCCGTGAACGCGATGTGCGCGCGTCAGCGTTTAAAAAAGAAGAAAAAAATATATTTTTCGCGAGAATTTCATTTCGCGTTCCGACCGATTCGCGCGCCTGGTCAAAGGAAACTGCATAACTTCCGCCTGAAAATTGTATAGGAGTTAAATGCTTCGCTTAAAAAAAAAAAATGAACGCGAGTCGTTATCAATTTCAATCGAATCGTAATCATGAGCAATGAACAAAAACTATGCGTTTGAATGCGTGCACTAAATCTGCGGAGGAGAGCTGGTTGATCAGTCGCTGCAGCGAGCGGCACGTACCATGTTGGACTTAACAAAGGCCTAATGATCCAATTAAAAGGAGATTGCACCGTTTGGAAACTGGCTGGAATCCGATCAAAATCGCTCGTGGTAACGATCGAGGCTCCGATGCAGGGAGCCTGTAATACGTTCGTAATCTGCCTCTGGGTATTCGCAGCTATCGACATAGCTTATCCACGCCCCCGTTCGTAGAACGAGTATACGATATGGTCAGCCATGCAAATATACTTGGCGCTAAAGCGTTCGTCGAGTCGTGGATTTTTCTCTTAAACATCTCGCGCGTTTCGTTAGTTCGCTATCAAGTGACCCTATCGAGCCCTTCGTCTAACCCCGCGAGTATTACGACATGAATGGATTCTGCCTAGCTTCATCTTACGATTTCACGCGCGTCTGACGCTCTCGTAATTGCAAAGTTTATCGCTCCCGCAAAGCCCTGTGTGGATGAAAATTCCGCGGTGGTTTTGCAAAAAGAAAGGGTCAAACTTCGAAAGAGTTGCGAAACACTCTATGAGTCCACCATTGGCGAGCAATTACTTGACGTAAAATGTCGGTCATTAAAGCATTCCGATCAATGTCCCTTTTTTCTCCCTCGCGCTCGCTTCGACGAACGAGTTAATTGCGATCTGATAGTTTCGTAATGACGCCGATCGTGTCGTGCATGCGTAGTCTCGATCGTACAACGATTGACGAGAAATAATCGAGTCGCTACTCGAATCATGGCGCACGCGTGAAGCGCCGATGCGACTTGGAGATTCGATTCCGATTTGACTCGCGGCAAATGTGCAGAGAGCAAAGAGTCCGAACATAATTATCGCGTTGTGCTCGCGGCAACGCGCGATATCGAACGACCCAATCGAACGATTCAATCTACCTTACCTTCAAAGTCCTAAATTTTCTAGACTAGATGCGAATCGCATTGCTTAATGAATTTCGTTAATTAAACGCGATTCATAGTAGCAAGTAGCGACGTACGGAAAATACGATTCCGACGTCGAATCTTTTGACGGCGAAACTTTCAAAAGCTACCATTTCTTTGACTGAGAATTCGATGCGAAATTGCGTTTTCAAAAATTACTCTCTTAGAGATCACTATATGTAAAATAAAAAGAATTAACTTCCAAGTTATTCTTATTTCCTTGCCAGTTTGAAAAACTTCGCTTCCATTCAATTTGAGAATTGCTAGACTTTCGCTCCATGAATATTTTTTTTTTCTTCTACAATTTAAAGAACGTCGTCGACTTCGACTATACGGATTCCATTTTCATGGAGAAAGCCAGATAGTTTGTTTGCCAGATTGTAAGTTTTGCACGCGGCGCGACGCGGTTTGAAGAATTTCGCCGAGCAGTACACTCGTTCCGCCATGTCTGTCGCTGCACTTTACTCGAGAAGCTTTCGATTCGAGTGGAAATCCAATCAAGGGCCGCTGAGTGTAGCGAATAACGAGTTTCGATGAAATTACCACGCCTTTTTGTGTACCGTCCGGCCGGGCCGGTTGCCGGTACCCGACGAGAGTTGCATTGCACAAGGTCGTTGCACACCGGTTAAATCGATAATGCACATTGTGCGCGCGTAATCCCGTTTACCGTGATAAAATTCACCATATATGTTTACGTATTATTACACGTATCATGCAAAGAGCAATAAAGCGTATCACACACGCCGCTTGTCGTACGTTCTATATCCGATTTACCGGGGCATTATACTTAACGTTATTATTATTAACGAAAATGTTCGTAGTTTAATATCTCGCTATCTTTCACGGAGGCACATTCACGGAATTATGATACACAATTTGTCGATGAAAAATGAGTCGAATATTCGCAGCTTTCAAATTTTTCGGAAACATCTTCTTTCCTTTTAAATCAAGGATTCGCTTCCAGGACTCTGATTTTATATGATGCAGAAGTTTAAAATGAACAATCCTTTATAAAAAAAGGAGATATTAAGTCGATTACTCGCATTTCTCGAAGTTTATCGTTACCGCTTTTCCGCGATGCTGATTGGTTCTTTTGCTGCGCTAATTTCGTGAGTTATTGTCGATTTGCAAATGACAATTTGTAAAAGACGGGCGAGGTTAGTAGCGAATGAAACTTTGAATCGAAATCTTTTGAACAAGGACAAAGATAAGATGAACAAGAATAAATGAGTTTCTATTTTTCATCACGACGGTACGTCGCTATCATTAACGAATAATATAAAAATATATAATATAAAAAGCGTAGCGCGCGTCTGTTATGTTCTAGTGTTTATAAATTCTGTATATAAGAAGAAAATAACTGTAAAAATTATGCGAAAAAGTTATTTAAATTATGCAAAAACAGAAATGAATATTTGATAATCACACAGAAAAATGCAAATTTCACTTCTATAAGGATTGATTTTTAAAATTTTATTTTATAATACAATGGCAGACGTAAAATATATTCAATCAATTTCTATCATATATACATACGCGAATAAAAGCGATAAGTAAAGCTTGTAAACCTACATATCTTTGTTTAACAATACGAATATTAAAATATATAGTATGGATATAAATATTAATATAAATACAAAATGAATAAAAAAAATAACAAAAGAAATGTAAGAAAATAGTTTATCTTTACAGTACAAAATGCAAATATATACACCAGTTTTATTTCGAAACACGCGTAATTTACTCCGTACTTTAAGTTTTTATATACATAGAGATTGATAAATTTTATCGGCGCGAAGGTCCTTTCGACGATTTACAGATATCAGAAGCCAGCCAGGTTTGGCGCAGGTGGTCCTTAACATAAATTCGCGGAGGCACCGCCGCCGCTGTGGAAAGTGCCGAGAGCGAATAGCATAATTCCCACGAGCGAGACTGCATACATACACGCGCGTGCGCTTATTTAAGCGGAGTTTAAGCGACGCGGTCGGCTCTTGCTCGCGGCTGCACCTGCTCGTAATTGTCCTGATATTTGCCGTGCTTCCCGCCGCCTCGTCTCACCCTGTTCTCCGAGAGTTCTCGCCGCGACCCATCTGGAGCTTATTTATTAATCGGCTCTAAATTCAAGCGCGAAAGTGCATCCCGCCGAGCGACGGTCGCACACGCATACACACACGCACGCACGCACGCACGCACGCACGCACGCACACGAGAACACGAAACGGAAGTCGAGCATTTAGGATAGAGTCACTATCAAATTGCTACCGAATTCGAGCGACATGACCAATAACGTTTCGACGACAGTGTGTGGTCAGATGGGGATGACTTTTTCATAGACGAAAATGCATCCGTTCAAATTGGAAAAAAAAAAGAAGGATCTAACCTGGCGCAAAATTAAACCGCTGAGAGAACACAAGTTCGTTATTCGTCCAGATCGATTATATATTTTCATTAATTATGATATCGCGTCTCTTGCATTTCTAAACACTGTTTTCGCGCAGTAAAATTGCAATTTCGGTCGGGTTAACTCGCCACGTGATCCCGAGATCCCGCGGTCGCTAAAGTTTGGCCAGCGATTTTTGATCCTCGTCCGATACGCGGCGGATAGCGAGAGATCGCGCAAAAACCAAGATAAAGCGGGATGGTTTCGAGGCGAATCAATTTTGATTCGCGTAGATTCGTATTGATAAGTTCGAACCAGTGTACCAGTTCACATGAATGATGGCAACGGGAAGTAGGTCGCCGCCGCATGTATCAATATCGTTCACTTGCAAAACGTATTCAAGATACCGTTTTTGTTCGGGAGAATTATTTCCGGTTGAGACGTATACATATAGTTATCTGAAGTTTCCTATACTACCCTTCGGTCGCAGAATTTTGATAAATTTCAAGTCAATTCCTGCTTGACAAAAACCTAATAGGGGGGGGCTCGTCATTTGTCACGATTTTTCAGCCTGCAATGTTAAAATATGCTCTATTACTCTGTGAAGAAAGTTTAATGGTAATGTTCCGTGCGTATGTGCACACATCCGGAATACCATAGAAATTTTTAATAATAATAATAATAATAATAGTTGACGTAATTTTAGAGATGAGTTTTACAAAGTAGTTAAATATTTAATAATGCTCTTTATATTTAATTGTAATATTAAAAACGGAATTATTATTTATTTGCGGTGTTGTTGTTTTAATTGTACTAGGCTAATAATATCGTAATTTACGTATATATAGCAAATTTTATTCATGCTGATATTTTATTATTCATGCAGAATGTCTTAGAAATATTTTTAATATCATAACACTCCGTGACAAATATGACAAATAAATGAAAGTTTACAGAACTATAATAATTTAGTATTTTCTGAAAATGTACAACTTGGATAATCGTACTTCAAATCTTTCTATTTATAACATTCGAATGTTTAACGAGTTAAAATTTATAAGCCGTAAAAATATCGATGACAATAACAAGTGTCGTAAATAAAACTTAGAATTATTAAAATTATTACAGCAGTATTTTACATTATGTGTATTATAATGTATATTATTATTTAAACAGAATTCAGATGTTCTAATTATAACGCCCGGATAAGATCGCGAAGTGTCAGGCCGTTTGGTTATTTAATTAAATGTCTCCAGCGACGAGAATGTTATTAAAGCAGATTAAATTCCGAAAGGAGAAAAAAAAGGAGAAAGAGAAGGGAATTGCGGCAGTTAACGTTGGGTGTGCCGAGGCGCTTAAATATAACAGAAGAATTTACGTCGGGAACCGTATTCCCGCGGGCGAAGCCGTATAAACGGCAGTATCCTGTCCCCAGGGAAGGGTAGTTACCATCCCTTCATTCCGTAAGATTCGTTTGCTCGTTAGAGCGAACCCTCGCCCTTCCTCGCCGAGAGCTCCTGGGCAATGATGACCGGAATCAAGGATCGAGTAGGACTCGTTACCGGATATCTCGCGAGTTTGCGCTTCCTAATTCGTAGTTTGTTCCTACATTTACTCAACAGATTCCGATAGATATTTTTGAACATCCAGTTACGATGACTCCCTCCTTAAGAGTTCCGCTTGGCTCTATCGCAACCCCACCAATTTCGAATGTTTATCTATTAAATAAAATCCCTTCTTTTTCTTGAAATAAAAATAGCATATATTAACACATACGCGTATTCGTAAAAAAATAATTTTACATACATTTTTATGTATTTTTCGCAATAAGAATTTCGTTGAGTACAGGGTTAATTGATTTCAAATTTGATTATCGATTTATTAAGAAAAAAGGAATCTAGATATAACTTTGAGCAGGCTACGTTGCAAATTGGTAAGTTAACGACACGTGATTCACGGTATAAACATTTGCCTTGAATTTATATATTAATTCAACGAAGAAAAATTATTCGACACTAAGACTCTGCCCGCTGATTAATACTATCTATAATTTGTTTTAAAAACACATATCGGCTTGATTATTGTTCATTGTTTTTATACACATGCTTTTATTCGAATTCAATGCATCAGATTATATAATAGCTCTTTAGCTCTTTAAAGTAAATAAATTTGTCAGACATCAGTTTAGTCTTTCTTAATACAGATTTCGAACAACAGCGATAATATCATATCGTTCTATGCGCCACGTCAAACTATGTTTTCGTTACAATTGCAATTTGCAAACTACGACACGTACTTTTGCGTGACAATGGAGAACGAGGCTGCACGGGCCGCGCGATCAATAAGCAATTACGTTCCGATCGCCAATGCCAATAATGTATCGACCTCCATTATCGCCGCTTTAAGAGTCGGACGCGAAATGCTGTCGCGACTAAGATCTATTATCTCTGTGTACGCGGTGTCACGTGTCCGGTTGTTACGCCCGCGAACAATCCCCGTCGTCCCCATTGTCTCTGGCTGGCGGTCGCGATCACGGTTCAAAGGATTCTAATCGAGTTCGTCCAATGGATCCGCGCGCGATCCGTCATCCGAGGGGATTCGGGTTATCCCGTACGCACGAGCACTTTCGATAATCGCGGCCGCGCGCGCGCGCGCGCGCGAGAACGCTGCTATTTGTGCAAGAGAAACGGCACCGGGCACCAATGCGGGATCATCCTGGTCGCGTGGACGCGCAACCGATTCCGCTAAATCGATTTCAGAGGCGCGCTGGACCTCTACCGCGGCCGTCCATTTTCGGAAAACCGTCCGGCCGAAAGATGCATCATGATTCCGATGAGTGGGCGATGCCACTGAAGCGGATGATGCTCGACGCAAATCGATGAAAGTCCCGCGAGTGAATCCCCTCCCCCTCCCCTCCCGTCCTCCCTTCTCTCTTTCTCCATTTGATTTTTTTTTTTTTATTTAGAGCCTGCTGTTTCGAGGACGAATAGAATGAACGGGTTTGGAACCTGTTCGTGTAATCACTTTCATAAGCTTTTTTTTTTTTGAGAGGAATCTGTGTCGGACACTGCAATACTGACCGCGTGCATGAAAGTGCTATCGTACTTGCTATATTTTTGCGAAAAGAGCAACCTAAGCCGAATGGGCTTAGGTTATTCATTTACATTATTCGAGATTACGTTAGCTTGCAAATGTAAGCAACGACGAATCGTTACATACGAGCCCAACATGCTGCTCGATTCAATGTATCGATCGATTCTTTCAAGGATGAGTGGATATTTATGAGCTCTACCTAATCCCGTAAAGTACATTTCTCTGTTTGCATCACGTTGAGAGAAAGAGAGAACGAGAGATAGAGAGAGAGAGAGAGAGAGAGAGAGAGAGAGAGCCTTGTTTGCTTGCGTATCGAAAGAATCGCTCACACAGAAAAAGGAGCATGAACGAGGATAATGCGGCTGCCAGGAAGAATTGCGCCGTATGTCGACGAGTAGTTATGATACGATTGAATCAGACGCTGCGCAACAGAACGGCTTCCATATCCAAAGCGTCCTGCGTCAGGACGTAAATTCGTTTTGCAGAATTTCATCTCTGCGCGCTTGCAGCGTGCATGCAAATATTTGGCTTCTCCGGAAGCGCGCGGTTATATATAAAATCCGTTTCCGCTATGAAATTTTTACGCTTTTTCCGAATGCTCCCGCGGCTCTCCTTTGACGCATTAACGTCGCGCGTCTACGAAAGCCGAAGAAATATAACTCCGAAGTCTCAAGTTAAAACTCAAGTTAAAGCAAGTTAAAACTCTCCGGTGATCGTGCACCTCGTTCGGCAACGCGTGTGCGAATTAAATTATTCTCAAATATCTAAATTCTGTAATCAGCTTGTTTCTACCGTTCCCGGCATGTCGCCGATGCCGTTTCGCGGACGCGTTATTTGCGTCGAGGCATGTGCTCCTACGATGGAATTTTCTCATGGCACGTGAGTGCTCCAATCTTCCGTCGTCGCTCGATAACACGCCGATCATAAATTTCTATATACGCCAGAGGTACAGCTCTGAAAACACCTCTCAAGAATATCCCGATTCGTTCCTTCTCGGATACTGGCGCGAAAAACGGGAGGTAGAAATGCTTCTTGTGATACTCACCGAGACATATGTCGTGTATCGGGAACGTCGAATGAAAGCAGTGCCTTGGCACTCAATTTCGATATTTTTCCAAGATGAGGGGCTCGTGATTACATTAACTTCAAAATAACTAATCACATTTTTTTTTTTTTTTTCAAATCGCACATCCGCTGATTGAACGATTTGGGACAACTGCGTAAAAAAAATATATAATTCCTAGCTTATTATTCGATTCGTCTTAAATCACGTTTTTATCATTGAAAATTAATAACTAATATAATAATTACGTACCAGAATGTAGTTTCGAATATGTTTCAATCGTCAAATTTTTTTTATAAATTTATTACTCGTAAAGAAAAATATTAAATCTAATCAATTTAATGATTAATGATTCGCGTATATAATTTTGCTCGATTGTCTTAATTTGTTGTATTATCTTTAATCTCGTGTGGTCCGCGTATCTTTGAACTTTGCTTCTACTACTTTTGGTATTCTGGATTCTTATTATTGGTCCACAATACGACGCTGTCGTAAGTTTTGAGAGATCTCTGCGCAGCTTTTCCAAAAGAAAGAAGCCGAAAGGGGATGAAATTGCGTTGTACTTTCGCGCCGTCAACCGTTCTTAATACCGCGATACAGAAAACTTTCGTCGGTCCCTATTCGTTCTTTCTTGCTCTTGTCCGTCGTTTCTTCTTCGTCCGCCCGGTTCTTCTTCGTGACGCCTACCATCGAGGTGGGCAAAAGTCGGACCTTTCAACTACGTGGAAATAATAAAAGAGACAAGAAAGAGAATACGAGGTCCTTCTACTTTCCGATATCGAAGGAAAAGGTCCACCGTCGCGAACGGCTTGTAACTTTCTCTCGCCGTTATCGGTAAACAACGTTTATTTCCCATCCGTTGTTTCTTTTTTCTTCTTGCGAAAAGCGTCTTTGTCCCGGAAATTTAATTACGCGCCACATTGGCGCGCACGCGAGCGCATAGCGGCTGTTTTTTTTTCGCTCGTCCGTCTTTCTTTTTAATAATGAATCACGCGAAAATTTATACCAAGTTTTCATGATGTACAGGGTATACCCAATGAAAATTAAATGTCAGATCCGATGTATAAAATCAGCTATACAGATTAGGATATGTCTCGAACTATCAATCTCAACCATTCTTTACTAAAATAAATATATAATAAAACTTCTTGAGAAAATCTAACAATTTTTCCAAGATCTTTTATATCTTTTTTAGATCTTTTAGTTTTTGCAGTGAAAATTAGTGAGGGATTAATCGATTTCAAATTGATTTATTAAGAAGAAGAAGAAGAAGAATCTATATATAATTTTGAGCGGGTTACACTATAAGTTCGGTAATTATAACGACACATCCGTCCGTGAGCATTTTGCCTTGAATTTATTAATTCAAAAAACGAAGAAAAAATTATTCGATTCTGTCCGCCGATTAATGCCATCTAATATCTTGTTGTTTCATATTTTAATTATTAATTTTCCCAAAATAGATATTTTACCGTAATTGTGTACTCACTTCTCTTCTCGCATAATAATATCGGCGTTATAAATAACAAGTAGAAATAAAAAAAGAATACAAGATATTTGATTGTATAATGTCGCAAGTATAAAATCGATACTCGGATACACGCATTCTATTTTCTCAGAGAAAATAGAACTACAACTCGATCCACGTATTTTTCTACGATTAACTATCTTAACACGGTCGCTCGATACTCGTTACAGTTTCCCTTCCCACCGGTTGAAAGATACAATGAGATGAATTCTCCAAACAGCAATCGCTTCCCTCCGGCGTTGGCCGTTTCAAACACTGCAACAACGGCTGACCGATGCATTTCTTTTCTCCTGTGCCGCGAACCGGCGCACTCCGGCGTGAGAGTGCGGTAGATTGTTCCGTCGACGAAAACTTTTCAATTCCGAGCTCTCGTATACGGTCGCTCGCGGGTGTAACCTACGAGTAACCCCCCCCCCCCCTCCCTCGTCGGCTCCCGCCGTGCCCTCGTCTCCGGCTTCGCACGGAATCAATTATCCGCGACCGAAGCCGCATGTCGTAGCTCGAGGACACTCGAGGGAATCTACCCAGGCGTTACACGAGCGAGTGTCTCGGCCATACGCGCGCACCGAGTGTCAGCACCATCCAATTTGCGCATTGGCAACGGCCCGTATCCGGCGCGCCGTGTGAAACCGAAAGCACATGCGATACAACGAAGAGAGCAGCGGAGACATGTCACCGACGGCTCGCGATCGCTCCGTGTATACGTACGTTTGTCGGGCATAACAATTAACAGCGCCGACACTTAAAACACATTCCTCCGATTGATGGCAAACCGAAGTTTCCCTCGCGGCAGGGATTAACATTTTCTCTTCATCACCGTCGGTTCGTGGTTCCGCGGACTTTTGACCGCGGAGTTGACGAGGAATAACAAAAACCGATGATTGCTCCGGCGGCCGAGATGTACAGAAGGATACATCCGACAAATGGAAAATTTCACAGCAATTTCGTCGATGACATAAATATTCGACGCACCCGAGGTTTATGCAAACGCTTTCCAAGCGATCTCTCCATCGACCGCCTTTCAAAGGGGAGCGTAATTGGCAAAGAGGGTCGTTTCGCAATTGACTCGATGCAAATGTCGATCGAGTTTACATCCGTGTAAACCTTCCGGCAACGTGCGCAGATCCCCGAATGACATGGCCCGCGTGCACGTAATTTTGATTACAACTTGTACGTGAACGGGGTCGCGCCGTCGCGGGACCGGAGCGTCCACCTGGGGGATGGCGCACTCACGAGGGGAGATCGCGTGTAATAACCAGCCAAATCCACGTTCCTGTTAACATTGAATGGCCCAGTTCGCGAGTTCTGTCAACGGACTGTTTTTGGCCTATATGGGCGAGTACAGGATAATACACCGCAATTGCGACACTCGCGCGACACGGCCGATTCTCGCTTTGCGAAAAATACGCGAACGAAATGTCATTGTTCACACTTCAAAAATTTACGACAAGATAAATGTTCGTTCTCTCTAAAATTATATCTAAAATTATAAACAAGAATGCTGCGACTTTAACAGTTTTTATTCACACCAAAAATCACGTATGAATATTGAGATTGATAAAGACTTTACGTCTTCGGTTAATACAGACAAAAAAATTTATGAATCGCATAATATTGTCACATATTATTTAGTAGAGTTACAGAATTATAGAAATATAATAAATGAGAAAATCGATGTCTTGGTTTTCTCCTTAATAATGGAGCAAAATACCGAGAACATTTCTCGAGCCACGAACGCAAATAAAAGCGACAAGAGAACATAAAGAATATATATATATATATATATATATATATATATATATAAAATAAAAGAGAGAAGTATGAAGAAATGAAAGCTGAAAACAATTCTGTCAGCAAAAGTCCCTTGAAGTTTTATCGTAAATATTATCGTAAATATTTGACTGTTTTTGAAACGTTGATAATTCTATAATATTTTCACCAGATTATATAATAGTTATAATAACTACAATCTAGGTTTTTACATAAGCTTTTACAGTCTTTGTTTTCATTCATAATAATGCTGATTCCTCTTTAATTAAAATATTGCAAATCCTTCACACATCGCGAGTGAGAATAAGTTTTTATTCGATTCGGAACAAAAGTCCAATTCTTTCATTTCCGCGGGATTGCAATTTACGTAACATAAATATTGTTCGTGTGAAAGATATGCTATTGTCTTGTAATCTTTTGATCAATCTTGCTCGGATATTGACAATAATTGAAAAAAAAAATATGCAAATGTTGGAGATAATTTGCGTGTATTTATTTTATATTTTTAATAACCTTCCCGTTTGTACTCTCCGTTTTATATAGACATTGCGCATTTCGTTCTGTTGTAACGGGAGTATTTGTAGGCAAATAGTGTATGAACAGACAACATGCGCCTGCACTTGATTCCTAATTGCACTGACCGCGTGACATGCTTCTACATGTTATATGCCCAGTACGCGCGGCGCGATATACCGGCGTGCCTTCTTCCAATTACGCAAATGTTACGATTCTGGCAAAAAGATAACACGTCGGCAATTAACATACAAATGATCGCCAAATTCATTCACGGGACGTAACGAATGACCCGCGAGCTCTCAAAGCTCGTTACCTTTAAATTCGTAAACAACGGCTCATTATCGCGTACCATTTGCGCCGGCAATAACGTTTAATTAAATTTGACCCAATAATCAACTCGATACGTCGGCAGTAACATTAATTACCGAAAATTTGAGGAACAACTCGACCGGCATTAAATATTCATTTTTAATAATGTCGCTTTGTCGGTTCACTCAATTAGTTTACGCTTTCGCGATTGATTAGTATTATTTTAAATACAAACAACTCGGATTTGACTCGAAAAACAACGAGATTACATTGAGGCCATAGCGCAACTCTATCCAACGCGCGTACAAGCCGGTTTCAAGCGGCGTTACAAACGGAACGAATAGCCGGCACTTTGCGTAAACGGTGTGTTTATTCATCCAGGTTGAACGCAATGGGTATATGTTTGGGACGATTCTGAAGTCAGCCGCGGAAATGTTTTTGGAGAAGGATCGTGTAGCGCGGCGTTTGAGCGATACGATATATTTTACACCCAACGCGTACGATTATTACAAAAAGTTCGTGTCGAAAAAAAAAAAAAGAGAGAAAATACTCTATCTAATCGTTATTTTCGTAATAGTAAAATTTTTTAATTTCATGTTCCAAAAATTTTTAATTTTTAGTCCTAAAAATGCTAATTTATTTTTGTGTATACCAAACTTTTATTTTCCTTAATCTCTTCCACATAAAAAACTTTTTCTCTTGTGTAGAAAGAAGAACGCGGATTTCCGATTCTAAATAAAAGATTTAGAATAAAAATACATTTTACGTTCAAGTATATTGTAGTGCATTATATTTTCTATTAATTATATATTATATTGTATTATTATTTATTATATGTATATTATATTTGAGCATTTGAATAGAAATCCACATTGTATCTATACAAGATTTTGAAAAACCTCTATGCGAGTCATTCGAAACATTATTCAAATACTTCAAATGATATTCACGCAGTATTCACGTACGACTCAACGTACTTGCGTATAATTATTCGAGATGTTCATTAGCATACGACTTGTCGGAACTGAAAACTGCAGCAACCTACTGCATTTGTTAGAATTAGTTTCGAGCTTATGTGTGGTAAAGCAATTAACTTAAATTAACTATCGCTCAAAACACCATTGCAGGCAGCCGTCGCGTTGACCACAATCCATGCTATTGTTCGCTATTATAAGCAAGATGGAACATGCAAATTTCTTAATTGTTCGAAGTTTGGGATGTTGCGGTGTCCCAAGGGACCTCCCTCCCTTCCCCCAATTACGATTCCAACATGTTGTTTAAGATAAAAGTAAAGCGTTGTCATTGTAACAACATTCCGATGTTCCCTGCGAATTACATAACCATGTCCTTTCATAGATAAACATATTTGACGCTTTACAATGCGGTACCTGGCTATGCGTTATTTAAATGCCATGTATGTTGCACAGTAATTATTTTATTAATACTGTATAATGCGGTGCGTATCGAGTTGCGAAAATTAAAAGATTACCGATGCAATTAATAATAACGTACCGCAATTATTCACGGCTGATTCGATCAATATGCCCAAAATGAATATAAATAATACCGGAACGATCCTTAATATTGTGTAATCACTAAAATATTTCAATATAAAATATAAGATGCGAAACATGTAATAACAAAATAACGATAAGTACAATGAAATATGGCGATGGCCATAAATAACGAGGGTAAATTTATAGTTCGCTTCAGGCGCACGCAGGACGCGAAATGTTATGTCGTTTAATATTGACGTAAGCGGCTTCATTGCGGCGGTTACATTGCATTACAAACTATCGCGGCTGATAATTAAAGCTAATAATTCATTCCGGGTCCTCGCGAGTGGGAGAGCGAGAGCTAGGCGTCGTCTTGGTTATGAGTAATGAGACGCCATTGCACGCTCAATTAAAACGAGCTATCGTCGTCCATCGCGCGCTGCAGCGGCAACCGACGAGAATCCAACTAGGTTACGATGACCGACGACCACCGTAGACAAGATGAAGGATGCATATTCCTTAATCGTCGTCAAAGTTTGTTAAGATCGGCCGGCGTGATAGGCAGTTTGACACACTTCGGGCATTGTCAAAGCCGTGTTTGCTGGGCGCTGTCGACGATGAGAACGCTTTTGTAACTTGGTGCTAATTAACCGTAACGCGTACCGTAGCGACCATGACGGGGGGGGGGGGAGGGGGGCTATTGAAAGGAAAATGCAGTTTTAACACATGTCACCCATCGGGGACAACTTGGTTAGACTTTGATCGAGCGCGGCTGCACGATCGGACTGAAATCGACCGAGGTAATTTTCCAAAGCGAAATGTAAACCTGCGAGTCGGACTTTCCGGAAATTAAAGAAAAATGTGGGTCGCTTTGAATTGCTTAAGCTGTTGCTGAGAAAGATTATAGTTTCCTAAAGTAAATTATTGAAGATGCCGCTACTAAGATTATAGTTTCGTAAAGTAAACCCTTATTAAACGCGAAGATTCTTCGCGTTTACTTTTAACCGTTAATAGTTAAATATTGCTTATAATGTTAATTTTACAATAAGACTAATATATGCATATATTTTTCGTTTTAATTAGTAAATTTTGCATTTTAAATAAAGTAAATTTAAATAATGAAAGAAGAAGATGCAAGGCTTTTTATTTTTTAATAAGAGAGTAGCGAATAAAAGAATGAATAATAACAATTAATAACAATGATCTTGTAACTTATCGTTTTCAATTTTCGTTTGATATTTTGAAAATGGACATTGTTTCGACACGTAATGTAATGAAGTCAAACCTGCATTTCTACAATGGATATGAGAATTATTAATCTAATATGAGTAGTCGATAAAATGTGTAAATTACTCGAGAAAATAAATTTTGTGGCGCGCTTCATTCTGGAAACTGTGCACATATCGTTTAATATATATTAATATATTGTTTATAAAATACAAGGGTTTTATTTACAAAATATAAGAATTTGAAAATACCAACAAACAAAATACATCTATTCTATAATTTTCATTATGGAACTAAAAAATAATATTTGTCGTGCTTTCGAAATAGAAATTAAATGAATAACATTATAAAAACATTACAATTAAATGTTAATAATGATAATTGATAGTTCCATCTATTATCTTTCTTGTTTTTAACGTGTTATTACAAACATATATTTTTTAGGGATTTTATTTATCATACTATAATAATTTGGTTATTTACTGTTTGCAATAAACATAAAAATAAAATATTTTTATACATTAAATGAATTTTATTTTCATAAAAAAATTCGCAAAAAATAATATTCGAATTTCACGAAATAGCAGTTGTAATATTTATTCTATATTTAAACTGTATTTTTCGCGATACGATCTATGCGAAACGAGTGTGATAGATACGTGTTACCAATTACCGTGCGTTAATAATGTCACGGTGTATGCATTTTCGGGTTTAATGGAAAAGCTATAGAGACCCGAAATTCACGCTTGCTTGATATGTCATTTTACGCAACGGCGGCGTACATCGAGTCGCATAGCCATTGTCGGAAACTTCTCCCTCTCTTGCCGATTTACTCAAAGTGCAACAGATAACAAACAGAGCGCAAACTTAGTTTATGGAAGCCTGCTTAATGTGTATAAACTTTGGCGGATATGTGATAAATTAATTATAAGTTCTACCACCGCGAGTGTCCAAAATAATGTACACGCGTACGGATTCGGACAAGATAATCTGATCGCGTGTGCTCCTTTCAAGAGAAAGTTCCCCTCCCCCCCCTCTCTCTCTCTCTCTCTCTCTCTCTCTCTCTCTCTCTGTGGAGTTAAGTGCAGTTTCATTGTTGTCCTCCATCCACGTCGGAATATCGTCGGAAATTTTCGTCGCTTCGCTTTTGCCTTTTTTCCTCGCGTTTCAGAAAGAATCGTGGATGCGCTTCCGGTGCCGCGATGACGTGTAGAATACGATTCCACCGACGCATTCTCCAGTCGCGCCGCTGAACTCGAAACCCATCCACGTTGCGTTGCTAATTCATCAATGTCGTCGCTACCGGTACATGTAGCGCGCGACGGTGACTCTTGTCGTCGAATCAGCTACCGAAAGTTAAATCTTTCGCGACACGAGCATGCTTCCGGTCGCTTTTGGTGCGGGCGATAGTGCCGCGTGCCCGTGAGACAGCACAGTTTTCCAAATCCCGAAAAATGAACGTGCGAGGGAGGGGGAGGGTGGGTTTCTCCCGTCGCCGATTTATTTATCGGTGCGTAAAATCGACGTCGACACGGAGCGTCGTTCGGCGCGGGTTTTCCACGTCGTTCGCAGGTGTACCTAATGGGAAGCAACAGCGGCGAGATGTTATTCTGCGGAAAATTATCGCGACGAGATCATGTCGGGGGCGGAGATTGCGTTGGGTTGCAGTTTAATCGACGTGTAAACATTTAATTAACATTTCCGTTTATTCTCTCTGCGTATTTATCGATCGCACTTACGGTACGATATTTTACTTTCCAAGTAGAATAATAACAATGGGATGGGATGGTAAACGTACTTTTAAATGCGCTTCTTTTATGTTTACACATTTACATGCATCTTACGGTGGATTCGAGGAGAAGGCAGTTAAAGTTGGAGGATAGCTTCGTGTAATTGCTGTCTCGCGGCACGTAGAGTCGCGGATCGAGGATTAACTGCACTCTCTCGAAATAAGCCAGGCGGTTGAGAGGCGAAGGTAGATTCCCAGGAAAATAGAGACAGCCACGGGAGACGGGTGGGTTGCGTGAGTATAAAGAAAATATAAGAAAAAGCGCACGCGGAAGAACTCGCGGAAAGACCGGCATAAATTCTATTTACGAGGAAATGAGTAAGAGCGAGAGAGAGAGAGAGAGGGAGGCATAAAGATTTATTGCACATTCAAGTCTCGAGTATATCCGTAGGTGGGATATAAAATCTCGCGTAATTGCGGGCTCCGAGGGTGCCGTGCGATAAAACGTGATTATCAATACCGTTGACGAGCATAAAACGTGCAAACTGCAGCGAAGAGCTGCTCAACATGCAACATGTTCTTGTCAATCAGTATTTATCGATTTTAATCCTTGCAACGTGATCGCCTGAATTATTTTTAGCAATAAACTTACATTCTGCCATCGCAGCGCTTTCCATGGCGAGATATTATCCCGCATGATGCTAACAGCCACAAATTCTCTTAATTAATTTTTTTAATGCGCGCGGACCCGATGTTTCTCACGCGAGAGTATCTAGAATTTATGAGCTGGCGGTAGAAGAAAAGAAAAACGGCGGAAAAAGCGAGCAACGATATTTTCGTGTAACATCGTATGCGAATGCTCATTCCTACAACTGATTTATTACAAATGTTAAGAAGCTTATGTAAAACTTTTTTAACTTCTTTACTGTGGTATATTCCCTCGAGACGCCTCGAGGATCGATCAATAAACGTAATGTTTCATGTTCATATTGAACTTAAACGTTGTTCTTTTCAAATAAAAATAATACGTCACGTAAGCCCTCTGTAGCTTTACATAATCTCCTATATTTTTTTACACACGAGTGTAACATGATTCTCGGAAATAAGCTCCTTCATTTAGAGTCTCCATTTCTTTCTTTTTTTTTTTCGTATCAGTAAAATATATCGATTGAAAAAAAAACCCCGATCTTCCGTTGGATTTAATGAATAATTGGAAGCCTGGATACGTTAACCGTAACATTTGGTTCTTCGTGCCGAATCGTTTTCCGCTGTTACATGCGCTTCTACATCCCTTCGCCGCCGGCCGTGTTTAACCCTTCGTTCCGCTACGCGCCCACATCCCTCATTCCCCACTGTTCGAAAAGCGCCGGACCGAGTTAGGGGCTGGTCTTGTTTAAGCTGCTCTCTGTTTTATCACTCCACCCTGACATGAGTCGCTGCCCATGCCGCGTATCTATCTCGTCCTTCCGTCGAAATTTCCCGACCCCGGCACGTCCGACAGAATTGAGTTTTCGCGCTGCCGGCGTGGTGGGTTCCTTGATTTTACACTTTAAACCCCGCAAAGGTCTGTTTGCATTGCGATCTTTGAGTCGTGCTCTATATGAACAAGACATAGCTCGTACCTCACCGTCCTCTTACTATCGGAGAGAACAAACTTGGACACGGTCGCAAACGACCATGTAAAATATGATACAATGTCTGCAACAATGTCAAGTTCTCGCTTCTCAAGTGAATCCTCAGTGACGTAATGGCGAATTGTTGACCTTGTCGGAGAGAATGCCGACTACACAAAGCTTTTTCGATGACTCACTTCGAAACACATGATCGCGCGCGTGCACGTGTTTCGCGTAGTGGAAAATACATCTGGCGCCATGCCCTTTTTAAATCACGACGACGAACATTTTTCGTGCTTTCGTGCCTCTCTATAGAATTTGTCTCGCCTAGGAATGAAAGCCAACCGAGTGTATTGAGTCGTTCGCTTGAGCTCTGATTTCTGCGGTCGCTCGGGACCAGAAAAAGCGAGCGGTGAAAAAAGAGAGAGAAAGAGAGAGAACCATTGGAGATGCGCGCGCGCGCGCGCGCGCGCGCGTGTGTGTGTGTGTGTGTGTGTGTGTGGTGTGTGTGTATGCACGCGCGTGCACACGAATTATATCCTGCGCGCCGAAAAGCGCCTGTACCGAATAACGCACCACGTCACTACGCGGCGTGTGCACACGTGCATGGCAACACGGCGATGAGTGATTTTTGTTCGCGCGATCCTTTTTTATATAACACAGCGCCGGTGAATCGTCGAGATCACGCGCGGGAAAGAGAGCACCAGAGGTATCGCGCGTACGAGAGGAATCATCGCATTCGTTCCGCGTTATCTCATTCGCGAGCGTTGGACCACGAATTTCATTTGTCAGGCAGAAATATTCGCCTTTTTCTGAACAACACGCGCGCAGCAAAGAGAGAGAGAGAGAGAGAGAGAGAGAGAGAGAGAGAGAGAGAGAGAGAGAGAGAGAGAGAGTGTGTGTGTGTGTGTGTAAAACAGTATTACACTCCCATTCCGCACACGCCCTTTTTTTTCTTACTTTTTTTATTTGTATTTTTTTTATTTGGGGTCATTACTCGCGCGCGAGAGGCTTACCTGAAAACGGCGACTGTGTTATATTCCGTGCCGAACGTCCCGGCGATGTACATAAATCCTAAGCTTGCTTACACATGATTTATCGAACTGGTAATCGAGTTAGCGAAGCGAAAAGACAACGAGAAATACATCCGTTTTTGACGACGGTTGAATTGAGAATCAATTTGCGCGGTATCTCAACTTGGTTTATTCGCCGCGCAATCAAAACAGGAACTGTTAAGGCAGCTGAGCGAAATCGTTTTGCATAACGGTCCGCACCGATAACATTACGGATGATAACATTACGGATGCAGACGAGATAGCGGGTGTAGTTGCATTAACGATTGAAGAAACTGAAATAGACTGGAAATCGGTACGCTCGTTATGAATGCGAAATCACATATGTTACGCGCGAAATCACATAAGTTAGGCTTCATTAGATCGTAACGCAAACTATTAAGCGCGGAATTACGATTAACTCATCGGGAAGAGGAATTGAACATAAAGAGCAAATCGGATTCGGCGGCGAATTGCAAATAAATCACGTATCCTTTCAGCGCTTAGCATTATATCGTATATTCTCCTAAATATGACAAATCACTTTTGCTAATCGAGCACAGAGAGCCAGGAAAAGTCTAAAAAGAGAACGCGATGAGAACCTTTGGCAATCGAGTCCGGAAAATATCTCTCTCTCTCTCTCTCTCTCTCTCTCTCTCTCTCTCTCTCTCTCTCTCTTAATGCTCGAACAATATGCAGACTGTTTATCTTTGGAATACGTCCGACAATGGCGAACCCGGGAGCAATATGCCTCGAAAAAACAGCGGATCTGGTTTTCCTCTCTGCGGACCTATCTACTCCCCCTTTATCTGGTAAATGCGAATCACGTACGCCAGTCTTGGAGGACTTGGCGTGTCATTGCACTCTCGTTCGGTAGAAATTCAATCTTTCGATTCTATTTTTCATACTTGTACATTACGCGCACATATACACGCGGAGATCAATTGTCCCCTTTTGTTTTCCCAAGAGAGAAAAAAAAAAATGCGAACGAAAAAAGATTCACGTCGCTTATGAGATGACGTTAATATACCATGTGACCTCCGTTTAAATAATAATGAATAACGCGAAAATAATCCAGGACTACAGTGACTCTTGCAAAGATAGAAAGTGAGAAATAGAAATAGTTAAAATAATTAAATAGCAGAGTTATATATCCGTTAAGTTTCTAAATACTCGTACATGCTACAGGTCATTTAATGGATAATTCGGGAAACGTAGACGAAATTGAAGATACAGGTTTCTCGAGTTTTCATTCAGGTCACATTTGTGACCTCTTAAAAACTACGTGAGAAAGGGCTCAAATGCGCGTCTCATTCGTAAAATACGATAAAAGCAATTTCCCGTGACCCGATATACGGCGCGATAACGGGTTGCATTTGTTATTCGAACATGTATGTATCGCGGCGGCAAGTTTCATTTTTGCGGCCCCCTTTTCCGTGACACGTAATGGAAGGATAGCGAAAACGTCACGGCATAAAATTCGACATGGCGCGAGTGTGCATCGGCCGTCGGGAGCGCCGGTTGTCGGCGCCGATGATGGCCACAGGATGGATATTCCTCTCGCTCCACTGGGATCTGGAGGCGTCACTCGTCGCCAGATTTCCCGTGGCGGTCGTACTTCATCCGAAATTACCTGCGAGCCACGTCCGGCTGATTCGTCCCGAGCTCTCTGGTCAGTTTCTAACACGACTGCACAACTAGGTTTAGACGACCATTAACTATTTAATATTTATATAAACAAGCTTCACCCGAAAAGCTTCCGCGATAAAAAACGAATTTGACGTTCATCTAAAATAAAATGATTGACATTTACGTATACACAGTTGGATTAGGAGAGATGATTAATCGATATCCAAATGGCATGTAATCGAGGAATAAAATACATTTGTCGATATTTGCGTTGATATTTAATAATTCAATGAAAATCTAGCATCATATTGCGCTTTAAAAGTGCGATAATTCTCGTGCCATTTTGATATCGTTTGCAAGTGTGAGTAAAAAAGGCCGAAAGATGGAGAAGATAAGGCGAGATTATAAAAAATGCATTACGGCATCCACGTGGAATGAGAACGAATGCAACGCGCGACGCGCATACTCCGTCTTTATTTCTCAAAGATTTTTCTTATCGCGCGCATTCTTCTCTTTACGGCGTATCGGATGTAACTGTGATTCATTATTACAGGGCTTCCCTAATGCAAATGCGCGAATAAATATTTATTACATCAGCACAAAGTTCTTAAGGTATTAAGATTACCTCGCGAAGATATTCCGTAGGTATTATTATGCAACATCTGGCATCTCAAATTTAAATTTTACAAAGCATTACAAGTGTCTCTCGGCCGTCGTGGAACTTTCCTGATGTGCCAGGGAGGTAAAGCGCACTATCCGTAAACATCGTGTTTTATTATGCCGCAACCCTTTATTGCGCGTTGTTGAATTTATAAGACGTGGGAGACACGGATCGACGACCGCCGCCCACCCGACGTCCGTTTCCGGTGTTACACACTGCGACCAGGATATCTCGGTCGTGGACTCGGCCCTCTTCTCCAGGGAGCAACAAAGGAAACTACGAGGAGGAAAAGTTTATCGCGCCATGAAGCGAAGAGAGGGGGTGAAGGAAAAGCGGAGAAGCAGTAGCGATCGGAACGATCTGTTTCTACGGAGAGCAGAATGAAATGGAAGCGGAAAAACGTGTGGCGTGAACCGAATGCAGATGAATCGCCGTCGATTCCGCCGATCGAATCGAAGAGCTTCATTTTCGTGAGATGCGGCGGATTCTCTCTGATATCGAGATCGAGGGAGAAAGAAACCGGAACGCGACACGAAAATGGAGCTACGAATTCGCTGTCTTTCTTGGTTAAAAGAAAAGAATAGATAAATCGACGCTCTCTCGACCGCATGTTGAAAGCGATAATTCTCATAGTTGAACAGTACCAATATAATAAAGAAGTTGAAAGTATCAATTTATTGATTTTTAGAAAAGAGAGATCTCGAAGATAAATGTATCGTACATGTCAACGCGATTTGTTAACTTCACCATGCAATTCAATATTGAAAGACAGATGAAAAAAACTGATGAAACAAAAACGTTTTCGCACAAGAATTTTCATTGTACTAATCAGAATTCGCGTCCGATTCGTGTGATAAAAAGATAACAGCGCATCAAGTGGAAATGTGAACGTCGATAAATTTTAACAAGGCACGACACTTCGACGAAGGAGATACGGAAACGGAAACGAAGCCGCACGCGAAACGTAACTTTTTCCCGGTCAATCCGCATCAGCTTTCACGATGCATCCTCTCATCGACCGCGCGGAGGAAGAAAATGAGCTACGAGAGACGGAAGCGACTCTGACGTCACTTTTAGATATACCAGCGTATATATCTGGCGCCGATGATGAGGAGCGAGACGAAGAAAATAGGGAAGAGAGATCGCGACAACTTAATCAAGGAGAGAAACGAAAGGATCTCTCTCTCTCTCCGCCCTTCTTCCCTCTTGTCTCTCTCTGTTGCATCTTACTTTTCGATCCTGGCGTATTTTCCGACGGGAAATAACAAATGATATGGGGTGAGGCTCAGATGGGGCAACAAGACTAGACAGAAAAGAAGAAAAACGTAATAACGGTGACGAAAGAGGAAGAGACTTGAAAGAAATAAGCATGATCTAAAACGAACCATAGCGCTCGTTATTCGAGATACGCTTTATTGTTATATCCGTTAGCTTCACTTATTTTAAATTGCTTCAAAAATACCGATATTTTATCTTATCTTCATTATACAATCAATCGGTCATTTCTTTAAAATATTTTCATGTAAAATGCAACAATTACCGAGGGAATATCTATATAAATATAAATCTATATAAATATAAGAGCGCTTAACATAAATATCCAAAAATGTAAATTAATATGCTTAAATTAGCAATGCAAACTTAAAAAAGAATAATCTACATTACTTTACTCCAACGACCCAGAAACTCAAAACTGAGCTTGCCCTTAATCGAAGTAATTGCATAGTGAAGTTAAGCCCAGCAAAACAATTTTATGTTTGCACTGTAATTGAAATTTAAAGAAGAATATCTTTTCTAAAGTAAAGTCCCATGGAATCGTTTTTTTACTTATGGAATTGGACCGTTGGCGTATAATGATCGAAAGCACTCGGACTACCGTGCTCTCATTAGTGGATTAGACTCGAGATAAAAGTCAGTCATCTACTTTTGTAGGGAAGAGAGAGAGAGAGAGAGAGAGAGAGAGGGGGGGGGAGGGAGCGCAAAAAAGACTAAGGATCAATACGAAACCTATTATTACAATTTTCTCGCAACTTGCACTAATTGTTTCCAATTCCTTCACAACTCTGCATTTGAAAATTACGTCATTCAAGCGTATTGGCAAATCGGTATTGCAATTAAGTTATCTAGTTAAGTTAAACGCTATAATTCAAATCTGGAATAAATCGATTAAAGATCGTTTTACATTCAGACAAGACGACTTTATTGTTATCCCTCGCGTGTCATCGTTACTTACTCGTTTTTTTAATTTCGCTCGCGGAAAAACTTCCATCGCGAAAGTTCTTCGCGCACGTTTAAGGGAAACGACCGGTGGTGTGGTCTGGTGTGGCGGTGCTCGTTTTGCTCCCGCCATTTTTCCCGATCTTTTTCCCCGCCGAATTGCAGCCTGCAAGATTCGCAGAAAAGTCTCAGGAGCGCCCTTAATACGTACGTTTCACGCTCCCGCAGCCGTCATAAATACGAACGAACGAGTTTTCCCAACTGCTACGGCACGACCGGCCAAGATTTCTTCGAAACAAACTTCGGAGCTAACCGCTCGTAATATCGAGTCGCGGCCAGCGCCGATGAAAAGCAGAGAGATTAAAATTTCACTCGTTTCACTCGGCGGACCGTTTTCGCGTCGTTCGATGATGAAGTGCTTACTTTGGCCGTTGTGAATTTCGTGTGTGGAATTTATGGTGCTTGTTGGCTCTCGCGTGAGTATATCATAACTAAGCACTTTCCGCTGGAAGGACATTTCGAATCAATTCATATAATATGACGTATTCGCGATCGTAGATCACGATCTTGTGATATTGATTAATGGGATTGATTAATGTACGTCACAATCGCACTGTACGACACGCCGTCGTTTGTAAATTCATGCACTCGTGATGTGATGTGATCTCTAAATCACATTCGATTTATTTATTATTACAGAACAAAATCTTTACACGAGAATCAGTAGCGATTGATAAGATTTTACATTTTAACGTTTTACAAAATAATTTAGTAATAATTTAGTAATTCTTTTCCTAAATATTTTTGTGCCTGATTATTTTCCAAAGGTTTTTGATGAAAGATATTATACATTAATATATCTATAGGGATATTAATTATTGAAACTTAATCAGATTAAAGCATCAGCCGCATAAAAAAATCGATTATCGCTGTATTTCCATTTAATTTTCGAGGTGAAAATAAAGTGCAGTCTCGGCGCGTGGAGAATCGTATACGTGAAAAACTTAACAAAGTAGTCGGGATCGGTAACTTTTACGACGTGCCGCTGTAAGTATGCCGTAAGTCCGCCGCAAGTCCGCCGCATACACTTCCTAGCAAAAGTTATACCGGGGATATATACTCAGTCGGCAGTGTGTACCCGGACTAATGACGTGACTGCGGACATTTGTACGTGTCAGCTGCAGCTTTCGCGGCGAAACTATCGGTCCCGTGCATTAATAATGCACCGGTGGCTTCCGGCCGACGGACATAAATTGGCTCGCGATTGTCGCGTAGGTACCTCGTCGAGCGATTCCTCTACATATTTCATCGTGACCCGAACAGAAATCGAGAGGCCCGTAAGTAGAATGGGGTGTCGGACTCGTCAGACCGGCCGTCTTTTTGCGCGTGGTCCGGTGTTTGCCGCTCTGTTTGGCGAAGCGATTGACTCTCTCACCACTTTGCGGAGTGTCACCGGCAAACCGCCCTTTCTTCTCGCGACATTTGATATTCAGGAACAACATTTCGAGACAATAAGAGGGATACTTTTCAGCTCCTTTCAGCCTTTTTTTAATTTTACAGCTCTTCCTAAAAAAATATTTATTAATCAAGAATAATTAAATATTTATAAATTATAATTATTATAATTATTATTGTTTATTTTTTACTAATATTTATTAGTTAAGAGCAATAAATGTTTTCATTAATAAATATTTATCATTAATAATCAATATTATAATCAATATTTATTAATAAAAATATTTATTATTCTTGCCTTAAATTTAAATTTATGAAGCTTTTCGCGCTCATACCTATCATTTCTATATAAAGATTAATGGAAACGACTACAATAAGTAGAAAGTGCATAATCAACGTTGTTCTAATTTGTAATTGATGGTATTATAAACGGAATAGTGTGAAACTTTAATAACGCTATGTCATATTAATATTCTAATTCAATTTGTTCTACTAATCATTGGCTCATGTCAGCACTAATTAGTCAATTATGTGATATTATGAATAGAACGAACAATTGAAAGGATAGTTCATCACGCGATACCTGTGATTACGGCTATAAATATTTCAGCTCCAGAGTATCGATCTTATTTCTTGTTTTTCTCAAGATTTATTATCTAAAGAGCAATAAAGTGTTGCTGCCAATACCAAAACGTCGCTATACGTTTTGAGTGCAGCGACATAATAACAGCGATAAAATAGCGTTTGTATAGAACACAATTCGAGGCGGGGAGGAAGTCAGAGGCAGCGATATAGCAGCGGTCGGGCAACTCCAGAAGTCCGGATGAAGGATCAGTGGCGGAGACAATGCCAAGGATGTGAACAAAAGGATGAATGCCAGGCTCGATTGCAGACCGGACGTGGGTGTTAGGGATTGCTGACGCGCTGATGTGTCGCGAGTCTCCCGTGGGGATCGTTAATACCATATGGGACTGCAACGGCAATTTAGATCTGACTAGCGAGCGCATAGCTGAATAAGCCAGTATTTACAGCGTGGTATTATCGCGCGAGATCGCGCGTCGAATCGATAATTAATATAGAAACAGTAATAGAAACGTAATAGAAACAGAATCAGGTTTAAACGAAACAGCGGCGCGATGCGAATTAAAATTAATCGAAGCGCTAAACTGAATTATCTCCGTTGCCAGAAGCCCCGCCCTTGCCACAAATCCCGATCAATGTTACCAACGGCTTGATATACGTGCCCTACGAAGGAACATTGTACGTTCCGGTAATACTTTCCACTTTCCAGTAGCACTTTCGATATACGCACGCTTGTGTAACTTATTTCGATTTCATATTGCTGGCGCGGTATCGCAAGTTTCACGTACCAGATCCCGATACCAATTTTATTCCATTCTATTTCCCGATAAAGAGCACCGTCGTACGAGCTACGCTTCGATGCCAGGACGAGACGGTGTTTCCGGTTCCACTGAGAAAATCGCACCACTAAAACCTTCTCGCATAACGCTGCCCCGTGCACGCTCGTAAATCATGACGACGACGACATTAATTATTTTACTGATTAAGCCCCAAGATAAATTTCTGTTAAAATGGAGTTAGAATGTGAGGTTAATTAAGAAACATCCTGTTAATTAAGAAACCTCCTCCGCCGATTCACTTCTTTTACATATTTTGCGTGTACGAATTAAAAAAATAAATGTCTGTGCAATAGAAAATATTTACTTTCTATCATATGTTACAAAAGTATATTGACAGTTTCAACCAGCAATAAATAAAAAAGTCGCTATTAATGTAGAGTTTCCTGAAGTTATAATAGCTTGTAGTGTGTGCTTTTGTTTCCATGTTTATTTGTTTGTTTGTTCCATGATATCTATGGGAAATGTATCCTATGTTAAGAATAATTCTTTCATCATGCAAAGAGAAAATTATATAAAATGTGTTAATGCATAATAGAATGGAAAGATATGAAAAGATATGAAAAGATTAAAATAAATATTCTGAACATATCTAATCCGAGACCCTACTGGATCTCGTGATAAAATATGAAAATAATTATAAAAATGATTCTAAAGAAAAAAGAGGACTTCATTTTAAAAGATAATTTTCAAAAATGTTTTTACAATGTCGCCTAATTAAATGTATTGCCCAACAAGTATTGTTACCTCGAAGGGATAATAACCATTAATTAAGTAAACGTAGCTTTTATGAGGGTACTTCCAAGTATTTAATCATCCCATTTCGTGAAGAACAACATAAAATTAGAAAATTGATGATACCACGAGATTTATGGTGATTTATAACGGCCGACAGTGGAAGTAGGCATTACTTTCACGACATTTCACGTGACTTCCATATCGAAAATCCGTTCGTCGCACGCTGAAAAACAATTCGCGTGATCGTTTGCCATTGCGGATACCGTTCAAGTAACCGTGCGAGTGGAAAATTGACTTCCATCGGATTAAGCGACGACGAGAAAAGCGTAGTGGCATAGTTTTTCCCGGGAAAAGTCGGCCGGTCGGTTACTCGGTCGAATCCCTGGGATGTTCCTGGGGGCTGACGTTTCACTGGTGGAACGTTGGCGTCGGCCGTAAATCTGTCCGGCGACGGGGCGAACGACTTTACGAGCCGACGACGTCGTGAAAACGCGCCGGCAGCGCGAAAAAGGGGTCGAGGGATATTTCGCGTCTTACACCCGATAAAAATTCGCACATGCTCATCTCTCGCACTCGGGGGGGTTGGGGGACGCGCCATCCTGCTGCTGGCCGGATGCGAGAGGGTCGTTTACGCGTATCGCGCGTCCCATATGGGGTGAACGAAGCAGAATGTATACGATCGTGCGCACGGATGGAACAAGGGTGACGTTTATGGAGCGGTATGTTTATAGATGATAACGCGCTTTTCACTGCTCGGTATGTTTGAGATAATTTACTTTCATATCCCCGTCGTCCCGGTGCTCGCGTGAGTCAGTCCGGGGAATGAAAGCGTATTTTTAACGAATTTTAGCTACATGTGTAACTTTTGGCAGTAGTTTATAATGCGCACTAACTACGACTGGGACGACGGGCGAATTTACGATGATTACGAAAAATTAATCTACTTTGAAATTGCTATTGCAAACGCGAAGAAAAATGTTATTACCACGTAAATAAATTACGTATCTTAAATTATTGAAAGAGCGCCGATATGAAAATATTCTTAATAGGTGTTGCATGCTTTCGTGCTTTCACTCGCGCTGGCAGGAGAAACAGAAACATGTAAGCATTATGAACGAATGCGCCCCATACATCTCAGATAATCGTAAGTTAGCCGCGCCGGGGGTGACTGGAGCGGGTCCGAGAAGAAGAAGCGATTCCGAGCTAGAGAAATCCAGGATCCGGCTTAGCCGGTTGTTGTTTATCAGCCGTTGTGTCGCACGAACTCCCCTTAAGCCCGGTTGGACTCGTTTCACGTCCTACGGTGGCTTCCACAAACGCGGCCATTCCCTCGAGAACCAACCGCGAGAAAGTCCATCCGAGTATATTGCTGGTACACCACATTGTCTCCTTATGACGTTCCCTTATTTATCGAGTCCGTAGAACGTACTCGCGCGAGAATTCATGACGAAATGCCGAATAATAACGAAATCGAAGCTGGACAACGGCGATTCATTTATATGGAAATAAGCGCTCTCGTATTGATCGGAATTAACGCAAAGCGTAAGGAGCGGCGCTCGAAGCGAAGCGGAATTGTTTAGGTTTGAGGATTAAAATTAAAACTTTTGACGCGGCTTTTCCTCCGTGAGTAATAACCGGGAAAAATTAACGTGGTGGCCCCGTAAGACCGATGTTAGCTTAGAGGATGAAAAAGTTACGTTACGTCTTGAGGATTAATCTTTCCTTATGGTATCGTAGATTAAGAGGTTTACGGGAAGTACGAGATAAATGGGACGCGAACGAGCGAGCGAGAGAGAAAGAGAGAAAAGGAGGGAGAGTCGGGATGAGTCGATGCGAGCGCACGAGTCAGACGGTCGGCTCCGAGTCGCGTTCGTTATAATGAAGTCATTTGCGTGTTCCTCGGGGTGAATCCGGGAGGAATGGAGCGCGCCGCGTGCTCGTAGGTTTGTCAGGACACCCGTAAGAGGGGCGGAAGAAGGTAGAAATGGGGTTGGCTCGGGGTTGCTGCCGGCGGAACGACGACTAATTTCACCCGCTGCTTCTCGTATAACAAACAACCGACTGGCGTCGTTCTCGTAGTTGAGAAAACTCACTTCCGCTCGCTTGTGGAAAAGCAGGCAGACTGAGCGTGTTATGGGCACGAAGGATCGAAGGGAGGGGCCAATCCTCGCGTCACCCCCGACACCTGCGTCCCTCACGAGCGGTGCGGTTTCCGCAACGAGTTCTTGTCTCCCGATTAGATTCCCATGATCCGATTTGTACAAGTAGAAGCACATTGTGGAAAGCGCCATAGAATAATCGAGCAAATTTCCGAAAGTAAACATATACATTTTTATAAAAAAGAAAATAAACCAATGATATTTTTTATCAATATCGTTAATTAATGAATTATTAATTTATCAATAAGAATAACAAGATTGCACGATTTATTTTGCGTAGATAATCAATATAAATGTTTCGTCCCCGGAAATATCAATATTAATATTAAAAAAATATTTAAAAAATTAGATTCAATATCAAATTAATATAAAGAAATATAAATATGGAAATTAAATTTTTTCCATTTGGAAAAGAAATAAAAAAGTAAATTTTTTTCTATTTACATGGTTAATTCGAGAAAACTGTCCATATATATTTAATTATAATTTAAAAGTTATTGACTTCTCATCACGTTTTTCTTAAGAGAAAATAATTTCTAAATTAGTCTAAGTATACCGTTGATACGATATGTCCTACATTACACCTAACTCATTTGTGGGAAAAGTAATTAACGCCAAGGGGTTTTCTTGAAAGTCTCCAAGTTCCGTAGATTTCGAGCGGCATGTCGACGGATAGCGTCGTTTCGTGTAAAACCGTACGCCGATGGATGTAATTCACCATAGTTCCAATAATTCCCAAATACGTTGTCGGGAAGTCTCGCAGACCGTGGTTCCCTGACCGAAAGATCTCGATACAACGATAATCCGATGTTACGATGCACGATCTCCGGGACCGCAGCAAAGGCGCCGTGATAGAAACGACTGTTTCGGGAGTTGGAGAAGCTCGGCGCAGACAGGAAACTTCGTCGCTTAATAGTATTAAGTTGTAACGCCGCGTGGTAAGACACCGTGTTTCGCTTGGATTTAATTTCAAGACGAGAGACCGCGCGACGAGAAGCAGCGCCATACACTGCGGTCGCTTAAAATCAGAAGTCACGAAAACTGGGAGTCGAATCGATTCAGCGACGAAATTGCACCGCTAATAGAAACTACGAGAAAGCCCATGTTTTGCCCCCATATAAAATTCCATTTATTCTATTATAATGTTAATATCTGCTTGTAAAATTTATAGTCTTCCGTAGATATTTTTTAGCCAAGCTGCCGATATGCGCGCCCTTTTTCCCCTTCCCCCGGTATAAGCTAATTGCTATTCTCCGCACTGTACAGTTCGCGGAAATGGCATCTCCATAAATTAAAGTACTTTGACATTTGCAGATTTTTTCGTTCGCCGGCGGTGGAAAAAAATTTTTTATTTCAATTTGCACGCTCGCGAAATAATCGCGCAAATTTTGGATTGGCTGCGTGTCGAAAATTTTGATGTTGGCTCTTAGCCGCGTATAATTTCGCGCTTCAATATTACATCTGCCAGCGCAATTCCAACGGCTACAGGTTAAGGTCTAATCTCCGCGTAGATGGGGATCCTTGTTAAACGGCAAAGTTAACGGGAATTACAAATGCGTCACGTCAGTCGAATTTACATTCCGAACCTGTCTCGCTCGACCAGCATTTACTATGCAGAAGCGTTTGACATCTCGAATATCTCGAGAGACGTCGCGGCGGTTAGGGTCTCCGTAAAATAATTTCACCTGGCGATACTAGTTCCTTCATCCTTCCTAATCAGGTCGGACACTTTCTAACACGTGCGTAAGGCAGCGGCGTTAGTTATAAAGCGAGCTACGCGCTTGATCATGATTGATCGAAACGTTGGAGTCGTTATCGCGACGTTCGCGATATGGACGGGGCGTATATGAAAGAGACCTCGGGCGTGTCCGGCACGCGAGGAAAAAAAGAGCGGGATTAGCTCGCGTCAATCGGCTCGCGATAATCACGTAAGTAATATCTTTTTTTAGTATCGCGAGTCACGTTGCACGTGCACGCGAGCGACACGAGAGCGGAGATAGACCTGTCCGTTCCTTACGTTGTACATCGGCGGCGTGTCAGCGGGCAGATTAAGAGCTCGGCTCTTAAAGCCAGTAGATTAACGCGGAGTTAATTCAGCTAATTGCACAGCAAGAAAAAAGCGCACGGTCGCGCACGGTCGGTAGATTAATACGGTATTAATCAGAGTAATTGCATATCACGTCACGGCAGAGTTACGCGAAAGGCCAAGTTACGTGATACGTTACACAATCGCGCCCCCTCGGTCGGGGGCGCGATGATATATTTTCTTTTCGCGTGTGACGAATGTGGACGCCTTCGCCTTTTCATCCTCGATCCGCGCGCCGGGCGTGCTTTTTTGCCTTCCTCTCCTTTCTTCTGCCCGCGACAAAGTCGACCCGTGACACACTACGGGCCATTACGAGGTATCGATTTGCAACGGATATCGCGCTATTTATAATCGCGCGGAGAGAATGAAGAATGTAACGAAGTCGACGGGGTCACCTGTAGGAACTGTACTTGAGGATGACCGATCAATTGATTTTATGATATAAATGTCCCTCATCACGTGGATACGTTGCGCATATATCGAACATTAGTAATGCATAATAATGCTTATATTTAACGATCGCGATACCTTAAATAGAAATCGGAAAATGTAACGGATACCTGACTTAATGTAGATTCGTCTGTGGGAATCAATACATTCAATTTGTATATATATATATATATATATATATATATATATATATATATATATATATATATAGAGCTCACACATTAAGCGGCTTTGATGGCAATAACCGTCATGGCTGATAGACATCTCGCATCTTGCTTGAAATCCCGTTGACAGTACGTTACATTTCCATGATAGCTGTTGCCATTAAGATCGTGGTTACATGTTAAATATTAATGTTCTCACGTGTAATGGAATACTATCATTGAGTCACTTCATCTGTTAAGACGATCCAGGTAATAATAAATTTGAAAATAATAAGAATAAAAATCTTTAACAACTTTTAAAATTTGAAATCGATAGAATTTCAATTCCAAGATTAATAAAAAAAAAAAAAAAAATGAAAGAACATGGCATGATGTAAATTGCAGATCTGTTGTAAGTTTCAGCATATCCGAGAAATTACAACATCTTCCGAGTCTCGAAACTCGACAAGCATATTTTATTTCTCTAACTTCACCGCTTTACCATGGGATATAAAAACGCGAATTTATCGCACGGCTCTCCGAGCCGTGGCGAAGTTGGCGGTGGTCGTGTGAAAAATGAACACGGCGTATATGCCGGTCGTTATCGATTGTATCGGAAGTGCAAAAACGTAAACCAGCCACGAGGGACATTCTTTATCGATGTTCCTATCATGATGGGATTCTATAGTCCGAAAGTATTTACCTGATTTCACAACGTGATATCTCCGTCTTCCTCGTCTCGAAGCGAAATCGTGACTGGGAATAGCAAGAGGCAACTTAAACGGGAATCTCTCCAAGAGCCTGGAACGGAAAATCGCGTTCCTCTTGCAATAAAATAAACATACTGAAATAACGTACTGAAATAACGTCATTAACTTTTACGCGGGCATTCGCTTTATTTGCGTACTCCATAACGTTCAATAAGGTGGAATCAGTTCCGAATCTATCGAGTGCAACTTCACGCGAGGCATCCAAAGCGGAACGAAGAACATTAGAATTCCCAGCGAGATTTACGACTCAGCTTCACGCGCGTTATTATTATCGAGTCGACGAGACACTACTCTCGGCGTTGCGATAATTTGGCCACGTGCCGGCGACGATCGCGCGAGCCCCCGAAAATCCCCGAGAGTTGCGAGACGGCCGATTGGGCGACACAGTCATAATCTCGCGGAGACGATTACCGTCACCGTGAAATTGCCGGACTAGACGCAGTCGGTCAATGCGATCCGCCTGCGACTGGCTGGCGTAACACCTCCGGCGGCGTATTCCCGCCATTGCTAATTAGAACTGAGACGGGCCCCGCTTTAACGAGTGATACAAGGCACGGGAGGAAGAGGGGGGGGAGGGAGTTAATGCTGGTCGCCTGCAAATGCGAACCGTTAATTTCTGTCGCTGCCTGTCACGGCTGACACGCCACGCGTTGTGCTCCCGACGAATTACAGAGCCGTCCCGCCGGACAGCCGTGATAGTCATTAAACGCGACAAAATGAGAAATGCATCCGGGTCGCGTCGTTTTTTTTTTTTTCTTTTACCCCATCCGAAATCGTGGCGGTGATTCGTGCTGAAAGTAGTTTTGCACAAGAATTCGCGCGAAAACACGAAGGTCGATTCAGATAAATGCGACGCGATGCAATTCGCGTAAAAGTGCATTTTACGGACTCGTACGATGCGTCCGATCGGAAATGGGACCTCACATCGGCCGCGATCATCCGATATTATTGTCCGATGAACTGTCAATACAAACGACAAATGAAATATTCATCGTTCTTCGATATAATGTAGACATAAAAAAAAAAAAGAAATTCGGAATCGTCGGAGCCGGAGTTAAAATTTGACAGAACTTCTTAACCACTTGACCGAACAAGTAACAGCTATTCTGTAGTCGTTGTTTATTAAGCTGCGATATTAATTAGACGCGAAGAGCAGTATTACTAATAACAGTTTGCAAGTTGCCCAGGTCAACAGTTCGTAAAATAACGCGGCGAATTTTCATTCTCGCTTCCCTTGGGAAGCAAACTGAGAGAAAAAAGGGGATGCATAACACGATTAAAGTGTTTCCCGCCGGATGGGTGTGGCGACGATCGGTCGGTTCCCGGAAAGTGGGTCAAGCTTTTAGCAAAAGCCTGTACCACTGAATGGTATCCATCCGGCGAGCTGCGGTACTCGCGATCGAAGACCTGGAGGAGTTCACTTACGTGCCAGAACGAGGACGCGGAGGGACGCACAGGGGTGAAACAAGTGAAAAGCTGACCAGATGTCAAATGGGAAAGGGAAGACAGCGCGGGGTTACTCGATTGCCGAAGAAAAACTACGGCCAGCCGCGGCAAGATAAACAACAAGCCGGGGCAAATCTATCCTTATAAATCAGGAGGTAGTCGATGTCGTCCTCGTGTCCCTTCTTTTTGCGCGCCCCGAGGAGTCCCGACTCTTTTCCCCGTCTTCCTGCCGACGCTCCATTACGCGTGCGACGTCTACAAAGCGGAATTTTTATCGCAGCCCTCGTCTTTGCGCGTGAGCTATCGGGATTTAGGAAGCTCGTAGGGATCCTTTTGCGGAGCGTGTGGCGTGAAACGTTTCCGGGATCTTGATGATCGATCGGACAAACGAGACACCAAGAGCCCTAGGGAATAATTTGAATTCGCCTCGAAAGCCTCGTGATTTAAATACGACGACAACACGTATATCTAATCGTATGTCCAATCTAATTAAATTAAATGTGAGTGCGTTTAGTCAGTTCGCCACGCGCGTCCAATATTAACGGCAAGAAACGCGAGATTTACGGCGCGGCCATGAGGGATCAAAGAAATCAACGAGAGTGTGTATTCCCATTCTCTGAATCTAAGGCCATTTTTCCACTCTAGTCCGCTACTGCGTGGATAATAAATATTTTATCGCAGAAATAACCGTGCGAAATACGACCGCAGGAACGTACGCGCTTTGGTCCATACGAGTGCCATGATTATCCATGTTTGTTCATTTTTCGGGAAATGGAAGGAATGATAATAGTCAGCGAGTCAGCATGACGCAAGTTAATAATTATTATTATTATTTAATAGTGGTGAAAGATTTAATATAAAACTTTTGATTTGGAAATCTTTTGATTACGAATTATATTCGTTAAATTATTTCACCAAAAAGAAATTTCTTTCAGATATTAATTCGTCAAACAATTTTTCATTGACAGTTAGTGGCAACACAGATTACTAAAAACCGATTAACGTTACGCGCAAATTTATTTCTAAATAAATCAGGTTATAGCAAGAAAATTAATAATCCGCCTCGCCATGATATAAACGCTTAAACGACTTAATGCGCTCTCAAAAGAAAGTAATGGAAGAAATAAAATACGAGTTGCACGGTTTATGACTCCATAAAAAAAAAAAAATCTTTATAGGAAAACGTACGATGACGCGCGACAGCGTGGAAATCGCGAGTCTCTCCTTAAGATTTATTATTTATTGCGCGCACGGGTCCATTGTCATAATACCTAAAATTGAAGTCGAGTCTTCGCTTCTTGCCGTTCGTTTCATAAAATAGAAGGGATCCTACCACGTTCCTTACGACCCTCGAGCGAAGGAGAAATGCCGCGAGCTATTCGATCCATCCCTCGTAAAGCCCGCCCTTTTATCCGCGATTCTTTGGAAAAACCGATCGAGCGCTCAGCTCTTAAAACAGAGAAGACGATCGAGAGAACCAATTGGCTTCTGCTGTCTAATGATCGAAGCTTCCAACGTCGACTGTTTGTCGTGCAGTGCATTCGTTGCGTACTTATCGGTGAAGTTACTCTCGCAAAAAAAGAAGACGAACACGACGAAAAGGTTTGTAACGACGAGAAGAAAGCGTGAAGTTACAGAGAACGAAACGACGAGCACTCCAATGAGCGCGATCGTTTTCGGATCTCCATCGTCCTAACTCGTCCGCCGTGTGGATTAAAAGTTGCAAATTACGCTGGACTCCGGTGATTTACGCGCAATAATTCTCGCGATCACCTTCCTGAAAGAGAGACGATAACTAAACTCCGTTAATGCGAGGCGATTTTATTAACACCGTTAATATCGCAATCACATCGAAGCGGCATCGACATTTCCATCACTATTGTCATCGATATATCGGGCACCGAAAAACGCAATAATTTACGCACGATACGCGCGCCGCGCATTTCGTTCACCGCCGGTGTACTTAATTTAGAATAAATTCCCTATGCAAAATTGGATGGATCTGGCGTATCGATTGCCGCGCCGTGTTTTCCCAAGCATCCTTTTGTCATGGCATAAAAGTTGCATCGTCGTCGGCGTTGCTGCATCATCCACGTAACGGAAGCGTCCGTCAACGACGTCGGCGGAAACGCGAGAGAGAGTATCGGACAAAGCGAAATTCGGGCATGCATTTTGCAGCGAGCTGAATTATGCCCGGGCAGCGCGGCATCCACAGGTGAAATCGAATTTTGCATATCTTAGTAGCGGCGTAACTAGCCGATCGTAGCCGGCAAGCGGACGATGGACTGGTTCGAATATCAGCGAACTGCATATTTTAGTGCATTATATAAACCGCTTACAGAGAGTGCTCTACAACCGCAGAAGTTGCTTACAACGTGATCGTAAAGATTAAATAAGAGCTGATCCTTAATAAATAAGATGGGATTACTCGTAAATTTTCGCTAAACGTTAAATATCTCTTACGGATACTAAAATTTTCTATTAAATATCTCTGAAGATAATAATGATCTTTTCTACTAGCAGGCTTATTAGCAATTAGGAAAAGTTGGCAAAACCACGAAAAATCAGAGAATCAAAGGATCTATTAATTTAAGAAAAAATTGTAATATTGTAATATCAATGTTAAACTTTACCTCTTTAAAAGTTATTAAATAAATTTTTTGAATTATTTAAGGAAGCATTGTAAACATTTTTTATGATTTTTTTTCAATTTTGCAGTGAGCAATTTGCAGAAAGTCATTAACAGATATAATTAAAAGTTATATTCTATTTTGGTATTTTTCACTTATCTCTTATTATGTACTTGTTTATAAATAATACAAATTTTAATTAACTCTTTGTATTTTTATTCAATATTGCTCCTTTCAGATTTTAATCAGGAAATTCTTCCAAAAATTGGCGGGAAAAGCAGGAAAATATTTTTTTCCGTTTCGTTAACAACTCTGATTAGGTATAGACTTCATCTGTCGTCATATCGAACAATTTTGCATGTAAATATTTTTGCTTATTTTAATCCTTCAGTTTTTTCGCAGATGTTTAAAACGTTTTCTCGCTTTACGATCATTATGAGGAAAAGGGAGCGGGTCTTTGTGACCTGCAGAGCTACTAAAATGGCTACTGATGAGTAGCGATTCGTCGGGTAATTGCGTTTCCATCGTGGAATCGGTGGCTATGGCAAAAACCCGGTTAGAACGCTCGAAACCAATCGCCGAAGAAGGAACGCTTTCTCCGGCTTAGCAATTAAACTTCCGGCGAATCTCGGCGTTCAATGCGTTATTAAACGTTTTCTCGTGCTAGAACCCACTATGATTACGTTGCAACGGCCAATTTCGGGAAACTATTGTCTGCGTAAGAACACCGGCCGGGAAACAATTAGATCAGCGATTTCTACACTGATACACTTCATCCGCGTCCGCGCTCCAAAGGTAATAATTGGCAAAACATAAGTAATCGCGGTAAGCGAAGCGTTGTAATTCCTTACCCGAGAACGAGCAAATTATTACTACTTAATACCCAATTCTCATATTTGTCAAGTACAATTGTTTATCACGCGAATTACTTTGCTGCTACAAAACAAAAAGTAATTTTACAATATTTACTGTTGAGCGACAATACATTTTTTTTTTTCCCTTCAAAAACGGGTCGCGTCAGATTTTCCCGTGTTATTTCCAGAGATGATCAATGAGAACCTTTCAACGTACCTTTTATCACCGAGAATGAAACTGAAATGTAAGCTTTTCTCGCTGCGTTTATTTTGATATTATATGGAAAATGGAGACTAAATATTTTTCAACGAACTAACTAAAAATAAAAATATCGGCAGACGGCTGCGAGGATCGTACGCGATAATCTCGCGATTGCGGCAGCCCGGCGGTGAATCGTAGAATTTTCAATCCCGCAGCGCGCGCGACGTCTATCAAAAGGATCTAGCGGCGGGCTTCCAATCTACAGTCCATTTACCATGGATGATAGTAATTCAGTAACTGCGGAATATACCGGCGATTTACGTGAAGCGACACCGTAATCGCTCGCGGAATCACAAAGAAATTCTCTACACGGTGTTCCCGTCATCGCCGATAAAATATGTTCGTAAAATACGTTTGGCAAAAATTTTTTTCGCTATTCAATCCCCCTTCGATTTCCATCGCTGAGCTCTTTCCAGAAGAAAGTCCGTATGCGTGTAAGGCCAAATACGCTTGCGGAGAAGCGTATCTTCTCCAAACGCAGCGTTACACCGACGTTTGTGCATTTGCCTTATTACGCGCAAATCCGCTTCCAACTTCTGTCTTTGCGTTTGACAAATCCGGACGGAGTCGTAACTCATATCATAGTTTCATGTGGTTTCCGACTGCTCGAGAAATCGTATTTCTTTGACCGAGATGCTTGACGGTTACGGTACAATTAAATAGATATATGCAGACGTTTCTATGGGATTCTCGCAAAGGTACAAACTATTATGGATACCCAATAGTAAATAATGTCGGTTTTTTTCAGATCGAGTAAACATTACCATCTTGTTCGTTATTTATTATTACATACACATGATGTGTATAATAATTAAATTTATTGACATTTAGTGTATTTATCGTAAAATTTTGAAAGAATTTGAGTGTACCGTTAAAAATGGAAAGCCAAAGTATGAGTAATATGATGTATATATTAGACGTGCATATTTGATGCTTCACAAGTTTCGAAAGGATAATAATGCTACTAGTGCCACAAATGCCATTAATTCCGTTGTATCCTAATGCCTTGAATATCGGAGCATGCCAGTGTTGGTTTAAAGAAATTTAAAATCAATGATTTCGATCTTTCCGATGGACCAAGATCTGGAATACTTTTCTACAAAGTCATTCTCATTTTACAAGAAGGTAATTGGAAAGAGATGGAAAAAGATTGTCAATAATGATGGAGATTATTTTATAGATTAATCTGTATTAGATGTTAAATAAAATAAAATTTTGCATATCAAAAAACGACATTACTCACTACATACCCCTAATATTAGCTAAGCCAAGGGAGCGACGTCCGGAGTGTCGATCGAATATATGTCCCGTCAACATCGCCAAAAAATCGAATGAACTCCTGTCCGACTGGTTCAACAAATTTCAGTTTCGCAGGTTGAGAATTTCGTATTTACGTGACCGGGGTGTGTAGTATCGTCGGCTCCTTCAAATCTTCCGGCAACCGCCCCAGGCGTACAAGTGTTTCCGATCGTGTCGCCCGCATTAATCTCACTATCGGAAATGTCCCGCGCATCGTAGTATCGCATTATGTAAACGCGAAAAAAGGGTAAAGTAAAAAGTACAAAAAACTGATATTTCGCGCGCGCGTAAAATGTTAATGTCAGCGTAAATTAAGTGGCTCATTAAACAATCGTGGAACAACATCGAGGATGGCTTTGGCTCGCGTGACTCTTACATATTCGCGTTATTATTCGGTTTGCGATATGAATACTTAGCGTTTGCGAAACGTCGTACGTGCCTCTTAAAATATTCCTTCTCACGTCTGGAATGTGTACTGTCCCCATAAAAATATTTCCAGAGAATGCATACGCAGGAGCTACGTACGCTCGCGATATTTTAACGATTCTTGTCTGGCTACGCCGGCAGCGTCGTTTGGATGAAAGAAAAATCCATGCGGGAAATGCGAAACTTTTTAAAGAAACACAGAGAGAGAGACTACGGAGGAGGGGGGGGGGGGGAGGAGGGCAGGGAGGGTTACGAGGTTACGTTAGCTGCATTTTGTTTTCAGAAATTCCCCGGTGGGAGTCCGGAGAGAGCGATGCGCCCCTGGTAGAATAGTATTTACCCCGTGTAAACAGACCGGCTCATGTTTAATCATCCTCTCTTCTCCGCGATAGCAACTGTTGCAGATACACAATACGCGTTGACGTCTGCACTTTGATCGTGATATTTGTTCAGGTAGTCGGTAGACAGAGGGAAGGCGGCTTCAAAGAGAAATGCAAAATTCCTTCAAACGGCGGCACGGCCGCCCCGCGGGTCGATGATAATCGAAAGTGGAGAGAGATGTCGGAGACACTAGACCGCGAGAAAGAGGCAAACAGGGTATCTAGAAACATTAATTCGCGGCGCGAGGAGACGAGACGCGATGTTATTGAGATAAAATGACTTCGTTAATGAATGTCCTCGTGCGGTCCTCGAAGGGGAAGGGCGAAACTTAAACGAATAACTCGGGTCGCGAATAAAACGATCTTCGCGAAACTTCTGCTTGGAAGAGGGAAACTTTCCAGCCGAGTCGAGAGAGAGAGAGAGAGAGAGAGAGAGAGAGATAGAGAGAGAGAGAGAGAGAGAGAGAGAGAGAGAGAGAGAGAGAGAGAGGAAAAGGGAAAAAAAACAAAGAAAGTGAAGTACGTGAGGTACGAATCGATGAAGCCCTTAGGAACGCCGCAAAGAGAACGAGGTGAGGAAAAAGGTGAGACCAAGACTCGAAAGCCAGAGACCAGACGAGAAAAAGAAAAGACGATGAAGTTCGGTAGGCTCGGAAGAAGCGGATTATGCAAATCTTTGACGACACGGTGCTAAAACCAAGAGGAGACGGCGGGCGCTGATAAAAAGTTTTGTCCTCGGGTGAAAGTAAGCGCTAGTCGAGGTTATCGGTAATTGGATTTAACGGACTCTTATATATTCTAACAAATCTCGCGAGATCTCCCCTGGCGTTCTGTCGAGGTGTCTTTAAACCGCGCCGGCAAATTACAGTATTAAAGCAAGAGAAATCACGTTATCCCAAAATAGCACGTCATGAATAATCGATAGCGCGGAAATACATTTTATATTTGGCAGAACACGAAAAATTCCCAATTCAATTTGGTCGCTTATTAATAATTGTGACGTGAGACGGCATTGGGACGCTTTGTGATAACACGAGGGTAAGGAGAAAGGGGCATATAACGTAAAGCTTTCGAGCAAATAAATATGTGTAAAGGGATATAAGTCATCTATTATTAATCTCGCGTGTTGAACTTTATCGTTATCTCGTAAATTCTCATACATCGAAGTTGTTACCACACGGGCGTTCCTTTCTTTGCCTCGCGATTCTCTACTTTCGCCCATCTACTACGGGCTCCTCCTCGTCTTCCTCGCCAACGCTAGTTACAAGATGCGCGCCCGCAACTTTGATAACTTCGTCGGCGACCAAGAGTATCGTACTTGCGGGGACGTAATTTATTTCTCTCTGCTTCTCGTTAAAATAAGAGGGGATCGATTAACTTTGTCAAAGAGCGGTAGAAAGCGAGCTCACCAAAAAAGGGACTTGACAAAGACACAGTAAAAACAGAATAAATAACGATGTACATTATTGCTCGTTTTGAAAGTCTATTTTGTTTTATGATGACGAAGCAAAAGATAAAAAAAAAAATAAAAAACTTGAAAGAGCTTTCTCGAAACAATATTCTCTTAAACTAAACCGTGAATTACAAAATTGAATTCTGCAATTATTAATTATTAATCAATAGGAAGAATAAACCATGTTGAAAATAGATAATATTGCATTTTAAATAATTGGAAAAATAAAAAAAAAATTGCTTTAAAAAACAATTTTTCATAATTGTAACCGTTTTGAAAGATATTGGTAGTAAACTATTGATTAAACATAAAAAGGGATCGATGAGCGAATGTGTAAAGGATGAAAGAAGGGATCAGAAGACTGGAGACGCGTGGCGGTGAAGATTCGCATAGCTTCGTAAAAGGTCCTCGGGATAGAATACGTAATCGCAGCCTCTTATAAGTGGTGCAGCCTTGTTACCCGAGGATTTTTCTCCCTCGGAAATCCGTGAAGCGAGACTTGCGTGACACCAACGACGTGAGAAGGATCTAAAGGGTCTAAACGGAGCGCGCGATTCCGATATTCTCGCAGCTTTGCAAACGGAATCGATTTCCCATTTAGAAAAGCTATCTTTACAAATGAATCAACGCGTTTCGATAATTAATATTTCATATCGATATTTTCCGTTTAAATAAAAAATAATATTCATGTATTTTCCTATCAAACATGCGCACTTTAAAACTACATATCTATCTCCCTTAGATTATAACAAGGTTGAATGATAATATACAAAAAAAATTTCTCTTGTATAGATATCAGGTTTTCAACTTGGAAATATACTTTATTGTGTGTGTGTGTGTGTGTGTGTGTGTGTGGGGGGGGGGGGAGGGGGGATAGGATAAGGTAACGATTTGAGTTGTAACATTTTATGGGTTCATGATGTCAGAACCATTTAGCCTTAGGAACGCGAGGTTAAGAAATCCATCCTCTTGAGAACCTCGGAGCAGACCTGCGTGACGCCAACGACGTGAGAGGGATATCTAAAGAACGCGCATCCTTCCATTCACTGGCTGTCTCAATAAACGGATTTGAAATTCTGTCGCGGGACTTTCGACGGGAAAAATATTATGATCGTGCGCGACGATAGACGATGTCGTTTTATGAACGATTTAAATCTCTTCTTCTTCTTCTTCTCTACATCTGTACGGTCGTCCCGTGTTTCTCCGTCGTTTCCTCTAATATCGCGTTGTGGAAAGGGTTATAAATTTGTCAGCGATGATTTTCCTTGATGTAAAAATACGAATTACATGCCGGGGAAAATACCGAGAGAAGGGTTTGATTTCGCCACGCTAAACTCGCTCGTCTCGCTCGTCCGGATGAGCGACGAAACGTGTATCGTTCCGCGAAATTGTGCGCCGCCCCATCCGCGACCTCGTTTGCACTTAACTACCAACCGGGATGTCGCACGATATTGCCATTTCCGGCCGCGGAAAGACAAATAATGTAGAGATGCAGCGGGAGACGTTATTTCGACGCTAGTCGAGCGCACGGATCGCAAAGAGATTCTCTCTTTAGAGAGGCCGTGCATTCTTACTACTGAAATATGAGAGTTTGTTGAAAAGGAAACATGAGAAGAATATATCGTTAACGACGTCAACGGCCTCAAAAGGCCGTCCTTTTGCTAGCGCGCCTCCTTTTTTGCAATCTTCGGATACGAGCATAAAATAATAAAAATTGTCGTTATTTAATAAGTGCACGCATGCATGAGGTATGATAAAAGCGCGTTAGAATCTCGGGCACATACGTGAAGTAAATTTTGTCACTGGGAAGATCGGGCGATCTTGACTTAAAGTTACAACAACGTCAATTATAAAGTCTACCCTCGTCACTCGCGGGAATTAAAGTTGTGACGCTTATTAAGAGGTTGCTTGTTAACGGCGTATGGATAATGAATATTTACTCGTCAGCGTGCCCCTCCGTGGTAAGAATATTCAAGCGGAATAAAAGCTGCTGCAACGAAGGAATAAAAGGAACATGTCCCCGGAGACATAAATCACAATTTATCACGTATTACACAAGTAATTTCCAAGAAACGAAATTTCCTCATACATTTAAATTGAATTAAATTCAAACGGATCTTCCGATCTTTTCACAAGCGTAAAAATTTTTAACAAAAATTAAATTTATATAATTACAAAATATCGCGGTGCGCGGGTCGAGTGTTGAAAATTCAAAGTACGCATTTCGAGTACGCGAAACTGGGACACACGGCCCATGACATTTTATTAATGAAAAAGAAACAAAAAAAAACAAAAAATTAAAGTGAAAGGGAAGAGCAGCGAGCTGAATGAATATTGTACATATTTGTGGAAAAAATATGTTGCAATAGAAGCTTCAAAAGCAAAATATTTGCCACTGTGAGAATCAGCTGTGGAGCGTTTATTACGGACGTGTTCCTCTCCCGCGTTTCGTTTTATCGCCGGAATTTTTGCGCGCGGTAGTGTGTTTCGCTCCAACGGGACGGGACGCACGAAAACAGTATGCATGTGCGATTAGCATTTCTGAACTGCCTTCGCTGCCGCTGCTTCATATTCAACTTGCCGGAGCCGCAGCCAATCAGCACGTGCTCTCACGGTGTGTGAATGAAAGATTCAGCGCGTCGGCAGGCGTTTCAACACTTGTCTTGTGTATAATCCGCAGCGGGCGCAAATGATATTCAGTTTTCACAGCCCTCCGAGGGATCAAAAAGATAAACTAGTTTCGCAATCCGATTTTCCCCGCGCATTTGTGTCCTGAATTAATTTAAATTAACGAATCGTCGAAACGATAATCAAAGTGAAATCTACCCGAAATCCGCGATTTCGGGAATGAGTCAGATAAGCCGGGGAGGGAGGGGGGGGGGGGGCGAAGAAGGAACGAAACGTACCGGAAACGGAGTCTGCCAGTATTTAATCTCACCGTCGATTCCGACCGCAATAAATCAACATGACACGCGTGTCCGCAGTACGCGAATAATTACAATTTACATTTCGAGAGAGCTTTGACGCAAATACGTATTTATTCTGGGCAAATAAAGATCACTAAATTTACGCATAAGCGATCATATATCCAATACACTTGAAGGATTCCCGTCGACATGCAATTATTACCTGCTGCATAAGCGAACAAAGTGATTATATTTGCCTCGATATATTGTGCACCTCAATATAGGCGTAACAATGCTGTAACGCTGCACGGCTAATCATCAAAAAGGCATTAACTTGTTTATTCACTGAGAATCGATAATCGACACGTAAAATCGGTCATAGAGAACTAAATAATTATTACGCAAGATTATATATATATATATATATTTATATATAAATATCAATTGTGCTTAAATAACAGTGATAGTTTTTAATTACGCAACTGAAGAGAACGCAACCAAAACAGGAAAGCCGACGACCTGTTCCTGTTCCTGTTTTAGAATCGCGTGATTAAAAGAAGGGAAAAGGGGAGAAGATCGCCGGATCGGAAGGAATAAAGCTTACCCGACGCGCAATCGAGTTTTGCCGGACAAAAAGGTAGACGAAAGACAATCGTTCCTCGCAACGGACGAGTAGAAAAATTCTAGCTTGGTTGGACAAAATACCAAGTCGGCGATCGGCGCGAGCGAACGCGTCTGCGACGTCTCGCAGAGCCCGCGTTCCCAGTCGGCGTTCCCGGCACTCGGCCGGGAAAATGTAATTACCGATTTAATTAATTGGACTTACGGGCGACGTAGAACAAAGTGGCTCGCACTTCCCCCGCCGCCGTGCGGCAGCCACGCCGAGTTAGCTCGGAGTGGACACTGTTTGGCGACGATAACAATGGAAGTGTATCAATTATGAACGTCGGTATTGTTGCCCGCGCAACGTTGTATGCGCTCGCTTTCTCGTTGCTTTCGCAAAGTAATTCCATTGTATCATCGAAACCGACAGAGAAGATCCGCTAGCCGCGGCCGTTTATATATAACCTCCCGACCCCGCGACTTTTCCGCGCGACGATAACGATTAAATCGTGGCAACGCATTGCCCGTACTCTCTCGCGCGCGAACTCCCAATTCAAACGCAACTTTGGAACTCGCTTTTGTCCGGCACTCTGGAATTCTTCTGTCGCGGTACTCTCGTGGTAAAATAATTATTTAAAGTGCAACCTTTCCGTCTCTCTCTCTCTCTCTCTCTCTCTCTCTCTCTCTCTCTCTCTCTCCCCCGCTTCCGTTTATGTCTGAAATTTGAAATTGCATCGGCGTCGTGTAAGAAAGTTGCGGATAAGCATTTCACTTCGTATATTCATGAATTATAGATAAAGTTGACGCTGTCAGTTTTGCATTTCGCGGCCACGGTCTTTCTCGGTGAATACATCGGGGAAGACTAGAAGCTGCGTTAAAATGAGAACTTATGCTCCGAAGACAAGGATATTGAACAATTTTTATGATACAAGTACTTCCAAACTGTAGCAGACTATGTTTATATTAGCATATATTTCTTCGTTTTGGCAACGCGGAAACGTGGATGGAAGAGGCTCCGTGTAACGTTCTCGTTTTACTCCCGTCCCATCCATTGCAGATCATACCACCGGCGCGGTTCGCAATCTATAAATATCACTTAAAATCTATGTATCCCGCGCTGAAAAAAATCCTTTTTTTGGTGGTGGCAAAAAAGTGTCATTGTTTTCTGTATTTTTTTCATCAGGAGAAAAATACTGGCTCATTTTTCACGCCTGGCACGCCTGAAACCAAGTACCAACAGCGACTAGGGTGGTTCTCGGATAATATTGACATACGGAGGGTTGGATGAAGTAAAGAGTGATAGAGAGAGAAAGGGGGAAAGAGAGAGAGAGAGAGAGAGAGAGAGAGAGAGAAAATAAAGAACGAGAGACAGAATGGGAGAGACAGAGGGATGAAGGGATGAAGGGATGGGACAAACGAACTGTGCGAACGTGTCTCATGCATGTATTTCACACGGGGATGTTTACATCGGGCATCGTTGCTTCAATGTCCCTCTCGTGGCCGTGAATTAATGTTGATGCACACGAAACGCGGGGAATGTGAGCGTATACGTTTCATTAATAAAAACTATCACACCGGAGATTAATTATTATGGAAATTCACTTTTAATTAGTTTTACGACCGTGCGAATGCGTCGTCCGCGTATAATTTTTCTCCCATCTGACACGCGCCGTAATGACAAATCCGCCAATCCGCGAAGGGAAGTATTAACTGTTGAATAACAACGGTTGCGAAGACCGATCGATCACTCGGCCTCGACTGTATCTGATATCGGCTCGGCGATGCGCAACGTTGGAAACATGATCGCTTCATTCAAGTGTCATAAATGTCACAGAAAGAGAGATAATTCCTATTCGATAATTAACATAAATCAGATATTATTGCAAATCGCAGATAATTAAATGCAATTCCGATCGAATAATCGGGCATTATTAACGATCAACCGATCCCACGACAATGGGAATTCCGTGTTCGCATAAATTCCACATTAATTTAAATGGGTCTGAAGCATTACCTCGCGCATCCTCCTCCGACCGTCGTCGCTCGAGGGTGATCCTTCGGAGGTGGTAACGGAGTAATACCGGTGATTACAGTTCGAACATGCAACCGGCCTATAAAGACGTCGAGCAAACAGGATCGCGTTTGATCATCGTCGATTGTACCTTCCTTTCCTCCCCCTCTCCGCTCTCCGTTATCTGACTAGTCATTAAATTGTTAGGAGCTACACTCATTCGACATCCATTCGCATTATCAAGTACATACCTTCGAATTCTCCGAGGACTAACGAAAGGGTTGGAGAAAGGGGGAAGACAAAGGCGTTTTACTTGCTCGTGACAGTGGCGGTGAGCGATAGCTCTTTGCCCTGCCCGAAGAGGGATCTCCTCCTCAGGTTTCGGATAATATTGACACTGGACAGGGGGCTCCGTGGACGGACCGACGACGTATAATTCACGACCGGGGTTGGCTGTTTACGTGCGCGCTGGTCCTCGCTGGTGCTAACGACGTTCGCACCCCGGTTTTAACAAGTCGACGAATAATTCAGCGCTTTAATTACGACGTAGCTCCCCTAGAGGGTAGCTCAATATTGCAAGCGGCGCGGCATGCCTGTCGGGTAATGCTTCTTCACTGTCGGTTAGGCACGCACGTAAACACGTGTGTACACGTACACACGTGTGCACGTACAGATAGATTCGTACTTGGCGGGAGTCCCGTGTCAAGAACATTCGTCCCAACTTTTCTCATCCTTTAACGTCGCCCTCTCCGCTGCGCTCGTCGCTTTATCAAAGCCGCCCGACTTGAATTGACTCTCGAGGATCGCGAGAAATATCGTTTTCCCAGATCGAGAACGCGCCGTTTCCATCCCGATGATATGTTACGGAAAACACGGCGAGCCCCGCGGCATTTTCCGCTCGAGGCGAATAAGTATCGCGAAATATTCGCAAGCTCGGTATTAAACGATTTAACGACGTTTAATCCACTATAATTTCAATATCACGGTACGACTGTTTTCTCTCACGAAGAAATACGGCAAGAGCGACAGGCAATGATTATCCTTATATTATACCACTTATAAATAGCCTTATAAATATACTTATAAATAGCACCTTGATGCACGACCGGGAGTCAGGGCATCGTAATTTCTATGCTGAATAAAGGGAAATTTCGACGGCACGTCATAATTTCTCGAGTCTCTCGCAGGAAGTGTTCCTAAATTCGGCATTTGGCCGTCTACCTAAATGTACCTCAGCGCAGTCATTATTTACAGACGGTGCCTTAATAAGCACGAGAGCTTTGAATCTATGCACATCCTGCGAATCGTTATTCAAAGTCCATGAGATTTCCGGTCTATGTGTAATACTATGCAAATGATAATACTTTCGCTCAAGAAATCCGCAATAGCGAATTACGAAATTATTCCAAACCTTCTTTCCAATCCTTTTCACGATTTTTCATGCCGATGAAAAAAGTAACAACGTCGCAAATAAATTTTCTTTTAATGCAAAATATTTTCTTTCATTTTCGACCCTCACGCGAAATCTAATCGGTTAAATCCAATAAACATCCGGCAGGAAATTTGAACGCGACGCAAAAATTGAACAGATCATTTTCATTGATATTCTTGCCGCTAGAATTACATGGCCTGTTGATATAGTTCCGTTTTGTAAATCTGCACGAATAGCCTGCCGCTTTTTTCATCGATCGTCCAATTACTCTCGATGGGACAGAAAAATGCACAATCGCCGGCGTTGCTCGTTGAGAACGAGCCTACTATACCGTTATATCGCATCTTAATGAAAAGAAACGTTCAAAGAGCACATCGATTGAGATGCTTTGGAGAGGAAAATTCTAAGAAAGAATAAAATACTTAGACTAAAATACGCTGGATATCGGGAATAGAAATCAAACACATTATCGTTACCTCGATATTCCAGGATAATGGAAAAAAATAAAATCTCCACGCCCGTTCAGTTTTCAAATAAAATAAAGATATATTTCTCGAATAAGTCTATTGGATTCTTGCATATGAAATTTCATATTCTGAAAGCCTGTTTATGAAATTTTCTTATCAAGTAAATGTCTTTTATGATATAATCAAATTTTATTTATCATATTATCATATCACATTAAGCTAATAAGATTCCTTCACAAAAATATAATTTTCTGGTAAATTATCTTTCCTGGAAAATTTTGAACTTTCTTAGAAAATTCACATTGAATTGAATTTAATATATAATTAATGGAAAGATAAAACTGGAAATTAGTATAACATAAAAAAATTATTATTTGGCAATGATTATTTAAATAATTTATTCCATTTTTAATACATTTCTTCATTTCTTCATTTTTTCATAATACAAAAAAATTATTATTTGGCAATGGTTATTTAAATAGTTTATTCCATTTTATCGTATCTATCTTAATTAAGAATTGCCTACATATTTTTTCGCCATTCAATTACTCCTCGATCGATCGAAAACGGTGACGTCGTTCGCCGAAAACGACCCCGCCGCGGCGTGCCACATCACTGTCCCACGGCACAACGAACGTCCTCCAGGAAGTCCTGATTTAAATCTACACGGTCTGTAAAGTTCATTAGATTTAAATATTTATGAGTTGGTCGCATGGGCCGCGCGGGGGTACAGGCCCCAGGTCAATTTGGTGGCGTGGAGAGAAAACGACTTCGATTCTTTATTCCCACGGGGACTCTCCGCGATGCGGCGGCGGTGGTGGTTGCATCTTTCTCGGGCAAAAAGTTTTCCGGAGCGACGGATTGCGGAGAGGAGAAACGACCGTTCCGAAGACAAATGGCGAATTTAATTGGCCGGACCGTTCCATTCCGAATTGGAAGTCTTGCCAGGCGTCGTGCAAAACAACTCGCGCCGACAGATTGATTGCATAATACGCGCAACGATTTTACTTTCAGATCGCGTATTGTTTATTCCCCCCCCCCCCCCCGTTCCTCGCGTCCCTCCGCGCCCTTCCGATATTCGTGCCCTTCTCGTTACGCGACCTATCAACAGATAAGCGCACTTCTCGCCTATCGATAATACGGTGATCGAATTCCGTAGTCGACATCGATACTTCACTTCCGTCCGTCGCGATGCAGCGAAATAACTTGAATCGAGACTGTCGAGAGAAGTTATTTTTCCAGCCTGACGGATTATCGACGATGCCAGTAGGCGATCGAGCCATGGCTATCGAGTGGCCAGGATAGGAAAGGCGATACGAAAAATCATCTCACTAGGAGGTAGGAATTCGTTCTCGAAGCGACGACACAATGGTACAAATCATGTTTACGATCAACTCGAAAGTGAGGCAATAAACGATGGATGAATATGAGGCTGCAACAAAGGAGACCTGGTCGTACTTATGAACGGACCGGACATAAATTTGTCCCCACTCGGGGATTAAACGCGGCTTCCTACGTGCCAGATTCTGCGAAACCCGTCGCTCGTACCGGAAGCTTCCGCACGGATTCCCGCGGGATTCGATCGCCGGCGGGAGCGCGGTTTGATAGACGGGACGATAAAACTTTGGTAGCGGCGTAAATCAACGGCGAGATCGGGCTCGGAGAATACCAGCAGCTTGGAAGGCCTAACGGCGGACCTTTACTCGAGTTAGGACGACGTGATGGTGGTGGTCAAACCCCATGGCGGCGAGATTTTCCCTTCTCCCCTTCTCTGCCGCGAGATCTTCCGCGCCCAGAGAACCCGGACTCATAGATCTCTTAGGCTTCTCGCCTGGGGGATCTGCGTCCCAATTTCACGGGATCGTCGGCAGTGATCAGATAAAAGATTTCGGAGTTCGTCCGCGTTGTGCCTTTAGCGCCGACGAAATCGATCGAGCGATGAAACTTAGCGTCTTTGAGCGTGCTTTGAGAAAATATAATGAGGTGTCGCGTTACCATAGAGCATATCTTAAGATACATCATTATAAAGTGTGCCAGGATATCATTATCGGTTGCTTGTAATCATTAGTCACATGATGAAGTTATCGTAGACCGTTCTTTTAAATCTTTTGAAATTTCAAATGTTATTCTGCTCAGCATTGAGATATGTAGAAACAATAATCATTATCACAAATATGACATAACGAGTCAATCAAATTAATTCTCAATAAATCATGTCGGACCTCGACCGTTGAATTCTTCAGCGGAAACGTAACTATAATTACGAATTTAAGTGACTATCTTTCCGTTCCTTTCATAAAACTCGCTCAAGCGCGAAAAAAGTGAAACAAGTAGTCGAAACAAGGTTGATTTCGCGGTTGAAATAAAGCGATAACTTTGACGATCGGCACTCGACATATTTTCGCATAAATATCAAGAAACTAGATACTTATTGAATTGTTCGATGCTTTTTGTCTCTAGTCGATAGCCGATCTACGGATATATACTATGAAAAATGCAAAGAGATAAATTTTGGAAAATAATAATATAATCGATTTCGCGTTAATTATCAAACTGTGTTAATAATGTATACAAAATTTTATATAAAGCTGATACTTAAAATTATTATAATTAATATACTAATAATAATATATATATATATATATATAATATATTAATTCGATTAAAAATCTGCAGTCACTTTGCTATTTGCCTTTAGGAAATATTCAGAAAAATTATAGTCTTACGATTAATTTTTGCGACTTAATCTGATAAAATAATGAAATGTGAACAAAAATTATTTGATTATACTACTGCATTTCTTTACAACTTTGTATCAGATTGAGTTACATCGCAAAATTGTAAGTTTTCAGAATATTCTTTAAAGATAATTAATAAGCAAAGTGAGCGTAAATGTTTAATCCTCTAGACAACAATAACGCAAACAGCCAACCGCACAGTTCGTGCCGTGATTAGAAAAAAAGGAAAGAAAAGAGAAAACTAAGTGAGTCGAGAAGGGACACAAAGAATGCGTCATGGTGGAAACACGTCGGGAGAATTGGCAGTAGTTTCCGCGTAACACAGAGAAACGACGGCGTGTGGAAACTGCGGATTCCGAATAAGCGGAGGAAAGGGATAACGATCACGTGCCTTTGCGGACGTGTACCGACTGTCGCCCCTTGCCAATAAGCCCGCCAGGATTCGAAGTAGCGGAATGAAATCCAGCATTCCGACGGAAACGCTCCCCGATCGTCTTTTCCGGATCTGCATAGACGGCGCGGCACGGCGACTGAAATAATCGCGTCCGCCCGGGATGGGGGAATGGAATTTCCATCCTACGAGGGTGCGGCTAATGGTTTTAAGGCGGTCGGCAATCAGCACCGATACGGTTAGCACGATGGTCGTTAAACGGCGGTTTTACTTCTCCATTTACGCTTGTTTTAAACGCATGCTTTAACTTTATTTCTGCCATGTGTTCGCGTCGGAACACACGCCGACGTATTTTACAAAGTATTAAAAAATAGAGAGAGAGAGAGAGAGAGAGAGAGATGAAGGAAAGACAAAAAAATTCATAAGTACTCCGCGAGAGATGGAAACTGAAATTGAACGCAATCGCGACGAGTGGGAACGAGCGTCATCCGCATGAATACCAGCGAAAAAAGAGAATCGCCACGTGTATCGGCGGCCACGTGATGTTTGTTGGGACGGCGCCAACCAGTAAGTCAGGCTTTAGGAAGAGAAATGCTACCGAGACGCGTATGATTGCGGCACGCGTTTAATCACGCGCGCGCAAGCGAATTTTTCTTCCCAAAGCGGATTAGTTGCAGATACGCCCGTGGCAATTATCGCTCGGCCGGCGATGTAGTGGCTTATTATTGTGTAACGCGTAAACTTCGCCGCCCGTAAATTACTCGGGGGAAAGAGTCGTAACTCTGCGGCGATCGAAAGTCTTGACAAATCTGTAAGAATTTCTGCGACAAGTGCGATAAAAATGTGATATAACTCGCCGCGTAATTCTCCGCGCCGTTAAGAAGGATATTAGCAAACTTTTGTTCAAATCTCGAAAGAGGAATTGAAGAACGGGTAATAAAAATAGTGCTAGCGCTTTATTGGCATTTTTTTTTTTGTCGTTAAACTAATTCGGAACATATTCTTTTATGAGAGTTTGTATCATTCTCGTTTGATGGAGTCAACTTCGTCCATAAATTCGTAAGTACTTATGATTTGTCAGGCGTTTCTTCTCTGTTTAACGGCGCGACTCACTTCGAACTTGCAGCGCTTCAAAGCGAAAACGAACAAATTGTTCGGAGCTCAGAGCGAAGCACTATGTCTTTGGAATGCAAATTCCGCGTTTCGAGATACGACGGGGGCGTTCATAATTTAAGCCGATTCTTAATTCGTAAGAGGTCGTTGAGACAACGGGCTGGTAAACTTCGAACTTCCGTCTTGTTCTGCGACTTGATGCCGAAAAGAGACGAACGGAGAGATTGAAATAACGAAAGGAGAAGAGAAATAGAACCCTCGTTATCCCCTAGAAGCGCTCCTCTGATAAGACGGCTATTTCAATATTGCATAAAGAAGCAATAAGGTATAGCAAGAAGGTATAATAATAAAAAGAGCTGATGAAAATAAATTTGTTTTGCAGTAACGTTCATGTACAATTATTTGCATGAAATATATTTATTTATACAAAGATATCTTTAAACTTTCTCGTATCATTCTCATACATCAATTTTATTAACTGAAAACTGACGAATTTAATGTGATTAGTTTTTGGCCAATTATTGGTCGGAAATTGGCTTGCATGATCAGCTTGACACGGTTAATTTGTAATTTGATAAGTTATCATGATTTTCTGGCCAGTAATTAGTATTTTTTCTAAATATTTTTCTTGGGTACTATCATTTCATCATAATGTGTATTTCTGTTCGCAATATATTAACTATTATTGTCTAATTCTCAAAGCTTTAGGATCTATCGAGACGCGATCGCCTCTCGGAGCAAAAAGAAAAAACTGCGCTACGATCGAAAGTATAAAAACCGTAATTTTCTCAAATGCATTCGCAAGTGCGCATTGCAAGTATTTGTCATTACTGTCGCCCGCAAGAAACGGCCTAGACTTTAAAGAGCATGCAATTATCCTAGCTTCCCTCTAATAGTCCGGTGGCGGCTAATTGGAAGGAGGCGGAACGCGCAAAATTTCTTCGTGGATGTAGCAACGGTAATTGTTATCCACATTAAAGAGAACGGCACATTTCGACGGCGGATATCTTCTCGCTTGCTTGTCGATCCTGCCGACGAGAGAGCGACAGGATCGAGACAGCGAGAGACGGGAGACGAAGGTGACGAGTGTCGGAGAAACGACGAGCTTCCGTGCCAGTTGTTTTACGAGGGTGTATCCGGCGTCTATTTACTGTACTTTTTATCCCCACTTCCGTCCCACTCGTTCTCTCACCCTCTTTCTCTGTCTTTCTCTCTCTCTCTCCCTCTCTTGTCGCCCTTCCGTCTCTCGTCCCGCTCGCCCTTTCATCCCGGACTTCTTTAGCGGTTTTACTCCTGCCCTTTACTGCTGTTCCTGCCACGGATGAAGAATAAATGATGTTGTACAGCATGACGTCCCGACGCCGACGCCGTCATTTTTCACGAAGTACCCTCTCCCCCGCGCCGGGACGTCTTCCGTTTCCGATTAACTCGTCGTTATATTTGACACCCCGCGCCTTCCCGTCACCAATTTATTATGCTTGCTATGTATGTCGGGCGGGTGCTCTATCAACGTTACAATCTCTCCGTTTATAGCCGTGAACGTAAAACGTTAAATGAAATTACAACATTTCCTCGCTCACGCTAAAAGCTGATTTGATGTACGTAAGAGCTAAAAGTTTTCAGGCCAACTTGATTTATGCTTGTTTACACTTCGTATCGATCATGCAGCTTATCCCATCCTCGGGTAATCTGTGTACGTTAATGATAATACATGAGCAAATGCTAAAACGCTAAAAATAGCACTTTGATTGTCACCGACAATACACGACGTCGCCTACGATAGCAGTTCGGTCAACAACGTGTTAAAATAACTAACTTATTTAGAAATAACTCGAGTGACCTAAATTAGGAATCCATTACAAGAGTCACGTTTTAAATAAAACCATGATGCTAATAAGTAACAGTGAATAATAATAATAATTATTATTATTATAATAATTATAATTAATAATAGTAATTAACGTAATAATAATAATTATATCACATATGTAGCTATTGTATATTATAATTATTACGTTTATATTAATGTAAGATATAAAATTAAATATGATATACGTTCATCTGTTTGCGAGACGAACGACTTTTCTTATTTTCTTTTCCTCCGTGAAATAAGAACCGTGAAATTCTAGGTGATCATAAATCCTTGTACTATGACCATTTCGTCAACACAAATGCAACCGGCTTTGTGCTTTCAGCACTCGTTAGCGGACTTCTTGCTGATTATTCAGAATTCCTCGCCACGTGCTAGCTTTCTTTCCCCGTCCTTCCCTTCCTCACCGTCGAAGGCGTTAACAAGTAGGCGGCTTTGCGGCGGACAATGCATTACAGGATGGCGTATTCTTAACGATAGTCGCTGCAATTCGTGACCATTCGCGGCTGCGATAAAAATGCGGTCGCTGGCCTTCACCGGCCGACACGAGAGTACAGCGATTTTTATCTTTTATTTCTGCTTTCTCGTGAAAAAAAAAAATGAAACACATTCCACGTTGCGTCAACGTTTCCCTTTTATTATAAAATACAGTATCATATCTACGGATCTAATTTAAAAGGATTCAAGAGTTATAAGCAAGAGTCATAAGCATTTGCAATGACAAAAAAAGTTAAATGTCCATGTAACTGATTTTGTCTTTGTTTCGAACCGGACTTTCATTTCCGTTTTTCTCAAAAGATATTCTACATGTCTGTCTTTAACATAAAATTGAAATTTTCATAGTATTACATAAATAAAGCTTTCGCGACAGATAATTCGTTTTTATTTTTATATACATATATTTCGTTTTGCATACATATATCTATCAGAAGTTTTTATTGACTTTTGGCGAATGTTGTAATTTCTTTATAGTAATTCTTATGTCAAATCGCGTGTTCATTAGTACGACTAATTACACACCGAATTGTTTGCCTTCTATTCGCATTCGGCAAATAACCGCCGGTCGAAAATAACATGTCAAAAAACCCAATTCTGTTAAACGCGCAAAAACAAGCTTCATGCACCGCTAATTTTTGCAACAGAATGCATATACTTTTTTATCTTGCTCGATGCTGCAACGCGACACTGCCTTGAAAAATTCAGGACATCAGCGAGACGTGACAGATAACGGGCACAAAAAAGGAGCGCGCGTAGAAAATTCAAAAGCTGCGAAATGCAAAATTGCCGGCGATGCATATCACATGAATTGCGACGCCGTCATTATTATCGCTACGATTATTGCACGTTGTTTGAGTAATGAGACTTTTCTCTATTTTCCGTAGATTGTCAGGCAAAAACACACAATCGATATAGTCAACTAATCATGTGTTTGAAATGAATGAGCTGTCGGGAAGGGAGAGAGAGAGAGAGAGAGAGTGTGAGAGAGAGAGAGAGAGAGAGAGAGAGAGAGAGAGGGGGGGTTGGCAATGTCTTGTGCACAAAGTATTGAAAATTAATCTTGCAGATTATGTACACGGTTGTACACGTCGGCGTTGTAATTATCAAAGAGACAAAAAGAAGGAAAAACTAATAGCGCGATGTGCGCATAAATGACCATTGTACTACCGGCAACGAGACACTAATGCTTAAATCGATAACGCTGGCGAAGATGTCAGGCCGAAAAATTTCTCTCGTTGCATTTGCGAGACGTTTCTCCCGCCGATGTGTTGTAACTCGCTCTGTAATTATCCCCGCTGCCACGGGGAAATTGTAAAGTATGCCACGCGAGAACAACCCGAATTGCGTGATGAGAGCGCTACATCGTAACTAAACGTCCCGATCGATTCGAAGATCTCGTTTGTTTCCTAAATTTCGACGCGGCGCCATATCGTCGGGAAAATCGTGCGGAAATAATTATCAGACCGCTGGCAATTCTACCGCTCCGAAGATGGCGAGGAGACGGTAGACGAGGAAAGCTTGCGGCTCGACTAATAATGCCATCCCCTACCTCGACTTTGCGTCGAACCGCTTCGTTTCACCGTTCGGCACTATCTCTGGCTGCGCATTAAACAAATATTACGTTTCCCTAATCGGGAAGCTGGATGTACTAAAAGCCCGCAGAAGTTTCTGCCAAGTCGAAATCGTGTACAATCTAGATTTACGACCGTCGCACGAGGGGGTGCTGTATAGATATTGGCTTGCGACAGATTTTAGATTACTTTTAACTGAAATCCAGGATCACAAAAGTTTGCAGATTATTATGTCTGAAAACTGTATCACGAATGAAAATAATTTTTTTTCAAATGTAGATGTAATGTAAAAAAATTAAATTTAAATTAAATGTAAAAAAATTTTAAAAAAACATCAGTGGACTTAATTCTAAAATGTTATCGTGATTTGACATAAATTGTATTACATGTAGCAAGAAATAAATGAATCCCGTGTGTTTCTTAATGAAATTCTTAATGAAATTCTGATTTTAATTAAAAATAGAAGGAGAACGTTCTTAAAAGCTTGATATCGTTCAAAATGACAAACGCGTATGTAAAAATTTGCATATGACAATTCCGAGTTAGGGAAATAGGGTGCGTCAGGGAGAAAGAATTGTCGTAACAGAGACTGTTAATGGCGGAAGAAAATCGGATGCGGAACGATGAAACTGGGGGACTGTCAAAGAGTTATGAATACTTTGACGAGCTCGGAGCTCGACGGTGAATAAATGTTTTACGAGAGAAGTGTAGAGTTGTGTGTATCGCATTGGTGGCGCGAGCATAACGTTGCAAACGCCGGATGTTTATCTTTATTGGCATTTCACGAGGGCGCTTCACCGCGATATCTGCGATATGGAGACACTCGCCGAATGCCGGCAATAATCTCTAGACTATCAGAGAATTCTAATACTCTCGGCTTAACTCTCGATAGCTCGTAGCCGTTGCCATGAATACTTTCGAAATCTCGAAACTGTTCGCGAAACTCGTTTACACGGATTATCCGGATGCTAATAACGATGTTTCGCTAGATAATTGGCACAAATAAATTAATTGGACCGTTAATAAACCGCGCGGCAAATATGTCGTGATATCGAGCTATCACATATTAACTCCGATAAATACTGTAATAACATATTAAATACACGTTACGTCACTACAATAAATATTATGCCAATAAACATTTCTTTGTATGATATTATTTTGTCCGGAGGATGAAATAATAAATTAATATGTTTAAAATATATATGTTTAAAATATATATTTTGCCGCTGCACGTGTTTTTAATTAATTTTACCCCCGTAATAACTTGAGACGAAGTTTGCTTAATCCATCACGTCGCAAGTACATTATCGGATTCATTAATATTAATGGCCGTCCTGATCGTTCGTGTCAATGAGAGTGATAAGAGAGTAGGAAGACAGTACAGAATTCACCTTATTGAGTAAACGTTACTAATTTAACTCGGTCGCACGCATCGCTTGCTTCATTTCTGGCTGATCGCGCGTCGCACGCTCAATATGCGTATTGAACAGTCTTTGCACCGTGAGTACTGTCATTGCCCTCAAGGGACCACGGGGCGGATATGAAAGTGACGTGAAAGCGGAAAATTCGATTAGTATTACAGAAACGAGTAAAATTACGACAATTGCTGGCGGATTACGACAATAATGGATCCTTAAAACGCCGCTGATCGCGTTCCGCGTCCGTCGTTTATTTCCGGTAATTAAGAGCAGCCGCTACTTCCTCTTGAACCGAGATAATTGGCGCGACCGTAATCCACCCCGTTTTATTCCGAGGGGGTAAATTTTTCTACATGCGAAATAAATATCGCCGAAAAAAATTTAAATGCAAAAAAATCATATTTATTCATACACGCATGCGTCCTCATTCAGACGTCACGTATCCATCGTACGCTTTATTACCGTTGTGCAAAAATAGTGCATAAAAATTCATAGAAATTATGCGGATACATTTTACATGCGGAAAAAAATAACAGTGTTTCGTGGTATGAAGTTAACTCTGGCGAAACATGTCGTGTCGCGCGTCGGACGGAGAAATGTTACGATGTATCAATCGATCTTCCTATATTGTCGTATCATCCGGCGAAAGGTAATCGGTGTTTCCTCGAGCGTTCCTCCAACACGGCGGAAATGGGTTCGAATGGCAACGATCATTGGGCATGAATGAATTTCAACAAATGCAATAGCGATCGCGGCCGGTCGCGGTCCGGCAGACATTATGACGACAATTAAAATATTAGGCCCCGTCGTAAACGACATTGGTGCTTAGCACGGAAGAAAGTATCGTGAGTTAGGTGCTCTCTATAAAAGTACGTAGTCACTCAGTTTTGGCATCCAGTTGTTCGCTGGCTGCATCCACCGAGATAACGCCGACATGGTTACGTGGGTAAGTTGCTCGTAGTTCCCTCGAAACGTTTCTCTTTAGTCGTGAGGTGAAGTAGCTGAAGGGCTAAGTGAATGAAGTTCGTAATCGTTCCCAAAGTACCTGCGTACATAATACGTCGAATAAGGCCTTGTCAAGAATAATTCATCTTCGAGGAGGGTAAAGGATCCGCCTCCCTCTCATACGCTCACCCTTTCCATTACTCTGATTAATACACGCGTTACTCAGCTTTTACCGCCACTGATAGTGGCTCCTGCCGTGATACAAAGCTCAAAATTTATCGTTGACATCCGTCTAGATTTCAGACCGAATATATTCAATGTGAGTTTGCGGACAGTTGTGACGTGTGCGTGTCACAGATAAAAGTCATTCGGACATCCGTCATCGGCGCGGCCGAATGAAACCTATGCGATTAATCGACATGGACCTCGAAATTTTCACGTTTCGCAAGCTCCCTCCGTGTCGCGTTAATCCTATACTACTATATAAATGTGACCAAAGTTCATAATGGAGAAAGACGGAGGCGGGCCCGCATCTCTCGTACAAAACACATCTCGTCGCTTTTCCGATCCCCGTCGCGGACGGCGCCGGCCGCGTCCAGCGACGTCGGCGGGCGGAATCTTTTGTATAAATTGCTTTGTCGCTGATTAAATCCCAAGTTATTAAGCGCCGGAACATTTGCATTTCAAGAAGAATATATCAGCGCTTCTCGCGGACGCCACCGCCAGCTTGCAGCTACTACGGAGCGAGGAAATTAGCGACGGCGGAGGCGACGGTGTCGCGACGCCATGGAATGAGATATTGCGGAAAGAGCAACGACGAAGGGGGGAACCCGAGATTCCGACTTTCTGAAGTTCCCGTGACAGGACTCTTTCTATTTCAATTGGATATTACGTTTAATTGTCTCGCGTTGATTGAAAATATTGAATAATCTCCCCGAAAGCTTCTTTATATCGAACGGGTCTCGATTGCAATTGACACACATTCCGCGATATTAAGTCGTTTTCAGAGTTTACATTACACTTGAGAGGATAAGATTCACTGGCTATTTTTATTGATAGAATTTATAATTGCATTCGAGGATAACTATATTTGAATAAAATTTAATAAAAATCTCTCTAAAATAATTTAATAAATCTCTCTAATTTTCGAAATTTTAGACCATTTATTAAATTTAATTAATAGTGTAAAAACTGAGAATTTATCATAAATAAAATTTACCTCATATAAAATAATATAATACACAATTTTTGAAGATATATTCAGAAAAATATATATTTTCCATAGTAATTTTTATTTTTATAGAAAATATAAAAATAAAAATGATAAATAAAATCAAAACAGTTGTGCAGCGTATAAGTAAAAAATTCCGCTCGAAAAACGGCTCAATTAAATAAACCCAAAGAAGATAAAGCGCGAAATCGCATCATAGATTCAATTTTTTTTTCGTCAATTTCGATCGAATTTGATCCTGCAGGCCGGATAAATCGTAAAAGCGGATCTCCAAGAATATAATTTGATATCGGCGTCTTCCGTTGATTCTCAATTTCTACGCGCGTCGATCCTACCGGAAATTCGAATAAATCACCGGCGCGATTATATTCGAGCGTGATTAATTGATTTCTTGCGGCAAACATACCGCCAGCTGACCACGCTGATTTTCCTAACGGCTCGAGATGTGATTTCGGTTCTCGTTAGCCGAGCGATCTCTCTCCCTTTCTTCCTGCGTGGAATCCGTAGCAAGAAGGCCGAAGCGCGATAAAACGACTCCCCGACGATTTACTGGATATTATCTCTAGCTCTTCCGCTCGAGCGTGCACGCGTACATGTGTGTGCGATAAAAGTGAATGCCTGATACGACAGGCTTTATTATACCTATTGGAAGTTAAACGCCCATTATTCGGGTCGCTTCTTTGAGAGAGGGCCATCTATTTAGAATGCGACTAGATAACAATGAGGCTTACAATTTGAATTCGGATATGAAAAAAAGATTATAATAGAATTGTAAGAATAAATATTTATATCTGAAATGCATATTATAATTATTACGGATAATTATATTCAGTATTAATTATAAGTTGCCACTAGAGTAACAATCCAAAAGATATCGCCGTTCCACGAACAGGTTCCATTTACCGAGCTCGTCTGTCATCCTAGGCGTGGTTTCCGGTCGTCGGTCTGTTGCTGGCAGTAGCGACTGGTCAGGAACCTAAAACACGAGATGAGATTCGACCGCAGGTGTCGGCGGGCAAGCAAGAACTGGTCGGCTCCATCAGGCTGCCGCGACAATTGCAGCCGCCGCGACCGTCCGCGCCCGAGAATCTACCGAGCATTATTGTGCCGACCGAAAGAAACCAGAAGAAACGACAGCTGGGCGATTTCGGGCTAACTTTCCCACAGTCATTGTTATCATTAAATGGCCAGACTCCGCTTCCGCTTCTCGAGACGACCTTTGGCACGGGTCTCGGCGCCAGCATCATTCCGCGAATCACTCCGCAACCGAAGCAGATCATCACGAGGATAACCGAGACCTCGCCACCGAGCAATCACATTATCGTCACTCCACCGATCGTTGAATCGCAACGTAGAATTCATGATTTCGATAGATCGTTCCATAAATCCCATTCCTTCCATCACAAACACGGACATCATCACGGACATCATCATGATCATCATCATGACCATCATTCACATCATGATCATCGTGCTAAGCATGGCCATCATCATGGACACAAGCATCATCATGGTCACGATCATAAGCATCATCATGATCATCACGAGGAACATAAGCATCATGAGGACCATAAACATCATCATGGTCACCACCATCATCATGACCATCATCAGGATCATGGTCATAAACATCATGAACACCATAAACATCATCATGGTCATGAACATAAGCATGGTCATGACCACAAGCATGGTCACAAGCATGGTCATGACCACAAACATCATGGAGAGCATAAACATCATCACGGACATCATCACCACTCAAAGCATGAACACCACGAAGAACATAAGCACCACTCTGAGCATCATCACCATCATAAGCATCATCATCATAACGAGCATCATCATCACCACGATCATCATCACGTTAACGAACATCATCATCATCATACTCATAAGGAAACTGAGAAACATCATCATCATCATGGACATGATCACAAAGAACATCACAAACATGCACACAAGGAAGAACATAAGCATCATCATGGACATGAGCACAAGCATGGCCATCACGAGGAGCATCATCATGGCCATCATGAGGACCATCATCACAAACATGGACATGACCATAAACACGGTCATCACGAGGACCACAAACACCATCATCACGAGGATCATCATCACAAGCATCATCATGATCATAAACATGGCCATCATGAAGATCATCACCATGGTCATCATGAAGATCATAAACATCACCATCATGAAGACCATCACCACAAACATGGTCATGAACATAAACATGGTCACAAGGAGGATCATTACCATGGTCATCATGAGGATCATCATCATTCTCACCATCAACATCACAAGCATCATCATCACGAGGATCATAAGCATGGTCATCACCATAAAGAAGATCACAAGCATGGCCATGACCATAAGCATCATCATGATCATCATGAGCATCATCATCACCATGAGGAACATAAGCATCATGAGGGACACGACCATAAGCATGATCACAAGCATCACGAAGCTCATAAGCATCACGAGGACCATCACCACAAGCATGGGCATGATCATCATCATAAGCATCATGAAGACCATCATCACCATATGTTTGAGCACCATGGTCACAACCATTACAAAAATTTTGGTCATTTTGAGTCTCCGGCCGTTCATGATGAATTTATACTTTCGGAAGAAAGTGCAGCAATTTCGGTGACACCGCCCACGGAAGACGTTTTAAAAACCACGAAATCACCAGAAGTGAGAGAATCCGTAGAACACGTGGCGATTGTGCAAGTTTAATATACGAATTATGACGCAAATACGACAGGGTTATATAGAAGCAGAACGTATAAAGTAAATTATTTATGAATGGCAAAAACTAAAAGGAGAGTATTTCATAGCACAGTATAAAAAATTTCGCGTATTTAAACTTTGGAGCTTTCTACTTCTCTTTGAAAGCGTAGTCTTTTAATTGAAATTATTTCATCATATATCATTTCAACTTCATTTGATTTTCTAATTATGCAGAGGCATATTAAAAAAGTTAAATTATCTTTTTTTTTAAACCAATTGTTTTTTCTAAGAATTTTTTCATTCATATTCTATGTTTACGAATAAAAAACAACCAATTGCATTAAATACAAATTAAGACAAAAGTAACTATACAGAAAAAAATAAGATTTAAAAAAATAAGTAAATCATATTTATTTATACATTAAAATTGTAATTTATCTCAATTGTAATATCTCATTTTTTGTGCGAAACATTTACTCATTTTCAAGCTAAATAGGTACATTAGGTACGTGAATTTTGTGTTAACATTTCACTTGAATCCAATGTTGTGTTAAAATAATCTAACTTACATCGCTTTCAAACTAAACTGCATGTAATGAAAAATATTTTATCTTCAAATTCTGTATTCTTTAACCCTGTCATAGGAAACCATCCAACTGAATGCTGTTCTACATTACCCGCTTTGTATTTTCTCGGCAATGGCGTCGTTCAAGAAAACGATTACGGCTCGATCGTGGTGCAGGCTCGCAGGTATCCCGTTAAGCGTTGTTTCTCGTTAGTCAGACATTACTCGAGCGTTGTTGACACCTTTGAAATATAAAGTTTTCACCACTTTACGATCCTTTCATTTTTCCACCGCCCTGGCCTCTTGGTATAAAACCAGCGTAAACGACGGCTCGTTTTTCCACGAAAGAGAGACAATATTTAAGGTTTATGGCAAAGAACGTATTTTTATGTCGCTGAAAGAAATTTTATCCGCGAAAACATAAACAACCGATGGAGAAGAAGGGTAGATTAAAGCGCGAAAACGTGTTAATTGTCGCTGAAAGCGATGGCATCAGCGCGTTAATATCAAGAAAATTCCACCGTACTCCAGCACGGAGAAAACTCCCACGCAAATATATAAATCTAATTTAGAAGACGATCCGAAAGTTAACTTCCGACTACTAATGTAATTCCTTAGGCGGAAAGGGTTGTGGTCGTAATTCTCCGACTTAAGAATAATTTACAGACTAATTCCTCCCGCGTAAGCCGCGATTCATGAAAGCAATCTCTTAGAAGAGAGTGTTAGGATGTGTGTACATTGCAAAGGATACTTCGTAGAATCGATACAGCCGGAAGCGATGCACCTATATTGCGTGCTGGGATAATGGATCGATTATTCAGCGAGAATCGATTTAGCTTTAAAGCGTTGTAATCTGTTAATGCCATCGACGATTTTCTATGGCATTGTAATTCAATAATAATTTGTCACGTTAGACATTATATAAACTTGACTTTCAATTTGCTATGTTGATCGAAACTTTTTGAGAGTGGAGCAGAATCGACACAGATCGAACAATAGGGGCTCTGGATAAGCGTCATTTCCGGTAAATTCGAGAGAAAAAAAAGAAAAACACTTTGGAAATCTTCGGGAGAAATCTCTCTATCGGAGAATCTTTCCGCGCGATAAGAAAATCGAGAAAGAGGAGAGATCTATGGCGGGGATGAGAGGAAGGTAGAAAGGAGATGGGACGATAAATCCCATTTGTAGATTGAATCGACTGAATGAATCTCTATATCGTTCACACCGCGCGCTTCGCTGTAAAGCTGTTGCTTTAAAATTAAAAGAACAGATTTGTCCATCTTTAATAGTTCATCTTTAATAGCGATAAATTCCGTAAAAAAAGAATGAATTAATTTGAGAAAAGTCTAAATATTATTGATAAATATTATTGATAAATTGGTATGCGACATTACGAGAATGTGGGTATAAAAAAATTAATAAGAAATAAGTGTTTCTTGAAATAAAAGTTTATAAAGCAGTGAGCGATGTCGCGGATATACGATACTTTGAAAAAGCAGCAAAATAAAAATCGTCCAAGGGACAAATCTGTCCATCGATAAATCGTCTTTTAGCGTGATAAGTAAATCAAAGGGCAAAAAGATTCAAGGATAAGAGACCCAGGAAAGATAGATCAACGGTAAGAGAAAATAAATCGTGTTTGCGAATCGAATTATCAGTCTCACTTTTCTTCGTCGCTCTGCGTAACTTTGCACCGAAATGTTATGTCTTTGATTCTAGCTTCGTAACTGCGGACATAAAAATATAATAATCAATCAAATTGTACGATTCGACAATTTTTTTTTTTTTTATATCGCTTCGGAGGATGAATCCCTTCGTGAGAATTTTAAATTGAGATTATGTATTTTAAACGCAGCTTGTCGAGTCACTTAGGAGTTCAAAGTTGCGAGCTAGATGCCAATGAAACATTTCGGGAATGCTCGTCCATCAGGAAATTGTCTCTTTGTTGAACGTGGAAATCAGGGGAAAGACAAAGAGAGGCGCGGGAGACAAAATGGGGATACGCGAGGCAAGTGGGCGGGCGAAGATAAATCCTGTTTGCGGATTGAATGGCTTGCCTCGACGTTCCCACGTTCGTGTTCAACTTTGACCTAGAGCAACTTCCGTCTTTCCACAACCGCAAACTTGTTACCGTAATGTGCCTGTAAGTTGGTCTCACCGGCAGTTCCCGTAGTTAATTAATTAATACAATTAAGCGGCGACGGTTCCCGATATAAAGTTATTTTCGAGCGGTGCACGAAATATGTCGCCGGGATGGGGGGGGGACGGGGGAGAGGGGAAGGGGAGATGTAACAATGAGCACTTCAAGAAAGTGTCGCTGCAAAAGGCGATAAGGACAACGCCGGAGTAATTGCGAGTTGTCCTTCCATTAGTGAATTATCCCGTCGTCGCGCAAGGAAAACAACGTAGGAAACTGAATGCAACAATGCGATAGGAAAGCAGACTACATGTTTTCGCGAGTTGGAACGTTGGTCACATCGTTGCCGATACAATTGTTTCGCAGTCGCGTCGGCTGCAAGATAAGGAAACTAACGACAATGACCATCCAATCAAGGAAGAGTGCAAGCGCGCCCGTATAAAGTATGCTTCCAGATAATAGGGAAGTAAGTGCTATTGTTTATTCTCGATGCGATAATCGAAACTAAGAGGTCCCCTTAAAAATTGCGAGCTACATATCCAATCAACCTATTTGCGGCCAATATCCCTGAGGTTGATTGTAAACTGTTAATTTTCTAATGGCAGACGAACTATCTCCCCCTTCCCCGATAAACCTGTTAATATAATGTAACTACGGTTTAGTGATACAACGCGTAAGTAAGTAATAAAATTATATGAAACTCCATGGTTAGTAGCACTCCGAGTTTGTAGCATCGAGATCGTGCTCCATTTACACCTGCATACAAGCTGAAAATTACACCCACTACGCTATCTGTGCGGACCGCAAGGTTGTACCGAGATTCGTCATATTTCTCTATTATTTTTTTCGCTTTTCTTATAAAAAAATATCGCAGTACGTAGATACATCTCAGATTTCTTTAATTTTATTTGTTAATCTTGCTTTTAAGTTGTAGCCAAAACTTGTAGTACAATTTTTTACAAGCTGTTTTGTAACTGAGATTTTCGCGATGATCATGTTTTCAAGTTAAAAATAATAGGCTAATTTAAAAACTTGTTTACATCATTGCTACGATGAAGATGTAGGTCTTGAAAAAGTAGAGCAGAATTTTTTAATACAAGTAAAACTGTGTTCGCGCTATTCAAAAGTTTCGATAATAATTGTGTTAATGAGGACGGACATTATGTTTCAGTAACATTAATTATGTTGGGCCGCTTACTCGGGAGTGCTTTTATAGCCGGCTGCTATATTTTAATACGCTTTTATTCTAACGAGCGGAATCTTTTATTCATTGACGCAAGCTCCGCTAACGAGGACGGTAATAAACAAAAGCAATAAGTATTAATATTTCTGTCAGTCTTACGAATAAATTTCGGATTACATAATTGTGAATTTTCAATTCGAAAGGGATGAGATAATTACGAACTAAAAGTCCCATTCTCAACACGCGGCTATCGGACATTTTCCGTAGAAATTTATCGCGTTGTCCGCAATTTCAATAAAATGGCTCACGAGGTACGCAACGAAAATATTATTTATGCTCGAGGTCTCTCTTTCGGTGTCGGGGGGGTACCACCGGGCGATCTATCAGATTGCAAATATTCTCGCTGGGAAAATGGTCGGCATCGCAATCACGAAAGCTCGCGCAGGAGCACGAAGATGGCTCGTTCCAACGTGGAAAGTTATCGGTATCTATCCTCCGAAATCCTCCGAAGTTCGCAATGTCTGCCTGTGAAATGGGTTAATAAATCGTCCGGCGTGATACATTTAAGCCGCATGCGGCTGGAGGAATTGTTGCAACGCGATGGATTCAAGATCGAGGAGCACGAGGATGGAGAGAGAGAGAGAGAGAGAGAGAGGGAGAGAGAAAGTGAGCGGAGGAAAAGAGACCATACCATCGCGCGAACGCCATCGCGGGATTTAAATTCGTCCGAGGGGGGTTTATCAGCATGCATTGGCCGGCGCGCACTTGGTTTACCGGCGCGAAATGCTATCCTTCGTTCTCGTTTTCCTTGAGCTGCCGGAGATGCGAGAGATAAAGCCGCGGCGAAAAGAATCGGCAAGAGCTCGGCGGAATCTCGCGGATATCGGAAGTGGATGAATTGTGGACGCTGCAGGCGGAAGGAGGGATGAGGGCGGACATAACTCATGACAAGTCGAATCTGACAGATGGGTCTAACGTCTTGCGTGATATCATCGTATCATTGTGCAGCTATGACGCGAAAGTTGATATCGTATCGGAGTTGATTAAGGATTTTGATTAAGGATTTGACAATCCAGTGTGGATTATCGTGGGGGATTTATCTTCCTCGCGGATTTCTTTGCGGATTCTTGAAAGAGCCTTTTACATCAGCGAAAAAAAATCGAAGATTGTACGCGCGGATTTTTTTTTTTTACAACTAATCTGTCGAATATTATCCTGTCTTGGCGAATATCATCCAGTCTCATGAATTTTCGTTTAAGGCTATTCCTCGAATTTTAAGAGGGAAATTAAGAAGGAAATAGCCTTATCTGCCCGGCGCAGTTTAAGGATGGTAAGACGAGACGAACGTAAAAGATCGAGGGAAACAGCATTTAACAATTAGGAACAATTTCTGTTCGCTCGTAGAACTTGTTCGCCAGCGGCATCGTTGACTATCTGGGTCAAAGTTGGAACAACAGGAAAGGTGAAGAGCAACTTCACGAAAGTAAAGAAGGAGCATTTCCTTTCGGTCGTTCGCGAATTCGTACTCGTCGAGTAAAGAAAAAAAAGGAAGATTCCTATTATCGCGCGTACGGATCACTGTACCAAACAATGGGGGTGTTTTCCCTAAAGCACATTTGCATGTACGTCTCTTTGTACTTTTTTGTAACTTGCGCTAACTTTCAAGAAAATTCGTACTGGCTCCCTCCGGTCAAACGTGATTCATTAACTACTCTTACGTCCTTCCTTGAAATAAAGTTACATTTAAATAAAAGTTTTCTCACATGTAATTTTTCACTTTTATTGTTTTTAAATAATCAAACGGAAAATTTGATAGGCAACAGGTCGAAACGAGTGTTGGGCGGCGCAACAGCAAAAATGAAATTTTTCACGACGTAAAGAAAATCTATAAATCGTCTCTAGGATCTATTTTTCTTCCGCGTTGTACTAAGTAACTGGAAAGAATCCAATCGGCTGCTATGTGAAATGTCGGCACCCTCCAGCTAGCTAACACTCCCTAAAGCTAAGAGGAATCCACATAACGCTCGCGGGAACACCGGGAACGGTCCGCGAAACGATTTATCGATAATTGATCGCATGTTACCCGTAAATTACATTGTAATATTGCTCAATGGAAATCCTACGGATTATTCAATAAGCTTTCGATATATCCAAGCGTATGTTTGAAATAGAATTTTCAATTTGAGTTAACGAAAAGAAATATCGTACATATAAATGAGCCTAACGATACAAGCGTGTGAATTGAATTTTACATCATAAAATTAATTAATTCGATATATTCGTATATTGAATATTCGTGTTGAATGTAGCAGGAATTGTTCCTTTAAGTGAATCACTCGAAAGTGTAGCTCTCACTTGTACGTAAATAAGGGGAATCATTCGCGGCAATAAACGTAACGAGGCTTGTGCTTTTACTAACCTGATTGCGCGACGGCTCGCAATAAATACCAAAGGAGAACTCGGCGGCGCCGTTTATTACGATTTCCAAGATGCATCTATCTTCGCGCCGAAGATGGTTACGACAGCGCCGGGCCGTTAATCGGCGCTGAAGAGGCCGCGTCTAACAATCAGACCATGGGGAGCATTCCACGAGGCATTTATCGATAATCGATCGTAGTAGTAGACCCCCCCGAATCGCAGACGGTTCCATTCTCGGTTCCCGGCTCTCTCCTTTGCCCTCGACCCGCTTCCTGAAGCAGGTAAAGGTGTGTTCACAGGCGCGTAGCAGGAGCACTTAAGCCGTTAGACTCAAGGAGGATCTTGTTTCGGGCTCCACGGAGCTGTCACGAGCACGTTGCAGAGGGCAGGCATCGACTTGTATACACGGGCACGGAGTTATGCACAAGGGAGCTTTCGTGTGTTCGGGCCACGCGTGTATATGGAAATGCGTCGTTAGACAGGTGCTTGAGAACCGCACCGCATGCCACAGGGTAATTTCTCATAGGTGCGACACGTCGACTCCACAGCGACGCAATCTGCCACCTGCAACGGTCCGCTCTGTCTGTACGGAGGTTACGCGAGGAAATAAACGCCCCTGCATCCCTTTACCTCTCTTTACCCCCCCCCCTCCCCCGTCTCGCAGTCTCTCCTGCGGATAAACGAATCACGCCCGAACAAATGACTTTCCACCAACAAATATCCTCCAAACGCTGAGACTCCTTGTGATAAAATGGTGAAAATCGCCGCGGGACAAACACAAATATGATAAAAGCTTGGCTGGAAAAGCTTTGGCAGGAAATTTTTTACAAGAAATTTTCAGTTTATTTAATTGAAATTTTTTTGTATATAATTTCAATTAGGAATTTATCGCAGAATATATAATTATACAAGGGCGATAATATCGATTTAGATGTAACCTTCTCAACGAGTTACCGCCATTCTTCTTACCGCCGCGAAAGGCTCCGCGAAAGGATATATCAATCTTTATTTTTCTCTCATTATAAAAGCCCAAGATAGAAAAAAAGAATATTGCGAAATAATATTTCTTTCCGGGGACGACGTCGCTACGCCAGCTATCGCATTATCACGCAAAAAAATCTATTGAACTTACTTTACTACGTCACACGCGAGATGAATAACGCGAGACAAGATAGGTCGAATCTCGCCCCGGCATCGCAGAAACCTGTCCATCTTAAGTATACACACACACACACACACACACACACACACACACACACACACACACACACACACACACACACAATTCGGGAGCCGGTCGGGCTATATTCACTCGGAACATTTTCATCTCGGACCCGCGACTTTCGTGCCTATCACGACCGATGAATAATTCACGCGTCGGGACGTCGTGAAAAATCGTCGGCGCCTTGTATTTTCAGCTACAACCGTTCCGCCGTTCACTCCCGGAATTCATCGAATACTCTCTTCTAGCCGCACACGGCGGGTCAACGGAATCGATATTCGACCGCCGATGAGGCCAATGGTAGGTATCGCGTAACGCCCGACCGATGTCGTTATTACGCCGAGATCGCCCACTTTGGGCGTGGGCGCCCAATTTGAAGAGGTAGCCGATCGTGGCCCGTGTATTATGAGCTGCGAAAATATCCGCGTCGGAGTCCGAATTCATCCGCCGTGTATTTTAGCGATGACGCTTTTCCACGCCCGCATACGCGCGCGCGCGTCAAAACATGGTTTTCACATGAAAATTGAATAATTTTCAATATCGTTGATCAATGTGAAAAAAAAAGTATATTCTATCGACACAAATTGTTACGGTCTGTGAATAGCACGATCAAAGAGACAGAAAATTCACCACCGAATAAATTCCGCTAATACGTTTACGCTTTTTACGATAAATTGCATGCGATCGATTTCGTGCGCCAACTGGCGATCGATGTAAAGCGTCTTTTGTGTATTGGGTCGATCGCAATAAATTCTAATTACAATCGAATACTCCAAGATACGCCGGTAGTACCATGCGAATCGTTGCACAATACCGTACAGGTGGTGCAATATATGCTCGGCTTTATTCATATTTCTCACGCTATTTCTCCCAATAATCGAGTGTCGCCTGCTATCGTGGAGCAGCCATTTCAGCATAATAGACGATAACTTATAACGATAGTTCAAATCTCAATTACGCATTAGAAAATGTTATTTTCTCGCTGTAATTACTAGCATAACGTATCGCGTTATAATTATTACTTGCTGAGAACCGAGACGGCAAGGCTAAAGCAAGATATTTTGAGATAAACAAACTTTATATTTTTTAAATATCCAACCAATAAAATTTATGATGTTGCTTTATAAACAGTGCGGTACAACTTGTCAAAACTTTTTTTTTATTTTTTTAAGAATGAAAAAAAGAAAATTTATCGACGAAGGAAAGAAGATAGCTTATGCTATTATTCTACTCATAGATTTTGATGTAAGAAGCTTACCAGAAAGCCAGTTCATTTTTCCACATTTATAGGTATATAAGTACTGCCGCACCGAACAAATCGATTAATATTACTTATAACATACGACGTTCAACATTTCGATCAGTTTCCGATATTTTATTAGGGTTTTTTTAAATTAAATTTTAGATAATATCGTTAGGCCTTCATCTGAAAAAAAAAAAAAAAAATAAATAGTAATTCAACATCGATAATTCAGAATAATCCTTAAAGGAATCAGACTTCGTAATATTGATTGTTTTTGCAAAATTTATCACTCGTGTTCCTTTATGCCAGCCCCTCGCTTAGGATGACCTAATATTCGTACATTCGTCGTCGCTTTTATTCTACGCCAAAATTGAATTCGATCCGATAACGCCCACCGCTGTATAGTCTCGCACGAAACGCAGCGTCGATCGAAAGCCAACAAGAGATACCTCGTACCAGGCGGAATTTCTTACCGGTTTCTTGTATTATATTCCGTTCTTTATCTATACTTCTCACGCTATTTCTTCCAATAATCGAGTATCGCCACGCGGTTATTTCGGATCGAGATCGGTTTTGACTTTGTGCGTCGACGGAATATCAAGTTCGCCGGTTGACAAATCGGAATTATCGGAAATTACAAGGAGGAAATGAGATTGGAAAATATAAGATGATTTCTGTATATTCTAAATCTAAATAAAAAAATATCTAGTATAGCACTAAAATGGCGAGCAAATACATGTGTTTCCTTTGGAATCGAGTCTGACAAGAAAATCCAAAATATATATTAAACTGTAAATTATTAAATTGTAAATTGAGTTTTCAAATTATTATTTTCATTATTTTTATTTTCATCATTTTCTCATTTTTATTGTATTATTTCTGCAAGAAATGTTCGTAATAAAATCATGGCTATTTAAAGCAATCAAAAAGATAAATAGCAATAGAGAAAAGATATTGTTTCAGCGAACGTTTTCGTGACGCCTCGGGCGAGCAAATTCTTTGAACGCATATTTTCCCTATTGCAGTTTCCTTTTCCCACTTTTCTGAAATGTCCGACTGATAATCAGCGGAAGACGGGACGAGTAACAATTTCAATCCCCTGCGACGGAACGTCAAACCGCCACAGGCGACTATTCCATCCGGTTGTCGTTATCATAATCGCAATGACCGCAATCGCAGCGGACTCGGGCGGAAAAGAGGCCAGCGTGAGATCGTCGTAATGACGACATCTGTTCTGTGTGACATACACATAGAACGCACACGACTCCGGTTAGCCGACGGACGAACCAGGATAATGTTAACCTGATTTATAGTCGGAGCCGAAGGCTTTTCGAAATTTGCATTGGGCCAGTGAGAGATGCACGAATATGCCAACGAGGAAATCAGACACAAGGTCAGAGAGAGAAAAAGAGAGAGGGAGGGAGAAGGAGAGGGAGAGAGAGATGGGGCGGAGAGGCATAGCAGGAATCACGGTTAGAATCACGGATAGGAAGTAAAGACCGAGAACGTGGCGAGAGACGACCAAAGAGGGAGATTAGGCCGAGCTAACGAAAGGATAACTCGATAGAGGTGGCGGGATGGCTTGAGCCTAATAGAATCCTGGTGAGCCATCCTCGATCTTCCTATCTCTCAGGTAGATCCGTTTATCATCATGATACACGCGAAATTAGATCCGTCCTCTGCAAACACTTCGGTTCGTTTTACGGATTTTCGGTCCGTCATCCATATAATCTCAATTAAGATCCACAAAGTTCTTTTGTCTTTCTCTCTCTCTCTCTCTCTCTCTCTCAAATTCGTACAGCACTACATGACGATTTAAAATGTTTGATTCCTTCCTTTAATTTTCCACAGAAAATCAATAAAATATTTCGCTTAGTCGCGACGAAATATTTAGTAATCTTCATTTTTTTCTCGTATTCGAGGAATTATTTAAATATATACGTGTGCCTAAAAATAATTTTAGCCAGTCTTTCTATTCGGGGAAAAAGAGAAAGAGAGAGAGAGAGAGAGAGAGATAAATATACAAAATTATTTCTCGACATATTTTCTTCCTCTTCTACGATGCAAAAATTTCTCTTGCTCTGTTATTATCTATATTACAAAAGCTCGCGTTGCAGCGTAAAGCAGCGTAATTTACGAAATTGTAGTCCGCGACGTTCCCTCCACGGAGACATTAATGCAGAATCCTCTTACTTTCCTGCTGCCAGTTTTCCTGTTCTTTTTCGCGAGTATTTTATTCTCAAGGCCGATCGTACCGCCACTATAGACGTCGCGGTGCAAAATACGGTACGCGGGCACGCGGAAGGAAAGGCAAAGGGAGGTATTATCTTGTAACTATGGCAGTGTTTTGTAACTACGAGATAGAAGAGTCGAGCGTATTCCGGAGTGGAAAAGCTTTTGGCGGTCTTCGACTTGTACGAAGAGGCGATGCGGGCAAAATAAGATACGAATGCGACATGTCGAAGGGGGCGGAGAGGGGGGGGGGATATTCTTTTCACAAAAGACGTGCGCGCGCGCGCGCGTGCGCTTCATCGAAATAAGAAAGATAAAACTGCGCACATCCCCTGCAACCGAGGGAAGTAGCACGACCATTGGCAAGACGGTATATCACCCTGCGCCGGAAGCCGAAGTAAAATACGATATAAAGTTGCCGCTTGATACATAACAATGACGCAAGGACTTGACAACTTTCCTTGTAGAGAACTTTCCGCGCAATAATTCCCAGCGCGCTGTCCGCGAGGAGAAACTTAGAATGAATTCGCATAGCCGACAAATACATTTGCGATACACCGGCATCGCGCGCAGTTCGTAGAGCGAAATAAAAACGAGAGTTGTAACTTACGAATGCACTCTGCGCTCCCCAGCGTTTAATTAGACCGCCCGGCCGAACTGTGATGGTGGCTTGGGCGGCTACGAATAAAAGTTCTCGTTTGGCAGCGACGGGTCGATATAAAATTGCGAGGTTACAGACCCATCTTCGGGAGTGTCGGTAATTTCGCCAAGAAAAGAAGACCAGCTCTAACACGGGCGTAAAGAGTGGCCGGCCGCACGATACTTTCTTTTTTTCGCTACTTTACGCGAACGAGCAAGTCCGTATACCCTATGAAACTTGTATGCGTACAACGAAAGTTTGACACGTTTGTGCGCGGAAGGAGAGAAAAAAAAATTTAATTTCACCCAATCTCAAGTAATCCCCAAGAAAATTCATTAATTCGCCTCGCCAAAGTTCAATGAAAGGATGAAGCATTATTCCGCTTCCGGAAGATGATATCGTGAGCCTCTAAAGCAAAATTGCGCGCGGCATTATCCGTTTCGGCAAACAGATGTGTGTTTCGCACACATCTGTGTATGAAAATCCGCTGATCCGTTTCGCAAGAATGCAACGAAATGGTGAACAAAGCGTACGGAAGCGTTACTCCGCCGCGTGGTGGAAAATGACGGTAAATATCCAAAGCGAAACTTGGACACGTCGGATAGCGAGTTTAAGCACGCGCCAAGTTATTCACCTCGGTAAACCGTGTATACAATCTTTGTGACATATGTGTGTTGTCGGAGCGCCCCACGTACGCGGTTTTGGGAAAGATAGGGGTGAAAGAGGGTGGCGCGTGCTCGGCCTGAGATCGAGACGCGCGGTGTCGAAGAGGACACTTTGAAAGGCATCGGGGATGCGCGTCGCGCGGATGCAGCGCGCCGCGGATGCAACGCGGGGATCGACGCGGAGGGACTCGATGGGGTGGGGGGAGAGGGGGCAGCCTCCGTGTAACGGAAGAAGATCGCAGAGAGACGCGGAGGCGCCTGCGCCCTCGAGTGTGCCGGAGTTCCTGCGTGCGTTTCCATCAGTCGGGTCTTCAACTCCGGACCGCGAGCAACGGCACGATTCCGCGCCGTCGTCCGAGCCGCGACGCACCCTCCCAACGCGCGGAACCACCCCTCCGGCATGTCGGTGATCGTGATTGCGCCGATCTGACCTACCGCACATCGAAGAGGAGGCCGAAATAGGATCACGTATGAAATTTCGAATCCATATCGGATTTTATCGAGGCATTTCCCATTTCCATCCGCACGCCCGTAAACGGGATCTCGTAATCTCGCCCTCGTAAGGAACGTAACTTATATCGGAAAAACTCGGGAAAAAAAACTTTGACGAGCGATCGCGAAGAAGATCGCGTGGAGGATCTTATATTGGGAAGCAAGCTTCTGTCACTTTTTACGAGCGGAACAGATGCGCTCTGCACTCCTGCGCGCATTTTTTTTTTTTTTTTTTTTATGAGACGTGCACCATCTCGCGAAACGACGATTGGAATTTTTGTAGAAACGAAAGGGTGGAAAGATACGCCCGCGAAAATTCGAAGAGTCGCGTCGCGTTGTCTAAAACAGACACTCTTGCAGACCGAGAAGATTCCCAGATTGAATAAAATATATTGGAACATGTAAAATGCGATAAGTTAAGAAAAAGAATTGTGACGCCCTCGTTCCCGCAGAAGAAATTTAATTTCAAGAGATAATCGATCGATAAACAGACACAATTTCGCGTAAATTCACACGTCAGTTGAACGACAAAAATCGTTCGCAGTTTCACGGTGTGTTCGTTCCATTCGTGTTTGATGGATAAATCACTTGCACATCTCACGCGAAAAGTAAGTAGAACATCTCGTTGTCGACGCTCCTAAAGTTTTCGAAAGTGAGTTTCCAGTAACTTCACGGCGGTTCGATACGTTGTTGAAAGAAACGATCGAAATGTCGAGAAACGAACTATCGAGAAACGCAACTGTCAGATGCATCCGCACCGATTCGCGTGTTCGTTTCGCGGAAAAGTCCGCCGCTACCAGCTGTAGCTATACATCTTGCCGGTTGAATTAACTTGTCACCTTCCCACGTTATTTTTTCGCTAAAATATGGACGTCTTGTGGATGTCTTGGAATATTAAACGATGCCGACGAAAATTTCTCACGTCAATTAACGTCCGGTCATAAAAAAATATGCTTGACGAATGGGAAAAAGTTTAAATCACCCTGACCTGCGCTCGATGTCGGAAATGAAATTTCGTTGCGTTTCTCTCTGCAGCATCAGTTTTTCATTATAAGCTCGAGTAGACACGTGTTTTGACAAACAATGGCAGACGCTAGATAAATATATATATTCGCTGTGCAAATAAAAGATAGAATTGCTCACGGCGAATTTTTTCACGGCGTTATACATCCGCTCTGCCGGATATTTTTTTCTATAAATTTAAAGGATTATCGAATTAATTAACAATCATATGCATGACTGATGTGGGGAACGTTTGTGTCGCGAGTAAATTCTCGCATCGATCGATATTTTACGAGGCTTCCAAATGACGCCCGTATCTATGTGCGTGTCGAGTGGATAGTCATTTCCAGAATCCTTCGCGAAAAGAACGGAGGACATCCGGAGTATCTCGAAAACCGTATTAAAGAGCGCACGGTGCACAAACGGTTTCGCTCTGCCACAGCTGTTGGAAAGATGCGTTCGTTAATGCCGTTAGCATTAATTAATCACCGGCATGCAGATAAATACCGTATATCACGATGGTAACCAGACGCGTAAGCGGGCGGCCGCCGCATCTGCCGATAATTATGAACAAGCTAACTCATTAGTCGCAATCGACGCTAACGGCCTCGTTGTTGCGCGAGCCATCGCCCCGTTTCGGAGAAGGGGGGAGGGGGCGAGGTTCATCCGGGGTCTTCTATAAGCTGTCGAATTACTAACCGCGCGCTCGCGTTAAGAAGATTACGCGCGTCCAATGTGACGGGCACAATGAGATTACGTGTCAAAAAGAAGATACGGCTGGAGATGATTACGGGGAATTACCGTCGTGACGTCCGATGTTACGATAACTCGAAATGTTGCGATGGTAATACCCACGGGAACAACAGTGACGAACGGATTACAGTCATCAATTATACCTAACGCCGTGCACCGACTTGATCGCCTTTCCGTAATCCGACGCGATGCTAACCAATCTGGTCTCTATTAATTTTGATGAGAGTAAGACATTAATGGGAGGAAATAATGATATTATTACTGCCGAAAATTCAATTCGCCCCGCGCTCGAGAAGAGCTCGCCGAGTAACGTTAATTTGTCACAATACGCGGCACTTAGCCACACAATTATAAGAGCCAATTATTAGCGTGAATATTAATTTTTAATTATGCTCCTTCGATCCGATTTATTCAAGCTATGGCACACGGCACATTAGTAAACAAATGTCAAAATACAATGCGATCGAGTTTGTAATTTCTCGATGACATAATATAACAAATCTGCACTTTGACCTCGCGATAATTTCGAATTCAACCACCGTGTGAACTGTCAATTCGCTGACCTAGAATATTCCTCGTCGAAGATTCCTCCACGCGATAATTCTTCGCGAGACGCGGGCTGCGAGTTAGAAAAATCTACCTCTTACAGATCAGCGGAAGTTAGAAAATATCCGGACGGAGTAGCACTAGGGGCGATCCATTTCCGAGTGACGTCGAAGCATTGGCCGCGGCGCCGTGAGATCCATCTGATGCGCTTCAAGTGCATAATTAATCGCGGGACTTAATCGAGTGCCGAATTAATCGCGACGGATTTACGGGCCGCGTTGTGTGACAGTGACACTTGCCGCTCCGATTATGAAACGCCGTCGCCGATGCAAGTGATTTAGTAGTAACTAAGCGCGAGAAGGAGAAAAGACCGAGAAGGGAAGAAGGGTGTATCGCAAGAAACGCCGGAAGATGAATCGCGTATCAGGAAACATCCCGGAACACTGATCCCTGACCGTGGGAATAAAGAAGGAGGAAGGGTTTTCGCGCTCGGGTAGTGCGACGCATTTTCATCTCGCCGCTCTAATTAATCTCCGGGACGTCTAACGAGCGGACCGCTCGTGGGATCCTCCTCGTAGCACGACATCCCCTCGCCGAGGTGATACCGATCTTGCGTGAAACTCTCAGCTGCAGGTGACTAGGCGAGCTGCGAGAGTAGCGCAAGCTGTGGAGATAAGACGAGAGAAAGAAGATGTGAGAAGATTCGACATTCGAGATGCCGCCTTAATTAACAGAGCTTCGGCTAACTGGAATGCAATTTCTTTAAATACACCCGTTGCGGATAGTTCGATCAAAGCACGTCGAGCACGAGTTCCGAGTCGGTGCCGACGTAAATTAAAGACCATCGACATCGATAACCTCGCTTAAGTGGTTTCAACCAGCGGCACTTTACACTGGTGAGGATCGCGGAAGGTGGTGGGCGACGTGTCTTCGATTACGGCTTTGGATCTCTCGAGCGTCGGCGAAGAAGTCGATAAGGGCGAATAGAAAGACGACGCAAGGATGGAGGAAACCTCTGAAAGCCTGTCTCCCTGATCAAACTATCGAAGCAAATCCCCGAGGCGACTCCGATGCTTCGAAAGTCATCTTCGCCGAAGAATTTGCAGCGGATGAGGATCAAAGTGAGAAAAGCGTAAGGAAAGTACATTTTGCGTAAGGAAAGTACATTTTGCGAGCGATTAAGAAAAGTTTGCTCGAGCAGGAGCTCGAGTTGAGTAATTGATTTCTCGGCCGATCAGGTAAATGCCGGTAAAAGGTCAACCCGTAGACATTCGGGCGAGCGGCAGCGGTGACAAACGGCGCGCCTCAATAGGATGTTTCGAAAGATTAATTTCGAAAGTGGCCGAAAGAATTTCGAGTTACGAGTTAAGGATTGAATGAATCGTTTGAAATACGTTGGAGCTCAAAGGTCGGCGATTAAGGACGGCGCGGATTATTGACTTTGCGGCGCGGAGATATTAAGTGATGGGATGACACAGTGGCGTACACACAGTTGAGCAAAGAGCGCGTTCCACTCCACGAGAACAAGAAATCGGAAAACAAGAGGAATAAGAAGCGCGGAGGTAGCAGCTGCATCGGACAGAGTGTATGGCGATGAGACCAGGAGGGTTAATCTGAAAGGTTGGATAGAACGAAGGGAAGGAGGGTTCCCGAAGTAGCTATCGCGACAGTGGAAAAAGTGGACCTTCGGCCCAGCTGGATGTAAGAAATTGGGGTGGGCTCGAGGATGTGTGAAGACGAATGCGCCGATAAGAAGAGCTGGCTAAAGAGGGAAGAGAGCATTGATCCTTGAACTCTGTTATCCCAGCGAGAGAAACAGAGAAAAGTGTTTCCACGTGCGCGTTGATAAAATCGAGTGCGTGGTTTCGGCCGATTTTATCAGTGAAAAACATTGCCGAACCTCTGGAAACAAACCCCCAAGAGAATTATTAAGAATAGTCTTGCGAAATAGTCACCGAATTTGAGAGAACCTTGAAAAAAAGGAATTAAGATAAATCTCTATTCTCGCCGCACCGCAAAGAATATGTCTTCAAATTATCGCCGACCAAGAGGACGTGGTTATGCTGAATAATCCTTTCGAGAAAGCTAATTAGACACGCGATCGAGACGAAGGAGCCAAGATCCTGTTACATCCTGGCTATCCTGCAACCCGATTGAAGGAAGTGCTGCGGGTGAGCCGGTGAGTTAACGGTGATGGCATGAGGACATTAGTAAGGACGCGCTGCGGGTCCAGCGAGGAGGAGGATGAGGATGGTGGTGGGCGTGATGGTCCTTGGTCAGCTACTGACGAGGATCTTGCTCGCGGCCCACGCAGGAGATCGCCTCGCGGCAGCTCGAAGGATTTTAAGGGACGTACCATTGATAGATGGGTAAGTTAAGTCTTATGTAAACAGGATGCCTTTCGATAAGACATCTAATATAAGCCATTAAACAATAACGACGTAATTAAACCAGCAATGATATAATTTTAATTTTAACGACTTCTCATCATATTTCATTTTTATCAATTTTATTACTTTTCTTTATAATTTTATTTATTTATCAACCTTTTTAAATTAATTTTCTTCAAAAACATCCGAGTATTTAAAATTTGCGATGATTCTTCATTGCGAAATTATTACACGACCGTTTAATTATACTGTTTGTAAAAATAATTTTAAAAAACATTTAAATGACTAAACTCCAAGTAAATTTTTTTTCTATAATTTGTGCTGTTATTTTAATTTATCTGTATTTGTGGACGGTAGACTTGTGAATTGTACGTACATTACGCCTGCGGCCATTTTCGCTCCGCAATATTTCACAAAGCAGTTACAACCGGAAAATATATGCGTCAAACTAGCTAGTATAATTTGTGTTCGCGAGGAAAATAGAGAAGAGAATTTGCGCGTATGAAAATCCGTCGGCCGCACAGAGAAGCATCAGAAAGTTGCAATTCAATTACCGTAATTAATATCAGTCTTAAAAACAATGCGCGTTCATTAATGACGTGTACGCGAATTCAGGATAGATCAAAGCCGTATTGTTGCGCCTGGCAAAAATCCTTGGCGCCGAATTCAAAAATGAAATAACCGGATTCTATTTCCAAATGAAACAAAAGTTCTCGTGAAAACTCTCGCGATGCAATTCGCGAAAGCCGGCAGTAGAATGTCGCCTCGCCCCCGTTCTCGCATATCTCGCTACCCTTTGTTACGTTGACGAGCAGCGAAAAACGCTGCGTTGAAAATTCAACGGATAACTTGAATCCTATCGTATAATCGTTAGCCGTGGTACCGCGAGACACGAATTTACAGCCGGCGAGAACAATGTCGTCGTAACGACGCGCACGGTCGACTTTGTATGGCCGGGCGTGACTCTAATTACACCGGGAATTAAACTTCAAAGGAACGTCCGTCGTGTCCGATTTGCTACGACGCGCTGCATCCGTCCACGCTTTCACTACCGACAATTCCATTAGACGACCATTCTATTGAACGTCAATCTTATTAACGTTCATGTCGTATTCAGTTACAAGTTCGAAGTTAGAAGCGAATTCGGGACACTTGATATAATAATCCGAAAGAGGTCACTCCTGAGATGTTGGAAAAATTAAAAATTGTAAAACATACAACCGGAATAATTGAGAGATGTCTTCTGTTTCCAGACTGTAAATTCAGACTTTACACGATTTATTCTACAAGTTGAAATTAAATATTCTCGAAACTTTTTTTTAATGTAACGTTATGTCGTTATAATTTTTAAACTATTATCTCATAATTTGTTTTTTAAATAAAAATTCGCAGATGTTATCTATCAAATTAAAAAATATTTAACTGATGCGGATATAAAATATATGTTAAAATACTACGAGTAAAATATTACGATAACTCTTTCCAATCTCCTTATAATTTTTAATCGTTAAATATTGAATGTTCGAGAGCAATTCTGCTTAGAACAATTCTGCTTAATATTCTATGAGCCAACAAGCTAATTCCAAGAAATAGATACGCAGTAAATAGAAAATAAGATCAGACTCTAATGCAATGGGAATTAAAAATAACCAGATAGTGTTACGTAGATAGAATTCGCCAGTCCGTCGAGGTCGATATCGGAATCCGGTTCCTTATTCAAAACAACAACAAAAAAAAAAGAAAAAAAGAAAAAAAGAAACGAATTGAATTGTACTCAGTTCGAGAGAGAGAGAAAGAGAGAGTCGCGCATTTTCGCCGAGATAATGAGAAAGTTTTGCGAGCGCGGAGAAAAGAAAAGACGTTAATGGAGAGGAGCGAATAAAAAAGAAACTCGAAAGAATGGGGCGGAAGGTGCACCGGTAGGAGACGCAAGAAAGATAGAATTTCTCTCACGGGGAGGGAGAGAGGGGGAGTGGACCACGGTTGTTGGTCCTCGGGTTATCGAAGGGTAGATACGAATTTCCGGCGCTCTTGCTTGATACAAACTCGTGTGTCTCTTTCATTTACTTCCGTGTTCGCACGTGCACGTATCTGTAAGTTTATACACTTGCGCCGCAAGAGTATCTATATCGATATATCTAATGTCTGATATCTTCTGCTGCCTCGTGTAAAAGTAATTCGTAATACGATAATACGTTTCAAATTTAGGAAATATCGTTATGTTGTGACATTAATACAAATAAATATTATACATATAATAATATATTTTTTATACGTATAATAATATTATATATTATATAATGTTATATAAAATAAAATATTATAATGTTACATAAAATAATAAATAACGCGTTATTTGTTATTTTATAAATTTATATTTATAAATTTATTTATATGCAAAAAGGCAAATATAATTTGTGAAAATTGTATTATATTAACATGATATCGAAAAGCGAACTGCCTAAATAAATTTTAAATGGTAACCACACTTTTCGCTGCGAAACGTCGCTCCTCTCTGAAAATCCAAACTGTGATTTCGCTTTGGGTGCCGATTCCACGAGCAAACTCCGAGAAACTCTCGAAAGTGGCTCTGATAAAAGACATCGAGGAAGAGGCACGCCAGCGATTTCCTCGATGTCGGCAAGCCGAAGGCAGCTCGTTACCGATAACGAGTGTAGCCTCGTCGGGCGTATTGTGCGCCGAATAATAGTTCGTCTCTCTCGCCTCAGGTCGAAAAAGAAGCGCCTCGTGTGACCCGCGGAGGCCACGTATCGTTGGTAAAATCGAAGAAATCGCAATCGTGAAATTTCCAAGCGGGAATGTCGAGCCCGGACATTCACGCAAATAAACGGCCGCAGATGCGATAGGCAAATTCGGACGATTGTACTTAAACTGCGCGATTATCTCGATCCGATTAAACGTGCTAATGTTTAAAAATCCAATGCAAATGTATGCGGAATGCAGGATGCGGGATGCGGGATGCAACAGCGGTAACGTGCCGTACAAGAACTGCAAGTCGGTCTCGTATCCGTCCGCGTTCTACATTACAAATTCGCGTTGGTTTCCGTGAAGCTTAAACTCTCAAGCGCCTAATGCATATTTTATGCACTCTCGAGCACATGTGAGTCATAATATTCGAAATAATTTCCGTAAGAGATTTCCGAAGGGAAATGTTTCTTTCTTTCTTTCATCTTAAAATCCTATTAGTGTGTAAGATGTTTCTTACTGTATACAATGCGGTGGTGGGTTTGTTGAATAAATCCGAGAAGCGAGATGTAATAACAGAGAATATATAATATGTTCCGAAAAAACGCAGTCGACGAAAATTACAAAAATTGCAGCGCAGTTTTGCTACCTCCGAGAATCGGAAGCACACGGCTCTTAATCCTGTCGGTGCCGCCAGAATATTCGGCCTTTCGGTAATTGAAACAGTTTAATGTGGAGTTGTATAATTAAACCGGCGACGAGTTTCCTCGCATTCAGGAAGGAGAATCCCGCGACTGGAGATCTCGGAGATACTGCCACCGTAAACCTGATAACCGCGATGGACCAACGGGCGTAATTACCTCGTTACATCGCCGCTGTTTATAGCTCTCGTCGTCGCGTGGAAATATTTAATTATCCACCTTCGTAATTCCCCGAGACCAAACCGAACCATGTCGGTGGCATTACGAGTTAAAAGATGAGTGCGTCCAACGATTGCGGTTACACGCCAAAGGATCTCCGAAAGTGTGTCTCGCTATCTCGAGAAAGAATTGCGAGAAACCATCGCCGGTGTTAGCAGCGTTCCGATTGTTCAGCTTGAAATCTCGAAATATTTTCAAGGCTCCTCCGAAAGTGCCACCGGAGTGTCCCGTGTGGTACTAATTATTTGCAATTAGATTCCCCATGTTTTCTCTTTGCTGTGACAGACCATTGCGCTCGCGCGATAGGTAATTTCGCCTTTTCTCATACACGTGGAAAATTTCGTGTTGAAAAGTAATCTATTTAATGAAAACGTTGCCTTCCCCCCCCTCTCTCTCTCTCTCTCTCTCTGTGGAGCAATACGCTTGCAAAAGTGGGACGCGCGTTTATACCATAATTAGACACGTATGCTTTCGTTAGTCGAATTGGCGCAATGTCGTTGAAATAATGAAAATGGGAGCCATTTCCACTGATCCGTATCTCCGCCGAGGAAAATTCTGCTAAGTCTTTGGTTCGGCGGAACGAAACGTGAGAATAAAAATAAAGAGACAAGTTAAAAATATTAAAACATTTCTATCGAAATAATATTTTCAATAAAACATTTCCTCGAGCGAATTATATAAAAATTTCTCACGTATTTGTCGTTAACGTGGCTTTGCGTTGTTCCACGGTATTATTTTTATTGACACCAGAGAGCGACTGTTTTCAAGAAAACGTTATATTTAGAGGAAAGATTGTATCTTTCCTCTGCAAGATGTAAAACTGTCAAACACAAAGAAAAGAAATCTGCGGAACGATATCGTGCGCACGTTTCCTTGCGTCGGAGACGCCGAATGGGATCGAATTCTCTTCCCGGAATTGACATTCTCAGAGTGATTACGATCGCAATCGTCGTAAAAATTCGTTATCGAAACGTGGCAATCGCGCGATATCTGATTACTGTATTTCGTACAACGCGATCGGGTTCTTTAGAAAATTCGAAATTCATTGCTGCGACACACAAAGTTAGTACTTTCGTATACAATCGGGCCTTTATCCTCCATCTTCCCTCATCCGGACTGTTTTATACGACTTTTGTACACTAAAATAAAAATCAGAAGAGCCGCGGGACATTTCCAATTTATTTCGAATCTTCTCCGTCGTCCGATTGCAGGCGATTTCATCCGAATGCAATCGAACCATCGAGCCTGTTCCACTTTCGCGAATGTGGGCTGGGGTGGGAAATAAGGGTGTTTTCTTTTTTGAGCTTCTACCTGCATTGAGATAAGGAAAGAATCGAAAACAGGAGCCGTAGAATGGGAAGTTAAGAGTTAACGATGTGTCCTTCGAAAGAGGTGACGTTCAAGAAACGTATATTTTCTCTCTTATGTTATCTTTGCTATATTTCTTCAGAGTTTAAGAGATTACGCATTTAGAAAATACTTTTGGTAACAAGAATCGTACAATCATTGATTTATCTTACAAACTCTTGTATTTGTCTTCATATCGTAGAAATATGATATTTTTTAAGTAAACATTGGTATTAATCATCCTTTCGCTTGTGCTTTTCTCCGATAAAACAGCACTCGAAAATATGAACAAATCTAAATTTCCCTTTGAGAAGGGAATAGCAAGTTAAGAGTAATGAGCAGTAGTAGTCGAGAAACCAACAAGTTCGATATCGGGTTCGTTAATCTAAAATTCTCGTGGACATCCTCAAACGACTTCGCTAATTTTTTTGTCTCCTTTGGTTATAATTGATTTTATTAACGAGCCGCGAAGTCGTCGGAACTTGGATGGGAGTCCTTCCGTCGGACAGCCGTTCGTTAACCGTTCGATGGACGAACGAGCGAGCGAACGCGAATGGAAAGGAGAACCCGCTTCGGCGGCCTCTGCCCGATAACGATCGAAGTTCCCTTTTCTCTCTCGTATCCTCGTTTTAAATCCGCCATTGTAGCGAGTGATTCAAGGGAAGAAGAATGGAGACAAATTATTGGCACCGTCGACTGAATCCATTTGTAAGGAACGGAGGAATTGTGAAGGGTCGGTCACCGTGAGATCATATTATTACGTAACGGGACGGCCCTTCGCTCGCTCGTAGGATTTGTAGATCGATTGATAGTCGGCTGGTCCCGGTCAACGTCAGCCTTAAAGTCATTCTTGTTGGAGTAGCGTATTCAATTCCCCGCCCGGACAATTACAGAGCGATACAATGGCAGAGCTGTTACCGCGAGCTCAATCAAATAAAATGGGCAAAAAAAATTGAGGTGCATCGACGGCGAGCCGGGGAGGGGAGGTCCTTCGTGCGCGGCAAAACCGAATAGAAAGAAGATGCACATTAATCAAAATCAGTCGACGTGATAATTAATTAAATTTCTTCCGAGAGATGTTTCCAAGCCGCAAATTTCGCACGAGACGGAAGACAGATGGCGACGTTCATGCCGAGGGCACCTCGAAATTCGGACAAAAACACGCTAGATACTAATCCGGGGTCTCATTCGGCCGGGATACTGAATAGTAGACGGATCAACGGAGTAATTTGCAACGCATAGGAAATGTCGAGAGAGTAAACGATAAACCGTCCAAGAGACAGATACAGGAAGACGAAAATAGATGTGGATGGCGAGGTAGCAGGCAAACATCGAATTAGTTATCGTCATGTGTTAACGCAAAAATTCAAAGGAGTCAATTATAAATATATATTATATTTAAGATGATGCTGAATAGACCAGCGAACTCCGACGAGAGCGTTCATACATATGTACATAGATACCTATATTTATGTATAATCTTAATTTTAACTAATGACAACTATCAAATGAAATTTCAGATTTCAGAAAACAGTAGATATAAATTCCCAAAGGAGATTAAAGGAGATTAGAGAATTAAAAAATTATCAAAGAAAAATGAAAGAAATTTGTAATTCGTCCTCCGATAAACAAATATCCGATAAATCTTGTACGATCGTCAACGATCGTCAACGACGAATGCGGTAAGGCTAATTTTCGATACGCCCGCGATTCGATATATGTGTACGCTCAGGAACCGACAGACACCAACTTCCGATGGAGTTAATGTAGCAGCAACGCGTAACTCGATTTCACGGAGTTGCTCGAACGCGTTCGGCACGGCACACCCAGGATCTCTCGGGGCCGCGATCCTGTTCACGTGAAATCGGATCTGGATCTTGGATCCCGAAACGTGACTGAAAACTCTGGAGTAAAGTCCGAGAATCGAACAAACCGGTGGGACACGCGCGCACGACGAAAATCAGACGACGCAAAACTTTTGCAGGACAACCATCGCGAAATTTCATTGATTCCATTTCTGTTCACAGTTCGAATGTTAAGTTTGGGGAAATTTGCTTACCCCGCTTCGTTAGGATAGCCAAAGTTTGCAAACAATATATCGACGAAGTTTAATTTTCGTAACTTAATTTCGACTTGTATCATTCGATTGAAAATTGTCGGAAGAAAGAGGGTGGCATATGCAAAAGTGTGATGCGCAGCAAATGAACTTTTTGCGAAAAACTTGAAGAAAAATAATAATTTACCACTTTATATGCGGAAAATGTTTCGTAACATTGAAAAAAAATATTTATTTCTATATAAAAGAAAATATTTGTCATCTACTTTCTATTTTTAATCTAATTCTACATACAAGAACTTCGAATTTGTGTAATAAAATTGTTCGAAGTACCAAACAATATGTTCAAAATTTTTTAATCTTCTACATTAGAGCGTAGCATGTTCCGCGTGGATTTCATGAATATATGAATATATGAGACTATAACGTTTCGTACGCTGGTAGGGTTAATAAAAAAGTTAATAACGTAATAACGTAATAGAGATGTAGCACGCAAATAGCGCGGGGTCGCAAAATAAATTGTCACTGTTACGGAAAGTATTAAGCCTTAAAATGTTGCAAGTTAATTCCACGAGAGGGCGAGTAACTTTAAAGAGGTACTAACAAAGTTTACTAGTGACCTGCGGATCAGAGCTTATAAATCAAATTGGAATGCTTGAGAACATAAAAAAAAGCACCGCAAAATAATCAAACAAATTAAAATAAATTAAAAAAAAGGTACTTGTACGTTATGATTTTGTACAATTTCTTTTTACGTTTATTAATCAATCTTTGTTAAGCTTTTCGATATTGGATACAGCGACTGTGACGAGAAAAATGTTGCTAACATTGCTTAACACATTCGAAGCGTCGACTCGCTGACATTTATTGATAGCGTAACCGTGAAAAAGATTCCGCAAAGCCAACAACGCCAGCGGTGACGCTTAAGTCACCGAGAAAAAAATCGGTCAACCAAGAATAATCTCGGTGCCATGTATGCCGCTCAGCCGCGATTGATGCTCCTAAAAAGAGCCGCGACGATTTGTCAGCGGGCATAAACATATCTCGCGCGCGAAAAACCGCAAGTTCCCGTACACTCGCGGAAGTGGCTGTAAAATGACTTGAAGCGGGTGAACGTTGATCTTTACTGGATAATTTTTAACGACCGTTTCGAGCGGGAAGCGACCGTTTACGTAACCTCCCTGGAAATGATCGCGGCCGCTAAACTCGCCCGCCCGTTCCGCCGAGGCGATAGATCCGAATCGCGTCGGTGCGCATGGACGGAGGACTTATTTGCATGCCGAATGACGTAACTACGGCACGGGCAAACGGAATATACTCGCCATTCATATGCATATACGGGACCACCTTATCGCGCTTTGCCAATTAACTACCGGGCTCACACCACCCATCGCCTCTTAACTGGCGATCCCACCGGTAACTCTCTCTCTCTCTCCCGCCCCTTCCCCCACCCTCTCCCCGCCCACGTCGCTTCGGCAAACGGCGAAAATTCGTTGAGAGTTTCGCGAAATCGACACCGAAGCTATCTCGGCTCTTAAACACGCGTTGCATCGTCTGAATATGTATGAGGAGATCGCGAAGGGATGAAGGGTTTAAAAGGGGGTGTCTTTGTAATTGTGTCGTTTCGAGCTTTCGTTTTATTCGGGGGGACTTCAAGATTTAAATAATAGCGCCAGAAAATCGCCCAGGCATTTGCCCAATTCTCTTTGGTGCGATAGTATTGATGTCGATAATCATAAATTATCCATTAATCATCATTGCAAATTTAATAATCATTATTTTACAATTGAGTTTGATTGAACCCTGAATAGACCGGTTTATAGATTACGCTGTACTGCCTTATCTTCCGTTCGCGTTTCCCGAGCTTCATTTTCCACTCTTCCGCGTTTCTCTTCCTCTTTTAACTTTTACTTGCTTTCAATCAATCATTTTACGGTATACATTTAACCGCTAAATGTCGAGCTGTCAATACCGAACTCGCGATTTGTATTTGCGTACGTGAGATACGCCATCGATAACCAATCATCATCGCGGAAAAACGATAACGATAATTGCGAGATAAAATCGACATCGTTTCACTGAAATTGGATATGTAACTAAATTAATTTGAAATTGAATAGAAGCGCGAAACACAATTTATAGTTTGTCGTAAAATTTTGCAAAAAAAGATTTGTTACTATTTTTTTTTTTTTTTTTCTTATTCCAATCGCCGTGAGAGAAACCGCATTTGCGATTTTGTATTTTCGCAAGTGCAGAAGTTTTCGTATTATACATAATCCGAAATTAATGTCGGATATATCTCGCCTCTTAGGCACGTCCTCCATTCGTTGAATATGTATGAGGAGTTAACGGAAACGTACTTTAATAGTACGAAAATACGTTCATAATCATTACTGTACTACGTTTTCGCTGAATAGCATAATACGCGCCGCCGTAAATCGCGTATTACTCTACCAGTCTATTCAGAATTCAATTAAATCTGAGTTTTCGTAATTTATAGTCGCAAGAAAATGTCAGATTTCATTATTTGAGAATCGTGAAATTCTAATCGTGCAGTCGTAAATTTGTATGGCCTCACGTAAATATAAACGCGAAGTAAATTAAATTTTGACAGATGCGTGCATCGTACGCCAAAGACAAGTAAATTATGAGTCTGACAAACTATCCTACGATATAAGTAGTCTGCCCCCCCTTTTTTTCTACCACATCCTTTTTTTCAGAGAATAAATCGTTGCGGCTAAAGTAAGTATGCTGATTTCCACGACGTTCCGCCATCGACGAGGGCGAAAAACACGACTCTGGCCGTCTGCCAAATTCCGCGGGCACTTTTATGAATTACTAAAAATTTCCTACGTATTGTTAATGGCTGTCCCGAAAAGTGAGCCAAGCGACGTCATATCGAGAGACTCGACAGTCTAATATAGGACGCGACAGAGGTGAATTACAGTGGCAAAAGGATCGCAATTTCGATCGTACGATTAATTACATATTATAGAAATTGAAATTACATAAGTGAGATATTACATTCTCGCTTTGCTCAAGTACGCTTTACGAGTGTTCTCGCGCATTTCTCGAACGTGTAACACGCGTCTCGAAGCTGCGTGCGCGGTAGCCCACAATGAAACAAAGGGCTTTACCGGTGTTTGGTCACACTATCCTGCATGGGCGATCCAATGGACAAAAGGACTCGGTCTCTGTATGCACACAGGAAGTCTCATTGTATCTGTTTAGCCGACCAGAGTACACGCGCATTTGCAAATGGCTTACCAGCTTGGGCGGCCTACTAGATTCATCCCTTTCAACGCGAAATTATTCCCCTTCCTTGGCGAACGTCCCGGAGATAAAGCCAGCTCGGCGTTAATTTAAAGTACGTCACGAAAGTGCGTGAAACGACGAGTATATATATATATACGCGATATAATGCAGCCTGTATCCGCTGCGTGCGCTCGAATAATAAAATCGTCCGATCCGCTATAAAGTTAAGCTTGCACTCGGAGAGGCTTCTGTCGGACAGAATGGCGCACGATATTTAAATCAAGTTGGACATTCGCGGACAACTCGTTGCTAACTCTCGCACATTCCGAGAACAATCGAACTATATAACTCACGCGAGGAAAAGAGCGCGCGCGCGCGCCTCGAGAGAGTCCGGTGATGGAGAGCCGATTGCTCGTTTGGTTAATTCTAATTCTGCTGCAAGTTAGGCACCTATCGCGCCGCATGCAAAGTGCATTTGAGAGGATACGAGAGAGGGTGCGGTTAGTTTAGTTACAAACGAACGGCAGATCCATCGCTGATTCGAGCCAGATTTGTTGGGATAACAATGCACGCATACTACCCGCCGGGCCGCCCTCGACGTGCACACCGAGCAAAATCGGAAATTCCTTTACGTCAAACTATGCCGTTGTCTGCTGACTTGCGATTAGAGTAAATTCCGGAAAGGCAAAGAATATCTGGCATCTCGGCACGACCGTGAGAGACCGTGTTAATTTTACATTTTACTCCAGACGCGTCGATATGCCGATAATGCATCTTCCTCGATCAGATAACCCGTCGCTTTATCGACGGTTCTCACAATGCAAAGAGAGACACGGGAGAAATTTTATTAATGCGATATCGCGTACCCATTTCGCGTGCGAATTGAGTTAACAATTTCGCAGATATTTAATCAGATTTGATAAAAAAATCTAATGAGATTTTTAAAGTAATTTCGACATGTTTGAAAAATAGAGAAAAAACTAGATTAAAATCCACTCCTCTAGTCGTCGTCGAATGCATAAATTATTAAGGAAAGATATTTGAATATCATCTACACTCGCAAAAAAATGCAACGTGCAAATTTCGTCGGAAAGAAAACGAGAGGATCGCTTTATTGTTTAATGCATATATGCAATTCCAGTGGAAGCTGTCTGTCAGGATGCATGAACCGTATGCATTATCAAAAATGTAAGTACAGTAATAATGCAAAATACATAAAATGTACAGAAACTAATATTACAAAAATATATACGAACAACGCGTAAAAAATTAGTATAATATTCCACACAATTATCATTGACATACACATTTTTCTTCTCGAGGAAAATATGAAAAAAAGTTTTGAATTTATATATACATACTTTCTATATTGCACTAGTATAATATTAATGAAATGGATGGCTTGAGCAATTAAAAACAAAGAGGATTTATTTACCAATCAATGCTCGTTACCCAATCTCGCCAGCTTCTGTAATCAAGTTGCTCGATCATACAATCAAAGACAGCTCTGCTTTTGAAAAAACGTGTCAAGAAAACTAATTATGATCGCATGCGAAACTATTAATCGATCGCTTCTGATACTTCTGATACTTCTCAATGTTAGATTTTTTTATTTTAACATTTGATTTTCAGCATTTTTTCATTTCTTTTAGCATTCCCGATATTCGCTTGTGGCTCCTTTTTCGCGCTAGGGTATTCGATCACAATACCTAAATTAACATCGATTTCGAGCGTTATACGTAAAGACAAATAATACGATGCGTACGAAGGAAAACATCACGCGTTTAATCTCTGTAAGGATACATTAATGAAAATGTTTAATATGGTTAATCACGATCGTGCATCATTATCATGCTCCCTAATATGCATGCTAATGAACACTGGTAAAGCGATCATGATTCATGATATTCGGCATTCGAGACCGAGATCTATCCGCTCGATTGCGCAATGCGTTTCACCAGCATGATGCCCTCACGGAAAATGAAGGGTAGCCTCGAAAGGTGTTTAACTCACAGGTTTCGCAAGGCTCATAATTAATAATGTCGAACGTTATGCACGCACCATCTGACTCCTTCCGGAAAGACCGTCGGCATTGGAAGAATAATAAAATCGATGATGAAATTATATCGAAAATTATATTATATTATATTAATTTATATCACGCGATGAAATCAGCGTCGAGCCAATGGCGAGCTGGCGTTGCAATCGCGCGCACCTTTTCTACAATGGCAGTGCCGAGTGCTACGAGCAGCAATTGCCGCGGCAATTAGCGCGCATAATTAATGCGCGTATCTTCCGATATTCTGTGCCGCGACGCGACGCGTCCTCTTCCTTCGTCCGTTCACGAGAGAGAAAGAGAGAGAGAGAGAGAGTGAGAAATATCGATTGATCGGGTAACCAACGATACGTAATACATGATGTATCGGATCTTTTAACTATGAACGTTACGTTATGTTCATTGAAGCATCGGTAAGCTGGTTGGAAAAGCAAGTGAAATGAATTGCGCAAATAAGGCTTTTCGCGCTGTTAATTTATGACATCGTTATTTTACGCTCATTAATATGGAAATATTAATATGGAAATCGAAGTAGCACGTTGTAATCGTGCGGTTGCCAATCGTTTAAATAAATGAGATTTATTTGGATACCGTTGCAAACCATAATATATTAAATGTAATGTAAAATATTGTAATGTATTCGTACTTTCTGTTTTATTAGTAATGGTAAAGATATCTTTTTGTGCATTATAATTAGAAGGCTAATAAATAAATAAATAAATAAATAATTAAAAGAGAGAAATGTATTTAGATTAAAATCTATGAAGATTTTTTTAATAACTATTACTTCTCATACCATATATAAACATATAAAAACTTTATATATGTCATTTATTTAAAAAACTTAGTATTCCACGCGCAAGAGAATTAAATTCGTGTCTCATTTCAACAAGAATACAAATATATTCTTGTTCCCTTAGAGGAAATGCCCATAACTTCGTGGAAAATAAGTTTGACACAGCTACCGAGTCCATCTCAAGTTGAACATCAGATAACACTGTTATAAAGGCCAAACTTTGGCTATCTAGAGTTTCTTTGGCTATATTGTAGAACGAAATTACAGGACATCGAATATTCTTGTTTGAAGTATGATTAACACCAGAAGCAATTAAGCTTAAAGTGCGCGAGCTCGTACAAGAGACGGGAAATGAAATAAACGAATCCCACATAAGTTATAAAACTTTTGACAAGAGAGTACGAGATATTCTAGTCCGTAGCCCCTTCTTTGAAGGCTCGCACTCGTGACGCTTTGTCTTTCCGTCGGGAAACCGGTGTAAATTCGTGCAAAACAAAACTTTATTGGAGAGGCATTTGATAGGAGTTTTGCGCGTAAAATATATTCCGTGTCACGCTGCGAAGAATGTGTGTTCCATGCGGAATAAATTTATCCAACTATTTTAGAGCGGCGTGCCACGTTTAGCTTAAGAAGTTTAAAGGAGGATAGAAAAGTCACGAGTGGCGTGCGCGCATATATATCGATTGATATCTCCCGTTTCTCTTCAGGCACAACGACCTACCCTGGAACATACGGAAGTTCCTGAAGAACCAGCTGAGGGAGTTCAGGTTTGACGACCTAAGTAACATTCATCCCTGGTCGCGAAGCGCCTGGAGCCATACGGATCTCAAGAGATTGAAGCAAGGCATGGTTGCAGCGCAGGTGAGTTTTAATAATAACGACAACGAGAGTTCGTCGAAATTAATACCGCGGCTCGTGCGCCGGCTTCGCCGAAACTCGTTCGATCTATCGCGGAACTGACTGAATGAAAAGTTTCTCGTTGAATGGTTGTGTGTACCGTCGCTACGATTAATTGCCGTCAATATTTGCATATATACATCCCACAGTTCAAATTTGGAGAGTAAAATTTAATACTTCGTTGAATGGCCTGACTTTTGCGAATATCTTTCACTGAAAATGAGAAAGAATACCGCAAAATTCTTAAGAAGATTATTGCAAAGCTGCTTATCATGATTTCTTGAATATAATGTTAGCTACTTGAGTCAAGTTTTCGTTGTTTTAATTATACGCGTACTATCTCACGAGTGTTTCTGTTGTTTTTTAAAATTATTATCTTTATAGTTTTACGAATTTTTTCGTAAACTTTTATATAAATTATTTTATCTTTGTCAATAAAAATGCGTATCGTATCGCGTTACCGCGAGAGGTAACTCCATAAAAAGAAAAAAATAATGTTGTTGCGGATTAATCTCTATGTATATGTACTTGTCTCTCTTGGTTCTCGAAAACAGACCTGGCAATTAGTCGAGCTTAACATTGCGATTTTCGCCAACTTCGTCGCAGCTCTCGCGAGTGAAAATTAAATCCACGCGAATGAGGGAATCGCATGTCGCCTTGAAGCCACAGTACCGCCAAATTGCAATTAAATGTTCGCACGTAGAACTCAACCTGCAGAGTCATCGACAATTATAACTAATTTAAAGTCGCGTTAATCCAATCTGATTTAAATTCAAACGGTTGTGGACTCGCAGAATCGCATGCAGTTAGTCGTTCGCCAATATTGCTACGAAATGTTTGTCGTATTCTGAAGCCTGTTTTGTTCGTGGCAAGTAGAGATTATTAATTTATAGCGTGCCGCGTATACCTAATTCAGCTATAAATCAAACAGCAGCGGTACCACGCCTAATAGCAATTAATTGATTTTACGAAAATCACGTTTATGTTTAAATATACGAATAATACAACCTCGAAGTACCCCGATTACCAAAATTGCACGAATTTCGTAATTTTTCTCGGATTAAACGCAATTTTTAAACGAATTTTTAAATGCACGGATGAAATCAGCTAAAATTAGCTTTGAACTCTTACGATCTGACGAAATATTTAACGTTTCATCAAATAATTTTATATCAAATATATTTTTTCGAATTAAATATTATGCGTGCAGATTGCACTGCATTTTTACGGTGATATTATGGGTCGAAAATTGAGAACGCGAAATGACGAATAAAATGCAACGCAAAGTGCATGCGTAATTCTTAATTAGAAGGATAGAAGGAAGATAGAAAGAACAGAATATATTCAATTTGGAATTATTTTATAAAGCGTCAACAGTGAATTTAACGAATATAAATTCGATCTTTCCGCTCGCGCAGTTAAAACTTTCACGCGTGACGCTTCCGCCAGGCGATCGTTAATAACGGGGATTAATCTAAAATCGCAATTAAGATCTGACCGTAAAAAATCGCCTTTCAGTTCAATTAACGGCGGAAACGGCTCTTTAACGACTCGAGGAAAATCGAGGCGAACTTGAGCAATTAATTTCCTTCGGTTGCCCGCCGTGCTTCACGTGCTGCCGAAAATTTACCACGACACGATCGGTTTCTTCCACCTCCCCGAAATACCTTCGATTAATCCTACGAAAATCTTTTTCCAAACGGCTCGGTATCATGTCGAATAAACTTCGATATAGCGCGCGAAACTTTGCGCGAAGTCGGAGAACTCTCTATCGAGCATCGATTTGTAACAACGTGCAATTTAACCGAAAGTATTTGTTAGAAGGAGATAGAAGATGGAAGAATCAAGATAGTAAAAGAAAAGAAAAAAACATATTGATAGTATGCCTTTAAAGCTCCTGACCAGTCGTCATATTGGAATCGTGACGATCATAAACGAACAATGACACAGTGAAATTTATTACACGTAATTTGCAAATAAAGAGATAACTTTAATTAAAACGACATGTGATAGCTTTAAGACACACTTGTGAAAATGGACGGCTACTGTCTTTTTCTCCTTCTGCTAATCAATAAATAGCCGTAAAAGGCACGTGAAATGAAGTCTATTCAGAAAAATACACGATTTGACAGCTGTTGAGAGAAGTGAAAAATAATCTTTTACATATAAAATTCAAAGGTAACTTTAGCTGCCGTCCATTTTTACGAATTTAGTAAGTACGATACAAGTCACATTTGCACATAAGCTTCTAATTTTTACCGTGATACTGTCGCTACCGTCAACGCGGAGCCTGCTACATTAGTTGAGTAGTTCAGGAGCTTTAAAGGGAATTTTTCCAGGAGAAACATTTCAAGAGAAGCAAACAGAAAAAAAGAAATAAAAGATTTATATATGAATCAGAATTAAATACTGTTTAAAAATTGAAATGCGCTGTAAATAACGTGAATACTGAAGACCGATTGATGTTTTTGTGTAAAGCCTTTTGAAGATATGAAGATTTCCTTTAACTCCAAATATTCTCATTATCAAAAATTACTCCCCTTTGTACGTCGCAAGCTTATTGCGTTTAAAGTAGCTCTCAAAGGAGAGCAAAGGCTGCGTGGAGAATTTATTTACGGTACTTGAAACGCGCGCACGCGCGCGCTCGTGGAACGCGGTTCTAAAAGACACGAAGTGCATAGTCGAGAGTTAACATAGAAGGAGAAGATAAAGCTGCCGGTACGCATATACAGTCGCAATGTGCGCGCAAAGACCGGTGGAAAGTTTCGGGGATTGCGTGTGGTATAAATTCCTCGAGAACATGCTCGAACGTCGAATTTGATAGAGCATGCTGCATATGTAGGTCGCTCATATATATATATATATGTGTGTGTATACTCGTGGTCCATTCAAACGAGAATCTTGGCTGGCATTAAATAAGCGATGTGACTCAGTAGCACGATAATAGCCGGTATACCGGTCATAGACCCATGAATCCATTTAAGAGCCCGATATCGAACCGGGCCGGGAATGAGAACGAAGCGTGGCCCATACATACATACATATATTGTGTGTGTGTGTGTGTGTGTGTGTATTTTATATATATATATATATATATATACACGTGCGTTTCGCGCTATACATTCTTAAATGCATTGAATTTCGGATTAAATCGAAAGAGGGATTACAGGATTTCGCTTCCGCGAATGCCGATATTCATTTTCGAGATGCCGCGCGCGCGCGTTTCCTCCCTTTTCCCCTTCCCTCCCTCCCCCCCCGCGCCGGCAATCCATGCTTTTTTCAAACGGGATTTCGGAAACCGTCAGGACGCCCGTTGGCTTACGCGCGTGTGGAACCCGTTAAAATGCATTAAGAATTAACGGGACCGTTATTCGCGTTACGCCGGGACGAGGTGAATAATATATCGTGTTACATCGATGCGGAACTTCCGACTACAATGGGACCTACAATGCCCGCGATAGGATTCAGAAATCGGGGAGAGGGGGGGAGGGGGAGGAGATGTTTCCAACATCGCGTCGGAATGAAAGCGTAATGTCGAAGATCGTTCCCCGATATATCTGTTGCATCGAGGTGGGAAGGAAATTTCTCGAGAGACCTTTGAAAATACCACCGTTCTCGTTAGTAGAGACAGTCTCAGGGTGATCCTAGCTATTAGGCGTCTCCCGCTTCTAGAGCCCCGCTTACGGCAGCCGCGAGCGAAGTGGCGAGCCATGATAAAGCGGTTGCCACGATCCGAAAAGTCGGAGCTCTCGTGAAAGCGCAGAGGTGGAATAAGCCACGTTTGAAAAGACTGCGAGGTCTTAGTCGCTCACCTTAATGTTGTAAGGTGTCCGCTTACCTTCCGGCGAGACGGGGGAGAAGCCAAACGAGCATCCACCGCTAATGAGAAGACATGCAAATGCGTACCATTTACAACGTAATGAAATCATTAATGTTATTAAATGGAATATTAATTCGATGCATAATGAGTAGGGATGCTGGGAAAACGCGCGGCGGCAACATATCGCCACGCGTTACGAGCAATTTTTCATAATTAATGCCAATCGCGAGGTTGCGAGGCGCGGCGTAATAATGAGGAAAAATTATGGGGATGATAGCGCAACGCAACAATGGTCGAATAATTACGCGAAAAAACTTTTTTATAGATATGATATTTTTGTGCGGAACAATTAATAACGCAATTAAAATTGGAATGCGGGAATACGGGAGAATTTTGTAATTATACTGAATAGGAAGCGCATATGAAATAACATGTAGAGCACCGTTAATAATAATAGGAGCATCCACGGGCGCATCACGCGCTGTCCAAATTTGTGTGATTTTTATACAACTTTATTAATAGCTCGAGTAACATAAATTTTCTTAATAATCTAGTAATATTAATAAATGTTTAATTTTCTAAATAATCTTGAAACTTGCAATATTGAAGAACACTTGAAAGGGGAACCTTTAGCGGGATCACGGAATCCCTTGCATCTTGGATTATATTCTGATCTCGACAGATCCCTTAAGGTATCCAAGCTGCCAACGTCAGGACGTCAGGACGAAAGGGATAACCACTCGGTTATGTCCATTGGGACGAACGCGCGTACACATTCACGTAATATGTACATAACACGTATACCGAATGTATACAGAAGCCAAACCGAGGGGCCCGCCTCGATCTATCACTGTCCTGGTTAATTCAGACGGGCTGGTGGATATCCATGGTGGAAGGTTACTTACCATTGATCGCGTACCGTCGACTTATATAGAATCTTACACGGCGTCGCGGCTTACATGGACGAGACTTTCCATCGCGACGACTACCCTTTCGAACAATCGCTTTTTCGATCAAACGCATAGCGGAACGGAGTACGGACGTCGGACGAACGTTTTGCCATCACGATATTAAAAATTTCGTAATTAGATACAAGGTCAGTTAAAGGGATGCTGAAACTGATGAGCGAACTCCGACGAGAGTGTTCACTCATAAATTTCACTGCATCATTTCTCGCTTATGATGTCACGATTCCAATATCGTGCCGCGACGATTAGTCAGAAATCTTACTTTTCATGTACAACACGTTTCTCGTGAAAAAAAGGTCTTATTTATTCGAAGACGTCATTTTTAACATAAAAGAGAGTCAAAATATCTCACTATATATCCTCATGCAGAATTCAAAGAATACGTGTGACAAGTACTTTGGTTTGAACCCTCGGGCTGTCTATCTCGAGAAATCTTCGGCACTTCCGGCACATCACAAATCGCGAAAGTGCATTCCAACTTGAGATGAGTCGAGGCACCCGATTTATCGCGTCGGTGGATTCTCCGTGGGAATTTGCGTTACACTTTCGGCGACTTTGTCGCAATAGAAGCAGTTCGTCGGGACGGGAGGAAATTTAAGTCTCGCGTGGTTGTTTCGGAATTTGAGGTACAATACGAAGAAAGAGAGACCAATGAAAGATGGAACGCCAACGGCGAAATGGGATTTTTTAGTCCTCTTTTTTTATAACTACAATCAAATTGATCAAATTGAATTTCCGTTATTGTCCCGAGATCTCTCATTATATATTTTCACATTCAATAACTAAATGAATGGCGATAAAAATGGAATTGTCTTCTGCATATCGATTAGATATTTAAACATGAAAAATTTTAATAACGGTCAATTCTTTCTTCAAATTTCTTTAGTATTATCTTTGGTCCAAAAAAATCAGTCAGTAGTGAGAAAGAGAAAACGATTGTTTGAATCAATTTCCAATTGTTGGTAATAATAATTAAACTATTATTATACAATAAAAACCTTTTGTCATTCTCTCATGCATCTTGCATATTTAAAGTTGAGTAATTCGTAAAAAATTAATACGTATGTTAAAATCTGTATTATTTTTTTTTACATATTTTTATTTTGAAAATAACAATGCACAACAAGTTTTGAAATAAAGTTTTATTTTATATATAACATTCACAGAAAATAGTATTTTTTTTTTCAATGAGATACTAACATAGTTTCTATCTCCCGCTTCGCACTACAATTTTCAACATTTAAAATTTTTATTTTTCGTTTAAAAATTTTCAAATTTGATGTAACTATTCAATTCTATCAAAGCTTTCAAAAATTCAATGAGTTTTAAGTGTATTTAATAAAAGTTCAATAATAATTAAATTATTTGAGCACAAGAATTACGTGCAATTGTGTTATGACTTCAAGAAACGGAGATGAACGATACTGCGACACGAGGTACGGTTAAAATTTATACGACGCCAGATGTAAGGATTAACGTAACAAAGAATGAAAAAAAGCAACTTTTTAAATCGATTTTCACGATCGTTTTTCGTGAAGCGGTCTCCACAGAGTCGAGTAAGTTAAAACGGTCGTCTTAATAGTAAACTCGCATCGTACAGCCACAAAATTACTAAAACGTACAGCAATATAAGAGCGATGGCCCTTACAGAGCCACAGCTCACCTTTAAGTGGAATCGCAGACGCGACACATTCTATACAGGGAGAGGAGAGTATTTTTACGAACGTCTGACCTAAAACTCGCCGTGACTACTGCCCGTTCTTGCGTGAAGCTGAGGTAGAGAGGTACGGAAGGGAAAAAGAAATCTCATGTATATACATATACAGACGCACACACGTGCCGAGATATGTTCTCTGTGAACGTCTGACCTAAAATGCTGCGGTAACTGCTTCCTTACAGTGCCCAGAGGGAGAGGGGCCGAGGGGCGATTGTGCGCTAATACAGACGTCGGTATATTTCGCTTAATATCCCAGCATTTTCTCCGATGCGAGATTACACAGTCCCATTCATATCGTAAAATCACATTTCTTCCATCGTGACATTCGGCATTAAGACCGCGCGTCTAGAATTGAGATTGCTGATAACGCGATCCACAACAGTGCCCGTTTACAAACGCTTTTTTTGTACATGTCATATAAAAAAAGGTAAATAATTCATAAATAGACTATTAATATTTACTTACAAGATATAATATTTATTTAAAAGATAAAAATAAAATACTTATTATAAAAGTAATATTTCGTCCATTAATAAGTAGTCCCACGTCATTTCCACGGCAAGAACACATTTAATACAAAAAGCATTACATGATAATGCTTTCATCAAACAGATATTACGCTACGATGAAACGTCTTCTTTTTCTCCGTTGTATCATAAGTAGTTATCTAGCTATATATATGAAAGTAATTACAAGTTCGAAGTTCCCGTCTTACCGTTCAGCGTATCGACATTACTGCGAGCGTGAGAACTTTCTATTGCCGTTGAATTATTTACGCGTCGCAATTAGCCGTGGAGAAAGTCGCCGAAGTATCCGAAATACAGACGTCTGGGACGTAATTACGACCGCTGGCATCGCGGGCGATTAAATCCCGTCACTATTAGCGAACGTTACGACCCGCGAGAGCGCAATTTCTGTCGGTTGCAGAGAGCGAGGCAAGGGCGGCGGGACAAGAAAAACCGGAAGTGCCCTCACGCCTCCTCCGTACGTTGATTTATGACACTGCGACGGTAACCTCACGCTTCGGGCATAAATTTCGTCCGCGTTGTTAAATAAAACTTCCCGCCGAGGACGACGACGACGACGACGCGCGATGCGCGCACTTGTGCATAATGCGGAAAATTCGCGCCAAAGTAAAATACCTCGGTCTCGGTTTCCGAGCGAGCGCAAGAACTTAATGTTTCTCATTTCCAAGTTCCAACGGTGCCGGCCGACAGGACATCAGCCAGCGGTCCCTTGATAAGAATTTATTAACTCCGCTTAATCGCGTTTTCTCGTTTCCCTCGGGAAAAATGTATGTACGTACACACAGCGCGTGGCACGACGGAGAAGGAGATCTAATCACAGGGGTTGTTTGACTACGAATGATAAACGTCTGAAATATGCACATAAATTCCGTAATGTCAAACGGATGTCGTAAGGAAGTAGAAAGAAACTAATTATATCGCCGCACGACGATCTCGCGTGACAGGTAAAAGGCAGAAATCCCGATCTTCGTATCGCGTGCCTTTTTCAAGTCGCATTGTTATTTTTGCGACGCCAAGTACATGTCGTGCATGGAGCGTAACCTTAAGAGACAGCGCATTCGGAGCGCATTCAAATTACTCCAAACCGCGTGCCGTTATATTCTTGCTTTACGAATGCATTACGAAGGGACTCTTAAAGTTTTCGTTATTTATGATCGTCGCCGATACCGGACTATTTAGAATGCAAATTACCCCGCGCGTTCGTAGACTATCGTAATACGCATTTAATTATTCCTAGCGCTATCAGATGTTGGATTAAAGCATTATATGTGTCAGAAATATCTCGTAATTAGAATACGAATGCGATTAACGTTATCGTGTTTTAAATACGAGTAAGCCCACAAGCCAATATTGAATAAAGATAATCCATTGCAATAAATCGCAACATTTTTTATCGATTTCAGCTTTAGCATGAGAACAGCCTACTTTACATTACGGTATAATATCATATCATAATATATCCGTTAACATGATAAATTCCATAAAGTTCGTCGATATAAAATTTCCATATTTTTGGAATAATTAAATAGTAATCGGTATTTCGCGTTCGCATCCGTTTACTCGTATATGAACTAGAAATAAAATATCAGAACATTATATTATCTTTGCGTTAAATATTAAAATTATACATATATGAATTTTGCGTTGAATATTAAAAAAAAAAAAAGTCAAGAGCACCATTCAACGTATTTACGGATCGAACATAATATAAAATTTATATCCGACACCGGATATAAATTGACAAGTATTGTTTAACTCACGTAACTTTCCGCTTTACCGTTGCAGTTCTGGTCCGCATATGTGCCCTGCTCATCGCAGCATCTCGACTCGGTGCAGCTAGCCCTGGAACAGATCGATCTTATTCGCCGATTGGTCAACAAGCACCCGGAAAATATGGTCCTCGTCACCACAGCGGAAGGTTCGTACTTTTCGTTACCGTTTTATCCGTACCGTTTACGAGCTCGCGAATGCAACGATGAAATCGAGACTGCACAAGATATTAGCTTGAAACATTAAACGCATCGCGATTCGCGAGAAAGAAAATTCCTCCCGCGACACATTTGGCGTACGGCCAGCTCTCGATTCGATCTCAGCGCTCGATACTTGGAATACTTTCGATTAAACTCGCTCGGTCGGCACTTCGCCACTCAGAAAAATATGTGGTCGACGGGAAAACTTTCGAGGGCCATCAATTTAAAATACTCGCTATTTTTCGCTCGACGAGAAATTTACCCACCTCGAATTACAACGAATATTCCACTTAACCCTTTAATGCCGGCCATATTACTTGATAATCCGAGTTTCGCCCAGAGATTAATGCGTTACTCGGCGCTGGATCAATCTTGCATAATTGCCGCGCTATATCAATCTACTCCCAACAGACCCGGTTAATGTTTAAAGTTACAGAGATCGCCAAAGTCCACAGCAGATCTCCCCTCGTCCGTGCAAACAGATTTTTAGATCCATCCTATGAAATTTTTTTTTCCCCAGCCATTATCCGCGTCCGCCACTCTGCGCCGACCTTTTTCCCCGTAATCTCCGTGTCTCGCATTTTTTTGCATGTTGATGGATATTCGCGAAAATAAAAGCACAACTGAAACGTCGGCCCTGGAAATGTGTCGGCTGCAGCACGTGCTCACTACGTTCCCGGTGTCTGGAAACCAGCGAATCGCTATAGCATTAAATTTTCATTGTCGAATCGCGTTATCTATTTTCCGCTTCGAATTCTCGACATATTCGAGATCCCTCAGCACTCGGAGGCAGGCAAGGAATCGTCATCTTCCATTCGCTACATTCCCGCATTCTACCGTCACCTCCACCTACGGGTTCCTTCTTTCAAAAATTTAGAATGCACTTTAGACTGCGAGAAAGAAGCACGATCCGAGAAACGAGCAATCGCTTTCTCAGCGTAAGAAGCATCTTTCGATCTCGTCGAATCCATTCCGGAACGATCCGCCGATGAACAGTCGAGTTTTCCAGGTGCGATGTTCTACTAAAGGATCGGGAAAAAAAAAAATGCGAGTGTAATAAGATCGATCCGGAGAAGAAGCGTTTCGGTTCTCCTCTATTTTTAAAAGCGAAATTCCCACACGGATAGATCGAGGCTCTCATGTGTCAACAAAATAAATTGATTACTTCCATGAAAAATTTAATGATGATCCAATGTGTCCATATTAATAAAAATACAAAATAATATTTTCATAACGCATTTCCAAAATCATAACGCATTTATACACTAAATTTGTACGCAACTTTACTCTATATTTATTACATCACATTGCAACAAAGAATCGTACAGCTACCGAATTCGTTATTTTTTTCATTTCGTTATTGCTTTTGACAGATTTAAATTGGACACTAACATTATAGCTTTGATCTTTCGTAAAAATTTTACTATTTCAATTATTCAATAATATTTTCCATATTTTTCACATTTTTCCACATTCATTTATAAAAAAAGGTGGTTGTAAATTTATTTTTTGTTATATTTATTTATTATATTGTTGCTGTAATCGTAAAAATAAAAAAATCGATATAATAACCAATGTCGTGAATGAAAAGTTTTGACAAAAATGCAAACAATGAATCAGCGAAGGAAAGAATAGAAAACGACAATGACAAGGATGATTACAACATTATGAATCTGTGATATCGTAAAAAAAGGAAAAGGAACGATAGTCTCGATAAATAACGTTGCCTCATCGATTGACTTCCATTTGATGCATGCAATTCCTGAAGAACAATGGATTCGCGTTGCAGAAAGAGGTTTACCGACTTTGATATTGCAACAGTCATTATGTTTCTGTTTTTCCGTAAGCATTGTGAATAAAAATTACAGCTTCGAGGCAAATGGAAAATGAATATTTCAACCAGATGCAAAATTGGCGATATCGATGCATCGCATTAAACGTTTTATGATATTTATTCAATAAAACCGCTGATAGTTATCTGAAGAAATTTAAAGTAAAGAGGAGATTGAGAAGCACATTTTGCTAAATATATATAGAGCAGGAATTATCTGATAGTATAGGAAATTCCATACAGATTCCTGAATTCTAATGGAATATGCCAAATTCTTTTCTGTTTTCGATAAATAACATAAAATTCTTATCAACACAATTCTCAGCCGCCTTCGTTGCTATTATTTCTCTCTGAATGCTGCCTTCGAAGAGAGCATCTCTCTCCCTTTCTCTTTTTCGTCCATCTCCATCCTTTCTTTGATATTTTTAATGTGTCTTATTTTTGCGATGTGTACGCGTCACACACGAATTCGTAGAAAATTTCCTATATTTGGTGAGCAAATATTTGCCGCTGGATTTCGCCATCCCGCTGTCACAATGCGCGCTGTCTAAGCGTAACGCAAATCCGATGGGAAGATGATGGAACACGAGGAGGATGCGCCGGCTGGTAAATTCCGACTGGAATGGAAAAATGTCGGTCCGGCGTTGCCCGACCGACGTGCCTGCGTTCGATAACCCGGAATGTCGACGACTGCACGTCGCGCCGCGCACATCCATATGTAAATGAACATAAAATACGCATACGTACGTTCAGACATACGGACAGCTGATTGTACGAAACCGACAGCCCGTCCCTGTATTTCTCGCGTAAATTTTTTCGCCGCTGATTAAAAAAAGCCAGGATATCTTGTCGCACCTTGTCGCGCGTATTTTCTCGCGATATTTTCAAGTGTCGAATCCATATCCGGAGGAATGGCATCTCCAGAGGAAAACAATTTTGTATACGTACCGGCGTACGTGAGTTTGTTCTCTCGGGGATGGGGAAGGAAGGTCGCGTTTAATTTTCGGGGCTGCATTTTGCACCCTCTGTCGCATTTGCTTTCAATACACGCGTAATACGCAAAGGGAAAAATCACATACCTCGCTTCTTACCTCGCGCACAATCCGTTCTCGAATCGGATATTTTTCGAGAGACACGGCGCGCCTTACTCGCGGCGCATCACGCCTAGCGAGTGTTGATGGGAAGACAAACGGTCGCGTGTCACCGTAAAGCAGATCGCGTGCCCGTCTTTTTTAAAAAATATGCAAATTTCATGCGCGTCGCGCACACACGGATAGCGCGCGTTATCTCTTCCGGTTGAAAAGGGGAGTCGCGCGGAGGAGAGTACAAAATACAGCACTTTGGGGAAGCAATCTGCCAGATGGAAGAAAGGGTGCCGCGCTAGAACGCCGGAAGATGAGAAATTCCACGAGGAATGGAAGAATGTTCTGAAACCATAGAGCCACCCCACCCGCCATAGCTCTCCACCGATAATGTCGAAACGTTAGTCTCTTGGTATATATGTGCGCGGGCACACGTACACACACACACATATCCCCGTGCACACACAAACACACGCTTCGCGTGCACGTGCACGTGCAGGGACACGCGACCGATGCACTCGCGGAAAATCAAATGTATCAGCGCTACGTGCGGGCGGCTGCAAAAGTATAAATCGTGAGGCACACTAAATCAGGGGGCCCATCGACAGGGCGCGTTTTATTCGCGTCACTCTTCTTTTTCGTCCATTCGTCCATGAGAAGCCGTAATACAAATGTAATCGACGGCCACGTCAACCGGGAAAAATTAAAACCGCGACAAACGATCTCTCGCCGCGGGGCGCGCGATTTATTTCGCGGGAGATGCGAAAATAGAGACCGAAAGAAGCGCATCCGTTAAGCTTCCCCTCGCAATTTACAAGCCGGAAAAGGAAAGGGGCTCCGTTCGGGAGTCGGGGCTAAAGCGATCTTAAACAGACACGTCAGAAGTTTTCCTATTGAAAGATGGCTTCCGCGATCTCTCGTTCCAAAACGAAATTATATATTTAAAAAGTATGCAAATTCTAGTACGGGCACTCTCCTACTTACGAACTTTCGTTTCACGAAGTTTTGTAAGTACGGACAAAATTATAATTCATCAATGCCAGCGCTGCGAACGACGAGGTGTCGTGATGAAAAAGAATATAAAACGATTTAATGTTAAAAGGAGAAAATTCCTGCTTTTTTCAATAATTTACGAAAAATATGTTTCGTTCCTTCTTTTTAACGGAGAATTTGAATAGGATAACAATTTTAAGTCGAACGTACGACTTCGACTTAAAATTAACATGCCTGGAAATTGCAAAATTGAATTTATCTCCGAAAACGTTATTTCCTATGGAAAAGCCCTATCTGCATGAGCTCTTATCGATCGTTCGACCAGTACGCGAGCGTAGGCATGTTGAACATATTAAAAATATACACCAATACATCGCAACGATGCAGCTCGTATTATGTATTCCGGTTACTGCTTTTGTGATATTACCTCGCTGCGGAGCGATATTTTTAGAAGCGCGATAATCCGCCGTTGGCGTCAAGTGTATTACTTCCACCTAGCTGCCGCGAATTCTTTGTAATTGAATGATAAATTACCCCGGTGCACTTTTTTCCTCTTTCATCGAACCCATCCGTAAGCCACATAAGCCGACACCGGAGTATCACGGTAAGAATTCGCATAGAGAAACATCATAAATATATATATATATATATATATATATATATATATATATGGTGTGTGTGTGTGTGTGTGTGTGTGTGTGTGTGTGTGTGTGTGTGTGTGTGTGTGTGTGTGTGTACGTATCTGTGCAAACGTATTGACAGCAAGACACCTCGCGGATCTCCGACGTGTATTCGGCGGGTATATTTTAATCAAATCCGCACAACGCGGACCACGAAATTGGATTCCCCGAATACCGCCAACCAGATCTCGCGCCGTCGGATTCGATTAAGTGATTAAACGTCGCGGATCGAATTCGCGGAACGATGACAAAATGCCCGATTACCGGCTGATTAAGAACTTCCGAGTGCGCTCCGCGCACTCCGAGCCTTTCCTCGATCCGAACCCTCCTCGGATTTCGAGCTCGTGGGCGTCATACATCCCATCGTCCCGGGTTAATTAACTTTTATTTATACTTTGTAATTAACGATCGTCGAGATGAGACATTCCCGATAACGACGGGCAATTTGAAAGATTTAATTAATCCGAAGATCGGAGACACCGCTCGACGAGCTCGCTTAATTATGATCCATGTGCATCGCGCATTGTGCGCGTCGTAATTGAATTTCGCATTCGCATTGTTCACGCTCGAACCGCGCGAAATAAAATGACGCAAGGCGAGGCGAGGCTAGGTGAAAAGATAAACTGCGCTTAACCGAAGTATCCTCGTTCCGGGCATTTGCTCCGCGAGGAGCGTATGTCCGTCGGGAACGTTGTTCTCGGCGCGCGATTCCGCCGTTGTTTTCCAATGTCGCGCAAAGAGAATTTGCAAAGTTCGCAGATCCACTTACCATCGGTATTACTTATCGGAGGCACGGCCGGAACTTCGTAATGATGTTCCGGCCGACGTTATTAGATTCACGTATCACTACCGTTACGTGCGAGAGCTCGCAAGAGTGAGATTATTCTACGAGCGAGAAAAGTTAATGGACGATGCGCGCGAGAATCTGGACCAAAAAGAAAAAAAAAAAAACATCTGGTTTGCGAGACTCTTTCATAATACTAAACGGCTGTGGAGGTTAAAAGTGTATCGCGTGCGAAATTTATCTATCCGGAACACGCGTACGGAACGTTCGCGGCTCTCGACTTATCGGGCTTACGTGATACAAATCCACCTCTGAGCCCCGTTGGAAGAGTCCATAGTGGTGATGAGGTTCAGTTCCAAGAGCCAGATTCACGCTGTTATGCGAATAACGGGCGACGAGGAGAGAGAGGGAAGTAAGTTATAATGTATGGTTTCAGGTATCGAGAGGGCGCACAAGGAGGGTAGATTAGCGAGCTTGATAGGGGTCGAGGGGGGCCACGCCGTCGGAGCGAGCCTGGCGGTCCTGAGGATGCTGTACGAGCTGGGCGCCAGGTATCTCACCCTCACGCACACGTGCAACACACCTTGGTGAGTGTGCCAGCGCAGAAATAAGAACGGGTTAGCGATCGGGCGCGTTAAAGCGTGTTAGGAAGTAAGAGAACCGGAAGGAGAACCGCGTTTAACGCTGGTCGTCCCATTATATTGTTACACTTGTACACGGGATCGCACGGGAGGTGCAATTTCGTTAAGGGTCCTCGCCGTTATACACACGTACACACAGGCTCAAGCCGTAATTGCGTTAAGCCCTGCAAAGTGCGACGCGCGCACAAACCCCCCCATTTCGCTGAAATCAAGATCAAGTTCAAAAGATCGCTAAACGCGATCTGATTAAGGTAAAATATCGGCACGGCCAGACCCTTTCGACATTAGAAGCCATCTGTTAAAGAGGCATCTCGAGAATATTCCAGAGTTTTATTCGCTTTAAAAAAAGTACGATTTGTGGGAAATCGTCGTCGGAGCGTATTCTTGCGCGAACGAAAAAGTATCGTCGGCGAAAATGCAAGTTGCGCGTAGTGAACCCGCCCCGTCGAGGTCGGCGGAACCGACCGATGAAAATAGATCACCCGATCCGCGTTGATGCGTGAACAGCGATTACGGTGTAGAATTTTATCGTCCCGGCTGTTGAAAATGTGCGGCGGCCGCAAGCCGTGCAATAACGCCGGTCATCACGGCAGATGCAATCGGGGCCTTTGCCGATCCAGAACTTTTCATCCGCTCTTCTGCCCAGAGCGAAACATCCGGCGGTAGTAATTCCAAGCGGTAGTAATTCCAGTTTCGTTCATTTCGCGTGCATTAAAAGCTATCGCTTTGAACGCGAGCAGTAAAACGTTTAACGTAAACGGATTAAAGTTCCTATAATAGTTCGCGCGCGGACCATAAGAGATCAACGGCATAACGTTACCGCGGTCGTGCGTTTGTGCAGTAATCCACAAAATTCACGGACAGCATAGTTTTACGATATTACCGAGCCGCGGCTTTTCAAAGCCACGGCCGCATTGAAAAAAAAAAACGACAATCGTCGAAGGATCGGTTACATACGAGTCATACGACTTCGTGGATTAATTTCAAAAAATATCCCGACTATTTTGTAAGATTTCAATTTCCATAAAAACTAGACAACATCGCGATGAATTAATTTACGTGGAAAAAATTATGAAATTCATATTTCTCTTGGAGAGCACGAGAAAAATCTACGATAACATATATTACATATAAAATTATAATTTTATTTTCCATTAACGCTTCCATATTAATGGTCAAAGTAAATTCATTTGCTGTACGAGGGAAACGATTACGTTATGAAGTAAAAAAAGGGAAAAAGAAGATTTTCGATATTTCAAAAACAAAGCCCTTTCTTAAAATTTAATTAATATACAATATTATTTCAATCCTCGGTGGAGTTTCCCTATAACCCCAGAACAATTTTTTTTTTTTTCCGTACGTCGAGCTGTTTCGTTTCGGGGTGGAGAGCATCAAGCCGGGATTACGTGAAAATCGCAGATCGTGCGGCTCAGCTGGTGCCACGGCAGACAAAGCGTAGAAATATTGCCGCACGACAAACAATGGACGAATTCGCGAGCGGCGGCAAACTTTTACGAGACGTCTCTCGACGGCTACAAGACGAAATAGGAGAGCTTTTCGAGCGAGCTGATATATCGCGAAGGTATCGCGCAGTCCGACGCCTCGTTTTCCCATGTGCGGGATGAGCTCTGATCGATCCTCCCCGGCTTCCGATTTTATGGCGTCACGTTCTGTTTTACGACGCAATGAAGAATCGGTGCTCCATTATAAATAAATTTTGTCGCGCTATCACGTTTACGACTGGAACGGATTTCTGCCAAACTCTCTTCGCTCTTGTCGCTTGTTTTTTCGACAAAAATTTTCATCGAATTAAAAATGCGATACGAATTTCCGATTTAATTAACGTTACGATAACATTCGAGTTATCGCGTGAGTTGTTGTTGCAACCTAATATTATTATTTAGAGATTACATCCAGATTAAATTCACGCGTTTCCGTTTTACTCAATTAAGCCACACGGTCGTTATACGCTCGTTACTCGAGTCTAAAATTATTCAATTATCCAAGATATAATTACTAAAATACATTATGTTTTGAGATATCCTCCTTGTCCTCCGTACAACTAAAAACAAAAGAGAATTTTAGATTATTTCGTCGAGTAATACCCTCGTCGGCATTACGAGCGGCATTACGCGATATATAATGACAGACACGCGAGACCGCGATCAACTCGCTCGGTTTATTTACGAGTATATCTAACTCGGTCTAAGGATACCGCCACGGAGGAAAATCGACGACGCAAACTCGGTCGCGGTTGTCGATAAAAATCGTCGGGCGATTTATTTCCGCGCGGAGGATCGGCGCGCGACGACCATATTTCACGCGTCCCCGCTCCGCTCATCCGTCGCTTTGCAATTAAATCTCGCGTGTAACATGATAAATCCCGCGCGGATTAATGTATAGTGTAACAATATTATACGCGCCCGTCGAATACCCGGTGTTTTACCGATAGATAGGGGGCGATTACGGCGGGCGGTCAAACAAAAATGCGGCGGACGCCGGCTGTTGCCGCTGTGCCTCTCCAGGCCGCGCGACCATAAATCCGAGCGGAATCGCGTTTGTCCCGCGCGACAGGTGCCCCCGCTCGTCGATTCCCGCGCGGTTAAGCTCGATATCGGCGGAATGACGTCCCGAGTTGTGTACAGCTTCGACTGACCAGTTCGAAGCGAACGAGAGGGAAAGCCGCGAGATTTAATGGCGCGTGTCTGCCGTCGCTGCCGCTGTCGTCGGTCGGCCGCTGAATTAAATCCGGCGGCGCGGCTAAAACTTGCGGCCGATCTCTCGAGTGTCGGCGGTGGCCGCGCGTGCGACGTGATCGATCGCTGCAGCTCGGTTTATCGATTATCACTGCCATTACCGCATCATTGCTCCGTTTGCGACGGCTTAGAGGGTACGACGCTAATGCGCGCGATTGTCAGCGTGGTATTAGTCCCCGGGTCCTCGAGCTGGCGTCCAAAGCACATCGTACGTTTCGCATAATCCCCATTTACATAAGATGTCTAACTATCCCCCTCCGCCGATGATTGTTATCGCGATTATGTTGCCTCGGGAGAATTGGAATGGCATTATGACATGTGACTGAAAGGCATGTGCCGTATACCGAGGGAAAGACTTCTAGGGAAAGCATTAGAGAAGCCTATTTCTCGACGTTGACACGAAACCTGATCGCTTTCTTTTAATAAAGGCTATCCAATGTAATGGAATGTATTTTACTTGCATGTTACGTGACAGAGTCAAATTATTATTAATATATCTGTCCAAATATACTGTCGAGCTTATCAGTGATCCGGAGATACTTGTAATTATCTCTAAATAGGATCTAAAAATTGCAGGTTTATAAAAAATTTATGGATTTAGCATATACTTTTATTATTAGAAATAATCATGCGATCTATTACCGATCTTTATAATAACTTAATAAAGAAATGAATAGGTTTTTGCAGAACACTTAAAATAAGAATCAACATAAGTAGCATGTAACATTTTGATCTAGTAATTTGCAATTCGTCTATAGGTATTCTAAAATTATCGGCTTTCTTTTTACGAACCATAACCTTATTAATAATCGTCACGTGGAAATGAAGTTAACAATTAGTTCCTCAATGGTAATATTCCAAGCCTCATTGAATGATCTTTTTAATGCATCAACAGATTATACAGAGCCTAGATTTCAAAATACATGACATGGAATAATCCATTGGATTGAAAATCGGGTGAATTGCTCAATTTTCTTTGACCCAAATTTTCGAAAACGACCATCATTGACAATTTCCCCAAGTGATTACGAGCGTGCATCAAGACAAAAGAATATATCGAATAGAATGCGCGATCAATTTGAAAGTCATATCAATAGAAATATTTTCTGTAAACTTCATTTCCATGTGATGATTATTAATAAAGTTATGGTTCGTAGGGAAAAAAAAAAAACGGATAAGTTTGAAACACTCTATATAACGATTTTCCAAAATACAATATTGAAAGGATATCGATACTGAAATACTCGCCTTTACTTCGCGAAAGCATTGAAACTATGAATACTACTAATAATAAATACTACTGTATAACGTAAATTTAATGAAGTTGCTTACTAGAATATTCCCGAGATCATTTGGAATAGAAACGAGTTAGTTGTGGTATGATTGCGAACTGGCCATTGTGGCTCGCCGCGAGCTACTGTCCTGTGAATAATACTGTTGCTGTTATCGTTAGCGTTATGGGGGTGGAAACCTGTGATTAGAGGGAATTCTATCGCAATAACATTCACGATTGTCGCTACTGAGTTACTGACCTGTTGGTTCGTTAGGGCAGACTGCAGCACGGCGGACGAACCTGGTCAAGTGCCTCAAATCGGTGGTCTCTCGAATTTCGGCAAGGTGAGTATCAAAAAAAAAAGGCATGCGAGCTCATTCGATACAGTGCGTTGCGTTACAACGCGAATTCTTCAACATTTGCGAAAACGTAAAAACTAACGCGGGAATACGCGGGTGTTACACGAATGATAATTATGTACCATTATCCATATATGTGATAATATTCATAATATTCCATTCCTTCCGAATTCCTCGCGAAGTTAACGTGGTTGGTGAAATTTTGTGAAACCACCAATTCGCATTCCTCGATTATGGCATCGAACTCAATTTCATACAATGCATACGCAGTCATCTAATAAATCTATCACACTCTATAAAATTACTTTCGTAAAAATATCATGCGACTCGTGATATACGCGATGTAAAAGAATGTTGCGACCAGCGCCATCAATTCGCTATTATTTATGACTCGGCCGTACGTAAAATGGAATTGGGGAAAAAAAAAAAAAAAAAAAAAAGAGAGTAACGTAGGTGTTCACATATTGAAATACAATACGATTTGATTGCTTTTCTTTTCAAAATAAATCTCTCGAAATTTTCCGGATTAACAGCTTTAAAGTTCGATTATGGTGTCAAACAGAATTAAAACACACTTTCTGTCCGCCCGTTGCGACAGAATGACCGATTTTGACCGCGTCAGCCATATTCAACTGAGAGTTTAATCGTAAATCTGGTGTGTTCCGCGCCGCTTGTATCGACGTGTCATCCATAAATATACGGATTTCAATGAGAATTTAAACGAAAAATGGTTTCATCAAAGTGGAATCGAAATGTTTTTGGTTCAATCGGAGATCCATCGGGGACGGTGATATCGAATTTATTGCTACGGTGATTTCACCAAGGTTTGTACGTATACGCAGGAAGAGCTGATGTTACAACGCAATAATAATATTAAATCTTATGATTTTAGTCGTCGCACTATTTGAGTCGCACTTGAGTCGCAAAAATAATAAGATTATGTTAATATGTATATCGCATTTCGCAGTCTAAATATTTATGTTTTCCAATGGAAAATTTCAACAATCATAAGTTACGTGACTCCAAAGGCTATATTTTTAATAAAATTGCTATTATGTATTCCATATAATTAACAAGTAATTATACAATTTCCATTCGTTCCCGCTTTTACGCTTTTAAAGTGTTTGTAAAACAAGCACTAAATTTCGAGTAACGAGATTTCGAACAATCTACCCAATCGTGCTGATCCTCTGAAAACTATTAAAATGGATAGAGCATGTTTCGAAGTTCTACTGCACCATTGTTCACTTACATGACGAAGGACGGTTAGTTCAAGGGATTAGTGGTCGTTTCCAAATTCACTTCAACTCTCTGATACGCCAGTTCTGTCCATTACTGTTAAAGTAGCTACTTAACTTTTAATATGTAAATTTCATCGCGCTGAGAACTTTAAGAGCATTATATCCTTCTCCTCATAAAGGATATATTTTGAGAACAACTCGAGTTTATTAAAACACTTTATAAGACACACCGAGGAAAATATACATTAGGAAAATTTATTTTAATGACAAGCGAAATGCGTTCTGAAGAGAATTAAGTACTGATTAGCGAACAGCAATAACTTTAATGAATAATTGCGCAGGCGGTAATATATAATATGGGGTTTCGGGTTAACTTGAAATACCAGTCTATTCGTAAACGACGAGGCCGTTTCTAGGCAATCACTTAAGAGCAATGCCGCCTCTCACCTTTCAAGGATATATCTTCCGCTTGTCAAACTTTAAGTTTCTCGCGAAAGTGTCACGTAGAAGGGTCGTTGCGAAACTTCACGCTGGGGAATAGTCTGAGCAACAGGGATGTCACTCGACAGTCTTCATCGATTCGGATGAGCTTAGGAAACAGCAACAATAAACTTTCCTCAGCCATTCCCAAGTTGCGAAATTGCAGTAATTGAGCCAGTTCCATTTGTGCCATTAATGCTGTCTCTTGAGTGGCTCATTGAATTTATTTCGATTATCGAAAAGCAAGCTAAATTTATTGGTAAATTTAACAAACCCTAATTTGAACGAATGAAAAAAATGAAATAAAATCATTTTTATTATTTTCTTAATTAATAAATTAATAAATTATCCACTTAGCCTGCTCAAAACATTCTCGTAAGCTGATTTCCAATTAATCGATTTCTACGTAGGCTAGACGTTAATCATCGTAGATGTTCCGTAACAGAAATTTTGATTGTGTTTGCGACAGTGGTATGGTTAAGTCCTTGCTGATCAAGGAGGAATTGAATTTGTACCACAGTTAATGCTTCGAGCAGTTAGTTGCGCGCTCAAACAGAGCTCTCAGAACTTTATCGGCGTGAGTGCGAGGAACTACCTAAGATCTTGTTCCATTATCGATAGGATTGCGTTCGGAACAACATGCTTAATCAAACTGAGATAATATTTGTATTTGTCCTTCTTTCATTTCTGATCAGTTTTGAGAACTCCGTGCATTTCGTAGACGATTTCATTTTCGCGAGTTTTTATTGCTTAAGAGGATGCTGAAACTGACAAACGAATTCCGACGAGAGCGTTCGTATATGCACATCTAACATACATAGATGTGCATACATACAGACACATGTTAATGCACAAACTTTAATTGTGGAAAAGAATTTCCAAATCTAATAATAAAATTAGTAAAAAAATTAAAGCGATACAAAAACTATCACATTCCGTCGCTAATACAGACACAAGTTCAGCATCCCCCCATTAAGAAATTGTACTATCGCTTAATCTTATTCATTCCGGTACATCTACGGCGTTGTCTACGGAAATGAAGTACGGGTTGTTCGCTGCGAATGACGGCGGCAAAATTTTCTCAAGTTCTTCCTGCGAGAGATGCACTTACTAGCTCATTCATATTTTATGTGTAGAGTGAGGCCGGTCTTTCCCTGTCTGTACTAGCGAATATCATGCCGCCGTTTTCAATGCGCGGCAAACGGTCAGGAGCAGGAAATAGAGGGAAAGAGAGTGAGAAAGAGTGGCAGAGGATCCCAGGGGCGTTTTCTACAGTCGAAGACGCATGCGAATGACTTTAGGGATGTAGTACAAGTGCGAACCAACCGCGGACGTAGAAATTGCTCAAATATTCAGTGGGAATGGCGCGACGGTGCATCATCCCTTATCCTTTTGGGACAAAGAGAGATTTATCATTTTCGTCGCGTCTAACAAATGCGTGTCGGTAAAGTCTCACTTAGACTTCGACATGACAGTTTTTACTTTTGTACTGATTATGAAGCCGTCGCGATATAACGAGAACGTAAGCCTATTAAATTTCAATGAGACCGAAGATAAAATCCGCGGATGCGAATATGGAGGTATAAAATATATCAAGACACACACACACACACACATATATATATATATATATATATATATATATATATATATATATCGAGACATATATTTTTTCATTTGCCTTTTAGATTTGGTGCACTCTATACGGCGTAGATTGCATTTCGTCCAAATTGTCGGAAACGAAAACAAACGGGATTGCTAACTGTGACAGATGTTCCGATTACGTAGCACATATAGTCTTCGGTTGACTCCTTTGCAATGAGCATTTCGTGTCACGTTCTCATGATACTTTAACGGTATTCTGTAGATTCGCATCTTATTCCACGTGCGGAACGTAAGGTAGAAAATCCCGGATTCCGGTAGGCGGCTCCGCGGACGTGCACGATTAAAAATTCATAGAAAATCTTCGAGTCGAGTACGATTTTACGGAATCTTGGATTTATCCAAACTTCCGCGGAAGTTCGATTGCATTAGCACGATTGTATCGCTGTCGGGAATCGATTTCGTGCGTAAAACTTTCTCGATCGCTCAGAGATCGTTTCGATATATACCTAACGGGTAAATTATTTAAAAGTAGATACCTATTATTCTTTTACGAGTCTTTGTATAAATCTTAGAAATAAGAAAATCCCGCTACTTTCGCAGGCAGGAGGGTTGCAAAATTGAATAGTCTCCTTCGTCGGGATTCCTACAAATACCACGAAATTGCCGTGACATTGTCCGGGCACTCGAGTGAATTAACGTTCTCTTTGAAAGGATTAAAGTAGAATCGCGTGTAACTTTTCCCCGCGGCTCGAGTTACGACTCGAATTTACAATTATTAATGCACGTGAAAGGAAACGTTACTACGTAACTGTAACGAATCCTTCTTTGTTCCTAAAAAGTCCGCCACTTCTAACGGCCAAAGCCACTTTCGTCCTGCCATTCGGGAAAATACCAACGACGTGCTTCCCAGACGTTCGTCGAAAGCCGCAGCATGCTTTCGCGGCGACGTGGTACAGGAAAGCATGCAACTGCAACTGAAACGAAGCACTTCCGTCGACGTGCGGAATTTACATCGCTCGCATATTCGTAGGCAAGTTAACACGACCAGTCGTCTTCGTCGTCATCGTCGTCGTTGTCGTCGTCGTCGTCGTCGTCGTCGTCGTCGTCGTCGTCGGTTGTCGGTGGTTCTAACATTCGCCAGTAAAACCGGAACAAAACGAGTACAACTCGTTTTAGTGGCGTATAGCATAAAACGGAATACCGCGCCGGTAAAACACATTTCCATAACGACTATTTTTTCAGGGAAATAACTTAGAGTAGTGCGAAACTTTGACTTAGCTCTGTGATACTAATGCAAAATGCATTGATGTTTGTTAATACGTTCAATATTACAGCTAATGGAAATGATTGCATCCCGTAAATATCAGTAATATTAATTATTTAATTAAAATAAATAAATTAAATAAGTAGAATAAATTAAAATACATAAAATTATTTAGAGAAAATCTCCATATTCATAAACAAAATATATATATATATATATATATATATATATATATATATATAAAATCGTTGATGTATTTTCAGAAAAAAGATTACATTGATTTTTTTTTCGCAAACTTTTTCGGAATTTATTTTATTTAATTACTTTTTGGACTACTTATTTTGTGCGACTAAAAAGAAAGATAGTTAGCGACGTTTGGACGAGTTTTTGTTGAGTTATATGCAGCACTCTTGAAGAAAATATGCAAACGGCCGTCACGACGTTTTCTTTATTTCCAAGAGATTTGCAATTCAAAATTTGCAATTAACCTTCGCCTCGACTTATAAACAAATATGAACTATATTCTTCTCATTGCCAGATACCAATTTAATCAGTGGTAATCGAGTGAGATCTAGATCTCTGATATGATGACGTTTAAAATCCAATACCTTAAGAAATTATTTTTCACCAAGAAAAACAATATAGTCGTAATTCACGTTCCGCGTCTAATATCGACGTCAACGAGATTGAGAGAGTTCGAGACGAAAGTTCCTGCTCGCGCCAATACACACCAACTCTCTGCTTGGTGACTGACTTCGATTCAAGTATCGACTGCAATTGACCGGACAGGTCTGTGTGCCATTCGAGCGATTCGGCCTGCTTCTGACGCGTCAGCTATTTATGTTCGCCGACTCTCTTGTTTCATCCCTCGGTCTCCGCCACGCTCGAACCTCCTCTATTTCTGCCCTCCATCGTCTTAGACCCTTCTTGTTTCCCCCGAGAATAGCAGTTTTTGACACACTAGAAAATTTCACCGGGAGGACTTCATGAATTCTTATTTCTAAATCTACTGCGAGAAATACGAAAAGACAAATTACAAAGGGCGAATCTTGAAATGAAACGAGCGGAGCGGTTTAGAAGATCAATTTATGGTCTTTACTACCTCTTCGTGTGAACTAGATCTTGATTTTTTTTTCACCCAACATTGGTCCGTAGATGAATATTTTCCTGTGTGAATGCGTATGGTAGCTCAAACATTTTATTTTACAGATTTAACGATACGCACGTGCGTTTCGTTGCGTTCGCAGTTCAATGGACCACGGACTTTCCACGTTTTTCATTCGCAACATGTGCGAAAAGCCAGAGTTGAAATCCCTGTTATTGACAGCTCGAATTTTTAATATCGCGCTCTCATACTTCGTAAATTCTAAACTTCAAAAATAATTGCATTAGCTCAATTTTCTATACGCGCTTAATCTTTCTAATGGATTTCGATGAATATAATGGCGAAATGGTTTTAGCGAAAAAAATATTGTCAAAACAAATTTCATTCTAGACCGAATTTGAGAGACAATGACTTTTCGGATAAAAATATTAGCAAAAATATACATCATAAAACGTAATATTCGAATCTAAATGAAGGCTATGGATCTTTATTAAAGTCTGAAGAATCAAAATTTTAATGCGTATTATTTTTTATGGCTCATTCCGCGGAATCATCCCGCGTCTTGTCGCGCGAGTTCCAGTACGCGTTCTTTCCTTATTTTATCCTCGTTATTCTATTCTCGTTTCCTTCTTTCGCTCTCTTTCATCTCTTTCTTACACCATCACTCCTTACGAGCGGTGACACCGCGAGAGTAGCAAGACCGGCGGAAGCCATTTCCGCGGCGCTCCCATAATTTACGTAACTGCATCATTCTTCTTGTTTCCACTTATGCAATAGGAACAACGGTTGCGTCGTGCTCGTAAAGATAAAAAATTGTCACCAAGCTCCCGAGATTGCCGAGCGTCCGCGTATAGTATTTCACTTTTACGGAGTCCCTTCACGCGGCTAACCGATTGTTCCTACCTCCTTCACCTTCTTCTTCCTCGCCTCCTTCGTTCTCCATTCGCGTTTCCCTCTCCGCGACCGGATTTAATGCGGTGCCGATTAAGATCTAAAGAGCCCTTTCGGCGTGTTTCCATTTCCTCCGACCGAGATCTCCGCGAGCATTCCATTCTCCCTCCGCATCATCCACGGGCATACACCAAGCTTAAATCAGACAACCACTTCCACCGTGTGTTTGCCCTCGTAGCATCAGCACTGAAATCATATAACATGGTAATCACGTTGCCACGGCACGTAACCTATTGTGCCAAGGGAAATGGCGATGATGCCAGACCACCTTTACGGGGACGATTTCGCACAATAATCGCGCGCGCCGCGCATTTCCGGGGCCGGGACCCGGAGCAGATAATCGGCGGGATAAAGAATTCCGATCGAGCCGGTAAACTGCGTTCCAATAATGATTCCGCCGATCGCGGTTATCTCATTTTTGAAATTGCAGCTCTGCCATATAGAACGGAGCTGGTCGTTTCGATGCTTGTAGAACGGAGGAAGTTTAATAGGAACTCACGGAACGAGTATTGGGACTGCAGCCAAATAGCGATCTTTCGAATATATTGATGGTAGTAAACAGAAAAAAATGTTGTGCCCCCTCGTTTTATTATCATCTAGAATTTAATTGGACAATGATAAAATTATTCTTCCGGTTTGTCGAGAACAATCGACGAAGAATTCTATCGTATTTTATCTCGATGTAAATAGCAATCATGTTTAACTCTTCACAGTTACGTTTCATAAAATTTATATTTACCCGAGCCGTTTTTAAAGTGTTATCAAATCAACAATATTAGTTTTATTAACTTTAAGAAATTACAGTATATAATTCCAACCTTTAAGAAAATAATAGCGTTCTACTGAAAAACTTAATTTTAACATGAAAGATGATGCTAGGATAATTTTGACTCTGAGTGTGACCACAAAGGGTTAATAATTTAATACGTCAAGATTCTTTTTTCTGCGTCAAAGTTCAACCATAATCGAATCAATTAATCAATCCTTAAAACTTCTACAAATCGTTGAGGCTCACACAGCTGCGAAAATTTATTTTCATACGGAAATTTTAAGTATAACCCGTCGTGAACGAATGTCAAGGTTGAACTCGTCTCCGACAATCGACATTAAACCTTATATTCGATCTGAGCGTGTTGAAACATCTGGTCAAGCAAACGTTCAAAACTTCCATGCATTGCATACAGACGATCTCTGTCAAGGGGCGAACTCGACACCGATACGATTCGGTGCCCGGAATAGTCGAGGGCCCCTCTCCAACTCAGCAACATTCGACGCAATCAATTCGGTTGGTTGGTTGGTTGGTTGGCTTAACTATCCCGATATTCCGTCATCTGGGACAGTGTCGAGTCGACGTGTCTGTTCGAAACAATCAAACTGGCGCGATTTAATCTACTGAATTTGTCGATGAAACTACCGCCGTTGTGTTCGACAGTGGAAATGATGTTTCCTTCGCATACCGAACCGCTCGCTCCTCGAAATCGCATAAACACTTTCATTTCTGACAAAAGTGTCTTCTTTCAAACATTCTTCTATCTCTTCCTTAAGTTACTAGAATATCCATATTAATCCAATAAGAAATTTTATTTTCTCAGATTCGTAAGTAAACGGTCCGAGAGTTGCGGACGAGAGTTTCTGGAAATTCTAGAAATGACTTATTGAATTTATTAATTTAAATTCATTACAAAAGGCGTTCAAGAGCTTGCCCGATCGTATATAAATGCCACGATTCTTTCGATTGTCTTAAAAAAATGTTAATATATTATTGTAACAAGTAGCAAAAAATTGAACGCGTCTTGTGCTTTAACAGTACATATTAAATTACATCCGACAGGTATTCGCGAATATTTAGGGCTCTTTGAATATTCAGGTGCTTGAGAATTCGTCGACCTCTTTCCCGATTTCTTCTGCGGCGCTCTTTCCGCTTCTTGACGGTGAAAAAGGGATCGACCTAGCTGCACGCTGGCTAACTGTGCCTCCGTTGAACCGAAAGTCGGGACATTATAAATCTTCACGTACCGTGAATCAGCCGACACGCTACTAAAACCGTGAGAAGTGATGCGCATTATCTGCGAGAGACTACGACAGATTTTGTTGGTCCCCCCCTCTCTCTCTCTCTCTCTCTCTCTCCCCCTCTCTCTCTGTCTCTCTCTCTCTCTCTTTTTCTCGCACGACCCATTTACGTCGCGTCTGTCTTATCTACGTATCGACACGATTTCGAGTAAATAAGCCGACGTTCTACGCGCCAGTAGAAAAGGAATCGGGCGTTTCCCGCTTCGAGTCACGGATTACAGAAAGCACGGAGGATCCGCTCAACCGTAAAAAAGCTCGCGATCAAGATGGATGGATGAAGTAGAATGTTTCCCAGGGAGTTTCCATTTGGAAATCTACCGGAATAATTCAAACGTAACTTTTTATGACGCGAAGAACAGTCATTTCGCAACAATATAAAGCGCATGAACGGTACAGCATGTTTACAAGGAACTTTCTTCATTTATTCCAGCGAAGAAAATCTGCACGAGAAATATTTACGATCATAAACAATTAATGGCTCTCCTTCACGTAAGCGCATGTAATTAGCGCGTAATTTATTCAAATTCATACATCCTCTGGATCTAAAAGCACGCAATAAATGCATGAATACGTTTATTTTTACACACCACACGTGTTCGTCAAATAAATTTTGACATATGCATCTTTATGTCCTCGTGTAACAATCCAGAAGGAATGTACTCCTTTTCCATCCCGTTGCCGCCCATATTGCGAGACCTGTCTCATGGTACGCGCTTTATATATGATCCTTCGCTTTTCTTTTATGCTTCAGACCGATATCCGCATCATTTCTCACCTACACCTGAGCAATAAACAGGTCTTCAAGCACTTGCTGAAAATTCCCGGCGATATTCCAGAACTGAAGTCTAAAAAAGTCTAAAAAAGAAAGCCGTCGAACCTCCTCCTTACTTCGACACTACAAAAGACGTACCGTTCTTTTTCTAAAAAACGTCCCTCCGATGTACATCCCTTTGATGTACACATTAAACTTTTTCAATATTATCTTCAAATCGCTACTTAACTCTCGCATTATGAACGGAAGCCCTTATTACACAATACGCCCTTATTACTAATTATCATCGTTTCTCCCGTAAGCATTTATTCTTTGTGCAATATCTTAATTACTTCAAAATGAAATTCCTTTATTATGTAATAATTGTCCCCCCCCCTCTCTCTCTCTCTCTCTCTCTCTCTCTCTCTCTCTCTCTCTCTCTCTCTCTCTCTCTCTCTCTCTCTGTATTCGATTCAAAGATATCTTCATATCGTTACTGCCTCGTTACAAATAGACTAAACCTATTCATTTTCCTTTTCTTCTTCTTAAATGCATGAAATGTATTAAAAGACATATCGCGCTATAATATGGAAGCCTTGTTCGTCTAGTGAGCAATGAGGCAGCCGTGTGTATGGAAGCCGCCTTTTTACGAGAAAAGTATCAGGATCCGATACCTAAATCGTTTCATCCCGCTCTCTTCCAGTCCATTCCCCTCGACCAGGAGGATCTGGTGATCGTTCTAGTGGGAAAAGTTTCGCAAAAGGAAAACGCGGCTATCGCGCTGCAATGGTATAAGGAAATACGTAAGCAAGTGTCGAGCCGTTAAGGAAAAGAAAGAAGAAGAAATATATACGCGCCTTTATACGAGAGACTGAAGGAGACTGCTGCGTTGAAAATATATATACGCAAGTATCTTCGGACGTTTAATAGAGCGTTGCAATGGCAAAATCCTTTTCCGTAATTATTATCCGGAATGATTTCGCCGACCGTCGCGCTCTACGGAGAAGAGAACGCCAGATTCAACGTCGCGGAAAATGGATTTTCTAGAATAAGTGCAGGAAGAGACAATATTTCATTTGCAGGAATTTATTTAATTATTTTCCGGAATTCGATTAACATCCTCGCGTATCTTTACGACCTTTTCGAATAGTTCTCGTGCGGATTCCTTCACACATTCCCACTTCCGACAACGGCGCCTTCAAAAGGATGATTATTCATAACTACGAGCGGTGAAGAGAGCGTTTTAAATGTGCGGCAAAAGAACGCGGATTCTTCGAGAGATGAAATCTTAAAACTAAATAAAATCTTAAATATAAAGCCGTGCGGCGCACTTCTGTTGATTAGGACACTTTTACGGTTTGCATTTTACGACGAGGAAATGTCGAAAATTGAAAATTACGCAAATACCAAACCGCTGAATTACCGTCTCGCTTTACGTTTCATGGTATGCAAAATTAACCGGCGGAACATGAAAAATCCGACGAGTCTAATCAAATCGAAACGAGCCCGTTGCAAAACCTTTCCTGACCTCGTTTCATACGATTGCACTGTCATATTTATCGTGTTTTATTTGTACGTAAATAGATCTGCCGGGCAGAAACGATTTAAAGTATGTCCTAGTTTCCAAAAAAAAAAAAATATTCTATTCTTTTTTGATGACTGCGAATTTCAAATTGCAAATAAAGCAAAAGTTTCTTGTTGTAAAACCAATAGCGAAATGAGAGTCAATGAAAACTCGGACTTTTATTACTGTAAACTGGTACTGGAAAAAAGGTAAAATGAATCAAAAGCGGAATTAAATAATTCTCTTCAACTCTTTTTTTTTTCTTTTTTTTTTATATCGCGTGTCAATTTTCCATCTTTTCACCGACTTTTTATATCTCTAATTTAAATCGCCATTCTGTTTCATATAATCGAGTGAACTTAATATCGTGATTCCTTCGTTCATTCTGACCGACGTCACGGTATACTTTTTTGGTTTTCGGAATGTCTGTATCGTATTAACCATGAAGAGAGATCTAATCGGCCATCCACAACAGCGATATCGAAAGAAAATAGAGGACGAGTATCGCGTTTCCATGATCCGCCACGTACGCGAGCGGAAGATAGCTTCGCCCGGTGGTGGCTACGTATCGGGCGAGGTACCTCTTTCCCTGTTACAATATATCCCGTTAGCTACGTTTTCCAACCTTCTACGTGACCCTTTGTATCGACGCGACGTGTGGGGGTCCTGACGTGCACTTACACGCGCCCATGTTCGAGAGCGAGATCCGTCGAATCCGATTCGCATCTCGCGTGCATGCGCGCGCGCCAAAAGTGGCCGATATCTACGGATCGCTGCTGCCCCCGCACGCTAAAAGCACACTCAGTCACACCCCGATGCTCTCGCTTAATTGCTTCGGCAAAGCCCTTACCTACCCGAAAGCGCGGACTAAAATCACGGAAAAGGAGCAGCCGGGAGGATCACAGGCGTCCCGGCATCAGAAATAGGTCGCGCAACTCTTTTTTTTTTTTTTTCACGTGTCGTTCACCCCGCACTGAGTGCCTTTGAACCGCTTTTTTTATTAATAAAAATAATGTTGAATTATACGCGACGTCTTCTCGTATTACGCACTTCATTGAGTAGATATTACGTGAAATTTCACTTCGATGTACATCGCCGTTAAGACACAACTTTACTTCTTCGATGATTAATCACTTTGCAGAGTCTTGATGGAATCGAATGGGATTGTAATAAACAGGATAAAAACTTCAGCAAAGGAAAAAAAAAGAGAGAGAAAGAGAGAGAGAGAGAGAGAGAGAGAGGGAAAAGAGAAAGTGAGCAAACTGCAGATGGGTGATTTATTATGCCGCACTATCTCGGCCTTTCGAGGACAATAGGTTAATATTTCGCGAAAAAAGAATAAGAATCGAGAGAAATGGGTTATACGTGTGAAGAATAGTCGATATTTCCTTCGCGGGATCATTTCTCAGAGGTTTCGACGTAAGAGCATTAATCGCCCCCGTCGAGGGTGCTTGTCTCGTATCATGCTCTCCCTTCCCCCTCCCCCTTCTCCCCGCGCCGGACGGGCATTAACTACTTACCACGGTCGACTTCGCGACGTTATCAATATTGCAGCTTCCATTCCCTTAATTTCATAAAGTTCGAAGCAGCGCGCCATAGCTCGTCCTCGGACTATATCGAGGCTCTTTAAAACTGCATTATCGTTTCCTCTCCGTCTCGGATCTTAATTCCCCGAGATCCGCGGACTATCTCGTAGGCGCCGCCCAACTTTCGAACACCGGCCCTTTATTAACTTTCCCGCTTTTTACCCCCTGGTCCCTTATCCCCCGGCTGCACGCGTTCGGTTCTTAACCATCGACAAACTTTAGTGAGCTTCAGTGAGCTGTTACCAAAATCGATTTTCATTCTCGCGCTCGGGATACAGATAAGACTTAATCCGTTTTAACATAACAGTGAATGTTGCTTCTTCCAATATAGTTGCTATATTGAAATATTATCGGAAGTCCTGAAAATAGATAGCTATTAATTTTCTTTAAATCGGGAATGAAATATAACTTATAACTAACAGACATTTCAAAAAAATTAAATGACAAGAATATTTTATTTATTTGTATGTATATATATATATACATTCGACTATTCATAAATCATTTAAATCAAGAAGATGTTAAAGTTGAATTATTTTGTAAAATAAAAACTGCATGATATTCGCGATCGATAACGAATCGTGCATATCGATTTATGCGGAACAGATGAAACTTTCGCGAATTAAATTCAAAGAAAAAATGACAGTGACAGCTTTTGAATTAATCGGCAGTTTCTGAATTAATCCGTCGCAGCCGAATACCGAGAGAGACAACATGGATGTTCGCGAAGTAGCAATATGGCAGTACAGCTGGCCGATAAGTTTCCGAAAGCGTTATGGGTTGACCGGTCGCCCTTTTGAGGACCAGCTGCGTGCTTGTTCTAGGAGTTCGCGTCTAAATAGTCGCCAGGACGTCGACAGTTTCGCAAACTGAAGTTGGACGATAACAGCGTGACGCGAATGTCGCAGAGGGTAAGTTTCACCCACCCCCCCCCCCCTCCCCAGGAAAGAACACGAGATGACCAGCCGTCGTCGTCGCCAACTTGAATCAATCAAAGGCCAGACTCGCTGCATTTATTCGCGGAACAGACAGAGGAGACTCGCGTGTTTTCCGTCCGACTTGCTTTGAATTCCCGATTCGCTAGACCGCGGAAAAACTTTTCCAACCACGCGATTTCTATGCGAAAACCCCCCCTGATCCTCTGTCTCAACGGAAGGATCAAGGCGGAATCTTGTCCGAGAGTTAACCAGTCCACGTTTCGATCGAGCGGAAAATTCGTCCCGGAAAGCGACATTCGGATTGCAGGGATAAGAACCAATACAATTTCGGAGAGTTTAATTTTGAATATCATCACCGATTCACGTAATGTAGGTTAATCGAAATGATAGACAGAAATGCCAATATATTATTGTTATTTGTTCCTTTGATATTGATAACCCAAATTTTAATGAATTCATTATACCTGATATTATATCTGAATTCATTATACTTGATAAATAAATCAACATTTTACAGAATTTTTATAAAACGTTTTATTTATTATTAAAGAGATAATTATTAAGGAGATAATTATTAAATAATAAACATCAAGTATTTTTTTAATAAATACAAATAATAAATACAAATAATTTGAGTAAATAAATTATGAAAAATTTATAAACAAAATATAATAAAATATTTTTTACACGATTTCTATTTTAAAAAATCTAATCAAAATTTTTATCTCAAAACTTTTAATAAATATATATTTGCAATTTTATTCTAAAAATTCTATTTTATTGTACATAAAAGAAATTAAATAAAGTTTTATATTATATAATTATTCTAATAGTATGTATTAATAAAAAGTTATTAATTTCAAAAATTCTGTAAAAAAACTGTTCATTAAATAATAAAATGTTTTTAAATTGTACTGCTAAAAAGATTAAAACTACGGCTTTAATTTTATTTATTTCATTCTAGAGAAATGCTTTATTTGTTCATATAAAAATTCCCTTTATGGAGGAATATTTTTTATTTTAACTGAAAAATATCCCTTTCAATCTCTATTCAGTATTATTGAAAGATCAAAAAATGTCTCTATTATACGTGTGACGTTTATAACATCAGATTCATCAAAAAAAGAGTTCCAATAAAATTGGAATGGCAGTCGATGGTACTTCAAATAAAATATTCTTTCCACTTCCATTGAATAATATTACAAACTGGGGAAAAATCAATTTTGATTTGTCTTGAATGGCAAATTCCGAAACTGTACCATGTTTCCAATCGCGGTGAAGTAGCTTCATCTCCGGGTCGAAAGTCGAGACCGGGAAAAAGATTAGACGCAAGGGTCAAAAGAGAATGAATAAACGCCCCGACCCCTTCCTCAGGTTTTCGCTCCGAAAAATACCTGAGGGAGCAATGAATGGAAGAACGTATCTATGATACGAGTGGATACCTTTCAAAAGGACTCATGGGAGAATGAAGCTTATTCGTCATCCTGTCGGCTGATAGGTCGTACCAGCCACCATTGCGCCACCTTAACACACTCCGGAGATCCTCGAGGGCGAACTTCCAATACCAAAAAAAAATTATATATATATATATATATATATATATATAGAGCGTCATTCATCCTCTGAAAGAAGTAAATTTACTATAAATGTGCTCGGGGCGCGGTGAGTTCATAGATTAGAAGGCAATAATATCCCCTAAAAAAGAGTCCTGCTAATCTTCATCAATCAAATATTTACGAATATACTTTTGCCTGCGATAACTACTGATTCTATTTTGCGGCGGCTAAATGGTTTATAATGTATTTGAGAATAAAAAAATATTTTAAAAGCGATATAATAAAATGAAGTATCCAATTGATCAAAGATAAGAAAAAACAGAACTGCAAATAATCAATCGCGATTATTTCTCGTCTCATTAGTCCGGGATTTTTATTGAAATTTGCCGTTTCCAGGCAAAGGGAAGATAACTACAGCAAAAAGTCCGGTTGGATCTCAAATACACGGAATGTCCCTTCAGAAAATAAATTGCTTGAATAATGGAAAAGAATCGCTTGAGCCTGGCTTATGCATCTCTCTGATCTCCTTTCCTTTTCATCAAGGCTTCTAGCCAACAAGATCAACAAAACCGTTCTATCGCGTGTTACACGTAGCCAATCCCAATTGCATTCTTCTCTTTCTATGATTCCATACAACAAGATTTCTTTCGAGCTTTCGCCGATTCTTGCAAATTTGCTTCAGTTTTATTAAAAATATAGACGTATTCTAGTTTTTATCAAAAATGTTTATAACGCAAAAATTTAACTAATAAATTCAAATCTGATTTTTGTCACTTAATCTTCTAACGCGTCACTCAATCTGTTACAAGATTTATCAACATATACATACGTGAAAGTTTTCTTTATTTATCTGTCAGCACCTCAAGAATTCTTCTCGTGCAGCTTCCCTCGTGTCTGAAGTATCCGCAATGAAAACGAGACGGAAGTCACGCTAAGAATCCGTCACGACTTGCGAAAGAAAAAAAAAAAAAAAAACAAAGGCACAACTATGGCAAAGCCGTGGGGGGAATAAGAAAGCCAAGAAGGAATCCTAAGACGTTCAGTTTATCACGCTGCCAGCTTTAACAAAGCATTCTCGTTTAACGGAGATAACGTTCACCACGCAGGAAAGAAATCGGAATTCGTGCGACAACTTGGCTCCTAACAAGGATGACTCTTCCGCCTGCCAAAGAGTTTAGCGAGTTTCAATTTTTGTTGTTAGTTTCATGAAACAGTGGATGTTAATAGGAAAGCACATATATTAAAAAAATATCACTTTTTTTATCTTATCTCTTATCTAACGTTAGCGTCTCATTTATAGCGATTTTTAATATAATTATAAATTATCTCAGAGAATCTTTAAATTTTTTTCCTTTCCCTGATGCAAGGAAGAAATTTTATCTCACTCGAGCTGTTTTACTAGCTTTAAAATATCGCGTCATGTTCCGCAATACGAGATATGCTGCATAAATCTTAGATGCTCTTGCCGTTTCTTAAGCATATTGATTGACAGATGCAGAACGCTAGAAAATCCGACATTTCGATTCTACGGGTCACTGCCTCTCGCATTGGCATTCTTCTTGAGAAGGTTACAACCAGCAACCTTCTCAGGCTCCAGAAAGAATTCGTTCTGAAGCTCAATCCGACTCGCGCAATAAGTGTCACTGACCTAACGTGCACGTACTATAAAACAGTCCGCTCGTTTCGTTGCTGAACGTGAAATTTAATTCGGAAGGCAACTCGACAGATACGTAACAAACTCTCGGTTCGTTCTACTTTAATCTTAAAAGAAAGCAATAACAACATAAACAAGAGATACTCTTTCTTCCGAACAACAAGATCGAAAAACTTGTCAAGGTCTATAAACTTGCGAGAAGAGAAATTTATAAGAGAAATGCGAAGAAATCTCTACAATACATAATTTAGAATACTGTAATCTGGATTAGTGTGTCAGTGTGAATTAGTTAGTTTATCGCGAGAATATTCGATAATACACTGAAAGGCATATCTTTCAACGTTAACGTGAAGTCCGAGATCGAAGCTTCGAAGTATTTTAATTTACGATGTCCCTCGATGTCATGATCGCGAAGGCGGATGTAGGCACGAGTCATCAAAACTATTTCACGTCGCGCCGTGAACCTTTTCAGAGTGTCGTGCTGGAGATGAATCGACTTGGGATGATGGTGGATCTCTCTCACGTCTCAGTGCCCACGATGCTGGCCGCGATGTCGACGTCGAGGGCGCCGGTGATTTTCAGTCACAGCAGCGCTCACGCTCTTTGCAACTCCTCGCGAAATGTGCCTGACCACGCGCTGCGACTTTTGGTAAGCACGTCGACAGCAAATACCGAAGATAACGAACGCGAAAATTAAAGGTCCAAGCACAATGGATCTAGATATTAGTGTCGGTCCACAATAAATATTTAATCTTTAAGCCGTAAGAAATTAACCAATCATAGTCGAGTATTTTTTTCATGTTCGATTATAATTGGTCAATTTCTTACTTCTTAAAGCTTAAATCACCTATTGTGGACCGACACTTAGGAACAGAAATAAATACTAAATTTTGAAAATCAAAAATTCGGAATAAAAATTAAATGTAATGCACAATGAATAAAAATTAAATGTAATGCACAATGAATATAAATAAGTATAAAATACAGTGGTAGCTCATATTTATATTAGAAATAAGAAATTTGACCAGAAATCTTTTATTATAGAGTTATAAACGAATATTGAAACATTAAATAGACAATAAAGAATATTAAATAGGCAATAAAGAATTTTCCAATGCGCGGAACATTAATGGAACGATTAAGTAACGCATTACAAAGTGCTGTTCTTGTATGACAATACAAGCTTCAATCAATGTAATATGAAACTTATTACAGTATAAATTTCCTGGAAATTTTGTAATGTAATGTCAGTAATTGAATTATTAATTCGATGCATTTTCCTTTCTCAAAACATTTGTACTGTAATAAGCTCCGTATTATCGATATCAATTATATTGTCGTGCAAGAACAACATTTTAAAATGTGTTACTAAATCGTCCCATTAATGTCGTGTGCAATGGAAAATTCATTGTTGCCTATTCAATATTTGTTTATAACTCGATAATGAAAAATTTCTGGCCAATCTTCATGTAACATTTTTTTCTTATTTCTACTTGTAGAATATGTTCCCGTAGTTAAATTCCAGAATATTCTGTATATTATGTGATGATCCAACTGCGAATTAATTATCTCGTAAACATAATCCTAAATTTATAAATTACAAAATGATTAGTAGCATATAACAATCTTTTTTTAAATTATGTATATAATAAAGACTTATTTCTTGTCTAAATAAATAATCCTTTTATGCCTTACCCAAAAGTTATGATATTAGGAGGAATATGAATATTTTGTTTGCAGGCGCAGACCGGTGGTATAGTTATGGTATCCTTCTATCCCCATTTTATCAGCTGTGGCGAAAAATCAACCCTCGAGGATGTAGCAGGTGAGTAATTATCACGATAAATTGTATTGTTTTATTTTCATTATTAAAAACAGATATTATATCATGCACCGGTTTATTTGCACCTCACAACGTATTAAATAAAATTTTATGAAATCCAATCAGCTGCAGGTATTATATGCTTAAAACTCGATATTTGTTTACCGAAATATGCCATTATCTTGAATTTTTGAAATAATGTAACGCGTAATAAAATCCAATATTTGATAAAATCGGCTATTTTCTGTATTCTTTCCGGAATGGAACTGGAAGTGACACTGATTAAAATGGTAAATGCTCTCTTTGTCAATTTGTTTTTTTCGTCACTATAAATTACTTCGGCGTGCTTTCATTTTTCGTAATTTTAAACACGATAATTGTCATCGTCTCCGTTCATGTTTCAAAATAATTAAAATTAAACTAGTTGAAAGAAATACACAAAAATCACATTCAGTTAGCCTGTTTTTCTTTTTATAATTGACATTCGTCTCATGTGACAAAACCGTAGCATTCAACGTTGCTGTAAAGTGAACATCAGGGAATGTTTCTCTGAAGTGAGTAAATGAGTTTTCGCGTTAGATGCCATTTCTCGCGGGTTACCATCTTATTTGCATTATTATAGAGCGGCTCGAAGTTCCAAAGACATTAACATTTCAGACACCGCTAGTAATGTAAACGCTGCGTGCGTGATATAATTAAATGTGTACGGATCACGGGACTGGGATTTTAATTTAGCACACATGAAACTCCACATGGAATTCTGTACGAGATTAAATTAAAACAAAATATAATATTTCTCGGTCAAAATATGACCTCATTTAAATTATTAATTCAGATAGATAGCTTGGGAAAAATAAAATTCCATGGTAGGATAATATTATATAACTTTTTCATAACTATTTCAAGTATGCTACGTTTTGCAAAGTTAACTGTCTAACTTTTCGTGGAAATCGATCGCGAAACTGAAACGTAAAAGCAAACCCGTAATCCAAAGTTCACACTTTGCGCGATCAAAGCGTCATTTCAAAATGTTTCCTGCGAAAACCCAGTATTTCTGCAGGCAAATGTAACAAAAAATGTCAATTACGCTTTCTGTGAGAGTAGCTAATTTCATTCGTATCGTCAAGCAACGTTAGTTTTTTTGTAAACGCAAACGTAAATTTTGATCCACGAAGAGGACGAATCGACATCGTTCATTATCCTCCTCTATATTAGAAAGCAATTTCGCGGTACAGGAGGACGCATAAAACTTCCGCGTAATTCTTAATCCTCGCGTATATAATAAACGACATAATAAATTCTTTAATTTCGTCCATTTTTCGTCCGCTAATCTCCGGGGGATTTCGTGCGCAAAACCAGTCTCGACTCGGAAACCTCAGAAAATTTGTAATTTTCCTAGGATCGCGATAATCTCTAGGTCGCCATTATCCAGTGTTTTCACGTGTTCCTACGAGAATAAGCGAATAACAATGTTGTCTTAAGATGCAGAAGACGTCTCTCTTATGACAACTGAAAAACACTCACAATTCCGTAATCATACGTGAATGCAGTGAATATCCAGTCGAATAGCACCGCGATCGCATCTTTGATATGTTAATGCAACAAAAGAAAGAAAAAAAAAATGATAATTGCTGGTCCAAACGTACCGCGTATCGGACATGGCGTAATCGGGCGTAGCCGGATGCCCGAATAATCCCTTCCTTCCGCAGGCAGCATCTCTAATTGCTTTACATCGACGATCACCAAGCCGCGGAGAAAATTATGTCCGCCGAGGGGGTGCGCGGAGGAAGAAATTATTTGCGCGGAACGGGAAGTGTGCGTTAGATAGCGGGTGTGTGCAATAATAATTTCGGGATTGTAACGCGTCTCTCTCTCTCTCTCTCTCTCCCCCCCTCTCTCTCTCTCTCCGCCTCTCTGTGGCCATCGAGGCCGGTATTAACGTTGATGATTGATTTGAACGCTCTCATCATACACTCGCCCTTTTCCCTCCTCGCCCTATCCCGGCGCATTTTGCTCTTTCCAGCGGAACATGTTCCACGGTTACCACTGTCATACGCGCAACAATCACCTCCAGTTAATAACAACAGTGCGAATCGCGCATTAGCGCAGCAACTCGTAATTCCCCCGCATTACGTTTGTCATAATTGCTTCTTTGTTTACCGGGTGAATGTAATTTTCCCGATTTGCATTGCCTTGCATGATGAAATCGCGCCAGCAAAGTGCTACATTCGTTTCCGACAATCGGTGTTGTCGTTGACTTATGAATTATTTAGGTAATTATCTAGATGAATAAATGACTTTATTTTATCTTTATCATTAGAATATATATTTTATTTTCATCTAAATCAGGTAAAACAAGTATCGATGTAGGTAAAACAAGTTATTTTTTGTAAATTATTTTAATTAACGTGTAGTGAAATCTACGATACGATTGCAGAAATCATATAACAAATACTGATTGGTGCCAACTAAATAATTATGAAATTTTTATGTATAAGTATGAATCCGATTGTTTTAAATTTAAATATCGTTTCAAATATTTTTCAAGGAATATTATTCAAGAAGCAAGTTCTAAATGCAATACCGGCAATATATGTATTCGGTGCTGCTTTAACCCTTTGCGTTCACGTCGTCATCGCATCGCATCTCTAAATTTCTAAATTTAGTAATTAATAATTCAATAGAATTTCGCAAATATCACAGATCCACCGAAGTCTCTTTCGGTCCATTAATTAAACAATTAGAAGTTTTAAATTTACGCAGGTAAGATTGATTTTCTTCATCTAAAATACCCTTCGCTTTTACGTCACGTTTAAATTGCGAAATTGCCGTTCCAACGACTCACCGTTTACGTAGCGTTGTTTCTTCATTCCCACTTTGTAGGACTTTGTATATATTCTGCGCGTGTTCCGCACGCGAGTGCATCAAAATACACTGCATCCCGGAGAGACATTCGCACGTTATTCTGCTCAAACAAACGCGTCAACCGCGCTGTTTACGCCGTACATGCAAATCGAAAGATCTCACAGCAGCCTGTTAATGGAACAACCAACCATCGCGACGCGCGAGATGCGATGCAAACGCAACCTTCTATGTTTATAGTAACATGCAGCAATCACGCGGCAAAGTCATTCGCGTCCTTAACAAAAGCACTTCACAAAGATCCATTATACAAATGGCTCTCGATCCTTTCTCATTTTCCTGCGAATAGATACGCAATCGATACGACGGGATACGACGTAGCAATCTCCCAACCTTGGTGAAACGGGAGAGACTTTTTCCCGCAATTATTTACATAATCAAACGTACGTAAAATCAGAATTTCCGATCAACGAGGCTGCCTGCCTTGATCTTCTTATTCGCGTGATTTTCCGGCCGCGCTTGGTAACGACATGCGTCGATGTATTATAATCAATTTTGAAAGACCGCACCGAACCGGCCGACACATAATTTACGATATAATAGAGATAACGCGGAAGCAACGGCGGCGCAAACGTGAAAATCGAAATTTGTGACGTTTCTGATATGTTCCGCATCGCGAGCGACTCGAGCCCGAACAAAATTCCGGTGCAATGAATCGCGTCGTTATTCTACAGTTTGATCGGCTATGAATTATGTCATTTATCCGATCGATTATGCATGTCGTGTCTGCGTGACTGACACGCTATCCATTATGCAGGCTAAACCTTATAAATGCATTAACATTCATTAGACAAGTACTTTTCTGGTTGATTTTTGCCGTTGAATGCCGACGTTACATCGTTGCCGATCGTGAGGAAAAAAGAAAACCGTAACTAACGAGGGTTGGAAGCGAACCGGTTGATTATATACTCTACAAAATGAAAAAAAATATTTATTTACGGGAGAGAAAAGATTCGATTAACGTTTTCACGAAAAATGATTGACGTTATTTATAAAGACTAATGTAAAATAAATTACATCGGTATCGAGTAGTCGCGTCAGGCTGTTTAAACTGAGAATGCATAAAATAAATATGAAAATAATTTTTTAATTAATTCGTGCGATATAAAATAATCCTCTTATATTTTACCATTTGAAACATTAAACTTTACTGATTATAAATACTGTTCCTTGTAATAACTCGCGATGTAATAAGCGTTTTCAATTTGTCGAATTGACCGAGAAGGTAAAACATATATTTATAATTACGATGAGTGAAATTGTCTTTTGAATTTTGTGTCGTTCTAGAAATGTAAATTATACCCGTAATATATTACATTACCGAGGTGTAAATTATATGCGTGCGGGTGCAACCATTTCCGAGTTAACAATAATGTCCGTCTGACGGAAATGCAAATTTTCATTGTTTATGCGTGCGTTTATTGTACCTGTTTAAATTATCACTCGATCTTTATACATCTTCGACGGAGCAAAAGCCATACTTGGAGAAATTTATCTCGGAGAAATTACGTCGACAAATATGATTACCAACGAAATGATTACAAATAAAACCGTTCTCTCGGCTAGCCCGAACCAATGATTATCATCACGCTTCCATAAATCTTCTTTCCTCGATTTTTTTTTCTCTGCAATTCGACCGCGCTGATTGCAAATTGATTTATCATCCCTCAAGCGACTTTACGCAAACAGGAAGACGAGGCTCCGCGCGCGGGATTAGCGAAACTTGTATAAGTTATTCAATTCGCGAGCGCAATATTCTCTTATATTAAAAGCAGGAAATTAATTATGCACATCGTGCAGTATTGCGTTAGCAATTGTGACTAACTAGGCAGCCGGGATATGGGGAGGAAGAGGGAGGGGGGGAGGAGAAGCATGGCTGCTGCACGGAACGTATGACGTTATATATCGAACGTACGCGAAAGAAAATACGCGTCACCGGCGAACAACAATGGAAACGAAGGAGATGCATAATATAAGTGTAGGTAATTTTCTTTGCGGCTCTCGCGCGCAAGAGCGGTAACTCGGCGCGTTATTAGTCGCAGTTGAAAAATCGTCCGGCGGCACATTTCACCGGGGTTCGCGCAGGCAGGCTGCGGTTAGGGTGGTGGAATGTAATTTTCCTCGTTACACGGCAAATGAGCTACGCGAGTTCCGTATATCGTGGTGTACGCCAAGCGCACCGGGCATTACGATTATATACGTAATACATGCAATTTTCGTGATATGTTACAGCGCACATCAATCACGTGCGGAAGATCGCCGGGGTGGATCACGTCGGCATCGGGGCTGGATACGACGGGATCAATTTGTAAGTGCGACATTTGAAATAGCGTGAATGCGTAATTGTATGTGTCAAGCGTGAATGCGAATGCGATAGGCGAATGCGACAGACGAGAAGATTTTTTGAAGTTTACCTCCGTCGAACGCGGCAATTAAGATAAGGGAGGTGAAAATAAAGCGCGTAATCGATTAAAGGAGCGGCAGCGAGCGATCATTTCGGATGGTAAAAGTACTACCTGCTTTAATTTCAAACGGCGGTCGCTTCGTTTGCATTAAACGGGCACGACTTTTCTCGCCAAGAGAAAACAGAGCTCGATTCGTAAGCGCGTTCCTCCTCGGTGTACCAGTTCCACCGAATTGATTGTGAACTGGTACATGCAGGCGTAGAGAAGTTTTCGGTTAGCTTTGTATGTAGGACGGGGTGTAGATCAATACGTACCGAGCTACCAATCGTTTGCGAGATTTAGAGAACAGTCGAAGTCCCTTCCCGAAATTTATGGGAAGAGGAGAGATTACCGGTTCGATGACTATCAAAACGTTCGGTTCGACGTATCTCTCCTTTAACCCGAGCATAGGATTGAAACAGTAGGAAAATGATATACGAGAGGAAACGTTTAGTCCAAGGCGATTTTATGAATACCATTTGAAGCCCATCAAGTCTCCGGGAGGAAAAATGCATGCGATGCATTTTTAAGGAAGGCCATACGTAAAAACCATTCTCGCGAAATATCGGATGGTATTCAACCGTTTGTTAAAGAAAAATTGATATTATTTCCTTTTATTATCCTCGCCTTTGTTACACTTTTCATATAGGTTGTTTGGTGGGGAAACGCGGAGTTCTTCTTTGCTGTGCGATAACTCGATATACAGAATCTGCTAAGTGAAAATCGAATAAACGTACGAGCATCGAGCAATCCCCTTTTGTAAAAAGTGCCGACTCTTTGTGGCGCGCGCATTTGCTAAAATCGGCCCTTAGCATTAAGTGAAAAAATTGATAGTAGTGTGGATTCGTGTGTGTGTGTGTGTGTGTGTGCGCGTGTGCGCGCAGGGTGTGTGTGTGTGTGTGTGTGTGTGTGTGTGTGTGTGTGTGTGTGTGTGTGTGTGTGTGTGTGAGAAAGGGGTGGATGGAGCGAACAACTCTAACCGCAAGTAAATTGAGCGTGATAGGGGATAACTAAAAAGTTGTTGAGTTTCCGAGATCCGCATGAAAAATACACGTGGTCGCGTCTGGTGTATATGCTGCAGGATTGAAAAACAGTGTGGATGCATTGAAGCGTGATTTGCAGACCAAACGATAAAGAAGAAAAACGACATGAAAAGTACGCCGCTGATCGAACCGTCGCGATATATGGTTTTCTTGTTCTTGGTATATTTTTGTTCTACGACAATATCGAATACAAATACGGAGAATCGAAAAAGTAAACGTGTACAGCGAATACATCGACGCTGCGAATAATTAATGTCTTCATAACGTTTTCGTTTTCTATAGAAAAATAGTAAATTCAAGTTTAACAGCTAAACGGTTAAATTTAAAATGTCGATTTTATAAAGAGAATATAATATAAACTATATAGCACATATATATATATAAAAAATAATAAGGGATCTAATTTAAAAATTTTATATTTATTCTAATTTTGACGAGCGCGACTTTTATTTACTTTACATGAGGAAATAATATCAGTCAAAAGATAAAACTCAAGATAAAACTGTAAAACGAACGAACGAAGATTAGTAAACGTACAGATAATTAATAAACATACAGATAATTAATCATTGATATTGATTGGAAATCTCGTACACGTATTGTACACGAATTTTTATATTTTATTACATTACATACATTTATTTCTAGTTTTTTTCGTAGAAGTATTCAATTATCGTGGTTTCAAAATAAAAACACGAATGCTTCGATATCATCTCGTATTTTAAATCAACAAAATTTTCACATATAAATACCTCAATTTCCAATATTATCGACGAAGTTCTCGATACGAGAATATTTTTTAAAAACAATATGGAGATGGAACAATCGTGATTGTAATTAATTGTATTCAGCTAACGAGCATGTTGAGGAGTAAACTCAACTAAATTTTATTAAGTTTTACCGAATTTGTGCTTAAAGGGAAGAATAAAAAAATTTCACGTTGTATTTCCAATTTTTTAGATAGTCAATTCGTATCGCGCAGCCATTTAAAACTTATCAACTTTAAATGCGAAACAAACCACATGTTCCATATTGTTTCATTCAAATTCAATTTATTTGCGGTAAGAGCAACGAACAGATCAAAACTTTATTAAAGTGGTTTCACTGGTCCAATCATTGCAAATTGATGTAAACGACGTCATGTCAGATAATGCTCGACGCTGCTTCTTTTTCATTTTTATTTTATTTTATCGCATCCCGTAAAGATTATTCTCCATTTAAATATTTTTTGGCTTCTTTGCAAAATCTGAGATTTCTGAATGCGAACGGTTTCGAAAGGAACGACGCGAATGGCAAAGATGCACTTTGGTGGTGTTATACGAACAGGACTGGAATCTCAAAAGAGATGTCGCCCTGGAATGAAAACAATGCTCGTTCCCTCGACACTCTGTTTCCAGCTTCTCGCGTTACGAAAGAAAGGAGTTTTAATATCTGTCGTGGACATTCAGGGTTTAAAGTTACGCCACTCGTGATAGAAAAAAATCTGAAACAGCTACAAGTCCTCTAACATGTTTGCGCTTGGTTAAGAAATGCACTGTAAAACAACAGAATATAAAGGCGTCATCGGAAACTCGAGAAGGAAGAGCATGCACCGTTTCCTGTTATTCGCGCATATACAAGGTGGCTCCGAACGTTTTGGCCAGATTTTGAGATTTTATAGGAAATTTGATTCTGAATAAAAAGTTTCCTACAAAATCTCAAAATCTGATCAAAACATTCGAGGCCACCCTGTATAGGCATACACTATTTCTGTCCCTTTCAAGCTTTTCGCAATGCATCCGTACAATAAAAATAAAAATTGATGGCAATATTGATAGTATATCTAATATCTTCTTTCTCAAACATGCGAAAAGTAAACGCTCGATCAAATTTTTTAGAAAGGCGAGGAGCATTTCGTTCGCCAGAGGACTTTTATTCGTAGTGAATTTGCCACAAATAAATTCGATAACGTGCTTTCATTGCAGACAAAAACCGTTCTCTCGCAAGTATATTTAATTTTGGAGATAAAACTATGTTATTTCCGTGTCAGAGGGATCACGTACAGCGAATCGTACGGTAAAACGTTTCAGCTGACATTCGTGGTTGAAATTTCAACGTGTTAATCGCAATAGCCAATACTAGCAGAAACTAGCAGATGAAGAGCTATAAAATGTTTTTTCTTAAAATCCTTTTACCGATGTTATCGCATAGTTTGAACGAATTTCTATAATCTTTTATTATAAATATTTTCTTACACCACACACACACACACACACACACACACACACACACACACACACACACACACACACACACACACACACACACACACACACACACACACACACACCGCGATCGCAATAATATAAAAAAATTCTCCAATAGTTTTGCATTTTTTTCGAAGCCAGAATAAAACTTGTAAAAATCTTTAGAAATATCCATGAAAAAAGATACATGTCTTCTGAAAAATTTCAGTCAACTTAATTATACAAGCTAAACGAGAAATAGTCGCTAATTAATAATAAACAATTTGGGAAGGAGTCACGTTTACCATTGACAAATTTGCACGTCAGCTATTTGCCAAATTAATCAGCAATTTGTCCCACGGAAAGGAAATTACGCGATCCTCGCATTTCATGCAGAAACCGCGCTGGCAACTGCATTAGAAACAGTCATGCTGAATCCACGGCAGAAACGCCGCGTTCTTAATTGCACGTTAAATTAACTCATCGGTTGACAGCGCGTGGTTAAAATTTCAACGAGCTAATCGGGGGGAACCGTTCCGCAGGGAAACCCTCGATTCGCGGGCAGCGCCGGCTAGTGGCTCATTGCCCTCGCATAGGAAACTGGGCCGAAATACATGAGAGCCGAGAGCACGACACTATTTATTCTTCGGCGATCAATGCGTTTATTGCTACGCCCGCCCGTTGCGTTTCCACTTCGTTCAGCCGTTTCAGTTGGTGAATTTTACCACGTCCAGCGCAATAAATGACTTCGCTAAAGCAAATAACAAAATAATATGTAATACCGGTTGCTTTGTTACCTTGAAAGTCGAATCGACTAATTCGCAACAATTTCGCTAGACTAGAACCCCAAAAAAGATAGTTAGTTTTGAATTTAATTTAAATTTTCTGTCAATGACCTTAATTTTTATTCGACCAAACAAAATGATGCAACAAGAGATATTTGTCTTAAAATTAAAATCTGTTTAAGTTTATTTTATAATATTCTCGGACAAATTGAATTCAGTAATGAGTCTTGCATTATAAAAATTCTGGGCGTTCTAGTCAAAGTTATGTCTTCTATTTAATATCTAAAAAAAATACTAGCACTGCTGTAGCCAAGATGGAAGGAAGCCATCGTCTTCGTCTGAGCGAGCCGTTAAAATTTCAGTTGGTTAATCGTAGAAGGTATCCGTCTCATCGGCTATACAAACTCTGCTCTCACGTGAGAGCAAGAAGCGATGGGAATATTCGTACGAAGAGATGGACCGGAAAAAGCGTTGGAGGATGTGCTTAATTATTTCTAAGGATGGAGAAAGAGGAAGTGGGTCACGCGCGGAAATAGACGGCGGGACATATAGGAAGCACGAAAGCGAAGAGCTTAAAACTGACAGGACGTGGCGCCGCGGATAGTCCAATCGGCCAATAAGCTTTTACGCTAAATTAAAATTCATATCGGCGCCTTTAGCGACCGGTTGTAGCATCGTATATAAGAGTAGCAGCTTATGAACGGGCAAAAGTCTCAGTTATCGCGTCGCACATATCGTTAGAACAAAAACGATATAGCAAATCTAAAGTTTTAAAGGAAAGGCTGTACAGGAAACACTATGTGCGGAAACACTATTTGCACAATTTGCGAACGTGTTGACGAAAAATATAAAAAAAAAAAAAAAACAGTTTTTTCATAAACATGAAGATCTGAAAGAAAAATTCAAATTAAAAATGCAAACAAAGGAGTAAAATTAAAGAGAGCAACGAGCCACTATTTACAAATTTGTTGCAAACAATACAAATTTAATTTTACAAATTTTATTAATTTTATATAATTATTACAATATTGTTTTTTACGTATAACTTCAAACGGATTTTGTTTTTTTATGTTTAACTTCAAACGGATTTTGTTTCGACAAAATTTCAATATAACGCTGAATTAATATGACAAATTAAAAATTCAAATGGAAGCATTGGCCATTAAGGTATAATTAATTTCGAATCCGCACGAGAAACGCAAGTGAAATTGTGTAGGGGCCGCATTCTACACGTATACTTGATATCAGAAAATAAATGTTACGTCCAAAGTCTTATCGTCACTTAACATCCAAGTCACGATCGCGAAAAAGGACGAAGCGATCGTCGATGGACACTTCCTGCCTCGGGTTTTCCCAGGAGAAACCGAGATCCGCGTGTCGTTTCTTCCGCGAAACGATCCACCGGGCTTCGCGCTTTTCATCCCCGTCTATAAATCACTGTCACTAGGGCTGAGCGAAACGTATTTTCCCACGGAAACGGCATTTTTGAATTCGATTCGGTCGCACCGACGGGCAAATAGACGAGGTACGAGCAAGACGAGTAAAAAAGTAAAAAAAGCGAGACCCACCCCCACTTCCCCACCTCCCTTCCCACGCCCGAGAAAGGGGCGAATCGATGTCCGCTAACCGCGTTGTCGTTGTTCGATGGCGGACTTTTACGAGGTCCGCGACGTGGGGACACATTTTTACTACGGATTTAGCCCGCATAAATTCGCCGGAAGTGCCCGAAGGAAGGGTGCTTCGACGTGACGAAAAGTATCCGCGCGCGAGAACACGGATACATGCGTGGATACACGCTCTCTCCGCTCTGGACTCGATACCAATCCCGGTTGACAGAGAAACGGCAGACAAGATTGGAATTTCGCGAATTGGAACAACGTTCGTGACCGTGGTCAGCCGACGGCTCTCTACAGCGGCACCCCCCGGGTTCTCGGACCGTCACGTTTCGACAAGCTACACCCACGACGAGCGATTCGCGACAGGTCAATATTTTCATCAGTGTACGGTCGCCCGGGGCACGATTGTTTATTTGTAACTGTCGTTACATAACAATTTCGTTACATTACACTGTCCGTACATCTCGACGTCCGCATGTTACTCTCTACGTGCATCGAGTAATTTATAGCTGTACATAATTCTCCTTTCTTGATCATTTTGATCGTTACTCTTCATGATTTTCGTGATTGAAATTTTACATACGATCCGATGGAAAGTATCACCAGTTGTAAACAACGTTATTTTGTGAAAATATAGCGAGTTACGTTGAATATATTACGCCCCTTGGGGACACGGTTTTCATTTGTTTTTCCATGTGTAATCATAGACAAAAGAAATTATACGCCGTGCAAAGTTTTGCACCTCGAATAACTTCTAGATAAAACATTCTTTATCTGTGCTTCCTAGAGCCCTAGGGAATCTGCAAATGAGCTCTTATTGCCCACGTAAAAAAGCACGGTTTAAACTGAATTCATAAATTTTCGACAAATATATAAACCCAATAAATTTTTGGTAAATGTTTTTATTTCGTAAAAATTCTCGCCTCGAAAAAGCCTAACAATTTCCATTTTTCGATAAATATTACTGACGTCACGTCTCAGAGCCTGACAAACATTTCCAAAAACCACCAACACATCCTAGCCGAAAATCGAATATGATTATCGAAGATCATATGCGCATTGTTCTCGGATCGCGCGCGATCATCTCACGTTTACAATCAGTACAATTCATGATGATGGACATACTCGATTTGGAAATTTCCGAAATTGGAATAACGGCCCTCTGGATGCGGTCGGCCGATGCGTACAATATACAGTTGCATAACTGCCAGTTTCAGCCGGAACACGACGCGCCATGAATAAGTCTCTAACCGCTCTTGTTGGTCCGACATTGTCAGTCGAGCAGCTTTCGACAGCTCGTCCCTGCTCGCTCCATCTCCCCCACCCTCCCCCCTCCCGCCTCGCATTGTTGTCACCGGGTCTTCTACGAGCTCTCGTTATGACGCCCTTAATGAGAACGTCGAAATTCAGTTTAACCCCTTTTACCGGTACGTCCCCGCTCGTTCGCCATCAGTATCATGCGATTCAACGTATCTTCACGGAAGAGTGTGTGAGAGAGAGAGAGAGAGAGAGAGAGAGAGAGAGAGAGAGAGAGAGAGATATTGAGTAACGATTCCAGAGATAAATTAACGAAATTGTAGACGGCTACGAAAATAAAGGACAATGCTTCTCGAACGTCTGACTGTCCCATAAATCTGACATAAACGCAGACAAACCGTATTCTTTGAATCACGAACTCGAGGAAGCACGAAGCTCCTTTTTGCTAAAACTGACATTTAAATTGGTGACTTTCTGCAATTGTGATTCAAACAGGTCGTAAAATGCTCTCTCTAAAATCATAAAGATGGGAAGGCGACTCGAAACCTCGGACGACAACAACTTTCCTTTTAAAGTAAAAATACAAACAATTTTTCTCTTTGTAATTTTAAGAAATATATTTTTGCACGGTACATTATTCTCCTCGTCGGCGTTAAATCGGATCAAGAATTTAGGTTTCGCAGCGCATTTTCATGTTCGGCTCATAAGTGAGGATCGCACAAGGCAAGAAGGGCGGAGCCGCTCTCCCGGCGTGTAAGTAAGTTCGCCGCAGTCACCCAGCGTACTGGTAATTAAAGTAATGAAGGATAAACCGCCCGAAGTAACTCGTGTAATTTATCCGTGACTGCTTCCCGACTAGCTCATTATTGTACTTTGACCTCCTTCCGCGCGAATTCATATCTGCCTTCCTCGTCTGACGCGCGTAACGTGCGTACGTTGGATTTTTACAGCGACGATACAGTCGACAAATAATTGTTTAATGTGAAACGCTTAACAGAAAGCATAACACAATGGTTGGAAGCAGAAATAATTCTCATATCGCAAAACGGAGGAAACGGCGGCAGTTTCGCAAAATAATTCAAACTAAACATTAGTTTGCGGGAGAAATACGATATGAAATAATAGCAAGAAAAATTTGAGCGGACGATTTTTAATCGACAACAAACGCGAACGATTTGATTTGATGTAATTTTTGGCGATTTTTTATTTAAAAAAAAAAAAAAAAAAAAAATTCATCAGTAGGTGCCATCTCGACAAAGAGACATTATCTCTAGAAATGAAAGATACATCATTAATCTCTCACAGACGCATATTAATTAACTTTTTTAATTTGTGCTGGTTGCATGCATAATAGATGAGAGCTTTTTATAATGCAATCGCGTCAAGGTCGTTACCTATACACACTGAATAATTCAAGCGGACGAAAGTATAATTCGCCAGGCCACCACGATGCGATAAATAGAAGAATCGCACGTGCCGTAAAATTGCTTGCGATAATATGGGATAGTACGCGAAGTTCCGGTGGTGGACCCATAAAAGTTTCAAGCAGTTTTCTAATTTAAACTCCCGATGCTTTCTGCTTCATTAAAGCCCTATCTTATCGAGCGGAAATATTCATGTAAATTGTGATCTTGGTATGTGCACCGTACGTTTTCAAGCTGGCGCTTTACGGGCGACGGACGTTATTTCCATCGACTTTTATGGCGCGCACGGCGACGAAAATTTATCGTGGCGCGAGAGCGCAATGTTTTAAAACAATATTTTCGCATATAAAGGGGGACGAAATCATTTTTATCCCCCTTCTATCCGTTCGCGTCTCTATCGCGAATGCGATTCTAAGTCACCGTGCTGACAAGTTGCCAGCTGCCGTTTCACCATCGTGATAAAATTTCATTTCTTATAACTTTAGTAACAATATATTGATGTAGGCCGATATGTTAATAAACAATAACTGAGAGAAATCATGCCTATTTTTCGGCAAGCGGGATCTTAGGTGCTAAATTTCTATATGAAAGAAATATAAATAATTGTCACTATTAGTAGAATTACAACGTAGCGGTTTCTACAACAATTTGACAACAATCAAATGCTTTGATAAAATGCCTCTTATTATTATTCCCCACAGAAAGTAAAAAATGTGTTCGATTAAAAAAGGATAATGTCATTTTTAATTTTATAAGACATATCAGAAGTTTTATTAAAATTCACTGGACGCATAAAAGTTTTGAAAAATATTTTCTTTCCGATTTAATGTCGGCAGTGTGAATCTTAATAAGATTTTGTAATTACATGTTTCCCGAAATCTTCTAATGCCTTTAACGTCCTACGCTTTCCAAACTTTGACACTTGCAAAGAAGACGCAGCCCCATTTCTATGGCGCTTCTAATCGATCACATCGCGGTCTCATCTGCGAGTTTCAATAAAGTCTCATCATAAATTCTCTGCCTCAGGACACCGACGGGTCTGGAAGACGTCAGCAAGTACCCGGAGCTCTTCGCAGAATTGCTAGCGCGTGGATGGTCGGAGAAAGACATCCAGAAGCTGGCTGGTCTGAATCTTATACGGGTGTTCAAGGCGGTGGAACAGGTAAATTATTCTCTAGTCGAGAGGAGAAAAGGATAAGAGGATCATCTCTTTCTACGTTCAACATCTCGCTTGATGAAAAGAGTAGATGCGTATCGAAGGTAGAAAAGTCGCATCAATGAGGAGAGAAGGGAAAAAGGGAAAAGAGGTAGAGGAGAGAGAAAGATAGAGAGAGAGAGAGAGAGAGAGAGAGAGAGAGTCGTTTCTGCCGTGAAATAACCGATGGCCTGGTTCGGGTTAGCCGAGTCGACCAATATCGGATTTAATAAAGCATACAAATCATGCATCCGACCCGCGCGCTGCATCGTCGAACGAGAGAGAAGCCGCTCGGGTGAACCGTGATTTTTGTTCCCTTGGAGTGCTGCCAGTCGTAGAACCAGCTGGCACCATCCACTAACCCATTCGATGGGCTGCTCCCTCTTTCTCTCCTTCTCTCTCGTTCTCACACTTATGACGGCATGACAGTCACGGCTACGGTATGACGTATGTATTAAACGACTCTGAAGTATCGCTCAGCATCACTCAACACTGACGTTTCATAATATAAGTACACTTCGCGAAAGATAAGCTCGGATATTCCGAGGGAGAATCGTTGCACCTGGAACCCTCTTTCGCTCGTCAACACTTTAATTAAAGCTCCACGCTCGCGAAACACGCTTGTTTACGTGTGAAGTTACGACGGGAGTCGCAATTGTTTTCCGTTTAACAAAAAGAAGAAGTAATTAGTAATAATTTTCGCCGTCTAGTTTTCCATTGATATAAAATAATAATAAGGGGGAGTATCGGTGCAGAGTTGCCGAGGATTATAACTATCGGTGGATTTGAGGGATTAAAAACGAAATTAAATTTTTCATTGTTATCTGATAACAATACGCGCACTGATATTTATATCAATAGAAATGTTAAAAATTCACCTCTCATTATTCGCCAGTAATTTAATTGCAATTGAATTAAATTCTCTCTAATTTAATTCGACTCGTGCACTTTGGCCACTCGATTAATGTCTCGTATATTTCAATGCTAAACGCCCAGTTTCGCGGAGTGCAGTCGAATGCAGATCCTACGAGAATTCCGACGCGCCTGAAAATGTTTCAGTCTGGATATTACCCGGTGGTACACGCCCCGACAGGAATGATGTGAGAAATTATGTGCGCCGGATGTTCCGGATGTTTGAGGACGCTCAGGATGGCCGTTGTTGAAATTACTGTGATAATTTAATTGCGGTGCGGCATGGTCAACGGAACCGCGGTTATTCGTTCGAAGCAGGAGTCATTTATTTTATTTAGGGAAGAATGTGTATTTTACACACACACACACACACACACACACGCGCGCGCGCGCGCGCGCGCACACACAGCATACACACATTCGGATTGTAATATAATAAACGCGCCACGGTGAATTATGCGTAAAAGCGTAAATTTCACGTGCGCGTGATAATTCTCAAGTGTCGGTTTCCGTAAGAACAAAGACATGGCGAACGCGATAGCCGTAGAATGAAAATTATCCTCTGGATTCTTCGGTGATTTATCGCCGTGTCGCGAAAAAGTGCGCGTCGCTCGCGGCTTTGAGAAACGCGCGCGAGAAAGCTTGAGGGACGTTAACCCGGAGAAGGAGGAGAGACGGCACAATAGAATCCTAATGGACGCGCATTACATGTAGCCGCGTCTCCCTGCGCATCGTTTCAAATTATTTCAATCTAACTTGGCGGATGCAATTTTCCAGATCCGGCCGCAGAGAATACTATTTGATTATCGGAATATGAAAATGTGACTTTCTACACCGGAGATAATTTGTAGCTCGAGTCACGTGGAATTTCCGCGCTTATGAATCCGGCTTTCTTCCGGCGGAAGGGGTAGGGGGTGGGACGACAAGTTGTCATTAATTTTCACCGTGCAAATTCGCGGAGAAGTCGTCGTATCTTCTTACCTCTGAGACGTACACCCACGCGCGCGCGCGCACGCACGCACGCACGCACGCACGCACGCACGCACGCACGCACGCACACGTGCACATTTGCATTCCGCTTTTCTCATCGCAGCGGAGAAGGTTGGGGACGTAGGGCAAATCCTTTGAGCAATTCCAACCCATCTCATCGCCGTTTTCCACCCGCTCCCGCTGTCGTTGGCGGCGATGGTCCGGGCATTACACGGCAGGCGAGAAACGTCGTAATTGCTGAAATAATGGTCGTTTTGGCCTACGGCACGGCACGGCGAACAAAACGGTGGCGATTACGTTACCTTGAAATTCAATTCCGCTATTGTTCCTCGCACGAGAGCGGGATCCGAAGGAACTTTGATACTGTTTCGTAAGACCGCGACTCCCCCGACAAACGCTCACCGCAAGGCGTCGTCCGGAAACAGTCGTGCAAATTCTTCCGCGTAATACAATCAGTGTCGTGCGCGCTCACATTATGTAAATCATCTGTGTCACTTCGAAACGTATTAATGACGGAAGAGGATACCTTTTTCACTCACTTTATCCTTTGTTCTTTAAGAGATAAATTGCAACAACTGTAATCCGTATATTCTTCTTTTAGAAAATGTTGCAAAAGAGGTTTTTACCATGTATGCTGTTTTCTCCTCCCTTCATAAATATGTACATTTGCGTAAAGTAAAAACTTCATCTTTTCTTTCGACTTGTAAAAGAGGAATGGAAACAATATAATAATAAAAATATAATAGCATAACATAACATTTCAATTACGTTGTAATATTTCAAATATTCTCTTTAAAATAATTAATCTAATTAAAAAGTTATGATTCTTTTGCAATAATCGCTTCACTCGGTGACAGAAAGAATGGAATTCAATTTCTTCTTAAGATTTTTTCCTTCTATTATCATATCACTTTCATTAGCGAAACCACTGATGAACAATCATCAACGTGCCACGCGCAATAACGCAATTAGCGTCGCGCATACCACGTATTGGCCATTATTGGCTTCCTGCATATCGATGTTCGCCATTAGAAAACTCTACTGAAAATATTCAGCCTAAATTCCATCCTCATTTCATTCGCATTTTATCTCTTTCGTAACAATTTTATGTCTCGTAAATATTGGGACATGTAAAATATGTATCGGAAAGTATGTTGCACTATCATCCATCAAAGTGTTTATTTTCAGAAATACGTGTTCGAAAAAATATATTCAGTTCGATGCAACAATTTAAAGATAGCTCTTACTCTGTGACATTTAATCTTCAGAAGAGGAATTGGGCGTTTTTATGCGACTCAATTGAAACGAAAATACGAGCTGTAACGAGGCTGACGCATCGTAAAATCCTTCAGTACTCATTAATATCTTAATTTCATATTCAACGTCATATTCTCGTTCACGAAAATATCTTTGGAGAGCACATAAATTCTACGGTTTAACCATAAATTATATATTCTATGTACGTATATATTACAATTTTAATTTCTCTTAAAAATATTAAACTCAAATATTACTCAAATATTAAACTCAAAGAATAATTTTCATTCCGCGATATTTAATTTTTAAAACAGAAATTTACAGCTTTTAGCTTTTATGCAGCTCTCTTCTCAATGAAGAAAAATATGAACGGTAACAAGACAGTCTATGCATTTATGAGGAAAAGCCTTCAACATCCATTAATTTTTAATATTTCAGTCACTAGTTTCCTCAAGCGTGCGCGCTTCGTATTTCGAAAGAAAGAAATTTCAGTTTTAAAACAGCGTATACAGTTCCGTGTATATATGGAGAGATTGGCAAAGGGACGGCTATTACACCTGCGAGACGTCCGTATTGCTGGCGTTTATACCGCAAGTACCGTAACGCTACGCGCCTGAGGCATGAAAGCGACAATAAAGGTGGATTTGATTAGACTGTCGACGTTCTCCTATATCGCCCACTCATTTCCTTTTCCGCGTTATCTCGTCGCCGGAGATGCGCGCCGCCATCGCTCTCTGTATTCGTTTAATTGGAAATTCAGCGGGGCGGCAAAATGAAGCTTTACGTACACAAGCTTTACGTCATACGGAGTTGAGCAAGAATGACGCGTTTAAACGCCCAACGTAACACAATATATTCTATTTTTTTCTAAATTATTTCTCGGTTATATGTCATGTTAAAATGCATTAGAAAAATAGAAATCATTTCATGTCGAATAACATAAAAATATATTATCTTTATGTTTTCTTTTAGGTATTGTATCTCTTATTTTTCTCGACGAGGGAATAGATTAAAAATTTCGCAAAGGTTTTATCTATAGTCTAATTATTTCGGAAGAAAATTGTACTTTTTTGACAGTAGTGTCATGTATGCTCTTCTATCCTTTTGCGCAATATTGGTTTCTCGCAGCGCAGATAACCAACGACCGAAAAATTGCAGTTGCGTTTACATGGCGTAAATATTTGTGATAGGGCGCTGTCTTCCTGTGGCGCACGTTTAATTGAAAAACTGCAGGGTGGATTTCGGGACGGGAATGGAATTTACGCCATGCTATCCTAATATGTATTCCATCGGGACCGAGACCGAACGGAGAACGTCGTTTTCTTACTTTAGGAAAGCGAAATAAATTTTACAAAGCATGGAAAAAACGTGGACGGCATTTCCAAGTCAATAAAAGCTTTTTACATCCCCGACGCTGTCGATAAATTATTTCCATGCGAATCAAGACGACTCTCTCTCTCTCTCTCTCTCTCTCTCTCTCTCTCTCTCTCTCTCTCTCTCTTCCTCTCGGCGCTATAAAAAAAAATGTTACTTCTCGAAACGCCGCGGAAAAAGCGCAGAGAGGATCTCAAATCTAATGACATTTTTTTATGTTCCTCCTTCATATGAAACATTCATTTCTTTCATTCGTTTCTCTCCGGATATTGCAAATGCTGCGCAGATGCATCTCGAATCTTTGTATCTGTTAATGAATGAAGATACATCACAAACTTATTAACTTCCGTCAAATTACAACGGTACTCTTTGTAATTAGCCAAGAACATAGTAAAAGCACAGCAGATATCACGGCAAATAAAAGAAAAAGTCGTAAAAGACATAAAATAAAATATCTTTTTCTACCCTCTTATCATCGGTCCCGGTTGGCATACATAAATCGTTGCCGACATAGCAGAATACAAATGCGTTAATCTTTGCAATAGCGATTTCCGATCCACGCAAGCAACATATATACATAGCAACGATTTTTCGTCATCACGCGGAAAAAGGCCGCGTGTCGCGGGCATCGCTGACGCGTTCGTCAGCCGTCGAAAGCTTCGTTTTCGGGGTAAAGCTCGTCATGGGAGGTTAATGGGCTTCACCGAAAATTGATGGGCACCGTGCATGCCCGTGTGAAATACGTGCACCGCGCGCCGAACTTTTTTCCCCTTCACGTGCTCGTCTTTGCCTTTCACGAACGCCCGTTCCGGCGCGCGAGCTCAATCTTTTTATTTCACCGCCTCCTAGAACGGCAATCGCCAGGCATCGCGATTTTTCCTGAGAACATTCGCGACGTGCCCGGTCTTCCATCTTCGCCCGGGCCGTCCTCCCCCCCTCCCACCCCCTCGCGAGTTTCAGAAGCCCGATGCAGCGTCAAAATTCATCGGGGGGTTTTTTTTTTCACGACCCGCCGGAATGCACCGAAGAAAAATGGGAAAAGCTTTCAAGCGCGTCGACGAGCGGCGCTTTGTAAACGTATCGATCTGCTCGCTCTCTGATACGAGCAATTTAATCTTACATAAGTCTAACCGTTTCGCTAGGCCTCTATACAGTTTTGAATCCGGGAGTATCGCCGTCATCGTCGATCGCTCGACCACTTGCGATTCACGTGGACAGGTATAGGTACGCGGATTACAATGAGTGATCGACGACTATAAACTATGATTGGTAGTATTGTTCCGAGCGGGCGTCTGGCGCTCCGAGGCAGATTGACGACTACGGTAACGCATATCAAAGGGCTAAACGTATAAATCAGCGTGAGCTACGCTTTAGCAGTCAATAAATCACAATAAATCACTACATTTACTACATCGTGGCGTTCTCTATGTGTGTGTGCAGATTCGCGACAGCCTGGCCGCAGAGGGTATGGAGCCGCTGGAGGAGGAGATCCCGCAGGAAGACATAATCGGCCGCGATTACTGCCGTTACAACATAAAGCGCCTGATGGCGCCTTAAGCTGCCGGGAATACTCTCGGCGAGCGCCGCTCGCAACGTAACTCGCGAAACGATTTAGCGTGATCGAAGCGGAAACAGAGAGATAGGTACAGAGAGGAAGAGAAAGAAAAAGAGAAAAGGGAGAGAGAGAGAGAGAGAGAGAGAGAGAGAAAGAGAAATGAGAGAGGAAGGCAAAAGTTCACTGCCCCGGAGGGAGTAAAACTCACCCTTTACAACTTTATCCCCAAGTTCGCGACTCTTCGCGTCTCCCAGAACGATTCGTTGTCCGCTACACATACAGATATGCACATGTTCTCTCCCTCCTCCCCCCTTTCCTCCCTCCGCCCTTTCTTTCTCTCTCTCTCTCTCTTTCTGTCTGCTTTGCTTCTCTCGAACCTTCTCGACGTTATCCACGATTCCCATCTTTGTACGTAAGTAGGTAGATAAACTCGATTTTCGCCGAAGATCCCGGAGCCATCCGTGAAGAAGCGAATGTTCGCGAAAGATATCGAGAATGGCCAGTGGAACGTCAGTACCGCCGACTGTGGCCGCGAATAAAAATTGCAGTTAGATCGACCAGATGTGCCGCTAAATTATTCCCAGAGATAATGTATGTATAAGATCTAACTTGCAAGTTGTTTTACTTCCGTCTTTCTGCCTCTATCGTTCGATCTTGCTCTTGCGTGTAAATTTTTCTGCATTATAATTATCGCGTATCTGTGTTGTCGCATAATATGGTAATAATCTACGTTATTTTATATATATATATATATATAATACATGAGCTTCTCTTATTACACGTTATTATGATCGGAGCGCTACTTGTTACAATAATTCTTGTTAATAAATATTTCAACAGCGTCGGCGAAATATCCCTCAAAGAGAAATAGCAACAAAATTAATTAATCGCCAAACCGCTTCCGCATAGATTAGAGGACTGATTTTCAAGAAACTCAATTTTAATTCGATCGCCTCGAAATTTGAAAGGTGCCATATTTATTAATCGTATCCAAGCCTAATCGATAATGAGCAATAATATGATGCATCGTGTATTAATGAAGCGATGGCTCATTAATTTGAAACTACCGCGAGTAGTGCTATTGTAGCGCTATTGATTACTCGAACGAGTTATTGGCGGGCCATTGTACAATTTAATTACTTACCCTAGAAGCAAAATCAATGTATGATAAATACGTGCAGAATTACGTCAAGTGCGCTCTGGTAACACCAGCGTACAAGACCTAAGTGGTATGTCAAATTAGAATTTCTGCATTGTACCTCATTTGTTTCCATCGTTTAACTCGTTGTCCGTTTAATTCGAGAAAAAAAAAAACAACGCTCCGCGCGGTTGGAATTAAATTCGATCGAACGAAGGAGTACGATCTTTTGCGAGATAATCGAAAACCACTGTGGCATCCAATTACAGTGTTGCGGTACTGATACGTACACTCGATACGTCATGCGATATGAGCTGAATGAGAAAAGCGTGCTTCGCGTGCCTTCGTTGACTAAAAGAGCCAATTGGCTGTTAGTCGAGCTGTTAATGCGGTTGGAAAACAGCTAAAAAGCAAAGGTCGAAAATGTCGAAATTAGCACGACAAGGCACGAGACGGAAACACGCACCTTATCACTGCGATACGAAGACCAACGCGTTTGTATAAATGTTTAACAATTTAGCCATGGGCATAATCGATGTTAAAATTTGTACTCAGCGATTTCCTCGTCGAAGCCGGAACCAAAAAACTGTCCTAGTCAATAATTATATACGCTATGTATACATCACGACCGATTACTTACGATGAAATACTGATGATTATTTGAGTACGAGTGAACGATCGAGGTGAAGATGTAAAATCGCGAACGAGAGAAAGAGACGCGTGTTTTGCGTGCACGCGTGTGTGCATTGTCTGTGCGTATGTGAATGGTAACTTGTACATATGGTACCTGAAGTCGAAAAACATATTATTCCTCCAGCACGTCAAGCCGGCCATGTTGGATCGGAGAACCAGGTCATCGAATGTCCTCGATCCTTTTTAATCTAGACACAAAGCGCACACGATGGATAGCTAAAAATTTACATGTCTCGATTGTAACTCTCTCGCGGTATTTTCTTTTTTTCTTTTTTAAACCCGACCCTTTTAGCCTCGCCGACCACGATTCCAGATGGTGGGCTTGACCGGTCGTGATCATCGGGGAGCTACGAATGGGGCTAATCGCGAAGCAACCCTCTAGAGAAACGCCGACCAAGTCGACGGACACGTTGCTCGATAAAAATGTAAGCCTTTCCTACGATTTTGCACGATCGAAACGTTGACGTTGATACGTACATATATATGTACGGCGCATATCGCGAATTGAACGAGGAATTTTTTTAATTCTATACCGTGATTATACCGCACTGTCGCAATACGAATTTTGGCGAGTCGCAAGGTATTTTTATCTCCGCGCGGCTCTACTCTCGCATAAACTGTTTTGCACCAAAATTTTATCATAGCGAAGAGCTCGGTGATTACATCGGGGCCTCGAATGAACGCATCGATTTCCCTTGTGCCGCGACGATATAGTCGTTAATTCTCTATTGCGTGGCAAAATTCTATTTCAACGCGAATCGTTTAAAAAAATAGAGGAAAAAAAGAATGTTGGAAACACGCACGTATGCAGGTTACGTTTTCATCCGGAATAAAGAAATTTAATTATGTTCTTATCAGGCAATATTATCAGGCTTTACGAAAGATATGTACCATGAAAATATGTGAAATATTGAACTTTATTTATTTCTATCGTAAAGGTAATGCGATACAATCGAGAGTTAATCGGATCGATCCCTCGCGCGGAATCCCGTTTCGGCCGAATTAATGATCATTCTCGTGCAAGCGGAATGGGATCGACGAAACGCGAGTTTCGTAATTAATATCTTATAAGGTTTCGAAAGTTACTGGTATCTAAAATAAATCTACGGCAAATCGGACGCCGTCGTTGCAAAAGCGACCGAGTCATTTATTTCGGTCCTTCCCTCCCATCTCGGTAAGTAGTCCATTAACATTTTACAAATTGGATTACTGATAATGTGTGACGAGTTATATGTTAAGAGAATGATAAATTCCAATTAAAAGTAAAAGAATATCAAAATAAATCAGATTAAAACATTAATGAAATCAATTAATTAAACATGAAATATGACGCGTATATGTGTGTGTGTGTAAAGATGATATTTAAATTTTCGATAAAAATGATATTTAATAAAAGATAACCCTATAAATCTCACATATTAATATTAATTCGTTCTTTGCTTTGAAAACTCAATCAAGCGAAACGCTGCATGAATCTGGCGTTCAGTTTGAGTTTGCTTGGAACAATTTTCCTGCCTTATTAATGACCAAGAACTATTTGTCTAACTTATGTAGAACTATAGAACTATCAAAAATGAAGTTAAAACTCTGAATAATTAATGAATCTCCACGAAATGATACGTCAGCTTCGCGCTACATTATAAAAAGGAGTAATTTATGTTCTTCCGTAGGAAACGAAAAAAGATCGACTGGGACCAGCGCCGATCACCGACCGAATTCACGTGTTAATGCGCGATCATCGAGCGGAAACGGAGAGAAAGAGAGAACGTTGTGTGTCCGTAGATGAGCGGACGGCTTTTCAAGGATAATTAATTTCCCGGTCATTCCCGGAACCCTAACGAGCTCGTTAAAAAGTTTCGACACGTTTAGACCCGGATTCGGCCGTGAAAAAAACCATTTAAGCTTCTTTCCAACCGTCGGACTGCGGGGCTGAATGGACGACCAGTTTCTTGGTGCACCTCACACGACCGCGTCTCGGAAACGACTACTTTTTCTCTGCTTTCGCAACCATCTACCTTGCACCGCTACGATTCACCCCTGTCTCAACCTCTCGTCACCCATTCCTTCGTCGTTCAACCTCGCAGCTTCCATCACCTTAGCAGCAGCTTCCACCAGCTTTTTCTTGTCGTCGTTCGGCTGACACTTTCCACTGGCAAAGACACGAACGGGGAGTGCGGGGGAGAGAGAGGGGAAGGAGGGAAAAATAAAAATGAGAAGAAAACTAGCCGCGAGTAAAAGGGCACTGCGAAAGGGGGCGGAAACGAGGAAGGCTACTACCGAGAGGGTTTCTGGAGGTGGCGGGTGCCTCCGAGAAAGCTCACTCTTTGTTTCGCCTCCCGGCGAGATATCGGCTAAGTTTACTGTGGAAACTCGACCTATAAATTTCATCCCTTAATACGGGGGCCAGGAACGTATAATATGAAACCGTCGAGTTATACCTCGCGGCCGTTTTAAGAAACGCCTGACGGCGTTACTCATCCGGCCTGCTCGCGTTTCCCGGACGGAATTTGTTGGATTTGCAAAAAGTTCGCGAACGATATTCCTGAGTGCTCCGCAAAGTGAGCGCAAGGCGCGGAGTAAAAAGAGGTCTTGAAGTTAGGAAAATTCTCTAACCGCATCCCCTGTGTGTGTGTGTGTGTGTGTGTGTGTGTGTGTGTGTGTGTGTGTGTGTGTGTGTGTGTGTGTGTGTGTGTGTGTACAGAGTGAGCGAGACGCGGGAAAGAAGAGGAGGAAAGAAAACACGCGATGCATTATTTTACTTGCATGCCCAGGCTATTGTATCTAGCAAAAATAAGCTTGCGGTAAGCACACTCCCATTAAAGATTTGTTCTATATGCAGCGTAATGGAGTGATTTAATAAGCGCTGTTTTAACTTATTTACTTTTAACTAAAAAAAATTATATCAATTATTTGTCATCCAAGCATTATGCGTAGCATATAATAAGTTGGATAAAGTAAATTTAAATTTCTCTATTATTCAATAATATACAAATAATTTTTCATAATAATAGTAATAATAATAATAATAATAATAATAATAATGATAAATAATTATATCATAAACATAAATAATCCAAATAAAAACGAAATAATTATTCTGATAAACGAGACGAGCTATTGAAATAATTCTGCTTCGTATCAGATGCATCATTCAAAATACTTTTACCTAAAAAACTTGAAAAACAAATACTTTTCATGTACATTATTCTACTTCATTAAACAAACTTATTATTAAAGACATTATAGATATGTTGCACAATAGTTTCATCGGTTAACCAACGCGCTGTGTTCGAAATAGTTAAGCGCACGAAGAGCGCCTAAGGTGAACTAAGATCAGCCAATTTCCCTCTTCGTAAGGATCAAGGTGGATGTATATATATATCTCTTGGAAATTTCGGACTTCGATACAAATATGAATCCCGAATCTCTGCAGTGCCTCGAGGTGGCATCGTGAGATACCACCTCGAACCTGGCTCGTCCCGCGGAGCGCGATGGTGGAATTAATGCCGCATTTGTACGGAATTTGGCCAACACTGGCTCGGAATTCAGCTTATACGATCAAGAATCGTATCTCGTCGCGGTGGAGGCAGGTTTACGATTCGGTCAATCGTAAACTTTGATTGCTCGATCCGAGAACCTTCGTCCCGCAATGTACATAACCGTCGTTGGTTATCGCGGAACAATAAGATGTAGAGACTAGTCCGCCTGAAATCGACCTCGTGAATATTATATCGCAACGCGGTGATTGAATCGGCACGAGTATCCTCCACTTTATCTCGTTTGGTCTATCGTAATGTTCGTAATCATCTTGTGAAAGAAAACACGCACTTCATCCTTTAAGAATTAGAGAGACGAGAGATCAGTGTCAGATAATTCAACTCGTTCCTGCTGGTCGGGAACTTTTTGCAGACACAAGGTCTATTTTCTGTAGCTAAACTATATACTAAGGTATATACACCTGTGCTCAAAATGAAATAGATATATGTTTAAAGTTTCGTGAAAACGAGAAAAGAAATTTTAATATGGTCCAGTGTAGGTACAGAAAACAAACCTGCAATATTATACCTATCCTAAATCATACTAAAAGGAAAAAGTGCCATTATTTCGTGAAAGGATCCTTTATGAATAATTCTTCGGCTAATTTAGTTTCAGACGTGACGGATTTCCATGTGATAGATAAATGTAATTATATTTTAAATTAAGTGTCCATGTTTTAAAAGTCAACTCGAAATTTGAAAAAAAAAAGACAAGCTTGTGAAATTCACTGTTGAGTTTTATAAAATATACCGTATACAAACTGTTTAATTATTCAAAAGCGGTCTTTGCCATTCAAAAGATGAAGACGCATCACGTGTGATCGCATCGTATATTGGTATACATCGTTGCTTTATTTCCTCGATAACTCAGAAAAATCCATCGTCATAAAACTTCATGCATAAAAGAGAAAGAGAAGTTTTCCGTAAGCCTATATAATTTCATACATAATTTATGCCGGCGTATATTTCATAAATAATCACGCGCGTTGTATTTATGTGCGATATTTGCATTCTTTGAGCAGGATATAACGCACTACGGGAAACGTTTGCAGGCGCAGCAACACACAAACAGTCCCGTTTATTTAGCGCTAAAAAAAACGTTTATCTTCGGCAACATTTGGATAAAATAAATTCAGTCTAGAGATATATCTTCTGCGACACGATTGACACTTTGATATATACGTGGGAAGCATCAATTTTTCACAGTTATACGAAGATAAATGCGTGCGGTACACATCTCGAGCCCTTCGACATCGAGAAATATCTAAAATTTTCAGATCAAATTTTCTCACAGGATATAAATTATCTGTGCAATTATTATTGTATTAATCAATCGTATGTAAAGATATTATTTAAATATATAATCATATTTCTCGAACAAATTACTGTAGAAATGGATTATATGTATTTTAATGGATTGTATGTATTTTTCGAACTAAAATGAAAATTATGAAAATAATCTTCATTATCCAACATGAAAATTCGAAATTTCTCACATAAATAATTCAAATCCTACCATAATGTTCGTAATATCTTCGTAAAAGAATGAAAAATTATAAGAACTTAAATTGAATATCATTGATCTACGCGGTTACGCGTAATATTGTTTATAATAACCGCAGCGACGTAATATCCGTGCGTATCATCCCTTCGAAGGCACATTTCTTTGATCAAATAAGAAAAAAAGGAAAAAGAGAGACGCGAAGATGGAGTTTCTCCTCGTTTCTCAGCTCACGTTCTCAGGCTTTGCGCGTCGTTCATCTCGGAAAATAGCTTCCATTTACTTATTCTTCTCTTTGCTATTTTATCGACTATACGTCCACCGTGATCTCTCTAATAAGACAAACGTATCGATAGATTGATGAATTGACATCATTGTTTCCTTCTTTCAGAAATTTATCATGAATTTTGAATCGATCTTTCTTCTCGGTGAAAACGTCAAATAAATTTATTACCACAAATGCTTAGAATTATATATTTTCATAACTAGGCTTCAATAAAAATTTCGTTAGAATATAAATTTTATTTAAAATTAGCGAAGGAATTTTTGAAGAAAAGTGTCAGTTAACAATTCTGCTGCTCGGGTCCACGAATTTTTTTCCCCGATCGTAATCTGAAAAATACAATTTTTTTTTTTATAAAAACTTTTTAGAGGAGAATCAAAATTGAAAGAGCGAATCGTCTGAAATACGCTGCAAACACAAAGTGCAACGGATTATCGAGTGAAAGATACTGTCCGAAAATATTTTCGCGCTATCGGAATAAATTTCCAAGCGGAGGCCACAACTATTTCCTCGCTCCGCTGGAGATAGCCATATTTTTTTCTCCTTATTTCCGCGTTCCCAAACGTGGCCGCTATTTTTTCACGCCGCAACGTTACACACTTTATGAACTCTGCACCTGACACAATCGTCCGTCCGTCTGTTCATCCGTCCGTCCATCCGACCGCCCATCCAGCAGGAACACGCGTTTTCCGCGGCAACGAAATTGAACGTCCGCGGTTTATGACGCGCGGAATTGCGTATCGTTAACTCGCCGACACGAGAGATGTGTGTGTGCACGTGTGCAGATGCGGGCACACGCATCACCAGTCTTTTACGATCCACGCAAATGTCGGTAATGCTCCTCCGCGGGGAGGGGGGAAAGGGGGAGGGGGGAGGGGGGCGCCGACATTGGCGTGAATGAACTGTGAATAAGATCCGTCGAAAACAACGCGGAAAATACGAGGCAATTATGGCGTCTGACGCGAAAAAGGCATTTACGTCGTTTTATCTTAACAAGTTGAACGTTGTGAATAAAATGTACAAATGTATCTAATTATTTAACAGCCGCAGTTTTTAACCGAGTCTCTGTGAAGAGAGGCGATTTAAAAAAATCTTTATGTTTCATATCTTTTACTAAAATTTAACGAGTTACCGTTAGCGATTACGCGATATAATTTATCAAGCGGAATCGATTCATATAATATCGCTTATCCAGAAGTTGGTTATTTCGTAGTCAGGCACACAACGTGTAAAATATATCATCTCCGGACATTGTCACGACTAAGGCCATCGTGCCAGGAAGTACATTATGTGCTTACTATGTAGCCAGCTTAATAACAATGCGAAGCACTCGGTTCTTTGCTCGGTACTTTAGTACAATTTGATATTTACGGGGCAATATTTCAACTTTACACTCCGCCTAACACGCTGATTTATTGCGACCATAGTAGAGAAAAACGATGAATTTTCTTCTCTTTTCTTTCACTTCCGTTTTATATACCCCCAAGATTTTCCTACGTTCGCATGTGAGAAACATGGTAAAACTGATATTCCTTTTCTAATAAGAAAGTAAAGTCTGATTCCGTGTGCATTGTGGTGAGACAGTGATTTATGGGCGACGTGATATTTGGCAGAAATTTTATCCAAATCCCCATATACGAATACGAACAGGTAATTCGTATATATCGCATTACCTGTCAATTCGCTTATATCAATAACAAGCTTTCAAAAAATCAAAAATTTAGCATAAAAATCAATCGGAACATTTCCAGCGACACGAAGCTAAATGTCTGAACAAATCGATCTGACACACTTACTTTCTATAAGCTACCAAGTGAGCGGAAAAAAAAAAAAAAAAAAAAAAACAATCCGTTTAGGGGGACTGTTGAAAAATAGAAAATGTCATTAAATCAGTAGCCCGGGAACAGGAATTAAATTCTTATTCGTGACATTCAGTTCAATCGAATGCAACACATCGTTATGAACGTTATCGTCGCAATTATTACTACACGGCGATATTAAGCTCGCTCGTTACTGCTTGAGTTGATTAAAAGCTTCGAGCTAAATTGCGTAACAAAATTCGTTTCAAATTTCCGAATGCAATCGCGATAACGGCGATATCGGATTCATCAATTTTTCCTTCTTTTTAACGGACCGTCCAACGAACGGCAAGAGAGATGATATCGTCTATGGACGAATCGCAATCTACGTAAACGAGAGCGGAGATTTCATGGACCGGCATATCCCGACGTCAAAATGCAAATTCCTGTTGCACAAAACCACGATGCGAAATCGCAATGTCCAAAATGTGATTTCGAAACAACGCCGGCGGATATGCATTTCTTGTGCATGTGAGCGAAAAAAAAAATTTCGCATTTCGCAAATTTGCTATTTGATTTCTCATGTACAAATGACACGTTTAAACGAATAGAATTCCAAAGAAGCATTCATTCAGAATTTTTCAAGCAAAAAATTTCGGAGGACGGTGGACATCAACAAGCTTATCTTTCATCGAAAAATATTGGTTTTATTTGACTATCAGACTCTTCCGTACACATATATAAATTAACGTTTGCAATTAACGTTGGCGCTAATTTGTACAAAATGATGATTTGTTTGCGGTACAATACCGCGTATCGGTAAAGTTTCAAACGAATCGGTAAACGGTCAATGAGGAGATCCCGCAACGACGTTCTTCAAACAGACAATACTGAACATAGACTTTGACATACAACGACCGTTTTTCTCTTCGAGATGTAACAGTGATATATCTAATTACTTTCTTACATCGCAACAATTATGCGAGGGAGGTACATTCCAAGCGTGAGGCCGTAGATAATCGACCGATGTCCTTAACCAACAAGAATAAAAAATATGTGTTAACGTAACGAGTCGCAACATACAAAACGTACGTACAAAAAAGTAACGCATGAGGTAACAAGATAATTGGGGACAACGATCCTGCCGTTTGAGGAAGGATCGAGAAGAAAAATGGGAAAAATTTCGCTAATCATATAAGAAACGTATTCCTAAAAAAAGAAACAAATCTTAAAAAGATTCAAAAGATCCTTTTTCGCGGGAGGTCGCGATATAAAAGCACAAAAACGTAAAAAATTAAATTTCAAATTTACCAACCAATTATTCCCTATTGTCTCGCAAAGAACTATGAAAAGGAAGAGAGATAAAAGACGAAAAGAAAGCTCAACTACGAGGGGGGGGGGGGGGGGGTTTCGATCGGAGGAACAAGATGAACAAGGCTCGATTCACGTGACTTTCTTATTCCTCGGCTCCTTGGTCACACTTAGTTGCTGTTGGGTTGTTCCCGCTTCAGCGAACCGAGTTCCTCCAGCATCGCCTGCAGTCCTTCGGGGACTTGTCCGGCATCCAATTCCTGAGTCCACTGACGATACTGCAGAAAAATAACAAACGGTGGTGTGTAAAGTACGTGAGTTCTGTCTCTTGGTCCGGTCTTATTCCTACTAAAACGTCGTGCGCTGGAGATCTTCGAAGGAATCAAGAGGATTCGGAACAGCTTCGTGGATACGCAGGAAACGTGGGACTTGTCGAGATTTTTCAACCGTTCTTCGCAATATTCGGCAGCTTACTCTACACGAAGAGACACAGAACGATATCAAATAACGAATTGATATCAAATATTCTGAAAGAATCTTGTTAAGAAGATAAGAAAAACAAATTTGGAAGAAATCAGCAAGATAATTTGTTGAGTCGATTGAAATTATTTATGTAATATTTCCTACCACCAGAAATCCATAAAAAGAAAAAATTCAAAGAGAAAGAGAATGCTCGAATAATTTTAACAAATATGAGTATTTTTGGGCAAAAACAAAGCAATATAAATGCGAATAATACTTCTAGTAGTATTACTAAAGACCGAATCTTTGTATTCCGCCAGAACTTTACACTTTTACGAGTAACTTAGTTTGCACTTCGAAGGAAGATTTAAGGAAGACGATAAGGAAGACGATGAGGAAAGCGATGGAAAAGAAAAAGTTACGAGATTCCCCAGCTTCCGAAGAATTTGCTTTGCTTTATGTTCGAGATACAACTAATTCAGAGAACTTTAAAGTGCAGTGTTTTTCCTTCAAAAAAGGAAGAAAACTATCTGTATTTCAAATTAGTGTTTTGTTTCTGTTTTTCTTAATCATGTTATTAAATTTGACTAATATTTAACAGAGCAATCAAAAGTTGACGCTAATATATTTTTAAATAATTTATAATTATAAATATATATAGAATAACTCTCCAAAAATTTAGTTCCTTGTAAAATATGCAAATTGCTGATGATAAAAATAACAAGAGAATAATTTTCAAATTACGAATTATTGAAATTGATAAATTTCAAATTAAAATAAACATCAAAATAAATATTGGAACATTATTCATCATTTTATTTTAAGTACATTATAAAAGACAATATTTAATTAGAATTTAATCATAAATATCAAAATATCAAAATATCAAAATATCAAAATATCAAAAATAAAAAATGTTAACTTTTTTAAATATCTAAAGAAAAATTGTGTTCGAATTTTACAAGAACCGACATTACGTTTTCACTTTCTACTAATTATGGAATGCTCTGTTTAACAAATTTATCAATATAATTTATAAACGCAATTTTCATTTGCGTTTGTTTTATCATTCGGCATGCAACTTATTCGTTGCGACAAACAAACGTACTAAATTGTCTATCTGAACTATCTGAAGGAGAAAATCCTAGATTTTTTTCCTAGAGACTCTCCAATTCTCGTTCGTTTCTTTATGAAAAGGGTTAAAAATATGACTCACCATCTCGAGCTCCTTTCGCAAAGCAAGCACCGCCTTTTCACGGTCGGCCACGAGCTCCTCCAGGTACTGATACCTCAGCTTCTTGCGAGCACGGCACTCCCTCGCACTCTGCCGGCTTCGTTCTGTAGACAGAATGGCAAACGAGTACGAGGGTGAGAAAACGTAGATCCATATTAATACAAGGAATCGATGCATGCAAAGCGCGGCCTGATCCCCGAGACCGGTGCGACTGAAGTTTCGACCGAGAATTCGCGCCGAGCATAAATTTCGCTGGTTTTCGGCGTCAGGTTGTGACGTAACGGCAAGCCAAGTGGCAGATATATATATCACGGGCTCTACAAGAATTCACGATTTAATAATGTCGCCGAACGTGCAAGACGTATGGTAATGCCGCGGCATATGCGACCGAACGGCGGAAACTTTTACGAAGACGGACAGTGTGTTACGATAAGCTATGATTTTGTTCGAAACGCAGGGTAGGAAATAAATACGTCGCATGTCGGAAGCCGAAGGAAATCGAGGCTCGATGAGATGCGAAACTGAAACAGCGCGATTTAAATAACGACGTCGTTACAATCTGAAATCTCTAATATTCAAATCCTCGAATCCTGCAATTCTGGAATTTTACCAGGTCACCAGGTTTCTATGCGCTTTATATTCCAAAATTTTCTCGAACATCGGCGATTCCACAAGTCTGAAAGTCTTTCCTGAGATTCCTGTGTTCCGTGAAACTTCGTATTTTAGTACTTTACAGTTTTTTTACTCGGAAAAACTCATACGAGACCAATCCTTCAACGACGCGACACAATTTAATAAATAAAAATCAACTTAATTATCACGTTTCGTCATATCTACATTCATCCAAAATTTCAAAGAAAGCAACTGTGTAATAAGTTAATTAATGTAAATACTTTCGATTAAATAAAACAAATCTTACTCTTTAAACGAACGTAACATTTAATGCGCGATGAAAGATCGCCAATCAAAATTCACCCGGGGAATATTCGACAGACATTTATCGATTTATTTCATAGCAACAATTATGCTGTTATTTTATACAAAATCGCACATATGACGACGCGAGATGCGAGAAGTGCTACATCCATAATGCCAAACGCAATCGTTCCCTATGAATATCCAGCGATTATCAGATTGCGTGATTGGACTAACTGTTGCGTTTAACGACGACTCGTAGACGTATCGTAAGCGGCTATTTAACGAAGCAAGTACTCCATGCGATTTGCTCATTCGAGCCGGGATATATGATACGATATAATACGAATGCAATTTAACTAACGCTTATCCAGATTGAAAACATGAGGAGAACACGACTTGCTAAATTTATCATATTTTCAAGCGATTTATATTCCTATTAGCCATTTAATTTGTCTTCGTTAAACATTTCATATCGTAATGTTCTGGATGAAGTACCGCGCGTTTCCTGATTCTCTTTGTCGTTTAAGATTCAGATTGACCATCGTTTTGTTAATTTACAAAATGGAAACGCGACGTGAACGCTCCTGCAATATTTTTGCATTATTCTTTCGTCGGAATGTAATAAATCGCGCGTCGCACGTGATTAATTAATATTAGAGTACTGGGCGCACGATAAATGTCACACGACCATTGTATTGTGATGATTACTATGCACGATCTGTAATTAATGTGTTCGCAAGTACTGAGATGTTCAAATGCAATAAAAAGATCTGAGAGAAGAGGGAAGCATCGGACGGCAACGGAGTAATCTTGTGATTATTCATTTATTTATAACATTATTCGTTTTTTATTTTATAACAATTATTTTAAACGTTGCTATATAACTTGGACTTTGTGTTTATATTTTACAAATCAATATAGATATAATTACAATTCCGCGGCTATTAATAATTACTTTTACTTTAAGTAAAATGTATCTATGAAAATTGTATCATAAAATAGAAATGTGTAGATATATATAAAAATATTTACATATTAATACAAGTTTTGCGTACCGCAAAACTAATATTCAAAATAATAAAATTATTCAAACAAACATTTATAATATTTCCATTGCTTTATATGAATGGGCTAGGAAAGATAAGGATTAAATATTTAATCCTGGAATATCTTGATTATTCAATTTATTGCGCGTACGAAAATACATGAGTTCAAAGAGCTAAAAGAGAATATATTACCTATTTATTGGTATTTCCTACAATGTAGAAACTAAATATTGGAGAAAATTTGCATAATTGAATATTAATTACGAGATATTAATTGTTTGATATTTATACAATAAGTTCATAAATATTTGTCAAGCAATTCATCACAAAAGCAAAATTTTCGAAAAATATAATTGAGAGATATAATACATACTGATTTTTAAATTCTAATAAATAAAAAATAAAATAATATCTGCAGAATAATAAGGAAAAATTAGATTTAAGTGTAGGTGTGTTACTTTATCTCCCTTCTCAAATATATCTTTAATAGAATTTGAAGTCTGTGCATTTGGCGTCTGTTATTCCAAGATTAAATATTATATATTGATGCAAAAGAAAAAGCAATTTATCCGGAGATTCTTCAATATACAAATTTACAAATGAATATAATAAAAAAAATATATAAAATACTTTTTACACAATTTGATATGTAGCATATGTAATATTATTTAACGGAAAGGCACGCGATAATGATTATTAATTATAATTATTATATGTAGGAAATAATTAATTTTATTCTAATCTATTATGGTCTATTTATCTAATTTGATTTTATATTTCTACTTTATATACTTTTTTATCTAATCTTATTAATTAAAATGAAATAAAATGATGGAATCTTATTTTTATGTCACATATGTATTAATATTATAATATTGCGAAATGTCTCTCAAAAATTACTCAATACATATTTTAGTCGAATTATCCATCCATTTGAATGATTCATCTTGAATGATCCATTACACAACCCCAATTAATTTCTAATCAAAATAAGATTATTAAACTGCCACAAGATACGAATCTTTTAAATTTCTCTCTTTTCCTTTCTTAATACATTTTTTTAAAACAAGATCCGAGATTACAATTACGGACCTAACATTCAGGCATGAGAATCTGAGATTCGTAACTTTGTAGATTCAAAGATTCCTCGATTACGAGTTAAAGGACTATTAGATTCCAAAGTTTTCAGATTATCAGATTGTTAAATAGTTTCACAAGTGGCAAATTCTTTTCTTTCCTCTCACGGAGAAACCATCGCACATAGAGTAAACGTGTTTTACTATCAAATGCTCGCGAACGCACTATCGTTCACGGCTCGCCGAATCCGCTTTTTACGCCGGCAATAAACGTCGCTCGTCTCGTTGCGTACCTTTAAGAATGACCGGGCCGCCGGTGAATTTACGCAACCCATAAATTTTATCGGAAAGAGTTTCGTCGACGTCGATTGGAGGTGACGCGATCGGCCTCGCGTCTGGGAAATCGATGCCGGCGCGCCGCGGAAATTAAGCGTTCTCGCACAGTCAATTTGTGGCTCCATTTAGGATCTCATTGCGACGGCCGACATCTGGACCGAATCGAGGCGAAACTCGAGCGAGCGGATTTAAATAAAGTCGGTTCCGTCAGCCGTACGGAGTAAAATGGAGAGTTCGTTCGTTCGTTCGTTCGCACAACCAAGAATGATGCCGGAGAGACTCGCGCGCAATTTCCGTGCAGGTCGTCGCGGAAAGCGAGGGAACATCCTCTTAACGGCAAATACAGACAGAGACCGGTTAAGAAAAATAGAAGGTTTTAATATTCTTTAATAAATTGTAATCGATCGTTGAAAAATGTAACATAAATGACTTTGTCTAGAAAAAATAGTTAAAGATTTAACCATTTCTTGTAGTAAAAAGACTTCTTATAGTAAAAAGACGAATAGACGAATGAAAATAGATTTCACGTAGAATTTTAAAATTACTTGCTCTAAAGAATTAATAAGGTGTTAATAATTCCGAAATTAATTTAAACTGAAAGCTTTACAGTTTTAAACAATTAAAAGCAATAGAATTAAAATTCTGATACGTTTCTATAAATTTCAAGAATAATTTAATCAGAACAAAATTATTTCATAAAAAGTAAAAATATCATATCAAATATATATGCTCCATTCTTTCTCAAAAAAATATTAAGAAATAAAATTAATATATTGTTTAAATTTATAAATTAAAAAAAATTCTACAGTGTGGTAAATGTTTCAATTTTTTACATATTCTACACTCATACTGAACGTATTATGATCATGCCGCATATACTGAAAACATTCATAACATTTACGTATACCATAACTATATATTCTCAGAATGTACTCATAACATTTACGTAATATTTTTTATATTCTCAAAAACTTGCGAATCATTTTGTTGTATTGTTATCGAGTGATTTTTATATCGGTTTTATTCATTTTGGAAACATCTTTGTTCCTGATGAGATAAAAAAAATGTTAAAATATAACTGAAAAAAAAAATGAAAAAGTTAACAATTGAAACGACTTAATTGAAATAAAAAATATTTAATGTAAAAAAGCAGAGATATGAGTTTGTAGATACAAAGATGCATAATTTCATGAAAAAAATGAATAAAAAATATATCAAAATAAATAGTCAACTCAATCCCGAAGTTGACTGCAACATTGACTGCGAATCAGCCACAAGTGAGAAACCATCGGATAAGCTACTCCATAGATTAAACGGCGTGTGGTCTGGAAAAGGGGCCACATCGTGGTCGGAAGGAACCCGGGGAGGGAGAGGGGAGGAGAAGATGGAAGAAAGGAGAGAACGAAATAGCGCGCGCTAGGTGATTATAAAGTTTCCCTGTTCCCGAATGAGAGGGCCATGCGCGTTCCAGAAATAACCCCGCGAAATTACTCGATGTTGGTCCGCGCGGCAGTCACGGTGCGGCATCAGCACGGTTAGTTTTACCCAACCTCTCCTTCCATCCTCCAACTTCTCCTTTCTCCTCTCGCTTTTGTTACCCCGAAGAGCTTCGCGGCGGCGGCGAAACGGCGGAATTGCAAAATAGCCGAACGATAACCGTATGGTAAGAGCGTGGCCGTGGCTGGTAATCCCCGTTCGCCAGGGGTATCGAGGAAACGGGGCCGCAGAATACGGCCCGGATATAAATATTCATTCGCGAAAGAGATAAACGTTCCTATGGGCGATTCGCGCCCTTTCAGCGGGAATCCTTGCGGCGCGAGCCGACAAACGTGAAAAGCGAAATGGGAGCTGTGCAATCAACACGGGATACGCGTTCTCTTCGCGAGAAAGACGTGCCATCGTCGCAGTTATCAAACATTTTAATCAAGAATCACCAACGAGTAGCATAAAGCCGGAGAGTAACGAGAGAAGCAAGTGGCCGATATCTGTTAGCCACGTCCGTTCATTGTCTCGTAGAGCGCACTATCTTTCTGTTTTATGCGAATTTTCATATCTTGGATTAAAGAGACGTTGACGAGTTGAGGACGTCGGATAGATAAAGTCCTTCCCTTTTAACGCGTATTTTCGCATTTCACATTTTGCAAAATGTTTCTCTTTTCTCCTGATAGCCAAACGATATTATCAAAAATCTATAGAAAAAAGGTTTTTATGAAATAGCAATTTCCAGTTGTAATCAATCAACATAAAATCGATACGAGCTCATCATATAATTTATTATTACAGCGTGCAGCCAATTAAAATATCAGACAACACAGATGTGTAAAATATAATCAAATCAATAATTGATTGCGGTTGTATTTTAAGTAATCAATGACCTATAATTTACAATATATTAATGATCAATATCCGATATTTATTATCAATTAATAAAGTATAAAAATAATAATCGATCGTTAAATTATCAGTCATTTATCATAATTAAATAATTATATATTTTTATTATAATTTTGATTGAATAAATTACAATGTAATAACATATGTAACATTACCAGGTAGTTCTAACTTCATTTCATTTTATGATTATTATCGATTAATGATTAATGATGACGGAGGTCGATACAATTCATATTTATTGCATTATTTAGTGGTGATCTTAATTATGATGATAATTACTGATTCCAAATTACTTCACTAACCCAGAAATAATTGATTGCTAACGCAGCATTGATTTACTTATAAGCGCAGCACAATTTACTTATAGAAGTACGAATTATAATAAAATAACTTTAGTTCAGACCGCGACCGGGGTAAACCAATTTATCGTCGATAAAATCATGTCGTTGCAAGCAAGAACGGTGACGTAAAATGTTAAAGCAAGTGTCAGCAAGTATCTTTCACGTAGCCACTTACCGAGCTTAGCTTTCATGTCCGCCTTGTCCGCCGCCTTCCTTCCAGGCTTGCGTCCCCTCTTGCCCCCCTCTTTCCGATCACCGCGAGATCCCTCCTGCGAATAAAACAATACAATAAAATTAATTGAGAAAATTCATTATCTCGCACATATTAATAAGCGAGCAAATCGAGCGAGCGGTCTCATATATTTTTCCTCTCGGAGAGAGAGAAAGAGAGAGAGAGAGAGAGAGAGAGAGACGCGATAAAAAGAGAAAGATTAACCACTCGTTAAAACCAATCCATTTTTACACCCGTGGCTTTTGCCGTGGCTACATGTGCCGGCCAGTGAATAATTCTATCGGGAGTTGTTCATGATGATTGATGATCGTACCATGAGAGTGTATGTATTTGCGCGGGAGCAAGCGCAACGGTGACAAATCTTACGCGAGGAGCCGAGACGGCATTAAAAATTGACGCGTTACAAAACGCACGGCTGGATTATTACGCGGCCTACCGAAACGAGAGCGCGCGCGGGCGCGCGCCATGAATAATTCGCCGCGGGGTAATTTACGATTCAATCGGGCCGCGGTCTCACGTACGCTCGCGCACACGCGGCCAGCTATAATGCCCCTTGATCCGCGCCGGAGTTTCGCCCCGATTAATATCTTGAGCGAGACACGGCGGTGTCGTTTTCAATGGAAACAAAAGCTCATTGTGTTGCCTCCCGAGAAGGAGGCCGAGAACCGAGCCTGAGGGGGTCCGTTCCGGTGAAAAGCTCGGGGGGGGGGGGGGGGGGATGAAACCGTCTCCTCTGCCGCGAAGATCCCCCCATGCCCCTTAATCGTAAATGCGAAACGAGCAATCATCGTCCTCCCACCGAGTCTCGCACACGTCCCTTTTTCTCGCGACCGCAAAAGTGCAACGAGCGCGTCACTCGATATCGGCGAACATACGATCGAACGATCTGTCCAACAAACGTCGCGGCCTTTTCGTCGGCGGCACAGTTGCTCGGCTTTGAACTTTATGATCGTCGTAACTCGAGCCGTCAGATTAAATCGAGCGAGAGACGACGAGACGCGAACGAGACAGCCGCGTTAACTCCTTTGCATTTTTTTCTTCCCTTGCATAATACACCTCTTAGCTTAGTTTTATCTTCGGCGAGAAACTTAGACACGAGGAAAAGTCGGGATATTCTAAAGATCGTTCTTTTATTATTGCCCGCAATACTTATTTACTCTTTTTAATATTTAAGCATATTTTTGCATGCAAAAAATTGGGTTCGGATTCTTACGTTGCAAAATGTGTTACTTGGAATTACTTGCAGGTCTCGCGTAATTTTCGACGGGCATATGGATTTTCCTCCAAACGAGCATTCTTAGCACTATGTATACGTCATACGGTATATTATTATGAGACGAGTCACCGTATCGCGCAGTGGTTCCCCGCGTTGTTATCCCGAGGATATTATTTATGCAAAGTATACGTTTGTCGTGCATACAAACTGCCCCAAGTCAAACGAGCGAGAGGCGCGCGTATATTTTCACGAGATGCATTTTCGCGCGATTCTCGTCTCGCGTCTCGCGACGAAAAACAGAGCGCGGCCGCACGCGAAAACGATTTCAACGCGGAATAATTACCTGGAGGAACAATTTCGCAGCCTTGGAAGCATGGTGGACGATACGCGGACGCGACACATCATCTTCCCGACGAACCGTTAAAATTTACACGCCCCTCGGGCACGGTTGTTGCATACCGCGGCCTTTAAGTATGCATACGCGCTCAGGGGTGACAAAATACAAATTCCGCCCCCTTTTTAGAAAACCGTGTTTACCGCTACAACCTGCCCGTACCTCTCAATCTTATCTCGTATTAAATCTCCCCGAATCCCGTTTTTTTTTTCCCTCTCGAGCACTTCCGATTTCTTTACCCGACCACCCTCTTGTCGGCTACCAAGTCCCATCCCTCTCCTCCTCCGATTCACAGGTCCTTTTCTTCTCCACGTCATTGTACGAGATAATTGAAATTGATTTTCGCATGCAAAAAATGCAGAAATAACTTCATAATTTTAAATGCAAAAATTCGCGCAGAGAACAGTCTGTAAATCGAGAACGTAGCGAGAACGCAAATAGAGGTTTGTTCGCTTTTTACATATCGCAGTGTATTGTAGTCATAGTGGCGAGACAAACAACATGAATGTAAACATTTCGTTAACAAATGTAATATGTTTCATAATATCCCAAAAATATTAGGTTATCTTTCTGCCATGTATTTGTTCAAATAACTTTTTTTCAGTAAAATTTTATATGCTAATTAAATAGTACTATCTGAGATTCTCGGAAAATACCAAACTGAAAAATTTTGATAATTTAACTTTTTAAAATGTAAACTATTTTTCTTTGTATTTATTTTTCGAGTTTATAGTATCAAATAAAGTTGATTTTTAATAATCGCAACAGAATATCACAAAAAGTTACAAATTTAAAAAGTTATAATTTAAAAAAAAATTTCAACTAAGAGATAAAAGACAATGCAATCTATTTTGAAACACTTGATGCAAAATTATATAAGTTTAAATTGCTTTTTCATTTGGCTTCTTTTTCTTTTAAAAAAATTTTTTAAAATTACAAAAAGAGAACGAACAGACGGAAGTATGCAAGAACGCGTGTTATATTAATTGCAAATTGCGATTAGACAGAAATAAAAGATGTTTTGCAATTAATCTATCATAATGAATATTGTTCACAAAAAAAAATCGCAAATGAGAGAAGATATGAAATATCCAGAAAAGAATTATCCCCTATGCTGAGAAGATTTTACCCAAATATTTTATTTTATTAATTAAATATCGATACTCAAAGAAAAAGTAATAAAATTGCAGCAGCGATCAATAATCTTAAAGATGGTAATTTATGCGATGCAAAGATAGTTATGATTTGAAATCCTGACATCATTACTCTCCATCGGATGTAATGTCTTCAATGCGAATGAAAGTAAGTTCGGAATTAGTATAATAAACCGAATGTCGCCAGAATCATCACGTGAAATCGTATCTCCTTCATGGATAATCATGGATCAGAACATGGATAATCCGCGACTATAACCCTTTCGGAACCTATCAGACATTTGCTGACACTGACATTTCCGTCTACTTCCTTGTCTCCACCGCGTCGCACACTTGCACATTCCAGTGAGCGCACAAACTCCAACTCCAATTCCTTCTCTTGCATACGACAACCTATACGACGACGGTCTGATCGACGTACATTCGATCGAAGAAACAATCCGTCCGTTTCTGACTCAGCAATTGCTACGACTTCCGATCGTCGCTGAGAATAAGTGTGCGAATGCATGTGCATAATGCATCGATAAACAAAGTGTCAAATAGAATATCGTATCGACAGAAAATTTCCATAAAATAAATTCGATATTTCAGTTATCGAGGAAGCTTGGATTATATTTCTTTGCATCCCGCTTGTATATTTTATATATATATATATATATATATATATATAAATATACAATAAGAATAATTTTGCTGATGTCATTAAAATTATGCGTATAAATTCAAATCGATTACTAAAATAAAAAAAAATTTTGACAGTATTATTATCACGCTAAAACGACTTTCATAATTATTTTGATGGTCTAACAAAATTATTTTCAGATCCGGCCAAATTTTTAGATATTTCATCAAAATCGTTCTTTCCGCAGAGTTGGTTTACACCGTAATGTAATATATGTCCGGTCTTCAATTTCGCCAATCTATATAAACCTGCGTCGATCGTAGAACATTACGTCACGTTGATATTGTCATAAGAGATAAAAATATGCAGTAAATCTCGCGGGGATACTCCTCTTCCCGTTTATGCACGAACGAGCAACCTCACGCGCTCTACTTACACTATCGAGCTAATGCCATTTTCATGGCGTTTGCGATTTTAACGGTTGTCACAACTATCGGAGGTGAAACGTAAGGCTCGGACATAAAATTTTACGATCTTTTTCTCTGACGTTTCTCATCGTTATCAGTAGAAACATGCAAGGCAATGTTTCTCGTTTAAAAAGTAATTTCAGTTATCTGAAACTCGATTACTTGACGCCGTTACAGAAAATTGGACACGGTCCTACCGCCAATGCGAATTTCCGTAAAGGCAATACCCATTTTAATCTTTCTAATTTGCATTTGCATGGGAAAAAATCTGTTAGCACATTATCGGTGTTTCTTTGCGGTATAATAATGAAAAGCTGGGATTTCTCGAGCTCCTACACGCGCGTAAAATTTCTCTCGTCGCGGGAGTATTATGCGGAAACGATTAGTGTACAATATTTGTCGATACACCCTTAATATATATAATCTCAAGATTATACGAACGAAATGCCTTTTTAAGGAAATACTCCGGTTGCCACGATAATGGCAAAAGATAGAGACGATAGCCTACTTTATAACTTTATACCGTAAGCCCCTTTGCATACAACGCTTTCACGCCGCTGCCAGACGCGCGGCGCACGCTTTTTTCTGCGGAAGCTAACCCGTCTAGAAAAAACGTGTTTGCCCTAAAAGCAGCGATGTAAAATGTCATTATCTCTTATGGATACATTTTCTGCACTCGTATCGGTCACATGCTGCAACGTGTATAAAAAAAAAAAAAAAATAGACTTTTTTTATTAAGGAACTAAAAGGGATTGCTAAAAGCAATGTAAAAAGCGGCGGCGACGTCCGACTTAAGGCTGCCTGCGTATACCGTTTTAACATTAATCAAGCCGGGGCACGCTTCAATGGGAACCCTTAACGTCGTCTCGCCACCGGTTACCGGATGCCCGATACTACGCTGCCGCACCGGGAACCGGATGCCCATAAAGCATATTGCACACAATGTGCAGCGGAGATGCAGCGACATGGTTCACGCTGCTGCCATCACCTTTACGCCTTCGGGCCGAATGCTCTGACGTTCGTTAACGATAATTTGAGATAACGTCGATATACTCTCGGGAGTATTAAATTCTCCTGTAGATCTGCTACTGCAGCTCTGGTTTCTCTCTCATCCCATGCATTCTTTAATGGCAGCTTATTTCAAGTGCATTTTATGACGAACAAAATTATTGAGACATTTATAATTTTTGCGTTATTAATGATATAAGATCCATTTAATTAACCAAGCTTTTGAAGAGAAAACGGATGATAAAATCTATTTTTCTCTTCTGTTTATTTCTATTTATATATTGAATATATATATATATATATATGAAATGAATATATATAAATATATGTATATAAAATGTACTTTAATAAAAACAAAACTATCGAGATGTTTATAATTTTCGTGTAATTAATGATATAAGATATTCAATTAATCGAGCTTCAGAAGAGAAAATAGATAACAAAATTTCTCTCTCTGGCTTTTTTTCTCTGTTTATTTCTATTCATATATTTTACTTATAACAGAATTTTAAATTGGAGTACCACCATAATATAACGACATATAATGTTTAATGTTGCGGAATTAAAAAATAATGAGATAAAACTGACATGTTTGTGTTACGCAGAAAAACATAATTTATATGGAACTACTGCGAATGGATAAAAAACCCTTTTATGTATGTTTGTAACGTATATCGTGATTTGGAAATTCGAATTATACTAGTTTCGTAAAGCGAAACTTCAATCAAAGCAATCTTCAACATCATCTATATAGAAGCATGTTAGATGTGCGCGCGCAGGAGCCCGTTCTGCCGTTAATTAAAACAAGGCAAATGTTCTCGCTGTAAACAGATTTTCTCGAAGACCCAAATCCATTTAACTTTATTAAAATTTCGCTCAGACTTGTAAGTAAATGCAGAACACCTGAAAAATTCACTTTGCCCGAAATCTACTCAAGGATTATCGTGAAATATAAATAAGTCTTGAGTCGCTTCAGCAAAGAAGCATTACTATCTTCATCATTCAAATGTTTATGAATACGTTTCTTTACTAATTTATCGCATATCTCCTCCCTCCCTCTCTCTCTCTCTCTCTCTCTCTCTCTCTCTCTCTCTTTCTTCGCCTATCCTATTAGAAATCAAGCTTGCAAATCGAAAATATTGAACCTACAGTTTTTCTTGATCTAAACCGAATAACTGTCTTAAAATCGGGAAAAAAAAAGGCTCCTCGTCAATCAATGCCATAATTAATAACGAAAAGTATGCGGATAGATTATATTACAGTGCAAAATCGAGCTAACGACGCGAGTTCTCCTTTACGGTTACCAGTCATTTAAAACCTCGAGAGCAAAAGCCATTCGTTAGATCGCATTCCTACTTCGCGTTTTACCGAACGAGTCTCAGGTGATCGCTTTTCGAGAGAAAACTCTTTAATTACGACCGCACCATCGCCATTCTATTGCCGCACATCGCTGGCTTTTTCGTGCTTGCACGGTACTCTCGAATTTCGAAGGGGGATAACGCGCGTGCTCGCAATTAATTCCCATTATTAGCCAAATTATTCTCGCGGCCTCTCTCAGCGTGACCCTCTCAAATGCATTAGGGTACCTCGCAAATTCTTTCCGCTACTTCCCTCCTCTCACCCTCGTACGCCGTCACCCTCGTACGCCACTTCTTCTCATACACTCGTGATTCGAATCGCCCACACTGGACTCACTCTTCTTCTCCGCTCTGCTTCCGGGATTATCTGTTTTTCACACTAGAGTGCCCTCTCAAATTTCAGCGTCGTTTGACATGGTTTTATTAGCATAGTTAATTTTAATTGCCTTAGTAATCGGGTTTGTTGACCAAGCGTCGCAATTTCCTTCGCCCTTCCATCTTTCTTTCTCCTCTATCTTTTTTTTTTCTTCTCTTTTTTTTCTCCTCCGACAGAACAACTCCGAGAAGAATATTACGGTGGAACCGGATGTTCACGGAAGACACGCGCGCGAAAGGTGCTTCTGGTTGGCTTTACTTATTTTTTTTTTCCCTATCTTGTTTAAGGCGCTAGGCGGAAAATGGACGTTAGACAAATTGGACTAAAGTGGACCGAAATGGAACAAAGTAGACGTAAGTGAGGGATAGGAACATTTTTACTATGGTGGTTGCGAGGCAAAAGCCGGCTGCTTTCCGCACTTAACTCTTTCGTCTTGAATTCTCATTTTGCGGAATGATTTACGACAGAAATTTCGCGGGTGTCCAAACTTTTATAATCATCCAGCGGCAATTAACGCTAATTTATTGTCGCGGCAAGATCCTTTGACACTGAAAACTTGAAACGTGGTTCGCGGTTGCGATATTATATTTCGGGCTGTGTAAAAAACGCGAGTGCAATTTTACCATCTTGTGCGAAGGGGGACGACTTTGATTTAAAATCCTCGGTGACCGACGTTTCCGATGATTTAAATTCGCGCTGATGTAAAACGTCGGGCATAAAGATTTTAGCCGTGCGCGAGAGTTTGCCATAAAATCGCAATTTTCGCGTTGTTGCGCGTAAACGTTGAATTTACAATATACAATTTACGTAAGTTCTTCTTATTAAGCTTTCACAATACGTCGCGTCTGAATACACGCGCCACAGACGCACACAGACACAGGGTTGTCGCGCGCGAATCTCGTGCGTCACTCACGATAATAAAGCGCTGTCGATGAATGCATGGTGCAAGAGTTACCGGATTCACCGTGCCCACGACCTTATTATTACCTCCATTCGATGGTTGCACAATCCTCCGGTCCACTCACGCCAACTGGTCGCACACATTTTCCCCGAGCGCACGATGTGCAATAACGCTTATCTGTCTCGAACAGAGGATCATTTTCGATCCTGGCATTCAAAAGCCGTATTTAGCTCACAAGCGTACATTTTGTTTGTAAGACTTCTCAACGATCCGCATCAACAGGAGAGCTTTTACGAAAGTTCGCAAAGCCACCCAGCGACAATTTATAAAACGTAGTAAAGCGGATTCCGACCCAGGGGGAATTGAATTTTTTTTTGGTGACATTTTAAACATCTGATAACACCTTTTTTGGGTAAAATGTCTGCGATTTTTAAATCTGCTCGAAATACGTGGATAATAAATTATAATAATGGACAATAATAAGACTCATGAGAATCAGCACCATAAATTGTACAGCGTACAATTATATGTTTAATCTTAATCATGTTTATTAATAAAAATTGTCAACTGTTGCGACTCGAATTTGAGTTATCCTCAGTGAAAAATGTGATAAAGATATATCCCTGAGTCTAATCCGTGAGTCCAATCATAAAAAATAATAATATATCACTCACATTTGACTAAGTAAAATTATTAATTACTAAATAAATTTTGTGAGATGGTATATTCAAACCGTTGATATAAAATAAAAAAGAGAAAATAGTATATAAAATGATTGTCACTCATCAGATGAATAACGATTATAATATATATATATATTTTTCAAACTTATTACATGATTAAGCCATTTCGTAAAGATATTATTTGATTTGTTGTCATCGCGATACTTTTATGATATTTTTGTAATACTACGTTCTTTCTTTCTTTCTTTCTTCTTGCCATTTCGCGACGACAAAACTGCAGAGAGCTGGTCTCGGAGAATGTACAGTCGCGGCTTAAAGCTTTCTTGAGCTTTTCCAGGTCATTGTTCGTCCCGAACAAGCGTAACCGGAAGAGAGTAGGAGGCACGGAAAGAGGCGGAGAAAGCTCCCTCGTAATTTTCCAGCCGCGCCGCTGCTCCAGCGACGTTATGTACAACAATGGACGGGGATGTTTCGCGAGTACAATAGGCTAGTGCGAGTGAAATCGTTGCGTGAGCACCAAAATCGCGTAAATTTTGTCGCTCTCCCTTTCTCCTCCCCCGCTGCGCGTATTCCTGCGCGTATTTCTGCACGTATCACGCGGCAAAAATATGTTTATATTTCGATATAAAATTAGAATGAAAAGCACAACCCTCGTCGTATTTCCGTAATATCCTGCAGCTAAAGCAAAATATCTACCATAAAAATAGAATAATAAAAAAAATTAATAAATTAACATTTGAAAATTCTGAAAATATATAACGTAATATAAAATCGTTTACCGTCTTGACGTAACAAACTTTACTATCCTGATTTGATTAGACGAAGTTATATGTGTTCTACTTCGTCTTAAATTTCTTCGAGATATGAAAATAAAATTGCATACACTTGGTACATATCGTATAATAACATACAACGAAGAAGGTATATATATATATATACCTTCTTCGTATATATATATATATATATATATATATATATATATGTAGATAGCCGAATGTATAACATTTTCCTGCTCGTATACGTGGCTGATAAGGAGACAAAGAGAACGCGATTGGATTTATGCGATCGCATTCGTCCACGTCACAGACAATAATTTATGAAAGTCAAACGACATAAAGAGCGCACGCATGTGCGCGGAAGAGGACGTAGATCCTGACGACAGAAAGGAATAATATCTCGGAATATCTCGAGGCGGATATAAATTTTCTCTGCGCCGACGTCGATGGGAGATAGTACAATCGCGGAGGCAATACTCATGTAAACGAAAATAAGAATGATTCAATATGCCGCGACGACTCGAAAGACAATGAACCGCATGATGTGAAGCGCACTTTGTACACCATATAAAACGATTCGATGATGCATTCGTGAGCTTTGATCCTGTATCGAACAGCGAATGTAGAATGAAACAAGTATAGCTAATGCACAAGTTTAAAATTTTAAGAAAGTAATAATACAATATTAGACAGGTAAAATCTTAGGCGTTCAATACAGTGAATTGTTTATAAAATTTTATTAAAAACAAGCACGGCATATGTCGAGACAAATTTGGAAGACAAATTTGAAAGGAGTAAGCAGAATTACTTTCTGCTTACCAGTGCCATAAATCCTGTAAAGAATTTAATATACTTTGCTATTTTTCAAAATTCATTCTTTTATGTATCATGTTCACAGAAAGTGCGTAACTTCGAAAATGTGAGAAATAGATATGAATTAAGGAGCTCATACGACTTTACCTTATATAGTTTTGCTCCTCTTTTCAAAGAATTTATTTTGGAAGATAAATAACATTTTTAAAATAAATAAAAATTTACTTTGCATTAAAATAAAATTTATCTCATTTATTTTATTTAAAAATTATCTTTATATAAAATAATAGAAAGACAAATCTTACGGTCTAAATTTTTCGTTACATAAATATTATAATTATTAATGAGCATTTTAAATTCACTTCAAATACACTTCAAATTCTCGTTCTAATGATTCTAAATTCTAAAGCGGATTAAAACAAAACGTCAGATTTTCGTAAATCTCACTGATGAATTTGATACATCGCTCGATTTTAAATGAAGCATTATATAATACTTATTAGAGCCGGTAACACCGTCGCATATTGCGCTAAAGATATTGCGCCCGGTGGAAAGTTCTTTTGCACAATACTGTGCAACATCTGGAGCGTTTCTCGTGATAACCTGGCTCGTCGAGATACGAGCACGGAACGAGTGACGGCGTTGAGAACGCGAGGATCTTCCGTTAGGTTACTGTCAGAGCGATGATGCTCGCCGATGCAGCAGCAGTACCAGCAACAACAATCCTAAAGCTGTACCACCGGTGATGATAATGATAACGAGAACGATAATGCTCGCAATACCGACAATCGCAGGGACTGCCGCCTGTGATGAAGGACGTTAAAGTTCTGCTCAAATTCAACGAGAGAGAGAGAGAGAGAGAGAGAGAGAGAGAGAGAGAGAGATGAGTGGATAACTAGTAGTGGATAACTCGATGATAATACGATATCTCAAAATATTACAAACCACCAAACAGCTTTAACGTTGAGCATTTTATGGAATTTGACATGAAGTCGACATTTTGAAAATGTTAAAACGATCTGGATTTCATGAAATTGTTAAACTTAAAAAATGTTTGTAAGTCATATTAAAATCAATCACAGCAAAATACGTTAAAATCAATCACAGCAAAATACGGCGCTTCGACAATGAGAATTACGTAAAGCACGCGATCACGAATCGTATCACGAAGGGTTATCCCCGTATTTCTCTTCTTCATAGGATTTCACATGCGTTCCCTCGCATTATCGCTATTTATCTTCGATTAAACGTTTTTATCACGCGCATCGTAGCATTTCATGCAACAAGCACGCGCGCACTCGCATCACCGGCGATGCTCGAAGAAGTGCACGAAGGACAACGGGGCGATCACGTACAATCGTAATTTCCCGCTCGGACACGAGATTGCGAACCTTGTTTCCAAGGACGTGATACGAAGGAAATATCGCGGATTCGTTAAAAGACGCCGCTGCCACGACGCCTTCGCCTACGAACCTCAATTACTTTTCAACTAACAATCTGAGATGGTACTCAGTGGATTTCCTCGTAACGCAATGTAATACGAACTGTTTCAGAACTAGTACACGGCTCTCTCCGATCACGGATCCCTCATCAAAAATTTGAAACCTTTTCCTTAACCAAACTTTCGTAGAAATTCCCATCACGACCCTTTGACTTCCTATAATAAGAGATTAATACGAACCGCGATTACATCAAATGAAGAGTAAAAGTCTCCTTTAAGGAAAAAAGCATATTCTAAAAATAACAAACAATTCTAAAAATAACAAACGTCTCAATTTTTTTCTTACGTTAATTCACGCCCCATTTTCTAGTACCCACCAGCGTAAAAGAAAACATTGTAAATTTTTAATTGCGAGAACGCAAAAATCAATATGAATGGCATTGAATTGCTAAAAGCAACAAGACAAGAGATACGAATATGAGCGAGAGAAGGTATGAATTAATCAACGCCATAATACGCGGTAGATAAAACCACTACATTCATTATCATATTGAATCCAGATATTTTATATCAGATTTAGTACCAGATATGAACTGCAGCTAAATAGTAATGTTTAAAAAAATTAATGAGAAAACATAATTTGTCAATGATAGATAACTTTAAAAAAATTTAAACGCGTACATTTATATTACGAATTGAGACAACTGTTAATTCTTGAAGAATAATGATTTTATGGCAGTTAAGTTAACGGATTTCTAAATAATTAATTTAATTAATAGATATATTATATTGTTATATATAGGATTATACAAAATATAAATAATTATATCTCAAAATTTTGAATAATGATGATTTCTAAATAAGATTATAATTATATTTAATTTACGAATTCTCGAAGTATAAATACAACGTACCTTTTCTAAATATAACTTGAACGCAACACCGGAACTAGACCAATTCTCTTTGCGCAACGCATGCGCGCGCTTTCACGGTTCGTTCCAATCCAAAATCATCAAGGTAAAATGACGATAAAAACCCTTCGCATATTCGTTGAGTTTGTCAAACACATGTAATGTAAATAAATGTAAATAACATGCGAATACGACATGCGTGTGATATCGCGAAATACAGCTTTCTCTAAAAATAGCTCGCGATTAGCCGACGTGCCAGGTACGTGTATGAATTTTTCGCGCGAAAAAAAAACAGCTCGCTCAAAAATCCGTGAACCCACGCTTTCGGCGGCGACACGCGTCGCCGTTGAATTGCGCAGTAGCGTCGCGGGTGAACGACGCGGAAGCTCGCGACGTGGCGGGCTCCGAAATCGACCGGTTTTATCACGCCGAGCCGCACGACGCGGCGTGTTGGCATCGCGACGGAGGAAACGTCGCGACACTTTATGAATTACGATCGTCTCTTCGGACAGGACCGCGCGAGCGGGTGTCCCAGTTTCGTCGTACATCGCCGGCAAAACGAAAGAGGGAGAGAGAGAGAGAGGGAGGGAGAGAGAGAGAGAGAGAGAGAGAGAGAGAGAGACGAGCGCGCGCGCGCGCGTGCACACACACATACGAGTGCGACGGTGCACCGACACACGGACAGCACGAAAGGAGTCGAGCCGAACTGTGCTGCGTCGCGCCGCGCAGCGAAACGTTACATACGCGTGTCGCCCGTAAGGACGGTTTTCGCTATGATACGGAACGGACACGCAACGCGGAACGGGAAACGCGGAGGCGAAGCGCCGCGGCGTTCGTGCAACGGCGTCGCGAACGCCAGCGATAGACACGCGGTGCAACCGCGCGAAAATATCTGGAGG